>NC_045729.1:15096838-15717155 GCF_009834535.1 Camelus ferus | reverse complement strand
ACAATTGCTTTGCCTGAGGATCTGCTGGGAGGGTGATGGATGGCACTGCAGTTACTTCAAGAACTGCCGGAAAAGGAGGGGAGTCCTTGCCAGGCAGCGTGAGGGGAGGAGGCGGCTGGGAGAAAGAGCCAGTCAGGAAGAACTCTGGAAGGGGCGGGGAACGCACGCCCGGGATGTGCTGTCTGCGGGACCTTTCTGCAGAGATTGTGTCTTTGTGAGCTGCCTGCAGAAGCCATGTGCCTGCAGAATGTATGTGAATCTATGTGTTGCTTATTTCAGATCATGGGTCTAATGCGAACTGCTGACTGCAAGAAACAGGAATGTATTGTTGAAAGGATTTTGCAGTCAGAGTGCTTGTTTGTGGTTGTGTGGTATGTGTGACTAACTTTTTGCCAAATGCGCTGTTCTGATTCCAGCTCTGAAAGTTTTTAGTGGCAGTCTGGCTGACTAAGCCAAGACACAACAAAGTCAGAAGGAAATACGGGGGCAACCTGAGATGGAAATAGAGAAGTTGTTGCAACAAGAGAGAAAAAGGGAGATTTGGAGAAAGGGGAAATGAAGGAGAAAAACAAGATAAACAGTAAAAATTCCTTCCTTAGAAAAGGAGGAGGGTGTAGCTTAGTGGTAGAGTGCCTGCTTAGCATGCATGAGGTCCTGGGTTCAATAGCCAATACCTCCACTAAAAAAAATAATAAATGTAATTACCCTCCCCCACAAAATTAAAAAAACAAAATCGCACATTAATATATATTTTTTTTAAAAAAAGGAAGAAATTCAAAAGAAAGAGGGAAAGAAAGGCAACGTTCTTCCAGATGTAGGCACTATATATATATGTATGTATATGTATATGTATATATAGATAGATCCCTAGTTTTGATATCTTGGTAAGATGTTTCGCAGTTTTTCTCCCTTCTTTCTTTCTCGACGCTGCTTATCTTGGCATGTACATTACATGTATGTTTTGGTTACACCAGGGGATCATCCAGAAAGGAACTTAAATGAGAAAGAGGGTTTTTTGTTGCTGTTAGATGAGAGAGCTATTTATTGGACATCATGGAAAGACATTCAATGTTGATCAGAGATTAATTGAACAGGTTTGGAGAATTTATTTTGGGTGATTAATATGCAAAATGTATGACATTTTAAAAGGAGAGATGTTGAAATGCACGATTTCCACATTCCAAGGGTAGTTATTGTTATTACTATGATTATTAACCAAATTAAACAGGGACTACCTACACCTGGAATGATATTTAGCTTTTAGTCATGAGAACTTCTGGATCTCGGCAGCTTAAACACAGAGGCAGCACAGCTTTGAATTTGGATGTGGGCTGGGGAGGGAAGTCCTAGTTGGGACCATCCAAGTTTTGCTTTGTTGCAAAAACACTACAAAATTTTGATGATTCCAGCTTGCAACATTATGATGTCTTCCTCAGCTCTTTGCTCACTTCATTTTAAAAAGCTAATTAGAAGTTCTTATAATTGTATTTCCAGTACTACTTTTGCTCCATTCATTAATGTCTTTTGTTTCATTCAGTCATCTTTTCCTCCTTTTCTTCCCACTATTTTTTCATCTGCTGTTTTGTTTTTCTTCTTCTCCATCATGTTTCCCTGGATTTGAATAAAATTCTCTTCACTTCTTTCCTCACCACTCTCTCCTGTAATGAAATTATTCCCTTTCAGGCTGGTCTTTCCCCCTCATTCCTTTCTCTGCTGTCTTTGTCTCCAGCAGAGGGGGTCTGATGGTGAATCAGAGGTAGGGTGTGAGGCCCCGGGGGAGAAGCAGGCTGGGAAGAGGGAGGAGGAAGTGGTGTTTCAGCTGTTTCTGTGATCAGCCTATAAAAGGCTGACTTCAGGCCGCCTCTGTAAATTCCTCCTCTCCCGCCCCCACAGTTCTCCCCTTCAAAGGGTCTCTCCGCTTTCCCCACCTTAAATTCCACCTCCCCTGCTCCCTGCTCCACTTCTCCGGTGACATCACACTCTACCAGCTGGGACTGCCAAGGACACTGACCTGCTTTTGCCCTCTCTCTAAGGTGCTGAACCCTGGCTTGTCTGTTAAACCCTGAATTTCTGCTAAACCCTTTCTGTCCCAAGATGTCAGTGGGTCCCCTTTTAAAGCTCAAAACATTTCAGTTTCCCACAAAACAGTAGTTTTATTTTTAGTAACTGAAGTTTGAGAAAAAGCATAATGACAAGGCTTCCAGAGCTTTAGCAAATTCATTTATGACAAATGGATTTGTACTTCGTTAATCACAATAGAATCTATATATACTTGGAGAACAACAGTATTTTTTGGTTAAATCTTTATACATGCTTTATATATGCTTATTAATGGACTCAGATCCTTTGTGACAAATTCTTTTATATATATATATGTTTACTGAAGTATAGTCAGTTTATAATGTTGTGTCAGTTTCTGGTGTACAGCACAATGCTTCAGTCATACATGCACATACATACGTTTGTTTTCATATTCTTTGTCACTGTAAGTTACTGCAAGACGTTGAATATAGCTTCCTGTGCTATACAGTATAAGTTTGTTGTTTACCTACAAATTCTAATATATATGTACCATTATTTATCAAATGTTGGCATATGATGTTAGAGACATAAGCCAGCATCCACAGCTAAATAAAACTTTACATACTAAGTAGTGGAGGGAAACTGCAGACAGAATCAATTGTCTAGTCTTGGAGGGATTATAAGAAATTGGTTAAGAGCATGTACTCTTTTGGGGGGTGGTGCTTAGGTTTATTTATATTTAGTGGAGGTGCTGTGGATTGAGCCCAGGAACTCGTGCATGAGCATGCACTCTAAACACTGAGCCACCCTCCCACCTCCCTACCAAAGTATGTACTTTGGTGTTTGGATTCAAATCATGCTTTTGCCACTTGCTAGCTGTGGGATTTCGGACAAGTTATTCAACCCTTCTGTTCCTCACTTTGCTCATTTGTAAAAGGAAGACACTCAAACCCAGCAGGGTTTTTAGGAAAATTAAACTGTTTAATAAAAAGGCTCTGAGAACATTTCATGTTCTAAGACATGTTAGATTTATTATGAAACTGGGGACACGTTATAATTATATATGTTTCAAATATTTCTATGGCAATTTCCTCATGCCTAAGTTTTCATTCACCATTTATTTACCAAGGAAGCCAGTATTATAGGTCCTCTGTCTTGGTCTAGGTTGTCTCCCCGGGTTGTCCAGAAAAGTTTTGGGAAACTAGCAAGAAGGACTGGAACTTGTATATTAGAGATTCGCCTAGTAATTTCACTGTCACTCAACATAAATTTTCCTTTTTTCTTTCTTCCTCTCTTCTCTCTCCTCTGACCTTATATCACGCTGCTAGTATGAAACCCAAATTGAAAAGCAATGAGAAAGAGATGAAAAATCAAGGAAACTGGGGGTTTAGGTGGAACTGATGGAAGAAAGGTTAAATGGGAAAAGCAAGGAAGATTAAACAAACACAGTCTAGCTTGATGATCAATATGGGATTGAAACCCAAGAGAGCAAAAATGATTTCAAAAGAAAATGAAGAAACAGATAAGAAAATGAAGGGCAGATAAGGATTTGGACAGAATAGATATAAGTTGTTCTGTTTCTTTGCATCAAGGTTGACTATGTGAGCTGAGACTAATGAACAGGGCTCCCTAGTCTAACTTTCTGAGTGTGTAAAAGACGGCAAAGTGGTTCTGGACAATCATGACAGTGCCAGGTCATTAGGATGCTCCCAGAACTCATTCCTTCATGTTCCATTCAACCTGGAAATATTTGTTGATCATTCAGGGTGCTGCTGGTGACACAGATGTGTGGCAGATCTGTGCAGCCCATGTGTGCTTTGAAGTCTATCATTTCTGTGGTTGAAATGTCTACCAATTCAATCACGTTTCCCTGCGCCAAGTGGAGAGTTCTTGTTTCCTTTTTTTCTCTTATTACTTGAGGCTTCCTCTGTTCTTTAGAAGAGAATGTGCTGCTTTCCACGTTTACTTATTCCCTTCTCTCTTCTTCCCAGAATCCGGAGGCTAGGACATTGCTGCCAATGATTTAATCTCATTGCCTCAATCTTCTCTTCTGTCAGGGGAGAGACTAACAACATTTGCTCAACATTGCAAGGTTGCTTGAGGCTTAACATGAATTTATAAATGCTGAGTGCTTTAAATAAAGAACATTTTACAAATGGTTGTCTCTTTAAGACTCCATTCTCAAACTCATATGTCTAAAAATCACTTGGTAGGCTTGTTAAGAACGCAGACTTCTGGCTGATTCCATAAGCTTTGAGTTTGACTCAAAAAATGCAGATAGATACTCAGGCTAATGTGCAAGGTCAGGGGTGAGGATCAAAGAATCTTCATTTTAAACATCCTGGTTTACTTCTATGTAGTAGGGGAAAAAGAAATAGTAACCAGGTACAATTAAAGGAGGGGGAAACCCACATCACTCCTCTAAGTCTTTTTTTTTTTTTTTTTCTTTACCCCCTTTCCTTCTCTGATTCAGCCAACATACGATCTTTCTTCCCTTTCCCCACCCCATCCTGCTTTGTGTCTGGCATTGGCATTTTAGCATAGTTAGAGAGGTACTCAGCTTAATGTACAGAAATGGAATGGAGGAAAAGGGAGGGGGTGTGGGTGGAGAAAGGCTAGGTCAGTGTTTAGCTATTCTGTGAAGACTGTTGTTGCTGGGCTGGTTCTAGCTGGCTGGCTCTGGGAGAGGAGGCTCTGGGAGAGGAAGCTTGGGGAGAGCTGGATCTCCTGCAGCTGCTGCTCCTGCTCCTGCTCCTTATCTGCTAGTGTAGCTTCCCTTACAAGGAGCCCACTGCCTTTTCTCCACCCACATGATTCACATCAGATACTCCAAGAAGAACACTATTTTAGGTACTGATAACAATTCTGGATTCACTTCTATTTACAGTTTTTCTCTTTACTACTTTAAGGCCTTTAGTTTTGATCAGATCCCAGTTTCTTTGTCTTTAAACCCAGGAGGAAAAGATTTGCACCAGATGGTATCTATGGGAGTACATAGAGATTTTTGCTCGGCTCACAATCTAGATAACACTAGGTGAGTTAGGCTCTTCCCGCTGAGGCAGATGCACACCAGTGCAACACAAGTCAGATTAGAGACTCTGGGTAACTTTGCTGGGGGAGATTTTGTTTTCATCAAATTCTCTTCTTTCACGTGCCTTCCCTCTATTCATATTGCCCACCAAGAACCTGCTGCAAATCCAGCTGTCATATTCTAACCAGCTAATCTGATTAACTGAGATGTCTAGATAATGTGTACACTTCAATGTGGTCATAAACGCATAATCCCAGCATCTCTGTTGTCTAAACTTTGTTCTTGAGCTTGGCTGCACAGTAGAATTCCCAGGAGAGTTTTACAAAATATTGGTATCTGGACCCCAATCCCAGATATTCTGATTTAAGCCCTTCATTGGTTATATTGTGTCTAGAAATAAGAACAAAAATCTGGAAATGTTTTGCTTTAGGCAAAGGATACCCTTCAATTTCATCTCAAATATATTACTCAGGATAGGGTTGGTCTCACACTCACAGGGACCTCAGGAAATATAACTATTTGTACTATTACCACACAGATCTAAATATTGTATAAGTTCTCTTTGGCATTTGACTATTTTGGTATAATAATAGCTAATATTTATTGAGCATTTACTATGTAGTGTATTATATTTGAGTTACCTCATTAATCCTTATAACTTAATGAAGTAGTTAATCTTCATTTTGTTGATGAGAAAACTGAGGCTTAATGAGGTTAAGCAACCACGATGCTAGTAAATGAAGCTGGCATTTCAAAGCAGATACATCAGATTCATCTGACTCCAGAGATGATAAGTTACTCATGATAATGCTTTCTCAAGGGATTCAACTGACCTTAGAGCCTCCTGAAAAATATTAGTTTATGGGTTCAAAATGAATGGTGCATGATTAAACCAAGATAAACGACTTAAAACACTTTGCTACCCAAGGGAGATGTTAAGTCCATGCCTATCCAGATATCTACCACGAAAGCACAAAGATTATGATTGAATCTAAGAAACTCAGCCTTTCTGGACCTTGTTTTTCCACTATGGAAATACAAAAAATAATTATACTGCTTCCTCATTACTTCATACAAAAATAAGAGGTATGAATTGGATCATTATCCAAAGATCATTATCTTTATAGCCATATTATTGGCTTTGTTTTTTAAAATAACTTCTAGGTTTGTTTCCCTGACTAGATTAAGTGAAAAGCAAAGTTATGAGTTTCTTAGGATGCATCTGGCACATAGTGACAATATACTGAATTTCTGAAAGGCAAGTGTCCAGTGAGTTAATAGTCAAATACTCTCTATGCAGTTTCACCAACATAACCTGCTCTTTCTGGACGGTGCATAGTTACCATGAACTGGGATCCTTAACTGTGGGACTGAAGGATAGAACAGGTATTGTTGATCCTCTGCTGGGCGGGTCTGCAACCTTTTCTTTGCCCCAATTTGCTTCTTGTTCCAGATTCTCATTATGTTCATATCTCTGATCAAGCTTTCTTTGATCACAAAATGATTCTTGTCTTTGTCTTTAGATTGAAGGGAAGTACTTCATGTTCCAGGAGATGAATATCAGGGTGGAGTAAACAGCGACATTTTATTTCTGTAGAACTTCCCCCTTTCTTCTTAGGATAGTACATCATATTTATTTATTCCTCTTAACCCATCTTTTGTAAAAATAGCTTTTTGTAAAAATAGGTTACTTTCTATCATAACATATAATAACAGCAGTAAACACTTAGAATATCACTTGCTTTGTGCCAGGCATTATTAAGTCTTCCATATTTTTACTCCTTATAACAACTTAATCGAGTAGGTAACTATTTTTATAGTTTTTTTATAAAATATTTTTATAGTTAACTCTTAGAGTTGAGCAGACAAAAATACAGAGAAGTATATCACACAGATTAAGATGCCACCCATAAATTCACACCCCAGG
Organism: Camelus ferus; assembly: GCF_009834535.1. Lineage (NCBI taxonomy): Eukaryota > Metazoa > Chordata > Mammalia > Artiodactyla > Camelidae > Camelus > Camelus ferus. Next base: position 15,710,175 of record NC_045729.1, on the reverse strand, counting down.
TCATGCTACATTTCTCAGAGGACTCTCAGTCCCCTGAGGTAAATCAGAAAAAAAAAAGCAGACCCTAAAGATTGGGAAAGGAATGCTGAAAAGAATTTGTTGACTGAGGCAACTGAGAAGGGGATTTGATCTGAAGAAGGCAAATTTGTTAGGACACTTGTTTCTCACATCTGGGATATTGGTCTTAATAAATGACTGAGGTTATTTGGAAATGAATCTCCCATGTAAGGTAGCAGGGTCATCTATTACCTTTGGTTTTATTCTTCATGATCTAGAAAAATCTGTTAACAAGCATTATTATAGTTGAACATATTCATATTTTTACCCTTCCTTGTGGAGTTTTTGGACCTTCCTCACCAGAGGAAAATTACCAGCAACATCTTACAAACCTTCTACCCCTTCTCAGCCATTTTGGGAAGAAAAACACTAAGTGAACACTTTTTTACCTAGAGTTTGAGAATCTACAAAATCTTTCAAGTATATCATTACATTTCATTCTCAGAGCAACCTTGGAATATACTCTTTTCATAACAAAGACGCAGAGGAAGTTAAGTAAACCATTTGCTCAAGGTTGACACTGGTTCCTAAGTGGCGGGGCTGGCTGTACCACGCTACCCGGCCTGTATCTTAAAACCTGAAAATATATGATGTAGTTTCCAAATTTGCCTCACAATGTGCATTGGCATTGTCTTTATTCCGCACACAGGGGACCTTAAAGGTATTTAGGATCTTTGTCCCCAAATCTTTGCCTTGGGAGGGAAGACCACGGTTTGAGAGGACTCGAGGGGGAGGCAGGGGGCAGCGTGCGCCCGGGAGGCTGGGTGGGCTCGCGTCAGGGTTCAAAGTGTGGATGAAGGGGGCCCGAGGGGGGCCTGTGAGGGCGGGAGGGGGTACAACGGAAGGGATTCACCCGCGGTTCCAAGTCCAGGACAATCCTCGGCCCCACACCCGCTTCCCTTTCTCAGTGAGGACGGTTTGGGGGCGGGTGGGGAAAGCGCGTCCTCGAAGCGCCCTCGCGCTCCCATTTCCCCCCCGGCGCGCGCACTCCATCGCCTCTCCTCGACCCGCGGGGCCCGCTATGGCTGCGAGTGGGGACGGGGCGCCCGGGGGGCGGGTCCCGACGCAGGTGTCAGATCCGCTCGGCCGGGTTCGGCCGGCTGGCCAGGCCCCTCGCTCCGCCGCCCCCCGCCCCCCGCGCCGCCGCGCCTGGAGGGCGGGGCTCGGGCGCGCGCGGGCTCCTCAGCACGCGGGCGGGCGGCGCGCGGCGCCTCGGTCTGGGGGAGCGCGGGGCGGCCTCCGCCGGCGTCGCGCGCGCTGTGTGTGAACGGGGCCGCGCGCGCGCGCGCACGCCAGGCGAGTGAGGGAGCGAGGGAGCGCGGGAGCGCGGGAGCGAGGAGCGGCCGGGTGTGAGTGTGCGTGTAGGGGTGCGTGTGTGTGGGGGTGGGGGTGACGGAGAGCCGGGCCGGCCGCGCGGCTGTGAGGAAGGGGGCGAGTGGGCGAGGGCGCTGGGCCTGGCTGCGGGAGCCGCGGCGGCGGCGGCGGAGGAGAAGGAGGAGGAGAAAGGAGGCGGCTCCCGGCATCCCGACCCCCTCCCCCTCCTCTCCTTCTCGGACTTCCAGTCCGCCCGGCCGCCCGCGCTGCCCTCGGAGGCCCCAGCCCGGCGCCTCCGGCCGAGAGCAAGGGAGGAGCCGCCGGAGCCAGGTGAGCAGGACCCTCGCGTCCTTCCCCGGGGGTCGCGGCGAGAGGCGGAGGCGCGCCCGCCCGCCCCCGCCGCCCTCCCCGCCGCGGCCGAGTTGGGCCGAAAGGGCTCCGGACGAGCTGGGCCGAGGTCGGGAGGGAAGCGGGCCGTGCGCGCCTGGGGCCGGGGGCTTGTGGAGGCCGGTGGTCGCCTCAGAGCCAGGGGCGGCGGGGCGTGCTCCCCGGGAGGGGCTGAGGATGCCGGGGGCGGGAGGCTGGAGGGAGGCTGCGGCCTCGGGCGGGGAGAGTCGGGTCCCCGGTGGGTGAGGGGGTGTGGTGACCCTGGGAATGCGCGTCCCGAGGCACACACGCGTGGTGCTAACCTGTCCTCGGGAGCGTGGGGATCGCTGCTGGCCCTGCTGCCATCAGACGGATTCCTGTGGTGTGCGACCGAGGCCGGAGTGGGTGATGTTGGTCCTGCAGTTATTCTGTTTTAATTCCACGTTTTCCTCCTTACGTGTGCATTTTAGAGAGTGTGACAGTCTTTCCTCTTTTTCCTCTGACAGCCTTCTGAATAAGAATGGGATGACAATAATTGCTTGTCTCGTTTAATTTTTGTTTAAGCATTTGACTGTGATGCAAATCTCCTTAACCCCCCACCCCCCGCCCTTAAAAAAAAAAAAACCCGCGTAGTTAGGGGAGAATAACTTCAGATTGACTTTACTAATTTATCCTTATCTCTGATAGCAGGTTTGTAATCCCCCGTATTTTCTCCCATTTGTGTTTGTGAATAGAAATGGGGCGTTAATTCTATTCTGTGAGGTGGGGGGCGATTGTACTAACCATGGCGAATGTAACTTCGATGTAAATTCTTTCAGTGTGCTATTTTCCCATTAATTTCAGAAATTGTTCCCACGTCTTTGTGGAGTTGGGTTAAATTCGAAATCAGTATGGAAACTGTAAGGGTGAGGGTATAGCTCAAGTGGTAGAGCACATGCTTAGCTTGTATGAGGTCATGGGTTGAATCCCCAGTATCCCCTCTAAAAATAAATGAATAAACCAAATACCTCCTCCACCAAAAAAAAGAAAAAAAAGGAGAGATTTTTTAAAAAAGAAACTATATGGGCAGCCTAATGTGGAAGATTTCTCTTTTGTGGGCTTGATGTGTTCATTGTGGACGACTTAATTTTTAACTGTAACCATTAAAATGTAAATGTTATTTAAATCTCACTTTATTTCATAATATTGGATAGTTTCAAGGTCACTTTTTTGTTTATGTGTGCGTTTTTAAGACAATTCCTTAAAAACAATTCATTGTCCAAATACTCTTAGTCATTAAGAATAAAACACTCTCAGAAACTCCAGTCACGGAGATTCACCATTTATTTCCTAACTTTTGAAACGAAAACTTCTAACATAGTCGTAATACAGTCATAGATTAATTTCTTCTCTAATAGTTATTGGATATTATTTAGTTAGTGTGTCAAAGGGGAGGAGGCCTATTTTGTTTTGAAGTAATCTTTTTGTTTATTCCATTCTGTCTTGGTTAGCTATTAATTTCTTCTTTCATGTCATAAATTTAGTTGTTAGTTTGGCAACATGGTGTTGATTTTTCTCTCTTTCTCTGTCTCCCTTTTTTCTGTCTTATCTTCTCTTACTCCTACCAGGTGCTGGAGTCTGCTTTTCAGGGAGGGGGGCAGTCTGCGATTATAAAAACAGAGATCCAAGAAGGGAAACAGCAAATTCAGTCACATACAATCCTCTGTTCAGTCAAGAGCCACTTTTCTCTTCTCGCCTTTTCCCCTGCAGGGGGTAAGGAGCTGATATATCTAACCTTTAGACTCTTGGCTACCAGCTAAAGTTCCACTTATCTTCATTTCTGGTTGGGTAGCTTTTAAAATTTTTCTCATGTTTCCTATTGAATATGATAGATAGCATCTTGGGGTGGATGGGAAAGTGACAACAAGAAATTGTCCCCGTTTTTCTTTCCCCTTCTCATTTGGTCCCCTTTTCCTCACCAAGGAAATTACCAGCAACATCTTATAAATCTTCTACGCCTTCTCATATTGTGAAGAAACAGACCAAAGTGTCTGTTCTTTTTTTCCTTTTACCAAGGAACACATACTAAGCTTCAGGCATTAGTTTGTTGGGGCACTGGATGAAACATACCTTTTAAAATATCTCCCAATTTGTTCTTTCCCCAGTTTGTATTCATCTGGAATTTGCTACTGGGGTAAGTCACTAGATTGATTTCTCAAAACCTCTTACCTCTTACTGGAAGACTGAACACCATGAACACTGGACAGGATTGGGGAAATGGGACAGAGCAGAGTGAGTTACACTTTGGGACATAGCTTTTATCATCTTTCTCTGGGGAGCAGGCACAGAGACCTAAACTGAGTGAAAATGGTTGGAGGAAAAATTTCTGTACCCACAAACAACCTATGAAGAGAGAGAGAACCAAATATAGAGGGAGTTTTATTGGATGTTGCTTGCTGACAGCTGTTTTTGGGGGAGTACTTGAGTGATGTTGATTTGTTAGGGAGACTTTCTGGCTGGTTGGTTCACAAAGAATATTCTCCACAAGTGGGACTAAGTCATAAGCATGTGGGAAAAAAAAAAAAACCTTTAGAAACTGTAATAGTTATGTTATTTTAATGAGGGAGTAGATTGTGGTAAGGACAGTGAAGAAAGTATTATTTTTAAACGTTAGCTGTTATGTGAACATTTTTAAATGTTAGCTGGCATGTGTAGTTGTTTCAAGAGAGGTTGAATAGGGAAGATTAGGTGCAGATGCTGGGGAAATTGTCTTTCATTTCTTGGGAATTTTCCTGCCTGTCATATTAAGGATTGTTAAGAAATAATATAGTACCTCCAGAAGGATCTGTACGTAATGCATTTTAGATTTGTGTGCCATACGCATCTGTGTACATGATAGGTTTGCAGAAAAAGACTGATTTTCTGGCCTCATAGTAACTGGTAACTTTCAATGTTTTCTTTTCCAATGTTTTTTTCCCTTTCAAAATTGGCTTGGAGGACAAAAGCCACAGAGCTAGCCAGCTCTACTCCCTTAGAGCCTGGTCTGCGTGGAACCCATCTGCTTAAATCTTTTTCCCTTTCCTTACTGAAATTATTGCCCCCTTCCCCCATTTTAATTGTTAACAAAGGTCATTATTTTAAGATCAGTTGTATGATGATGATGGAAAGTAGCATTAGGTTTGGGTTGCTTGCTTTTTTATGAGAAATTGAAAAAATAAAAATTTTGATGACTACGTTTAAATCTTACGGGGTACACATTTGCTTGGTGTTGAATGTTGAGAATAGCTATGGTTTTTTGATAATCTTTAAAGTAACTCCTAACCCTTAACCCTGTCCTCTCTGAGGCTCTGTGTTGCCCATTGGGGATAATAGTAGAGAATAAAACAGATGGGGATTCTGTCCTCATAAAGTTTACAGTCCAATTTCATTGATCCCTGTACTTTTCCTCACAGTGTCTGGAGGAGTCTACTAGATTCTTATAAAATGTGTACCAATTTGTGACTTTGTAAAAATTTGTGTAAATATTGATATGCCAAATTTTTTACTACTTTTCAAAACACCACCAAGTTGGAACTGGAAAAAAAAATCCAAACCTACCCCTTAAATGATTTTGCTTTATTCATCTCCCCTTTTCTCTGTCTACCTGTCTCCCCACTTTTTTTTTTAACCCCTTCTGATACTTAGCTTCATGTTCTTAGAAATATAAAGTCTCCAATATAGAGCATGGATTTGCTATGTAAGATCAGACCAGTTCTGTCTCACTGCTCTGCTGTCCCATATTTGGCAGCATTTCTGACTTTGATACTTCAGTAGAAAACAGCATCTTGAAAATTCATGCAGGTTTACTCAAATATAGCAATCCCAGAATTCTTTCCTGATGCTTTGGAATTCTCAGTTGTTAGCTTATTCTTTTGACATGTGATGCAGTTAGCCATATCTGTAAAGCTTTCTTGAATATGTTAACAGCTTCCCAACTCTTTTCAACATAATATCTAGAAAGAAAATTTGAAAGGGTGGCCGACCATTTAACATGTTAAATGAACTTTGAGCTGTACTGTGCATTGCATCTCAGGAACATTTTTGAAATTTTGTGTCATGTTCCAGAGATATTCTGATGTAACATTTCTCTGTTAAGTGAAATCATTAAAAATGTCATTTGGATTCCAGAGAAAACTTGGGATTTTTTTTTTTTTTTTGATACCCTAGACTATTTTAGGAACTTTAGTAACTAAGCTACAGGTTATTTAAGTAAAAGTAACATTTCCCTGACTCTTTAGTTGGGAATGTGTAAAAGTTTGCGTGTTAATTTGCTCATGACAATTTTTTTCCTTTTCCAGTTTTCTTTTTATTGTAAAATACACATGGCATAAGATTTACTGTTTTATCCATTTTTAACTTCACAGGTTAATGGTATTAAGTACATTCATATTGTGCAACTATTACCATATCCCTCACCAGAACTCTTTTCTTCATCTTGCAGAACTGAACTCCCTGCCCTTAACACCCACCATTCTACTTTTTGTCTCTTTGAATTTGACTACTTTTGAGACTGGAGCATAATATCCTGAAGATTCATTCACGTCATAAGCGTCTACCAGAATCAAATTCCTTTTAAAGTCATTGTATGTGTAGACTGTATTTTGCGTATTTATCCATCTCTCAGTGTACAGTTGGGCTGTGTCTATTTTTAAGCTTTTGTGAATAATGCTGCAATGAACATGTGTGTACAAATACCTTTTTGAGACTCAGCTTTCAGTTCTTTAGGATATATACCTAAAAGTGGAATTGCCGGATCATATGGTGATTCTATTTTTAATTTTTTGAGGAACCGCCATACTGTTTTCCACAGCAGCTGCACCATTTAACATTCCCACCAGCAGTTTGCAAGGCTTCCAGTTTTTCCACATCCTTCCCAGCACTTGTTCTGTTTTGGTTTTTTTTTTTTTAATTTTTAATTTTTGATAGTAACCATCCTGTGCCTGAGGTAATTTCATGTTTTTATTTGTGTTTTCCTAGTGCTTAGTAATGTTGAGCATCTTTCCTTACTCAGACATTTTAACATCAGATCTTTTTAGCTGTGAGGGCTGGGACTACATCTCTTGTTTACCATGGTGTCTTTAGGTAGAGTGCATAGTAGGCACTCCCATATTAACTAAATGTATTACTTAATGGAATGCTTAGTTTTCTCTTAGATTCTTAGTTTATCTGTTTTGACTTTTTTGGCGGGCGGGGTTTAGAAATACTTGTCCAGAATGTTATGAAAATCTCTGCAATGTAAAATGCAAAAGTGAAATGATCAAATGTAAAATGATGATCTTAATAGTGTAAAAAGTCCCACTTATAAACAGTACCACTATTTGCTAACATGCAAACCTTGATGTCAAGTGAATAATTTCCTGTAACCTTTGAGCATGGTATGGTAGAGTGTATTTGTTAAGATAAGTTTCAGTGGCTCATAATAAAGATGCTCCAAATACCACTTACGTAAGATAGATGGTTTCTTCTGGTGCAAAAGAGATAGTAAGCAGTCCTAGGCCATGGCAGTACCCCATTATCAGAGATTCAAGTTCTTAGAACTTGTGGCTGTGCTTTTCCTAGGGCTGAATCCTGTCCTTAGTCCAGATGGTGTAGCCATGACATCCACATTCCAGGTAGCAGGATGGAGGAAGGGCCAAGGAAGAGTTCCTATCTTTAGTATGCTTCCTGAAAGCTGGAGTGCGGTAGTTTCACTCAGCCTGTCTTTGACTTTCACTCATCTAGTTCCAAGAAAGCCTAGGGAATAGTCTGTTAGCGATAGGGCATTGTGCTCAGCTAATTATCAGATATGTTATTACTGAGGAATAAGGAGAAAGCGGATATTGGGAGGCAAGTGGCAGTCTCTGCCCTAGAGTGTGTGGAATTTGAAGTGATTCTGGGTTCTACCACTTTCTAATTGTATGAATTTTGGCAGTCAGTGACCTCTGCTAGTACAGCTTCACTTGCCAGATGAAGAGAATAATGTGTCCCAGGGATGATTGTGAGAAGATACAAATAACCTGTCTAACACAGTATTTGGAACATATAATCACTCAAAGTGTGAATGTATTTTCTTTATCCAAATTCTCTTTGATATCTTTAGGTATAGTAGAAAAGAGCATAAAGAAATCAGAAAACTTGAATCCTAGTCTTGATCTATTATTGTGAAGTGGTATCTTGGGCAGGTCATTCCTTTAAAGTGGAATAAGGTATATCTGTGTTCCTCACATAATTACGTGTAGATTCGGTGAGAAAATACATGTGGAATGTGTTTTGTGAATTATAAATGGAGGGTGTTTTTAACCCCACCTGTATGCTTTGTTTTGCCTTTGTCCTGCATGTGTTTTTTTGTGTGAAGAAGAGGAATTTTTAGCCACTTGTTTATGTATTCCAAAGTGTAGTCTTTTCCTTACCTTCATTGCCTTTTCTGTTTGTGTGTAAAGACTCAATGTTTTACTTTTATTTTTTGTCAGTCTTTTGATAAAGGGACCACGTTGAGTTTGGATAGGAAAATGGTTATCCTCTCATTTTTCGCCCAAAATCATGTATACAGCTTTTTTAAAAAAAGGGTATGACAGGTGAAAGAGCTATGAGTAAGAAGAGAGCATGAGTGAATATGTCGTGCAAACTTCGGAAAATTACATATTTGCTCCGTTTTTGAGATATACTCTTCCAAGAATAAGGAAGGGACTGTCATACATTTTTCTGTCACTGTAAACTCAACTTTGATTAATAATATCTAACCTGCTCCTTCTTTCACAGGATTGCAGTCTGCAAGTTAATGTGGTAAAGAAAATGGCGCCTAAACAGTGACATTATTTTAAGTGGCATCTTAGCTAAAGGATGAGATTGTAGAGGAACTACCTAAGTTTCAAAGGGACATTTCTTTTGTGATCATTTATTGATGGATGTTAATAGTGGGTAATGGGATAACTACACTAGTGCTGTTGGTTGGTTCTGAGACCTCTGAGATTTCCATTTTATCATTCATTCTCTGTACCTTTAATAAATTACCATGTTCCCCTGCTCCCTTGGGGTGTTTGTTTCTCCCTTTCTCCCATCCTCCTTAATGCTTTTGACTCTCTATCTCTTATTCCCATTCTTTCTCATTTCTAACGGTAATCTGCTCCACCTCATGTAGAGATATTGGATAGAGCAAGGTGAGGAAAGAAGGTAAAATTTCATACATATTCCAAATTGTGGGATTTTTTAAAAAACTTTTTTGGGGGAGGGAGGTAATTAGGTTTGTGTTTGTTTACTTACTTACTTACTTAATTTATTTATTTAATAGAGGTACTGGGGATTGAACCCAGGACCTTGTGCATGCTAGGCACGCAGCCTGCAATTGAGCTATGCTCTCCACCCCCCTCCAAACTGGTTTTGTTGTGTTGGATTTTGAGGAGGGGAGCAGGGAAGAATTAGAACTTGTTGAGAGAAAAGCCTTGATAAACAAACCCTTGGTTAAAACCTGAAGCATCACAAAGTAAATGTTAAAAGGTACAATTTTATTGTTAGGTCAGTGTAGGGACATAGTGTGATTTGGAAAGAGACTGTTGGGAAAATCTCTTGAAACCCAGAGATTTTGCTATTTAGTATTATTAAAATTAAAAAAAATTTTTGTTTATTTATATTGAGTTATAGTCAGTTTACAATGTTGTGTCAGTTTCTGGTGTACAGCACAATTTTTCAATCATACATGAATATGCATATATTCATTTTCATATTCTTAAAAAATTTTTTTAAGGTAAGTTTCTTAACTCTCTTCACCTCCATTTCTCAGTCTGTAAAATGGTTACTGTAACAGCTGAGGTTTAATTTAAATAGCATATATAAAAGTGTTCAGGAAATTAGCTATTTAAATTAAACTTCGGGTATTACAGTAACCAGTAAATTAACCCAGTATTCGGATTTTAATAAGGCACGTAATCATTCAACATCTTTAAACATTGCTTCTGTTGCATCTGTCTTCCTATAATACCATATGTATCTATCTATTTATCTATCTCACACTCACACACAGTTTACCCTTGAACAACTTGCATTGGAACTGTGCAAGTCCACTGATCTGCAGAATTTTTTGCATAAATATGTACTGCAGTACTGCATGATCCGTGGCTGATTGAATACATGGATGGAGAACCATGGATGTGGAAGGCCAGCTATAATATGGGGAATTTACTCTGCCATGAGGGTTGGTACCCCAACCCCTTGTTGTTGAAGGGTCAACTGTGTATATACATATATTTTATATATATGTGTACATATATAGGAATATATATATGGGGAGGGAGGGAGGGAGTTTGAGAGAGAGAAAGAGAGAAGAGAGAGGTGGGAAGAGATTAATTTCAAGGAATTGGCTAGTGTGATTGTGGGACTGGCAGTTCTGAAATCTGTGGGGCAGGCCAAGAGGCTGGAAACTCAGGCAGGATCTCTATGCTAATGATTTTGGTGCAGATTTCCTTCCGTGGGAAAGCTCATTTTTTGCTCTTTAGGCCTTCAATTGATTGAAGACCCACCCACATAGTCTCCTTTACTCAGTCGCCTGATTTGTAGATGGTAATCACATCTGCAGAATGCCTTCACAGTAACTGGTGGGCTAGTGTTTGACCAAACAATTGGGCAGCATTGCCTAGTAAGTTGACACATAAAATTTAACCATCACAATGGAAGGTCCATGTGTTGAAGTAAAAAGAGAAAATTTTACTTGCTCAACTGAGGCAATAGTGAGTGGCATTTAGTTAGGGAAGCCCATTAGTACTTGAATTAGGATCTGATATTCAATTGAGAACTCCTGGTTGGAAAAATACATTTAGTAGGTCAATGATAGTAGTTGAAACCGGGCTAAGAATGACTTTTCTAGAAAAAGGAGAGAAGGGCTTAAGAATGAAGCCCTGGGGTTTTATGTCTCCTCCAATATTTAATTCTTTTTCAGTCTTTTGATTCTGAGTTCATATGTGATATCTTGTCTGGAATAAAGAACTTTTCTAGTAGTAAGAGATGCCCTTAATATCATCAGATGGTAGATTGTGATTTTGCTTTTTCCCTACTGGGATAATTACCATTGGGAAGGGGCCTCACAAGAAAAATGAGTGAAGCACTTTATTTGGTATTCTCATTTAATTAGCCATGCCTAGACTATTCAGAGATGGCATTTTTAAAAAAATTGATGTGTTTCTCAAAGCTTACATGGGAAGACTATCTCTAATATAAAATTAAATTCTTTGTTGAATTTCTCTTTATTTCAAAAAGGCTACTTTAGCAGTTTATCAGTAGTCAAGAACTAAGTGTCAGGGGAGGCACAGATGGCTTTGCAGTATTGGAGGTCAGTGACAGGGTGTTTCAAAACCTACCTATTGTAAACGTTTTAAGGGCATTTTTATAGTTGCCTTTAAGGGAAACTGGGCATCTCTACATTAGATACTCTGGTGTGACTTGTGGAGCTTTTCCCTCTGAGTGAAATCCTCTTCCGTTGGCCTGGAAGGCCCTGTTAAGGCCACATCACATGTTCCTAGTGGGTAAATTGAGTTATTAATATACCTAGCCTAGAGCTTGAGTGGGTGTGTTCTTGACCACAGCTGTGGAACAAGGGCACAGAGGGCCAGGAGGCTCTGGGCATCAGGCATCCGCTTTGCTGGTTACTTGGGTCTTTGCCTAATGCATCACCACAGTTGAGAGCAGCTCCCTCCGCTTTTCCACAGCTCCAAGCCCCTTTCTTGTACATATCTTCCACATTACTTTATTCCTTCACTGGTTTCCAGTGACTGATGCCTTTGAGCCCGTGGGTCCTGGGGCAGGTGTGTGAGTATGGTAGGCAGGATAAGCCAAGGCTTTGAGGGAGGGGGTGGTGTGTGTTTGTTTGTTGTGTACATGTGTGGTAGTGCCTCTGTCCCATGATGTTCTGGCCTATTCTTCTGGTGCAGGCCCTTCTGAGACCTTGTAAAGAACGTGAATTGTGCACGAGGGACTAGACCCAGCTGCTACAGTGCTGGAAGCCATCCATCTGTAGACCCTTCTTTTATTTTATTATTATTTTTTTTTGGTGGGGGGAGGTAATTAGGTTTATTTATTTATTTATACTTTTTAAGGGAGGTATTGGGGATTGAACCCAGGACCTCATGGATGCGAGGCACACGCTCTACCACTGAGTTATACCCTACCCCCTCATCCATCTGTATGGTCATTGCTTCCTCTAGTCCTAACCCTTGTCCTTTCCTTCTGTTAGGTTTGCCGTGTCATCTGACAAACCTATTGAAATCACCTATTATGCTTGTTAGTAAAATTTGTAATTTTTTGCTTCTTTTCATGAAAATGATTTTCAGTAGTTCTCTTGCTCATGATACAAACTGAGAAGCAGCACTCTGTTTGTGTGTGTGTGTTTTTTTAATTCTATTTAAAGAAAGAATGAAAACACTGAGTAAGAGCATGCTGACTCCTGACTGAAATAAACAAATTTTGGTGGATGAACTTTGGCATTTATTTGGGATATTTAAAGTTTTTTACCACGTTCTCAAAATATTTTGATTGAAGTTGCTATGTCAGTGATTCAGTGTTGATGCTTATCCAGTAATATAGGTGCTGCCATCTCATTTTTAACCATACCTATAAATATGTTTATAATAAAAATATACATGTATGAAATAAGAGATGAAAATTGAACAGTAAGTACAGATACATGAATATATATAATTTGTTTAAGTTTGTAGTAACAGAAAGATATGGGGATATAGTTTTTTCCCCCTATTTTTTTTATAGTTAGTATATAATCACAGCATTTATTTGTTTAAAAGCAAAAAATTGGAGCAGATTTCTTAGTTTACATTGTATATGTATCTTCTTTCCCATCTAGATAAGAGTTTACATTCAGGAGGACATAATCCCAGGAAAGGAAGGACTACAGATCAAGATGTGTAGCTCTGTGGCTGCCAAGTTGTGGTTTTTGACAGATCGTCGAATCAGGGAAGACTATCCCCAAAAAGAGATCTTACGAGCATTAAAGGCCAAATGTTGTGAGGAGGAACTGGACTTCCGAGCTGTGGTGATGGATGAGGTGGTGCTAACAATTGAGCAAGGAAACCTTGGTAAGGCTATAGTTAAGTAAATTTTTGGATTTTTACTGAGAATTTGATGAATCTGCATGTTTTACAAATAATAAGGGCCTTTATTAATAGCCTTATCATTACTAAGTGTCATTTAATCTAAAAAACTAGACTGTTTTATGGAAGAAATGGAAATACCAGTATTTATTAAACCCCTCATTGTATTATTTAGGAAATAGTTGGGAGATAAATTAAAGATAACTTACTAGTTTTCTTCCATTTTTATTGTCTTCTAGTTTTAAAATGCCTTGTTTATAAGGTGCTTCTAAGGGAATTTGTTCCACAATGGGGAGGGGTCTTGCTAGTCAACTAATCAAAATCCATTGTGGTTCTTACGTTCTTTTTAAATACTTCATATGTGTAGTGTAAAATACTGTATAAAGTTGTTTTATGAGTTAAAGTGTCCTAATGATTTGACTTGTATTGGCGATAGTTCATACTGTTTTTGTAATACTGTGGAAGATATTTTTGAGATGTATAGAAATTCTTTAGGACTGATTTTCAGGAATCTTTACATCTTTGTTTTGGAAAAGTTGTGACTTGTTATAGCTAAATTGATCATTTCTGTTAGGGAGCATTATATGGTGACATAAAGTGACATTTTTAGTTAACTTTCAGAAAATACTTCATCGTTTAATGGTAGTATTGGGTAAGGATATAAGAAATACTTAAAATACATCTAGGTCATTTACTTGCTTTGTGACTGGAATCATGTGAGGCCCCATATTTTAATTTTCTCATCAATAAAATGGGGAGAGGTGGTTCCTGTGGGAATTAATAATAATGCAAAGTACAGATCTGCCATTGTAGGGTTATTTCACTGATGGGCTAGTTAATAGATCTAGAATCTTGCCTGATTAATAGCGTGATATGATAAAATGGATTTAAGTAAGTAGATTCTCTCAGCAATTACTTTTTATTCTCTGCCCTCTTAACATTTTTTATTCCATTCTCAGTATCTTTCAGCAGTTGTTTCTTTAGGAATAACTGATTTAGAAATGTTTCTAAGTTGTTTTGTTTGAAGTGCTTATGTAGTTACTACATTTATAAGGAAGATGCACATTTTATTTTCAGTCCAATTCTGTGTGTGTGTGTGTTTTTTTACTATATATCCCTACGTCCAACACTTAGTTATCTAGATTCAAAAGATCTGGGGTAGAGCCTGTTTCATTCTTTCATTAAATACTATTTGAGTACTTACTATGTGCTTATTAGTTAATTGGTATGGTGTGTAGAATTAGATATCAGCATTAATCAGTGATCACACAAATAAACGTAAAATTATTTTGAAAGGAAATTAAGGTCACTGAACCCTCTTGCATCGATGACAGATAGCTCCTGATCAAATTAAGGTAAATCTTTTATCTAAAATCCAATATCTGTTACATGCTTTTACAACTTTTTAAAAATGTAAATGTCCATACAACTGTGGTTGAAATTGGAGCCAGAAACTCAGACACTTTGTTATGTTAGGACCCATTCTCTTAAAGTCTGAGTGAGAAGAGACCTAAAAGGCAATATGACACATTTGCTCACTAAACATCACTTCCACAGGCTTTGGTATATGTTTGTTTGTTTGTTTCTTTCTTTCTTTAATTGGAGTAGAGTCCGTTTACGATGTTTCTGTGTTTAAAGGTTGGAATACTGAAGTACACATTTCCAGGAGTCTATGTTTCTCATGTGACCTGGCTTCTGTCAAAGAGACACAGTACTAGACGGTTTGGGAGGTGGGAGTGAGCATCTCTATTTTTTTAATAACTTCATAGGTTGAAAATGATTGTACTTGATTTTTTTTCCTCAGGTACCTACTGGACATCTTTACTTTATTCTCAACTGTCATTTCCATGCCAATCTGTCAAAACTGAATGCGACCCCCCCCCCCAAAAAAAACCTACTTATTTCAGCTTTTCTGTCTCTGTAAAATCACCTTTTGACCTTTGACATCTTTTCTTTTATCCTTAAGAGCCGTTCATGCCACAACATTTTAGAAAGCGAGGAGCTTGTAACAATGAGGGGAATGGTGCAATAAAAACTTCCAGCCGCTTTGCCCCACTCGGCTGCCCCCAGCCATCAGAGCAGAGATCCTGGATATTTGGAGGGCTGGGTCTTTTTAGCACCCCCTAACTCGTGCAAGGAGTGTCAGCTGCTCCAGAACCAAGTGCACAGTGTGGCTGAAGAGTGAGGGATGAGTAGTTTACTCTTAAAAGGGCTGACATTGCCCCAAATTAACTGCATTTACCATCCCAGTCTTTTCCTGGAAGTTTCAGTCCTTCAACAGACTGACGATGGTCCACTTGTTGTCTGGGTGGTGAGACAGAGTCCTTAATGCTCCTACTGCTCCATCTTCCCATCCTCCCTATGCTCATTTTTGATAGAGGTGTCTCTCTTTTCCTTTTCGCTTTGCTGTTTTGTGTTATATTCTGGGAACAGGTCTTCCTGGATACATGTACTGTGAATATCTTCTCTCTGTGGCTTGCCTTTTTCACTCTGTTAATGACATTTTCTGGTCAGTGAAAGTTTTTAATTTTAATTAAGTAAAGTTTATATTTTTTTATTTTTTGACTAGTGCTTTCTGTGTCCTAGTTAAATGTTTGTGCCCAAGAGTCCTCCTTTTGAGATACATACTCAAAATCTACTTGATAAAATAGAAACATTGTTAAGTGAAGTTACTGTTAGGGAAAAGGAGATATGGTATTGTACCATTTTCTATAGGGAGGATGGGTATGTGAATGTAATTTTTGCTAGTGTGAAAAGCAGTTAATTAAAGGCTAAGCCATAATTTTCCAAATATGGTTTCCCTTAGAGAAAAGGGTTCAAGATGACTGGGATGAGCTAGACTACCCTGACTAACAAGGTTGGCCATCTGTTGATAATTCATGAAAGTAGGTGATGGTACATTGGATTCATTATATTTTTATTTTCTGCTTAGAAGTTTTCTTAATAAAAAGTTAAAATAAATGGAGGGAAAGTTAACTGATGAAAATTTGTTAATCATTTCCTGATTTAAACTAAAACTTTCTCTGTCACTCTAGTTAATTCACCTGGAAATACACAATACTTTGAGAAAGTTCACAGAAGATCATGAAACAAGGCAGATACTACATTTGACTTGTAATAGTGTTGTATAATTGTTTAGGCTCTATGCATGTATAATACATACTTATGTAATTTGCACCTTTCATAAAACAAATTATATTGCACATATGCATTAACCTTTTGAAGGGACCCTGTGATTTTACACTTTACATGAAGATCTTCATTATCTGTCTTCAGAGATGGTAACAGCCCAGATTTATACTCTCCAAAACTGATTTCATATCTAAAACAATTTGTAATCTCCTTTTCATGTGTTATTTTTGTCTTTGCAAAGCCATTGAGTCTGGATATCAGAGTCTCTTCTTTTTAAAAATGGTTTTGTAAGAAGAAATCAAATTGCTTTTGCATGTACTGTGTTTGGTGTTTTGGTTTTAATTTCTAGTAGATTTATAAATTCCCTGCTTTTAGTATAGGCACAATTTCCCCTGCCCCCTAAAGTTAATGTTATTATGTTCCCATGAAATTGACTTGGATAGTTGAAGGGCGTTATTGAGAATTCAGCTGGTCCTAATTCATTGTGCTAATTTTGGCTATTTGGTCCTTCATTTTGCATTAGATAAACCTATCCCCAAATAACACGTAGGTTTTCATATAATTAAATGGTTTTAATTTATTCTCATCCTTTTTTGTAAAATACCCCCCTGGAAGTTTCCTTTTAGTTAATTTCAAAGGGAAGAGAAAGGTACAGTTTGAGAGCTCCTACTGTGTACAAAGCACAGTGCTAGGCAGATAGATCCTTTTTTTCTCTTTTTCAGAATGTCGGTAGTTTTTATATTTTAATAATTATACAGTTGATAACAAGCTGTACCAAAATGTGAAGATTAAAGCAGATACGTCTGAAATATTACCATTCGTAAACTGATCACTGCTAAACACACACACACATTCATAACATACGTGCTGTTTTGTTTTTTTGTTTGTTTGTTTGTTTGTTTTTTTTGCTTGTCAGTGTCATCTGTGTGCCAAGGTACTGAATTCTCAGCACTGGAGATGTAGAGTAAAATAGACAAAACAGACATAATCTAACTGGTTCCTGTCTTAAACTAAGCGGGAGCTGTGGACATTGCACAAAAGTTCAAGAAATAGTTACACACTAAATGTTGCAAAAGCAAAGTCCAGTGTGATGAGAGAGTTCACCAATAAAATTAGGAGATCAGAGAATGTCTTTAAGTAAGTGACTCTAAAAGCTGAAGGATAAGTAGGTGTTATCCAGGGGTAGAGTGAGGGGAAGAATATATGCATCACCCTTAGGTAGGATTTCTTCGCCATAAATTCCTAGGAGAGGGACCACTGTTCATTGCCATACTGTCCTACAGAAAGTTTATATTATTGTGCCCTTCTCCAGGATCCTCTCCAATGTGACAGTTTTTATTTTGATGTTAATTAGACAAAGAATGATCAGGTTGAGCTGCGTTCTGTTTAGTCTGTTGGAAACTTGGACTGTGATTTCCAGCCCAGCTGGATGGTGGGATTTACAGTTGGGTATTTCCTTAAGTCAGAAAATAAGTCGTTGAGTAGTCAAAGAAAAACAGTATTCAAGGAAAAACCGTTAGTATCTTCAACCATCAGGAAGAAATATCTTTTCTTTTATGAACCCAGGTCTTTTTTCCCTTTTATTATTAGTAGTAGGGAGCTTTGATTATATTTGTTTGCATGCTAAATCAGTCTACATTTTCCTGTTAATTCAGTGGGATACCCGAATGAAATTTTATCTTCTCTGCCAGGACCAGGTAACTATACCTCTCTTATCAGAGTAATTGCCTATCCCCTTCCAGAGTAGTTCCGGAAAGTGAAGGAATTGGGTTAGTTGTATCTCTAATGCTTTAAAAACTCTTTCAGATTTAGGGATCAAATTGCCTGTGGAAATTGCTGTAGTTTTATATGCGATGTTGAGTACGGTAAGTTAAGGATATAACTGTATGAATAAAAGTTACCGTGATAAATTATAGACTATTGAAGTGAAGTAAATTAGGAAATGTGATATTCTGCGGATAAATAAGCAGATTTATAAGTGCCATGTCAGAATAATTCCCTTGGTGATGACATGGGATGAAATAATGATGAAGTGTTAAAAGACACTGAGTTATCATTGGTTCTTGCCCCTTAAATGCTGTTAGTAAGGACAACCAAACCGTCCTACTAATTGTTATTAAGTTGTGAGGAGTAAATATAACGTAGGTAAAATTGCTAGTTCAGTTCTTGGCCTGTGGTACATTCTGGTTTCTTGTCCTTCATGGTCTATTCCATCCCCTGCCTCTTTTTAAAAAAAAAAAAAAAAACTGACAGCACATGGATTTCCTTTTGAGAAATTCCCTCTTACGTGTTGTGCAGTCTTGCTGGAGCTCTTAGACAAGGTGTCCTGCCTCTTTATTGTCAAGTTAGACAGTAGATGGGAGTCTGTCTTTATGTCTCCCTTTCCTTTGAATTTGAGCATTTTGACTCTAGGGTAGGAGGAGAAGGTTTCAAATCATTTTTGGCATTGCACCTTGATGAAACATAGGTTGTTTCTTGCTTCCTTAGATTCCCAAAATTGCTCTGGTCTTTTTTCTGAGCTTAATTTTCTTAGCATACTTTTTAGTACTGTGCACAATCCTGTATCCATCCATTATTTTTTTTCTCTGCTCAAGTTAACTAGAGGTGCTTTAAATGCTTACAAATTATATAGCCTTAACCAGTACAGAAATTAATTTCAGAGAGCATATTGCCGACAGTAGACCTTCAGAGACTAGTTTACTTGGCATAGATAGGGCAAAAATCAATTAAGACTACTTCTCTTAGTCCAGAATGGGAATCTAATAACCCATGGTATACAGTGGTGAAACTGGTAATTAAGTAATTACCTTTATTCACTTGGAACCATGGTCTTGTTGAAGATACGGGTCTGGGACCTGGGAGGTGCTGCCACAGAACATTTGGAAACATGAGACTAGAATGGCCTTCTGAAGGCATTGGGGAACTTTATAAAGCAAAGGAATGATGATGAGCTCAAATCTCTAACTAAATTCGTGGAATTCAGGGACTTTCCAATATTTAGGACTATAAGTGTAACCTAATCATTAGAGTATATTCTTGCTGAAAGGAGTTTTCATGCTGCTAGGAGTTTGTGGGTAATTCATGTGACATAATGAAAAGAGCTTCAACTTCAGAACTAGATAGATCTAGTTGTCCTGGCTGATTTAGTAATTAAACTAAGCTGTTTGCAGTTGGTCAGACTGGTCGTCTTGTTTCATTTACCTACTGGTAGATTCTCTCCTTGACAAGTAGTAATAAAAATCAAAAGGCCTGCTCTATAATGTGCTCAGGATTGCTTGTGATGTGTATAAAATGCTGTGGTATGGTGTCTGACACATAGTAAACATCAGTAAATGGTACTGTTAGAGAAACATGATACTCTTTTACTTTTTATGCACAGTACTTTTGACAGTTACGAAATTGGATGATCGGATTCTTTAAAACTTCTCTGAGAAATACTCAAATGACAGGTCACCAAAGAAGAACTTAGAATAGTGAATGTAGTTACTAAGTTGAGCTAGAAAAAGAATGATAATATATTTCACTTTAAAAGTTATATTTCTTTTACAAACACTTAATAGTTTTCTAGGGACCAACTTTTAGCTTGGCTGGCCTTTTCTATTAAAATTTGCTTTCTAGTTCATTAATTTCTGCTCTTTAAAACTTTTTTCCTTCTACTTTTGCTTTTTAGATGTTAAATACCTGCTTTGTTTCTTAAAATCTGTATATTTTAGTAAATAATAATTTCAGCAAATTTCAGTAGCTAATAATTGAACACTTACTGTGTCCCAGGTAGTGCTGGGGGATACAGTTGTCATGGGAACTTACTTTTTAGTTACTCTAGTTTTCAGTCTCCCTTTTTTGCAAAAGGGGAAGATGGATGGCAGATATTAAGTGCTTATTATGTGCCAGGCACTTCTTCACTACATTAACCGAGTTAATCCTCATGGCAGCTCTATAAACGAATTGCTTCTACTATCCTCATTTTACAGATGAGGAACCTGAGGCACAGAAAATTTCATAACTAGCCCGAGGTTACACAATGGAGAAGCAGGAGAGCTAGGATTTGAATCAGATGTGGGGTCATTGTTACAGGCCAGAGAGCGTCTTGCAAGTAGGTCTGCTCACTTTCTGTTTTTGCCTTTGCTGTCCCCTCATCATTATCTACCTTGCTATTTGAGGTCTAAATGAAACATTTGAGGGAAAACCTTAATTAACTTTTCCTGTAGTTCTCAGAATTTTCAGTATTCAACGAGTTTGATATTGATTCTTCCTTTTATTCCAAATTAATATTTATTTAAAATTACATGTAAAGATATTTATATAAATATATTAAAATTATATGTAAATATAGTTATATAAATATCTACATAAATAACTTTATACTTTTGGCTGTATTCAGAAAGTTCTAGAGATCATGTAAGTTAGGTCAGCTGCCCTTGATTGCCAAAAGTTGGATAGAATAGTTTGATATAAATATTTGTCCTGGAGCTGCTGTTAAAAAGTTTACTCTTTTTCAGAGTAGGCAGAGGGACTTGCCATTTAAAGGACATCACAAAGATACTTCGCCTCCTCTCTCCACTCTTCTGCACTAGTCTTGCTGGAAGACTGCAGTAAATTTTTATGGCTAGCATCATTAATAGTACTTAAATTATACACTTCCCCACTTTTCTTCCATATAGCTTTGTTTTTTTAGCCATTTCAATATAGATTGCTGTCTTAGGGAGGTTAGATGTAGTATTTCATATGGATAACAGTAAGGAAAACGTCATAAAAACAAGCTTTCATGCTAAATTAGCAAAATAGAAATATGTCTTCTTGCTTCTTATGCTGAGACCTTGTGCATCAAATATTAAACCAAGTTTGATTGGAAATTGAGAACAAAATAGGATAAAGAATCAAGTTCCCAGGATTATTGCTAGCAACAGTTACCGCATGTGCCATCAGTGTACCCCAACTCACCATTGTACACTTAGAGTAATTGATAGCGACTGACAATTATTAAGCACTTACTATGTGCCAATCATTTATTGAATACTTTACATACGTTTTCCCACACCATCCTCAAAACCTTTGAGGTGGGGCTAGGACTTTATCCCAAGACTCAGAGCGACTTAAAAGTAGGCGTTCAAATGTTTTTGAATGAATAAAAGAATGAATGGATAAATGAGTGAGACCTTTACAGATATTTTATCTGTTTATCACTTTCATTTTTTCTCCTGAGCCATTTTTTCTTTCTATAGAAAAAAGTAGAGAGAATGTACTCATGTTCAGTGCTTGAATTCCAGCAATTATAAAAATTAAGGCGATTAATTAGCATTATTTTAGCTAGTGGCATCACATTTCTCTGCATTTGATATGTCTTACCTCCTTTTGCCAATTTTTGGGATAGAGGTGGTTATCTTGACCTAAGATTGTGTATTTTTTAAAGGTACTTAAAGCAGAAGCCGGCCAGCCATTGTCTTCAATAAAATAAAAGATGCTTTTAAAACAGACAGTCATAATCTGATTGCTTGTTTGCTTGTTATTTTCCCCATCTCTTTCTCCTTTCTTTTCTCTCTCACTTTTTTTAAACACATGACTGTCAGCTGCAGTGCGGCAGTGCTCAGTGATAATGAGACACACTGTTGTAGTAGGCTTCCTTTTGTTTCTTTCTGTACCACTGATGAAGGACCTGGGAAAGAAATTTATTGGTTCCTCATCATTTTCAAAAGAGCATACATACCTCTGAAGAAAAAAAATTTCGTTATTACATAGGATTAATAGTGAGATAAGGTTTGGAAACGAATTGGATGGGAAAAGGATTGCTGAGGATGTTAAAGAGGGATATTTTGATAAGAAACATAAAATATTTCTTCTTAGGAAGTAGCCACACAGATAGGAGCCACACACGTATTCTCAAAAGGATGGATTCTTATATTATACTTGTTTTTGATATTTGATAATTACCAGATGTAGGAGTTAACTCAGCCTTAGTAAAGACTTTTTAGTGTTTTGTATAACTCTTTTGAGAATTATCTGATCCTTGATACCACAAATTTCCATTAGCAATTGTCTTGTTGTCCTCAAAATTTGGGTACTTTTCTTCATTTTTTATTTGTTTGGGACCTTGTTGGGGAAGCAAGCCAGTGATTTTTTCTTTTTTCTTTTTTTTTTAAAGAAAAACATTTAAGAGGACATTTCTGATGTGAAGACAGATTTGCATTTATGGTAGGCATCAGTTTGTGACCTAAGCCCTCTTGCCAAAACCTTTTATTAATATTTTTTATTAATATCCTATAATAGATTAATTGGAAAATAGATTTATAATGAGTTGAGTATTTTAAAATGTTCAGAATTACCTGGTTAAAGTTAACATTGTGTTAGCTTTAAAAAGATTCCAGAAGTCCTGATAAATCCTCTAGAACACTAAAGGATGGAAGAAAAAGAAATGCTAGTCAGATAAAAATGTTAGTACTTATTCCTAACCATGTAGACAAACTCTACTTTCATAAAGCACAGGTGTACAGTGGGCCACATGAGAGATTCCACACTTAACTACTGGCGAGGAGATTGTTAATATCCCAAAGGAATCTTTTAACTTGGAGAATAATCAGCCCTTAGCACCTTCTCACAGTGCCTTTACAACTGCAGCAGCCTTTTAATACATGATACATTTTTATCCTAAAAATATAGGAGCAAAAATTATTCCCCCATCCCATTGCTATTCTAAGGTTAACTCATCATTGGCTTTTAATGGCTAATGATACACTTAATTCGAAACTTAAATCCAGAATATTTATATTGAATTCTCCATCCCAATGCAAAACAAGACTTGATGAATAGTTTCATAAGTTGTGGTTTTAGATGATAAGTAAAAAAGACAATAAATATGTACTTGAGGAAGTGGAGTTGAAAGCAAAGCACATTCAGTTGGAATAGCTGTTCTCCCAGTGAGTAGAATGGAATTTTGTATGTGTATACTGAGTAATAGGGATCTAAGAAAGAGTCATTCCCTGTATGTCGGTTTCATAAGCTCTACATCAAAGATAAGTGTGGTATTTACCAAGAGTACTTTAGATGAGTAGCACTTTGCCTTTTTTGGCTCACATTCATCTGTACCTGCTCTTCTTTCTGGGCAGAAAAGTGTCTGTTCCTGTTACAGGAGGTATTGAATTTCATTCCATCCTCATTAATACCCATATAATGTACTGTGTAGATCTGACTCTGCTTTGGATAAAGTACTCCCATATTCCCAATTTCCTTTGGCAGCAGACTGAGAGTAGAACACTTGCATTGCCTTCTTTATCCCGTTTTTTAAAAGGAACAAAACTGTCTCCAGTTTAGGGAAACAAGAAGATAATGTCATAAGGGTTGAATTTTCTCTTGACAATCAACAGTATCTCTTTTCTTGATCACTCAAGATTTCCAGAAACTCAATCTTCTTATCTCTGTTTCATTTAATGAATTTGATTATTTTCTCCTCATGGTACTGACTTTTCTTATTTTTCATAGTACTGCTTACAACTAGATTTTCTTAGTTTTTGTTTGTTTTTTTTTCCCTCAGGTTTTTGCTTCCTTCTCCTGTCCCTTAATTGAGTTCCATCAAATCTTGGTCCTAGGTATTTCCATTTTTTCTTTTTCTTTTTTCAGACTGTGTATTCCCATTTCTTTAGCTGTTACATCGTGGGATGATTCCTATAAACACACACACACACACACACACACACACTGCACACTAAGAAATATGAATTAGATGTACATAAATATATAGTTTCAATCCATACTTCAACTATTACAGAATAGTTCTACTTTGATGTCCTTAACACCAAAATCTTTCATATCTACATCCAGAACCAGCATCTTTTTGCCCTAAACTGAGTTCCCTTTTCACCTTTCCCATTCTCCACATCCTTGTCTTAAAACTTAACTGCCAATTTGGTCACTAGGTTTTTTTCTGATTAAAACTGAAATGCTGTTTAGATCTGACTATTGAGGCAAGTCATTGCTTAAGCCAAGGAAATGAGAAAACATAGGATTGCAGAAATCTGCTGTTGCTGATCTCAAGATGCCTGTAGCAGCCAGTGATTTTAAGGAGAATGTCTGAAGCTACTGACAAAAAAAACCTCACACCTGCTGATGATCACAACTCTGCCTGTTGCTGCTGTTGGAGAATAATGACTTCTACTTCTCTTGATCTTTAAAAATTTGTGTAATTGTCTCTCATTGGTGGGTTTGCAAAATGGAATCCTACTGGCAAGAGAATATGGGAAATGCTTCTAGCCCTTGCCATGCAGGGAGGGATTAAAAGGTGGGGATGTTGTAAAATACCTACAGGCAGTATCCAGCACATAACCTCAGTTCCCTTAATCAGAACAGATAAAATCTCTTTTAGCTCAGAATTGTGGATCCAGCAGTTCCACTTCTGAATGTTACCAGAAGGAAATGCAATCATTATCTTGAAGATTTATCTGCATCCCATGTATGAGGCAGCAATATTTATAATTAAGACATGGAAGGAAACTTAAGTGTCCATTGACAGATCAATGTATAAAGAAAATATGGTGTGTGTTTACACACACACATATATACACAATGGAGTATTATTCAGCCACAAAAAGGAAACCCTGCTATTTGTAACAACATAGATGGACCTTGAAGTCATTATATTAGGTAAAATAAGTCTGACATAGATAGTTATTGTGTTCTCATTTATATCTGGAACCAAACCAAACCAAACCAAAACTGAACAAATACAGACAACAGTTTGATTTGGTGGGTGCCAGAGGCAGGGAGTGCGGGTGGGGGAAATGGGCAAAGGTGGTCAAAAAGGACAAACTTCCAGTTATAAAATAAGTCCTGGGTACGTAATGTACAGCATGGTGACTGTAGTCAGGGACTTTATCTGCTTTATTTAAGAATCTATTCCCAACTTTTAGAAAAGAATCTGACACGTAGTAATTGCTTAGTATATATTGAATGATTGAATGTCCATGAATAAGGGATTGATCATATGATGCATCTTTAAATACAATTCTGTAGAGCCCAGTAAAGCTGTATATGCACCGGCATGGCTGTCTGGTATAATTTGAAGTGATGAGAGAAAGTGACATAAAATAATAATCACAAAATATCTTACTTTTCTAAAAATTATCTACATATTTTTTATATTTAGATACAATGGGGAAAATACATACTATTAACTATGTAAGATGTTGGATGGACGGTAAATGGTAAATACATTATATATTTTTGTATCTTACAAGTATGTATATACTGATTTTTTAAATGAAAATAGGTTTTAAGGAGCAGCTCAAGTATCTTGTTCCCTTATTATTTTGGACCTCTTTAAAAGTAGAATGGTAGTAGATAAAATACCATTTAAAATATTTAAAAATTTTTCTTAATTATAAAAGTATATGTCCTCACTTTAAAAAAAAAATAAAGAAGATAAAAAGTTCTGTGGAGCAAAATGTTAAAGTTCCCTATTCTGCCTTTCTCTTCCTTCCTTGCCACCCACTCATCCTTAGAGAAAGCCATTTTTATAGTTATCCTGTCATACATTTGCATGCATATGTAAACACAAAAGTTATTTGCTTTTTAAAAAAACTTAACATTATGTATCTGGACATTTTTTCCATCTTCAAACTTATAGATTTGTGACATTTTATTGAATGGATATGTAATATTTCATTGTATTGACATGTACCATAATTTGTTTACCTAGAGCCAAAGTTCTCATTAATTTTTTTCTTCTTAGAAAAGACAATAATTTAAGGAGGAATGTCTCTCTGTCCCAGTGAAATGTTAGCAAAATAGTACATTTGGTTTTGGGACCCAAGCTTTGGTAGAGATCTGTTCCTCCGTTTTATTGTATATTCCCCTTTAATGGTTTTGGCTTCATCCCTATATATTTCAGGTCTACGGATCAACGGAGAACTAATCACTGCCTACCCCCAGGTGGTGGTGGTGAGAGTACCAACCCCTTGGGTGCAAAGCGATAGTGACATCACTGTTCTGCGCCATCTGGAGAAGATGGGATGCAGGTTGATGAACCGACCTCAAGCCATACTGAACTGTGTTAATAAGTTCTGGACTTTTCAAGAGTTGGCAGGTCATGGTGTTCCTCTGCCAGATACTTTCTCTTATGGTGAGTTCACTAATGAGAATTTGTCGCCTAAATTTTAGAGCACCAATAGTTCTGAAAGCCATACTAGACTAATAGTGTTATGTGATGTAAGGACATTTGTGAATATGAAAGAACTTATAGAAGTGACTTTTCAGTTTTAACAAACTAGGCAGGAGAATTACAAATTTGGGTATGGTATGGGTAGAATGGACTTAGCAAACTTTTTCTGTAAAGGGCCAAATAGTAAAACTTTACGCTTTCCGGGCCATCAGTTCTCTCTTGTGACCCTCAGTAATGCTGTTGTATTGTGAAAGCTGCTGTAGACAAAGCTTAAACAATGAGTGTGGCTGTTTTCCAGTAAATCTTCATTACGCAAAAAGGGCTACATGCCAAATCTGTTTGGTTTGTCAGCCCCTGAAGTAAAAGATAATAGAATTTGATGACATCTCTGTAATTTCTGATTATCTTCATTACCATTTCATGATAATTCTTCATAAATATTTTCTTATTTTTTAAGAAAATGACAGTATACTAGAGTATGCTTTAAGCCAGTGCTTCTAAATCATCTGTGTTAAAGGATCTTTTTTTTTTTTAAAATTTTTAAAAGACCAGTTTGCTGTGGAACAGTATGCAGAAAGTACTGTAAAAATATCAGAGCAATACCAAATAGCTATAAAGGCTTTTTGTGCTTTCGGTTTTTATATTTATCTGGGCACATATCAATAGCAGTAAGAAGTCATAAACAGGTATAGATTACTGGAGCAGCACTAATACATTTCCTGCCTTTCCAGGTCTCCTAGTTTGGAAAGGATCAGACTTACTATAAAGCAGTATAGTTTTTCATTAAAATATTTCTTCAAATAAATGTCCAGTAAAATGCTTGGACAGTTAATGAGGCTTTAAAAAGAAATTCCCATCCTAAAAAATACATACAAATAAACCTAATTCCCTTCCCCCCCCCCCAAAAAAAAGAGAGATTTCCATCCTCTTCTTATTTTTAATATTTTAAAGAAGGGAACTTTTCAAGTGTGTGTGGCATATGTGGACACGATTGCTGTTTTTAGCAATTACACAAGAAGAGACAATATGAATAGTTTGAGAGTTCTTTCTTCCTGATGCTTTTGAGATGATGTAGCTTGTATAATCAGTCTACAGTTCTGATTTTAAGAGAATGGAAAGGAGAAAAGTGTATTAACCAAATTAATGAATATTACCTATGCTCTAATGTTGAAGATACAAAATTTGGAGACTGGGTTATCTTAATTTCTCTAAGCTGCAAATTTAGGGTACTGCGGTTGTTTAATGAATTTTTCCCTGGTCTGATTGCTCTGTGTCATCATGTTAATTTTTTACAACTACGGTTTATTTTTGCTTTACCTTTGCTTCTGTATCATTTGTTCCTGGGCAGTAAAAACAGAAGGAACAAGACATAACCCATGGGTACTGAATGGCTCAGTGCAGGAAGAACTTTGATTTATAATGGAGAAAGAGAAATTGTGTGTGTGTGTGCGCGTGTGTGCGCGTGCGCGCGCGTGCACGTGCATATGCATGCAGCATGTCTTCAACTTTGGATGAGTCTTCTCATCTGACTCATTCTTCTGTTTCTTAATCCAAACAGGGAGTTCCATATACTAAAGTAGATCTTGGGGCTTCTATTATTTGCCTGGTGGAGGAATAAGGGATAAAAATATCAAAGATGTTATAGAATTGGAAACTTTGTTTTAACTGAAAGATACTTTTCAGTATCTTTGAGTTGGATATTAGAATATTTACAGTTTAAGAAAAATTTTTATACATTTTAAAAGGTGTAATTGTTTTAAGCTGATATTTAACTATACTTCCAATTTTTATTTATTACTTACTCCAAGAAAAACAAAACTTAACTATCAGGTTCTTAATCTTCTACTTCCCTTGTCTTGCTGACTTTAATGTAGGTAAAATTTATCACAATACAGCTCTGTTGCTGTTCTTCTTAAATTTCTTTGTTGCTCAAACCAGGTGGTCACGAGAATTTTGCTAAAATGATTGATGAAGCAGAAGTACTGGAGTTCCCAATGGTGGTGAAGAACACACGGGGTCATAGAGGTGTGTCTGTGAGTTGTTGCTGCCATACATAATATTGAAATTGCTCTTGAGAATTAGTGAGTGACTGTACAGAATAGATTTTTCAAGCTTAATTAGATCTTCCTTGTGTTTGCTCATGGTTATTGACTTCCTGTCAATTGAAATTTATAGGTTTTGAAGCAGAACTTCTGAAGAATTATTGGAGAGAAATTACTTGGTGCCGGGTTCCTCAGACTTACAGAAGGCTACTATGAGTTGCTCAGTTCAGCTAGAAGCTATTTCTGTTCATTTTCTGGTTACCCTGGAGATTTTAAGATGGATTCTTAATTTAGACTGAGTCTGAAGTTAATATCTCTATCTTCCTCTTCAACAGTACAGGGAACTTAGATCAGTAACTCCATCATCCCTCTACCAATTTGTATAGTTTGAAGATGGTGTATAAAGATGTTTGAATAACTTCACATTAAGTGATGATTTCCTAAGGCATAAAGTGATTCATAAATCCAAGTATTTCACAGGGTTTGGTGCCTCGACAGTGATAGCCAGATCAGAGTTCAGCCAGGTCTTTTGACTGCATTGTTTCTACTTGACTCTCTAGTATGGCAGCCAGGAAGTCTCATGGCTCGCACAGTGAATGCTCCAACAAACAAAGAATCTGTGTGACCTTTTGCGACCTAGCCTCACATGTCACATAGAATTGCCTCTGCTGTATTCTGTTGGTTGAAGTAATCATAAGTCCTCTTACATTCAAAGGTTGGGACGTAGATTTCCTCCTCTTTCCCCCCTCCCCCTATCTTGATGGGAAGAATGTCAAAGGATTTATAACCATGTTTTAAATTAAAACAGATACTTCTGTTGGCACAGAAGTTGAAAAATTTGGAATGAATAGTGAAATAAGCCAGGGAATTCAGAAATAAAACAAGGTATGTAGTAATAGACTGGTATTTTGCTATATGCAGATATAGTATCTTAATATATTGTTTAATAGATCAAACATGTTTTAACTCAGAGAAAAAATAATTTTGTTAAGTGAAGCTAGTATTATTGGCTAACCTAGAGGAATACAAATCTTAACCCAACCTCACAATATATACTTAAATAAATTCTAGATTCTAGTAAGAATTTGAGGATTGAGGGATTGATAGAAGGAGATTGTTAACTTTGTCTTTATATAATTTTTACAGTCTTAGTAATCACCTTAGCACTATTACTTTGGTTAAAAAGTAACTGAGGGAGAGGGTATATAGCTCAGGGGTAGAGCACTTGCTTAGTACACAGGAAGTCCTGGGTTGGATCCCCAGGACCTCCATTAAAAAATAAGTAAACAAATAAACCTAATTACCCCTCCCCCAAATAGTTGCTTAGTAAATAAAAATTGGTTCTGAAAGAGAAGATTGGAACACAAGAACATGCAGGTAATAGATCTTAACTATTCATAGTTTGATGACTTACATACTTTCTTTTTTTTTCTTTTTTGATCACAGGCAAAGCCGTTTTCCTGGCTCGAGATAAGCACCATTTGGCTGATCTAAGCCATCTTATTCGTCATGAAGCCCCATACCTGTTCCAGAAGTATGTTAAAGAGTCTCATGGAAGGGATGTACGTGTCATTGTTGTGGGAGGCCGTGTGGTTGGCACCATGTTACGCTGTTCAACAGATGGGAGGATGCAAAGCAACTGCTCACTAGGTAAGAGCCATGCAGCTGTCTGTCTAGGATATACTAAAGCTTATTCAGTGAATATTTGTATATAACTCACCTTTTACTTCGTATGTTGAAAAATGTCTTTCACATGTAAATATGTTTAATAGACTTCCCACGAGTATGATAAATAAACTAGAGTTGTTTTTCTAGCAATGAAGTTGGATTTCTCTGGAACCTAAATTAGCTTTCACCCAGGCTCAGTTTGTACCCCAGTTCACACATGTGTGAAATGTCTGCCAGATTCCCTCTTTGGTAATACATTATTTTGTGTATAACTGGAGTTCGTTTAAGCTGTGTCCTAACCCATTCTACCCATTGGTCCAAAGAGCATTACTGATTTTGATTTGCTTAAATGTATGTCTTCTGAGCTCTCTTACTGTTGAAGTGCCTCAGAGCTTGGTGTGGGTTTTTTCTTCTCTGTTTACTTCACTTTCTTGAAAAGTAATCTTATCTAGTTCCTGGGTTTAAATGCCATCTATATGTTGTTATTTTCAAAGCCTAGAATTTAGGCTTGCTTCCTTTTTGTTTTTTTGTTTTTTGGGGGTGGGTAATTAGGTTTGTTCATTTATTTTTAGAGGAGGTCCTGGGGATCAAACCTAGGACCTTGTACATGCTAAGCATGTGCTTTACCACTAGAGCTATACCCACCCCCTTAGGCTTGCTTCCTAAACACCAAGCTCATATAAATCACTTCCTCTCAATATCTCCAAGTAGTTGTCTGTTAGACATTTTAATCTTAACATATCTAAAACTGAACTCCTCATCTAACTCCCCTCCCAAGTGTTATACCCAATTTTCTCCTTATTGTTTAGAGAGAAACTCTGTCTTTCTAGTTTAGGCCAAAATCCTTGGAGTCATCCTTGATCCCCTCTCTAGTCTAACACCTCATATCCAAACTCCTTAAAACGCCTCAACATCTCTACTCTCAAAATGCATGACCTCTGTTCCCTTTCCTCCAATGAGAGGATTACAACAGTTTAACTTTCTTTCTTACTCCTTCCTTTTGATTCATTCATTTATTGAACAAATATTTTTGAGTACCTCCAAGTGTCGAGTACAATTATAGCAGTATTTTGTATATAACATCAAACAGTGCAGACAGAAATTGCTGCATGTGGCTTTACATTCCATTGTTTTGCTGAAACCATTTAATCGTTTTAGTTTAAGTCTGTATTAGAATTTGTTGTATTATATGTCTCTTCTGTTTCAGAAATCTTTATGTAGCACTTACATTATCCACTCCCAGGCAGTCTTTATCCATTGAGAGTTAATTATATCTGTATTGCCAGAATCATTACTCATCACTGTTTACTCCCCATCTACATCTTCCCCTATCTTGAGTTTTCTATTCTCAGTCATTTGCTTTTATGTTAATATCTTTCGTTGATTATTTTCCCTGGATAGTGTATGTGAGTGATAGACATCTCATAGCTTGCTTTCTTTCTCAAAGGAGAGTATGTTGGCTGAGATAGGGTTTTTAAATCGTGAGTCTTGCTTCAATTCTACTGCCTTATAGTTTACACTTTTGTAATTGAATGCCCAAACCTACTGTGATTTTTTTTTTGGGAGAGGGGGCGGTGCAGGTAATTTATTCTTCATAAGTTTGTTTTTTGTTTTGTTCTCCTTTTTTGGTGGTTTTTTTTTAAGAGCTCAACTATTTAGTCAGGGTATTTTTACATACTTGTCTTTTCTTAGTCTGTCCAACCTGGATTTTATCAAGTTGTTTCTATCAGACTCAGTTTTTCTAAGCTTCAGGAAGATTTTTTCTTTAATTACTGCCTCTATTTCTCTCCTTCTGGGGGAGGAGTTTTTCTGATTCAGTTATCCAGTTTTTTAAATCTTTCTTTTGTGATTTCACCTCCAATTTTTTGTATATGCTTTGAAATATGTCTTACGCTAGATTTTCTGAGTTAAAAGTTAGACTCCCGGAAGTAATAAATTCTCCTTCAGTTCCTCTCTTGAAGTTTTAGTTAGATAATCATAGTTTTGTTTTAGCTTCAGAAAGTCTGATGGGAAGGGTATAGCTCAGTGGTAGAGTGTGTGTGTAGCATGCACAAGGTCCTGGGTTCAATCGCCAGCATTTATTATTTAAGAAATAAATAAGTAAACCTAATTTACCCCCCCCCCAAATTTTTTAAAAACTCAGAAATTAAAAAAAAAGAAGAAAGTCTTGAACTTACTTCTTTTATTCAAGTTGTAGGTGGCTATTATTTTGTCCCTGTTGTCACATTATGTCAGAAGTCTGCTCTGATCATTTGGAGCATTCCAGAAGTCCTCAGTCCTTCAGATGCTGAGAAGCAGTCATTTAATTCATTGACTAGTGTGTCAGTTCCCTACTAAGGTAGTTAAAAGACACCTTCCTGTTTCCTGGACTCCCCTACCCTACTCTTCTGTGCATTTACTTTTTGGCCTGTCTGGGGTCAGGCATACTCACAGAGTACTGATGTCAGCTTTCCTCCTGTGTATACACAGAGCTCTTTAAGTCAAAGTTTTGTCAAAATTCTTTGCTTTCTAGTCCTTGTCTGGAGCTTCCTGAAGCTGGTCTCCAAATGAGAAAATCTAGTTCTGATTCTTTTCTCTCAGATACCAGCAAAATGCAAGATCTCACCTACATGCAGCCAGCTACCTTCAGCCCCAGATTCCTTTTCTCTGAGGAATGGCAAATATATTAGAATAAGGACTGTAGAGGAAGGGAACCATATTCAGGTCACCCTTTCTCTAGATTCTATCCTCTATCCCTATTATGCATCTCTGTTGTTTTTACAAGTCAAAATACTGATAAACTGATAAAAACAACAACAAAATTAAGTGGTTTAACTGTATTTATACAAAAATTCCATGTTGCTGCATGTATGTAATATAGAATTCAGTGAAAGTTTTAATATCTTCAGAAAAAACAGCATATTGAAAAAGTACAGTCATCAATTTGTTGAGAGACTAGTTGGAAGGGGATTCCCTAATGAAGGAAGCTTGGACTTCAGAGTCCCAATGACACTAGAATAGCACCTTTGTTTTTGCTACTGTTTAGAAGAGGTTAGCCTTAAAGGCCAGCCTTAGTGCTACTCCAATAATGAATCATTTTGGTAGCTTCTTACCTTGTTTCTCTTTTTCCAGGTGGTGTGGGGATGATGTGCTCATTGAGTGAACAAGGGAAGCAGCTAGCTATCCAGGTGTCTAATATCCTGGGAATGGATGTGTGTGGCATTGACCTGTTGATGAAAGATGACGGCTCCTTCTGTGTCTGCGAGGCCAATGCAAATGTAGGTTTCATCGCCTTTGATAAGGCTTGTAATCTAGATGTAGCTGGTATCATAGCGGATTATGCCGCCTCCCTTCTGCCCTCTGGCCGGCTCACCCGGCGTATGTCCCTGCTCTCCGTGGTGTCCACGGCCAGTGAGACTAGTGAGCCGGAGCTGGGTCCCCCAGCCAGCACTGCTGTCGACAACATGAGCGCAAGTTCCAGCTCTGTCGACAGCGACCCTGAAACCACGGAGCGAGAGCTGCTCACCAAGCTCCCAGGGGGCCTGTTCAACATGAACCAACTGCTAGCCAATGAAATCAAACTCCTGGTGGAATGACTCCACCGGTAAATAATTAACCAACAAAATCCTTGTAAAACTTTCTTTTTCTTCTTTCTATTTTTCTTTCTTTCTTTCTTTTTTTTAAACCAACTTGCAATGCTGTTCATGGAAGATGCTCAGGAAGATGAGAGAAAATTGAGAGAATTAGTTAGGAGAAAAGAAAGGGGAGATAGACGAAACCTCTGCCATTAAGATATTGCTGACTTTCCTTTCCAGATCCTGCAAACAGAGAGGCAGAAGAGGTGAGATACAGGAAAATGTCAGGCTCTCGGAGTCACCCTTTTAAATTACTCAAAATGTGTAGGCTCGCAGACCATGGAGAACATAATTTTTTCATGGTCCCTTGCTTTTGTTTTTGTACAGTAGGTACAAATTTCAGAGTAGCAAAACTTCACATTGTGTTGTAATGGATAAGGAATACATCTACCTAAATTACAATTTTTATACAAATCTGAAAATTCTGCCTATACTCTATCAGCTTTATTTTCATAGTTAAGGAAATCTTGAGGGGCTCTTTTCATTTTTTTTTTTTTTTCATTTGTGTGGGAGGGCAACTTGAATGACCCAGTAAAGTTTTTTTTTAAATGGCAAAATTGGCATGTTTGCATGATTAAAGGGAAATGAACAGTATTGCAATGTCTGGCACACAAAATAACATTTACTCCATTGTAGATAAAATTACACTAGTTTAAAATATGTGCATTGACTTGTATTTGTTAGTGTTTTAGTCTTTTTTGAAAGATATATGCTCTGTTAATGTTGAATTTTTTTTTTAATACATGCTAGTCTTTACATTCCCTGATCTATGCTTGCATCTTTAACAATGGCCAAAGTGAAGAAAATGCTACCTTTTTTGTTAACAAGACACTGACGTGAAACATGTGCATTTAAAGCCTTTTATTTTTTCCTTTTTTCTTTTGGTGTTTGGACATTTAAAGAAAAAGGACAAGGGGAAATATTTTTGGGGGGCAAATCAAGGGCCTATAAGTTCCTAAGTATAAAGCTGAAGTGATTTCTGATACCAGCATTATATATTTGCATTTCTCACATTTTAGGAGGGGGTATATATGTGTGTGTGTGTGTGTGTGTGCGCGTGCATGCATGCATGTTTACGTGTTTTGCTTTTTGTTTACACCAACCAATCAAAAAGGGTAGATTCTAGAAAATGGAGCATGATGGGAAACAGTTTTTTACTTAAAAAAACAAAACAAAACAAAACAGATGAGTTGTTTTCATAATTATACTCCTGGGGGTAGAGGTACTCACCTAAAGGCATAAGGAGAATAGATGCTTCTTAGCTTTTTTGTATATGTATGTTGTTTGGCTTTTTCCTTTTGTTCTAGACTGTTCGGTGTATGATTTATTTAAGGCTACATGCTTTTTTCTTCAGTGCTTCTTGCTGTGTGTTTTTTCCTATTACACGTAGGTTTTGGGGTAGGGTGGACTGAACATTTTTGTTTGGGGACTTATTTAGTAGTACTGAGTCTCTTATAGCCCTACTCTGAAGCCTTCAATACTCTCCACTCTTTATATTTCTTTATTTCTGAATTTATAAAAGCCCCCAAACTGCTATAATATGAGCCTTTAAACGTGGGTAAAACTATCCCAATGAATGGTTTGGAAGGTGTGTTGAGAAGTGGAGATGCTCCAGAGCTCAACGTAATTTTTTTAAACAGCAAGTTCCATCTCCCTTCAATCCTCTGAAGCTTTTACCCGAGTCCTTTCTTGCCTCTCCAGTGCTTTTTTTCCTTCAGATGGACCTTTACATAATTTCTTGGACACTACTAGAGAGACTTCGAGGCAATAATTAAAAGATCAGTATTAACGAGCTCTAACAGAGGTTTGATCATGCTTACTTGTACAGTTTTCCCCCCATTTTAAAAAAGGAATGTAATAAAATTTGTTTTTTTCGTAGAATTAAATAATATTAAAATTGAGTGAAAGGTTGATTGTTGACAAATAGAATAGTACCTCTAATCTGTGCAGTGTCTCATTTCACCTTAGAAACAGATACAGGAGTTTCTAATTTATTTTAGGATATTCTAATTTCATCTAAAAGAATTTGACCTGTCAGGGTTACTGTGGGACATACTGTGGAATATGTAAGTACCTCTGACTCACTTGGTACTTCTGTCACTGAATGACCGTACTTTGGAAGATGCACACTATTTGGGATAGAGAAATAAACAAGGAAGAAAGAACCACTTGATTAAATCATTCATATGTGTGTAGAGACCATCTGGTTGCCACATAGATTATGATACATATACTTTGAGTAGTTACATATCACATGCATTTAGAGTAATGAATTTGAAAACACAAATAGAAAAACACCCTCTCTACCTGATGAAAAATTCAAGGTTTGTGTTGGGTGGGATAAGACACCAGGAAATATGTAGGTGGCCTTTAAAAAAAATGTTATCAAAATAACCAACTACATTATAAGAAATATCTGAGATTATTTTGCCTTTAGTTTTACTCGCTATCCATCCTAGGTATTCACATTATATTAAAACATAGCCTTACCAACCTATTTATGGATCATACACTCATATGTTAGCGTGAAAAGGTCAGGAATGATTATTTTAGACTTTAAAAACACGAATATCCTCTTGAATTCCCACAAAAAGAAAGGTAAAGGATATGAACAGATCACGCTGGAAGAACCCAAATAAAACAGCCCAGATATTTAAGTGAAAGTTAAAATATATTTACATATTGTTGAATAACTTTTGGATAATCTTTATTGCTATTATGAGAGGTAAAAATATGTGTTTATCAAATATGTATAAGCGTTATCATGCCAAAATTTGAAATATTGTAACACTATTGTGTATTGTTAAAATTGTAATTCTGAATTGTATTTAAAAGTAATTCTTTCTGATATTGTTTTTATGTCACCCATGATGAAAAGTGGACTATATATACACACACACACAAATATGAACTATTCCATTTAAAATTTTTAATAGTTATTTTCTTTTGATTGATCATTTCTGCTGGC
Source organism: Camelus ferus (assembly GCF_009834535.1). NCBI lineage: Eukaryota > Metazoa > Chordata > Mammalia > Artiodactyla > Camelidae > Camelus > Camelus ferus. Next base: position 15,673,780 of record NC_045729.1, on the reverse strand, counting down.
TTTAACTCCACTGAACTTTGAAATATTTCTGTATATGCTATCAAATAAGAAAATACCCTGGAACATTAGAAAAATCCATCAAGAGACTTGGCTTCATCAAGCACTTTATCAGACTTTTGAGAAGGTATCGAAGGCATTGAAAGAAGTAATTGACTTCCAAGATCATCTCTTCTTTTTCTCAAGAAGAAAATGATGGAAAAAGAAATTCTCTTCATTCAGTGAATCCCCGGTTTGGGGTTTGGGGAGCTTAGAGACATTGTGAAATCAAATCTTGTGTTACATTTTTCTCCTGGCTCACTCTTTTTGAGAAGGTTTATGGGCTATATGGCTGGTGAGACACGATCCCCTCCTAAGAAAATGTAGGTGCTCAGACAGGTAACCTCTGCTGCTACTGTTTTTATTTATTTGTTTGTTTGTTTGTTTAATTTCTTTTAAAATTTGTTTTTGTTGTACTAGGATATTTTTAATGTAATATATTGCAGGATTTATAACCAGGTTCACTGCTTTGTTTCTTTTTTTTTTTTCTTAAAAAACAAAACAAAACAAAGTTTCATTTAAGATACATTTAGGCGCCCTTTGAAGCTTGGATTTTGGAATGTTTCAGTAGTGGACAGAAATCTGCTGTTGGAATCTTCTAGTCTTCCAGGTTTAATTTGAAATGTTTTTAGTTTTGTTTTGGATTTTTGTGTGGTATTTTATTTCCTTTATACCAATGCCCTTTTGCCATGCTGTTTTGGGGTGGCTGCCTAACTCTAGTGAAAATTCTTTCTATATTAACGAAAATGTGGTGTTTTAAATTCCTTAATGTTTTGCATTTTTTAATTGTTTATTAAGAAATATTCTAACTGCTTCCACTGTTACTGTTCTTTGCCAGCCTTTTCAGGAGCCAAAAAAACAAAAACAAACAAACAAAAAAATACCCAGAGAAAAAACTTTCCTTCTTCCCCCTTCCTGATGATGAGTGAGAAGTATTGAGAACTTTCGGGGTCAGTGCCCTTCTAAACTCCCCTTCCCCCAATAATGCAGCTGTAGAATGAATGGTAAATGCAGCGGTTTGGATTCAGGCACAGCCCCAGCCTGCTGGCAGGTAATTTGATTCTTTCTCCTTTTTTTCATCACAAGGCTAACTTTACTTTCGTTTTAAAATTTCCTTTCTTTATGTACTTTGAAGGCACTCATAGGTTTGTAATAACTTTCATTTCAAAAAATAATGTATAAATATATCTAGCAAATAATTTGATTGTAAAAGAGCCTTTGGGGGTAAAGTTTGAATTGTTGGGATAAACTCAGCACTGTCTTTGGGGCTTTGCTTTTGCCATTTAGATATCTCCATTCCTTGCATATATGTCTATAATTAAGTATTTCAGAGTGTGACTTTTTTGGCTTTGTTTTTGTTTTGGGTTTGTTTGTTTCTTCCATTGTGCTACTCTGGCTTAAGCTTTTTCAGGGGTTGGTGTTCCGAATACACAGTGAGCTCACAGTATAAAGACATCAATTAGGAGTTGACAGGTATGGAAAACTAGTTTTGAAAAGGTAAAACTAGGTTCTAGGATATATAAATGGTTAAAAACTCACCGCAGCCTTCAGTTGACCGTAGTCCTTTTCTTTCTGTGACTTCACTGTAAAAGTGAAAGGGAATGAGGAGATAATAGAAAACGTTTTGGTTATTTTGGGAGATTTCAGGAACAATCATTTTAGCATTTCCGAGTCACTCGTTCTGACAAAGAGGTAGATAACCAGCAGCTTGAGATTGCCATAAAATAATGGCTTAAACATTTCAAAAGTTACAGGCTTGAGTAGATTGGAGGGCGTTTCAATGAAGATCAAGAAGCAGATTATTCAAGGCCATAAAACAAAGTTACTGGCAGGAATAGGACTACAACTTACCTTTTTTAATAGCATTCCTGTTAGTTAAATATACTGTCCCCTCCTCTGTCTACCCCAGTCCACCTATCTTTTTCCTCCTTTTTCCTATCCTTCCTAAAATTTTAGCCCTAATGTGAGTTGTTATAATGTTGGGAGAAAATCCTCTTTCAGGTAGAATTTTAGTGACAATAGTCAGGACCTTTTCAATATATACTTCTCTTTGGTCCTATTTAAGGAGGCTGTAAGTCCACCAAACCACTAAATAGTGAATAGGAAATCCTGGCTTGTAATGCTCTTTCTGTAGTTGAAGGCATAAAATAAATCATTAACCCGTTTTGTGCTTCAGTTCACTCATAAGAGGTAGGGGTGCTCCTAAGCATCTCAAGGTAAAAATACTTATCTCTTGAAATGACATTTACTGACAAATCCTGGCTCCACTCCTGCAGTAATTTATGATGTATACTAAATAGGCTTATACGGAAGGACCTTGTTCTCTTGCTGATAAGAATGGCTCACGTTAGATGTGTACACTATATGGTTGCATGGGACGTGGAGGATTTATCAGCCTCCATTCTGCTGCCCCCAGGAAGATCGCTGACATGTTAAGAATGATCTTGCTTTCAGATTTCACCATATTCAAACTATATTAGATGGGCCTTATATAGCGTATATGCCTGGCTGCTGTTGTGGGATTTGGGAACATGAGGGGTGGGGTGAATTGTTGTTGTTTTAGGTTTCAGTCAGACAGCCATCCCTGTGCCCCAGTTCCCAGAAGCACAGCAGGCCTCTAGGAGCATCCGTGGGAACGGCGCAGTCCTGACATCACCAACTCTCCTGCTCAGGCTCATCCCATATACAGAGGTCAAAGGGTGGGGTTTGAGATTGGGGGAAGGAATGAGAAAGTAGAAGCAATGTCACTGCAGTGCCACTGTTGACTAGCCTTTGGTGCTTATGTCAGTGTTTGTTTTATTTTTTAAGTTGGCAAAAATTTTTTTGGGGGTAAAGGTAGTGGGAGGGTGGAACAAAAACAAGCCATTTACTGCTAGTTCATTATTATTGCTAGCTCATTATTGGATATTGTTCTTTAGTAGCTAATACAGAATAAGTTTGAAACCTAGACCCCAATAATGAAGAGAATGGGAATAGAAATGAATCTCAGGATGTTAACAAACAGAAAACATTTGTGTGGTGGTAATTTCCAGTTCTGCAATAGCTGTTGTGTTTGTCACTCTGTCTCCCCTTTTCGCCCTAATTCTTCTGTGTATGTATACAGTTTGAGGAAATTTGAGTTTGCAGTCAGTCCTTTTAAAAGGACTTAATGAATTTATAAACTCTTTTGCAAAATAAAATACCCAGTGTTTATATGGGCATACAAATGCTACCCTATTTTAAATGTAGGTGGCGTATGTGTTCGTGTTTTAATGTATTCAGAGCCATTGGTCAGTAAGCAGTCCAGAACATTGAAAACTCAAGCAGGTAAAGCACCTAACCCTTAGTTTCTAGAATTACTTTGAAAAACTTCTTTATTGCCGCATCTTCCACAAGTCTTTTGGTAGTCTCTGAGCTTAAAATTTGCAGGAGTTGGAGACTACCTAGTTAAGATTTTTGTTACCCATTTATTCATAAGATTGTAGAGATAAGTGAAGAAGGGAAGTGTAACAGAAAAGAAATGGCTCCTTGAGATGGCAACTGCTGAGTGTCTAAATCTTTCCACTCCCCCCACCCCTACCCCTGCTCCCAGCTTAGCATGAACATTGATCCATACATGTTTTGATTTTCTGTGATTGGGATTTTCATTGTTTTAACTTTTGGCGGGGAGGTTTTGGGGAAACAGCAAGTTCACGTGTAAGTGAAACTATGAAATGTTAAAGGAATTTTTCTGTTTAATATGAATAGTAAGCAAGAACTTTTTCTATATACCCTTCTGCTGCAGCAGAGAAATAAACTGGTAGGTGGCTGCAGAAGAAGGAATTCTTCAGACTAATGGCTATTGACAAAATCTGCATAGGAGAAGAGACAGCATGACATACTACGTCAAGCAAAAGGGGCGAAAAATGGAAACAGGACTAAGATTCGTGGATCTTGATTCTAATGGTAAGTTAATTTCAGTAATATGTTTTCAGTCTGATCCCATTGTTCCACAAGTGGTGTATAATCATGAATGCCTGTGAGTCCTTGATGCAGGATGAATTTGTCCTAACTAGGGTACGATCATTACTTACTTTGGGAAAAAAATAGCAATATGTAAAATTAGGTATTTCTCCCCAGTATATTGATATATGTGTACCTTTTCCCCCAGGTTTACTGAGGTATAATAGACAGATAAAATTGTAAGAAATTCAGAGTGTACAGTGTGATGATTTGACATATATATGCATAATGAAAGAATTCCCCCATCAAGTTAACACATCCAGTACGTGGACCTTCATGATGGCAAAATTGTACTATCAAAGTAAATGTGATTTTTTAAAAATTTGTAAGATAAATGAAATGTGCATTGTTAATCATTCTGTAAATATAAAAAGTCTGTTCCCTTTTTAGTGGGAGCACTGGAGAAATAACTACAGAAGTATGTAATTTGACAATTATGGGATAAAAATGATCTGCTCTTCATTTGGCTATCTCCTATCTGGTCCTATTTCCTTTCACTGTATCTGCCCATCAGTTCCATTCTGCATGTTCACCATTCACTGTTCTCTTGCTGGTCTGTCTCTGCCCTGCCTCTCTTTTTCTTGGTTGTGCTTCTGCTTCCCTGTCTTGGTTTCTCTCTCCCATCTCAGTCTTTCTGGATGCTTCTCTTTCTTACTCAGTTCTTCTGGATTTTACTTTTCCAGTGTTGCCATTTTTCATCTCTGCCTACCGGTTTTTCTCTCTGTGTCTGTCTCCCCTTTTTCATTTGTGTCCTGCATGTCTGTATCTGCTGGAGTAACTAGATTTATTTCCTTTGCGTTGACAATTACCATCAGACATGTGAATCAGAGTTCCAGTATTGTGATTCTCTACATCCTAGAATTTGATGAGGCTGAATAGAAAGAATTAAATGGTATTTGAAGTCCCCAGAATTAAAGAACATAATTTTCAATTCTTAAATTTATAATAAGATGTGGACCTGTTTAATCACTCAACTACTTGTTTAACTGTAGTATCTTTTTCTGTTGTGCAGTGAAAGATTTTAAAAGATTTATTTAGAAAAGGAAAAGTGCACCTGTCCGGATGTCTGTAGTGTCTATTGTTCCTGGCAGCTAAGCTATTTAAGATTACGTGGACAGAAAGAAAGTCATATATGGTTCTTAATCTTATGTAGAATTTTGACATCAAAATGACTGATTTTTAAAGTATCTATGAAAACAGAAAGTGAGCAAAATCAGTATTTTATAGACATTTACTAGAGAAAATCAGTTTTTTAATTGAACAATAATTGACACGTGACATTATACTAGTTTCATGTGTACAACGTAGTAATTCAATATTTGTATACATTACAAAATGATCTCCACACTAGTTACCTATCTAGTTATCTGTCACCATACATACTTACGAAAAAATTAGTTTTCTTGTGATGGGGACTTTTAAGATCTACTCTCAGCACCTTTTGAGTATGTGATACAGTATTTTTAACTATATAGTCACCATGCGGTACATATGTTTCCCTATGACTTTTTAATAACTGGAGAGAAAAATCAATTTTTTTAGTCTTTCAAATGAAACTTAAAAGTAACTTTTTTCTAGGATATAAATGTGAACATTTTAGAAATATTTTTATCAATATATTCATTAGTATTCATTGTGTAGCACACAAATAATGTTTTTAAGTTTTATAGATGATTGAAACAGGATATCTAGAAGAGAAATCATTATTTAAAGAAAAGGAGTCCTTATGAAAAAGAATATATATGTATAACTGAATCACTGTGCTGTACACCAAAAACTAACACAAAGAGGTATATCAATTATACTTCAATAAAAAAAGAAAAGGAGCCCTGACTGATTTATATATTATATGCAGAGATTTATATATTAATATCTGTAGTAACAGATTGAGCTACTGGCCGATAGAGGCCAGCCGTAAAAATTTAGAATTTTTAAAGTGGAAAACTTAGAGGTCATATACTATAATCTTGAATTTGCTAGTAAGTAAACTAAAGTTCCGAGAATTTAGTAACTTAACCAAGATTATAGAGCCAGGACTACGGCCCAAGTGTGCTAAATGTCAGTGTAGTGCTCTTTGCAGTATATATTATGCATCCTTCAGAATCTGCTGTAGTCACTGAACAAGTGAAGTGCTCTGCAGTGAGAGTGCTGTGATGTTAGAGAGAAAATTGTCACTGTTTGTGCTTGTGGTTAGGATACTGAGGCCAGCCGTGGGTAGCCATTTCAGATGAATTTGTATGTGTAATTAATGAGGACATCATTTACAGCATTTGGTAATAAAAAGTGTCCCTTGGTAAGAGAAGATGCAGAGGCCTTCAGGTTCTTTGCAGTTTCTGGTCAAGAGGAGTGGATTTCTTAGATCCATTATACTCCTCTCCTCTAGCATACCTTTCATTTCTATTCTGGAAAGTAAATTAATCTATAACAAAGATAAAACAGCTCTATATTGTTCTGAAAAAATTTTTTTTCTTGCAGATTTTTAGGCTAGCAAAGGGGAAAGCAGATAGTTAAATGAAACGATTGTGTGTACCTGGAATAAAGGATCTGTGGTAACATGAAGCAAGAGTAATGGTATCATGGTCTAAAAGCATCGTGGATTTTCTTTTTTTTAATGGTATAAAAAGAAGTCACCTTCTCTTAAAAAAAATTGTTTGTCCTAATGCTGAATACAGTTTTACATAGATTGGAGCATAAGACTACACAACATTAATTTATATGGTTAGAGTTTCTAAATTTTTTAAGAGTTTTGTCTTAATCACAAATTTTGGTTAGTATATGGAGATGTCAATGCTTTAGAACTGAAAAAAGAAGAACAACTTGAATCTTAATCTGAACCAAAACTACTCACAGAGAAAAAAATGTGACAGTGAATTTATATATATGTTCATGTATAACTGAAAAATTGTGCTCTACACTGGAATTTGACACAACATTGTAAAATGATTATAAATCAATAAAAAATGTTAAAAAAAATCTGAATCAAAACTTACTGCTCATCGTATAATTTATTGAAAATGTAGTCTAGAGCACTAGAGTAAGAGAATTTAAGTTTAATTTTATTTGTTCAGGCATTTTGCTACAATAATTGTATGTGGTGTTGTAGAAGAAATGTTCTTTTTTTCCTGTTGGTACTATTTTTTTTTTAACTAAAAACAATTGCCCATATTTTAGGATTTTTAAGGAGTAATTACTGACACATGTTTTATATGATTGTATTTTTTTAATCATTGTGAACTTCAGTGTCTAAAATTGGGTATATATTTTTTTAATATAAATTATCTCTATAGTACAGTTTGTCAATCACTAGTAAAATAGGCTTACTTGGATGGCTAGCTGAAGTAAGTCACAGAACTCCAGGGATAAAGACAGAAGTGTTGGTTATTGTGTTGGCAACATCTTGATGAAGTAGGTAATATAATAGCCATATAGATTCAACTGGTGATTCTTCACCTACTAGAGAGAACAAATCCAGGAAAACAGGAGAACTTCTCCTGAAGAAGAGTCAAGTAAATTTGGGAAATAAGGTTGCTCTTTTAAACATGTCCTAAGTTAAAGCTTTTAATTCTTAATGATAACATTTAATGTCTTCCAAGTCAGAATTGGAGTATACCTTGGTATATACCCTTTGTCAGCTGAAATCACCAAGATAAAGTGTGGTAATTACAAAAAACCCTGGCTGTGATTTTTTTTTTTTTTTTTGGTAACTTAGACAGTTTGTAATTTTTTATTGTTGTTAGTTAATTTTCTTTTTTCCTTCATCCTAATTATGAAGACTGTTTAAATATGTGATTTAAGTGATTTGTATGTGTTTTTCCCCCCTAGGTTCTTTTGAACTCACAGAATGGATGAAGATAGATTTGACTGTATGTTTTTTTCAAATGGAGGATAGAAATACACAGAACAAGGAAGCAGTAGCTCCAGCCTGTTTGATTTCATGTGTTTTCTAAAATAAAACCACCAGAACTGGAAATGAAATAGCATGGAGTATGATTTGTTCTTTTGGCAGCTATTTCTACCCACTCCATTTTATATGAATTGACTTCAGTCCATATAGCTAAGCTTGATGTCTAGCTCCACATGTGTCATTTTCTCTTTTGAAACCCCTTTTTTTTTCTTGACAGGCTGATCTCTGTAATGTATTCTGATATGATTACTCCTTTTGGCACAAAGATAGGCACTAAAATGTGTATTACGTGGATTTTCTCTTGCCCTTTTCACCTCAGTTTATCTGTCCATGCAAAATAATTGTTGCTTTTTTTTTTTTTTAAGTCTCTGAAGAAAACCAGACTTTTTTCTTTCTCACTCTGATAAGGCTCTGGCACACACTTGTCGTAGCATTGCTCATGACACTTAAATCTTGTGACTGGAGACCTAGTTTATTTGAACTGTAGGGGATCTTCTACATATATATGTGTATGCAGAGGCAGCCCTAGGACTTTTGACAAAGAATGGGCTTTGTTAGCAGATACTGATTAAAATTCTGATTTCATTACTTACTGTTTACGTGACCTTTAGACAAGTAACCCTCTGCAAGCCATAAGGGAGTGTTTTTAAAAAAAAAAAAAGAATTGGAAATAATTGTATTTACTAGGTTAATGTGTAAGGATTAGCTAAACTATAATACATGTATAATGCTTATTAGCACATAGTTGAGTATTTAATAAATACTGCCCTTTAATTCTGTAAATTTTGGTTGTTGATATCTTATGCAAGCCCTACTGAATCTTTTCATCTTGGAATTGAAGTCTGTAAGATTTTCTTTATTTCCTTTCAGTTTTCTTGTTTAAGTTTCTTTCACATTATCTTGTGGTAGGATCATTGTGTGTAGGTGTGATTGTGATTTCTCCTAATAGAGACTGATTATTCCTTATTCCACCTTTCATTATATATATCTATAAATTAGAATTCCTTATGTATATTATATTTATAAATTTAAAAAAAGTCTTATCTCATTTTTTTCCAGGTTTTTTTCCCCGTCAGTTCGTAACAAAAATATTCTTTTCTCACTCCTAAACCAAGAGAATTAACTGAGGGATATGTATACCATGTACAATTAGGAATAATTTAGGATAGTATGACTTTTGCCAAAAATGGTTTGAGAAGACTTAAGTGTATCAAAACAAAGAAGATTGGTATGAAGCCAAAATAGAGGAAAAAATAAGATTAAAACAAGGATTAAAAGTGCAGATGCACACAATCAGATCCTGTACTTTGCTTAGATAGAGGAGCAACAACCATCAGAGGGATTGGCAGACTTACCCTGTCAAAGGACAAATTGTAAGTATTTTAGGCCTTGCCACTCACATATGGCCTCTTCCTTTTTAAAAAAGTAACCCTTTAAATATGTAAAAACCATTCTTAGCTCATAAATTGTACATAACAGGCTGATCCTTAACTGCAGTGGTTTTAATATATACTTTAGTCAATGATCTGTGAATTTTACTTCGCTAAATTGAGGCTTTGATAGCAGTAGAGTTTGAAGTTATTTGCTGTGGTAGGAAAACAGATGTATTGAAATTCTGTGCAATGAACCCAGAATGGTGCTTTGGTAGTTACAGAAGATGAAAGAGTTGATATTCCCATTATTAAAGTTAGCCTAACTTGACATACCTGAACAGGAAGGTGGAATTTGTATGACCAAAAAGTGTTACGGCACTGAATCTTTCAGAGTTCTTAAGACTTGAAAGCTCAGTAGATAAGGACTTAGGTACTACAGATGGCCCTGGTGGGTTGTTTAATTTTTTTAGTTCTATACTCAGCTACTAATCACACAGGAAGAATCGTTTAAAGGTGAGAGCTTCGTGAAGCAGGCTTATATAAGCAACAGGAGTACTTAGCTATCGCATGACATCTAAAATGTACATGGTATAATATTGAGAGACATCATGGATTAAGCCATTGAAATCTATGTTTCTGAAAGTTTTGTAGGGTCAAGAGATGTGGATGGTTTTGCATAATCTTCCCCGCTTGTTTATTGTAATTTTAAAAGTTTATTGTTAGAGCTGCACGCTGTTTGCATCAGGTTTTCTTTTTTCCCCCAGCTTTATTGAGATATAATTGACATACAATGTCATATTAGTGTATAACATAACGTGTATAGTGATACATGTATAACATGATTTGATGTATGTGTATGTTACAAGATTACTACAAGTTTAGTTACCTTCCATCACCTCACATAGTATTTTTTTCTTGTAATAAGAACTTTTAAGATCTACTCTCAGTAAATTTCAAATATACAATACAGTACTGTTAAATGTAATCACCACATTGTGCATTACATCCACAGAACTTATTCATCTTTTGACCACTTAATTACCCATTTTCCCACCAACATGTGCAAAGCTTCCCTTTTCTCCACATCCTGGCATTTATCTGTCTTTGTTTTGATGATAGCCATTCTAATAAGTGTGAGATGATACCTCAGTGTAGTTTTGATATGCATCTTCCTGATAAGTGACATTGAACACCTTTTCATGTATCTGTTGGCCATTTATATGTTGCTTTCAGGAAAATGCCTTATCAGTTCCTCTGATCATTTTTTATATTGAGTTCATTTGCTATTGAGTTGTGTACGAAGAACGAAAGTTCTTTATTTTTTTGATAAAACCCCTTGTCAGATACATGATTTTGCAAATATTTTCTTCTGTTCAGTACATTTTCTTTTCATTTTGTTGATGGTTTCCTTTGCTGTGCAGATGCTTTTTTGTTTGATGTAATCCCACCTTGCTTTTGTGGTGGCAAATCCAAAATATCATTGCCAAGACCAGTGGTAGGGAGCTTACTGCCTATGTTTTTCTTCTAGGAGTTTTATGTTTTTAGCTCTTATGTTCAACTCTTTAATCCCTTTTGAGTTGATTTTTGTGTATAGTTTAAGGTAGGGGTTCAATTTCAGTCTTCTTGCATGTAGGCTGTCTAGTTTTCCCAGCGACATTTGTTGAAGAGACTGTCCTTTTCCCATTGTCTATTCTTGGCCCCTCCCTTACAAATTAATTGACCATACATGTGCAGGTTTATATTTAGGCTTTCTATTCTGTTCCACTGGTTTATGTGTCTGTTGTTATGCCAGCACCATACTATTGATTACTATAGCTTTGTAATACAGTTTGAAATCAGGAAGTGTGGTGCAGTGCCTCCAGCTTTGTTTTTTTGCATCAGGTTTTCTTGAAGAGATCTGAGTGGCACACCTGTGGCACCCACATTCCACCTCATACACGCTGCACAGACAGACCTCTTCCCACGTGTTTGGGGAGCAGCTTCTCCACCGTTCCACGAGCCTCTGACGTAAACACTGCATTGCATCTTTACCCTCCAGTGGCACTTACAGTATCATAAGATCTGCCAGATTATCTGGCACAGCTTGCAGGGCTACTTGTATCACATCCTGAAACTTCTGCAGAGCCCTTTCTTGGCTTCTCAAACTCAGTTGCCTTTCATTCCATCCAATATATAGGCTGGGATAGTGTTTCCAGGCAAAATGTGTTGCCTCCACAATCTAAAGAGATCCACCAGGTATTGTGCTTGCTTCCATGTAGCAGGTCATGCAAACGTAGCAAGCTGTGTTTTACTTTGGTAGGGGGTGTTCCAGATGCCCCTTAGTACTAGTCTCCTAAAACTTTATAAGAATGGCAGATCCCCAAATATTTGATACTACCCTCTGGGAAATAAACATGTCTCAATAAGGCCTCTGGAATGCTAAGCTTCCTTTTGCTCCTTTGTCCAATAAGTTGAAGTCATTGACATAATCCATTTATGTCATGTTCTTTGGAATGTCCGGATGGCCTGTAGTTTAGATTGTATCGTCAAAAGTGTAACGATGAACAAATCCCTGGAACAAAACCAACTGAATATTGTTCATTCCATTGGATGCAAACTATTTTTAGTCTTTTCTGGTGGAGATAGGAAGGGAAAAATCCACTTAACCAAATCAGTGGTTCCATGTTATGTACCTGAGCCCTAGTACCCCTGCTGTGTGTAGTCCTTGTCTAGGAGTAAACCAGCAAGAAAGTGGCTTTGGTGAGAATACTGAGGTGGATCCAAAAGAGTGCCACCTAGAGGCTGGCAAGCCAACTACGTCTTCCACAACGAGTTTTAGGAGAGGTCAAATAGTCACTGCCACAGTGTTCATGTTAGACAAATAGTTCTCAAGAAGAGAATAAACTGTAAAGCAAAGTCCAACACCTCTCCCCCTCCTCCTGACCTTACTTCCTAGAGGGAATCACTGTTATTTTCTTGTATATCCTCCCAGGATTTCTGAGTTCATTTATAAGCATGTCTTTTATTTTTAACCCAGTGTTGCATAACTTTACAATATATTACTGAATATCTTGCCATACAAGTAGGTATACTACTACCTTGATTTTTTAAAACAGCTACATAAAATTCTGTTATTTGCTTCTACCATAGTATGGCTTAGTTACATGAAATGCCCCAGTATTCTTCCAATAAATCTTTCCCCCTTGTTTAAATTTGTTTTTGTTACATGCAGCCAAAAATTCTAATACAAGAAAAGAGACCAAGGACAAGAAATTAAACTTTGACGGATTTTTCTTAGAATAACCAGTTGAAAATTATTTGAACACAAATTGAGCATTGCTAGAAGACCTAACCTTCTGGAGGAAAAATATGTATGCTAATGGTAAGAAAAAATAAGTAGTACCTAGGAAAACTACAGAGAAGCTTTACATGGTTATATCCCACAATTTAGTCACGTGATTAAATATCAAAGGATGGTTTAAAAAAAAAAGTTGATTAAAAAAAAAAGTAATAGTTTGATTCCACAAACCAGGTGACGTCTTGGATTGGCCTGAGTTGCACTAGATCTCATGGAGGCTAGCTAGACCATGATAAGGTTGTGCTAGGAGGAAGGAATTGTCAAGTCTGTGTAACATCCAGGGACTATAAAGTACTAACAGGAATAGTGAAGTCATTTTTACCAGTTGAATACGATCAATTGCGTATTTAAACACACAGGGAACATATTCAAAATCCATTATTTGGCGTAATTAGGGTATGGGATTATAATAAAAGCAGAAAAAAAGGCTGCCAACTAATTCAATATTTCCAAAACAATTTTTTTAATCTCTAATTTTATTTCAGTATATATTCCACTCCATCTCTAAATCTATAGGAAAAATCATTTGAGTGAAAACACATGCCCACATATTAGTAAGAAATATTTAATATGTTTGCTGGCACAAATATTTCATATATGTTTGTTGGCACAGGTTAAACATTTTATAAATTCAATTTATGTCTAATTAGATGAATTAACATAATTCCAGACCACTTTATGTAAGGGATGTCTGCCAAAGAGCCTCAAACTAGGCCTAGTCTACACTGGACAGACCTGACTGGATAGTGTAAATGCATTATGCCCAGAGCAGATCTATTTTCCAAGTTCAAGGAATTTGCAATGAAGTAAATCAATAAGAGCAATCAAGCCTATCATTTGTCCAATAGTCTCTAATAACCATAGCCTAATCATTGGACAAGTATTGTCATGTATAGTGAGTAAAGTCAAGTCGGAACTGAGTCTGAATTTCAGCCTTGCCACATGCTAGTTCTGTGATTGTGGGCAAGTTAACTTCTCTGTGCACCAATTTTTTTTTATCTGCAAGAATGATCAATGATAGGTTTTTCTTTGATTTAAAAGTAATCCTAGTAGCATTTGGAACATAACTGATATTAAATAAATGGCTCTCCTAGAATTTCTCTCCTGGGGACAGTTAAAAACAAATTTGTGTAATATCAGCAGTGAAAAGGCAACCCACAGAATGGGTGAAGATATTTGCAAACCTAAATCTGATAAGGGATTAATATCCAGAATAGAGGATTTCCAAAACTTAACAACAAAAACAACCTGATCCAAAAATGGGCAAAGGACTTGAGTAGACATTTCTCTAAAGAACATGTATAATTGGCCAATAAGCACATGGAAAGATGTTAAATCATTAAGGGAGTGTGAAACAAAACTGCAGTGAGCTATCACCTCACACCCCTTTAGGATGGCTAATAAGTTTTGGTGAGCTAGATCAGCCCCTTGTAATAGATATAGAATGAGTTTCCCACAAGAATAAAAGAGAGAGGGGCAGTCTTCTTCCCTAAAAAGATACAGAAGAGACAACGGAATGAAAATGGAGAATATTAATAAAGAGAGAATATTATCTTGCTTTATTGGAGACAATATTTGAAAGATTAAATCCAAGACGGGATTTAAGTGACCTTCCAATGGTCACATAGTAGCAAATATTAAGCTACCTTTGGTTGACTCTTTGGTCACTGTTCAGAATGAGGATTTTAAGCATTTTGGCCTATTTTATGATGGTCTGGTAAAGGGAAGTTAATTGGAATAGCTCCGGATACTCAGGAAGTGAGAAGAATGATCTTCCTTTGAGCCCCCGAGATTCCTGTCCCCTGGTGTACATCCTCTATCTAGTTGCCTCTCCTTAAATGGGACTTTTGAGTATGCTAGGACATCATTTTCATGGTTAGCTTATGTTATGTGACAAAGGGTAGGGGATTTTGCGATTATAGTTAAGGGCTCTAATCAGTTGGATTTAAGTTAAAAGGGAGATTGTCCTTGGTGGGCTCAGCTTAATCAGGTGGACTGGTTAAAAGAAGCTCTAGAGGACAGAGAGGAGAAATGGGATTTCCAGGAGCAGAAACACTCTTGGTGGCCTTGAAACAAACTGCCATCTGGAAAGAAGAGAGGACCATATGGTGAACAGTGAGTGACCTGAGAGTCAAAGCCTTCAGTCCTACAATCACAAGGAGCTGAATTTTACCAACAACTCGTGAACCTGGAAAAGGAGCCTGAAACTCCAGCTTGCTGACAATGCTGAGGAGACCTGTACCCAGACTCCTGACCCATGAAAACTGTGAGAGTAAATGTGTATTGTTTCAAAACACTAAACTTGTGGTTAGTTATGTAAGTATCCTTATATTAGAAATATGTTTATAAGTAAATATATACTTATTAAATATACTTAATATCATCTAAATATTTACACATTATGTCTTTTACTATAAATCATATTATATCATGTATAAATATATTTCGTGCTATAAATTATTTATAGTACATGGACTCTGTGGCAGAATTGTGTCGCCTTTGTCTGATGGTGGGGTAGCATTCTGGGCAGAGCTTACAGCTTACAGCTTTACAGGCATAGAGGTCCAGTGTGTGGCACAATTTGGGGCAGTAGGATTGTGTAATGGAAAGGGCACTGGACTGAGAGACAGAAAGTAGTACTCGGTTCTGCCTCAGCCATTGACTCATTGAGTAACCCTTAGGATAAGTCACTTAATTTTGAGAAGCTTCAGTTTCCTCATCTGGAAAAGGAATTAGACTGGGTTCATTCTGATGTGCCTTCTAGCTCTCACCTTCTGTACTAAATGTGTCAGTTATGTGTAGGATGTAGTAAAACCTGGAAGGGAAGATAAGCTTTCCAGTGGTAACATATAGAACTAAAAGAACTAAAATGTGCTGTGTGCACACAAAGACCAGGTCAGAAAAGAGAAGCAACAGAGACAAATTTATGAGAAAGATGAGGGATGAAGACAGGGAGCTAGAGAGCAGAGGAATGGGAATGAGACAGTCTATAGGAGCCGGGTCCCAAAATCAAGGAGGCCGTGAGTTTCTCCATGCAGCTAGAATGTGAGTTGTGAGAAATTGCACTTGCCAATTTATGGCTACTCAAAGGATGACAGGCAGTAAATAACCCTGTACCTTTTATAATTCTCTGGCCTAAATGAAAGCACCAAGAGAATTACTACACTGAAATGCAAAAACACAGTTTAAGAACTTCTATGGGTCCTACCTACATGCTGCTCTGTCTTCGGCAGAGATCTCAGCCCACAAACTGCTGAGGGCCTCAAAGTGAGGCGGCCCGCTGCATGGAGCTCCACCCTCCTCGAGGTCAGGAGAACTGACTACAAGGATGGGGGAACTGCCAAGTCTTCCTCGTAAGATATATTTGAGAGAAAAATGAGATCTGACATTAATGAAAGGGCTGAGTCTAGGACATAGGTTTTTCATAAAGAGAGCTGTAAACCTTTCTACTTCAAAGACAGAACACAAGATGTGGCTCAGTGTACACACAGGAACCAGAAGGGCCTCTGGGATTCATTTGTGCTTTCTCCTGCTTTTACTTATACTGTATAATCTCTTCAGGAAACTGAAGGGAGAAGTATTCTTTTTAAGTTAACAATGAATAGGTAGGTAGAGAAATACCTTGAGGAAAAATGATTGCTGCACTTTTTTTTTTTTTTTTTTTCCATTTAAGAAGGACAGGATTGAAACAGTTCCGGAGATGGATGGTGGTGATGGTTGAACAGCAGTGTGAATGTCCTTAATGCCACTGAATTGTACAAAATAGTTAAAAGGTTAAATTTTATGTATAATTTACCACAGTTTTTAAAATTAAAACATTTGTAACACAGTTCCACCATTAGTTTATAAGGTCCCATTTCACCACATCTTCATCAGTATTAAAAATCTTGATAAATCTGTTTTTAAAAATGATTGGTGGGAGAAGTGTAGCTCAAGTGGTAGAGCTGCATGCTTAGCATGCTGAGGTCCTGGGTTCAATCCCCAGTACCTCTAAATAAATAAATAAACTCAATTACCCCTCCCCACCCGCAAAAAAAAAAAAAAAAGATGGTATATAGCAAGTCTTCAGATAATCCTAGTAAGGATAATTATTTCCAAGTCCACATCCAACCTCCTCCTGAAGTTCTGCTATTAGACATTTTTGCCGTTTGAAGTCATGTTTTTGAGGTACTTCAGGCTGAGCTTAATATCAGGTCCTGCTTCCACAGTTTGCGTCACTGTATCCCCATCTCAGTCCAATCTCTAGGTTAAATTCTGGTCCTTGGTAAAACACATTAAACATCTCTCATCCAACAATAACATTTGGCATCAAATGATCTTTGTTACTGGCAAGACTGTGATTATACTCCATTTTTGATAATTGGGTTTTTGTTTTGTCTTCTATGGCTGAGTGCCTGTTTTGTAACCTTCCTAACACCCTAAAATATTCTATGATTGGGCTCAGCCTTTCATTCAACAAATATTTAAGGGGTCCACTATGTGACATGCACTATTTTAGGTGGCTGGGTTAAATCAGAAAAAATAAATCCTTTCCATCATTTGCTTTATAGTACAGTAGGGGAAATAGTAAATATTATTAAGCTGGAAGTGTGCCTGGAATGTTTGAGGAACAGCAATGAAGCCAGTGTGGATGGAGCACGGAGGGCAATACTAAAAGCGAGGTCATGAAGGGCCAGGTTAAACCAGGCCTTAAGTTAATTGTAGAGATGTTGTTTTACTTTGAGAAATTGAGAAGCATTGGGACAGTTTTGAAAAGAGAAACAGTATGATCTAACTTACATTTTTAAAGGATCATTTTAGCTAAATTGTTGGTAATAGACTCTGGGCTGGTAGAAATAGGGAAACTACTGCAGTTATAGTGGCAGGAGGACTTCTGCTTCTGGCCAAGATAGAGTAACAGAGATTGAATTTACCATGCCATCTGAAACGACTGAAAAACAGGGTATATATACAACGGTTTTCAAATAATGGACATCAGTTAGCCCATGGCAAAGATCCCTTAGAGATGGAAAACGATTAAGGTGAGCCCTGAGGTTGCTCCCGCTTATTACCTGGGGATCTCCAGTCACAGTGCAGGGGAAGGCTAACAGGAGCCTAGTGGTCTCGCTGAGTTGAAGAAATGGAGTTGAGAGTTCGAGGGCCAGCCTAGCTGGAATTCTCAGAGCAGAATAACAGAGAGGAAACATCTGTACAGAGAAAGAACACAGATCTGCAGAGGGTCTTGCTGAGTTTTTAGATGAGTCTGATCGGCACATGCATGTGAAGAAACTACCCAAGGGCAGCAAAAGAACCGCCAGAAATTAGTAGGAACAGCCCCCGGGGTTCACAGAAGGACTGGAATAGTGTGTACTCCCACCAGCCAGAGTGGAAAACCCAAATATATCACAAGAAAAAAGCAGAGAACTGAGAAGCATATTGCCTTGGGAGGGGTGGGGGTGATACCGCCGTAGACTAAAAGCCATTCAATCACACTTAACAAATCTGAAAAGCAAGCCTTGATCACAGCTGGGGCGAAGAACAGATTAACGAAAAATCTTAAATGGGAAAAGCTGAATGAATTGACCCTTAGGGCTTTGAAAGCTCCAACATATTTCTGGGATCTAGGAGGCCCTAAGCTCTCACCTCTGACTGACCTTGAGAATCTACACAAGCAGAAAGTGAAAGCTAAGATAGAGTTGCAAACTGCCTGGCTAAATTTGAAGATGTGTTCCAACATAACCACAGGACTCCTCGGCAAAGACTAAGAGACTTATTGGATTTAGGCATTTAAGGAAGTCTCTCTCCAGTTCTTAGTTGACCACTAAGCAAACTGTGTAAGGACTTAGTTGTCTGCACACAAAAAAACATAGACTTTACAGAATTAGTACGAAAGAGTCACTAAACCACCAGCAATTAGAACAAGCAGCAGTAACAGCGCACTGAGAAGAGGAGAGACTCTGCTTGCCAGAGCTGCTGCAGTCTATCCTTTGCTGTGTCCCAACAAAATATTAGGACACTAAATCGGCTATTTGTGTTCAGTGAACTAAAAGAAAAGTTTGTGTAAAGAACTAAAGTTTGAGAACATCTCATCAAGTAGAGAATATCAATGAAGAGATAAAACTATTAAAAGGAGCCAAACAGCAACTCTGAAATTGAAAAATACAGTATCTGCAATGAAACAAGCACTAAAGGAGCTTTGAGTTGGAATAGGAATCAGCAAATTGAAGCCAGGTCAACTGAGACTATACAGCATAAAAGAAGGGAGTAGGGCTGTGTAAGAGCAGTTTTTGTAAACAATTGAAATTAAATTTATCTTAATCCAAGTTAGACTGCTATCAATTAAAGTGTTAATGGTAATCCACAGAGCAACCACTAAAAACAATTTTAAATATATAGTAAAGAAACAAGGAAATTTAAGTAGTACACTAGATACTTCTGTTTAACAAAAATAGAATGCAGTAATGGAGGAATTGAGGAACAAGAAGACATAGTGAACAAAGGGCAGACATAAATCTTAATTTATCCTTTGATACATTAAATGTAAGTAGATTAAATTATCAAATGGCCAAGGTTGGTATATGGATATATAAGAGGAAAAACATAATCCAATGATATGTTGTCATTTTTGATTCAAAGTTGCAAGTAGGTTTGAAGTAAAAGGGCAGAAAAAGATGTTCCATTTAACAGTAACCAAAAGAGAGCTAGAGTAACTATACTAATACCCAACGCAGACTTTAAGACAAAAGTTGTTACTAGAGACAAGAAATGGACATAATGGCAGGTCAACCTATGGAGAAGAAATAACAGTTACAAACATTTGCACAGGTCCAAAAACCAAGAAGCAAAAAATGGACAAAATTGAGGGAAGAAATACACAATTCAGCAGTAATAGCTGTAGAATTTAATACCCCACTTTCAATGGATAGCACAGCCACAGGGGAAATCAATGAGAAATCAGAAGGCTAGAACAACGCTCCATCTGACAGGCACCTGTGGAATACTTAAACAGCCCGCAACAGCAAAATACATATTCTTGTCTAGTGCATACAAAATATTTTCCAGGATAGAACATATGCTTTTCAACTCCACAATCCCCTTTGAAATCTTTCTGTCTCTTTACTGATATTCTTTATTTGATGAGACATCATTCCCATACTTTCTTTAGTTCTATAGACATGATTTCTGTTAGCTTTTTGACCATATTTAAAATAATTGACTCAAAGTTTTTTTATCTAGTAAGTACAACATCTGGGCTTCTTCAAGGACTATTCCTTTTTTTTTTTTTTTTTTTTCCTGTGTATAGGTGATTCCTTCTTGTTTCTCTTAATTTTTTTTTTGAAAACTAAGCATCTCAAATAATGAAATGTGGCAACTCTGGAAATTACATTCCGCCTCCTCAGAGTTTATGGTTTTGCTTCTTTTGTAGTTTTGTTTGCTTTTTGGCTTTTGAAGTAATTGCAAAGAATTTTTCAGTATCAGAGTTTTTCAAGGTCCCTATGGATATCTCATTCCTCAGCTTTTCTTTTTAAGCTTTTTGATTAGTCTATTGTTTATGTCAACATCTTAGGCAGCTGTGATGTTAAAACATTAGCAAAAGCTCTTCTCTCTCTCCTTGAGGTGGTTAGTATGGGCAGCTCTGTGTGAAGTTGAATAAAAAAGAGTCTTTCCAGTGGCCTTCCAGGGAACCGCTAGCAGATAGATCAAATAATGACATTCCTTTGGGAATGAGGTCTTTTCTGTTACCCCAGTATTAGAAATGCAGGCTGTTATTTTTAAGGCTGTCATGAAACTGAGGAGCAGGGACAGGGCTAAGATAATTTAAAATGCCACAAAGCTCATTGCCGTTACCAGGGTTCAGCTCTTTTTCTTAACTAAATGTTCCCTGGATTGCTGCAAGCCTTAGGTTAATTTCAAATTCTGGAGCGGATTCTGACTGTTTTTGCCAGGCCTTTTTTTTTGGTTGCTTTTACAGAGGGACAAAATTTGGAGGTCTTTACTGTATGATTTTTGCTAAAATCACCTTATTTAGGCCTTTTTGCTCTCATTTTTTTCATTCACTCATATTTATTAAATGTGTATCTCAGCCAGACACTGTTTTAAGTGGGCTGAAGATACAGCATGTGCTTCCCTTGGGTTCACATATTATATAACCACAGTAATAAAACAGTTGTTGGCGATATAGTGTAACTTTATCTAATATCTTGCTGTGAAGAATTTGTGTCCTACGGGTTCTCTTAAACAGTCAGCAAAAAAGTATTGAATGCTTATTATGTGCCCAGCATTGCTGAATTCCTAGGAAAACTTAAGGTCTCTTTTCCTGTTAATCCCTTACAGTCTTCTTCTCCAGAAGGAAGTTTATATTTCACAGGAAGCACTTACGGCTGTTTCACAACCTCTCCCCCTTTTCTCTTCCCCCAAATAGTCCCATCGGATTAGAAAGGGTAGCTTAATATGGATAAGACTGCCTCATAGATAAAATAACATGGTTAGGATTGAGGGGGAAGGTCCTGTTTTTCAAAAGGAAGACTTTCTTTTTGGAGGGGAAAGGGTTTAAAGTTAAAAAGTAAAGGAGGTAAAAGTCTAACAGAAACCTATATGGAAGAGATGCTGTGAAAATTCTTAGTTACACTCTGTACTCCTTTGAACTTTTCCTTACAACTCTGAGTCCACAGATTTGTCTTCTAAATGAGTCATATCAGTAACATGCTTTAGGCACTAAATCATATGCTATTTAATGGCATTTCTTTAGTATTTTTCTTACTGGTTTAGACTTTTCATATGTATCTTACATATATGATAATATATATTATTTATGTATACATATAAATCAAATATAAAGTAAGAGAGAGAGAAAGATTGATCATTGGCTCACATGACTGTAAAGGCAAGTCCAAAATCTGTAGGGGAGGCTGGCAGACTGGACCCTATCTCCAAAAACAGTCACATTCTGAGGTACTGACTGGGGTTAGGCCTTCAAAATACAAATTTTGAGGGGAAGCGCTTCATCCTCTCAGTAAGTAGTGGTTGAAAAGAAGTCCTTATCCCAAGTATAATCTGAGCAAGTAATCTCTGTGTTTCTCCTTTGGCTCTTTTAATAGGAAATTGCAATTTTCTTTCATTCCTTATTTTAGGAAACTAAATGTTGGCCCAGGTACTGTTGAAGCTTGGGTGGAGTTGAGTTGCAACTTTATTTGTCCTGATGCATTCATATTTGAATACTGACACATTGCATAGTTCACTCGAACAGATTTGGAAAAGAAAGAGTCGAGCCTATAATTAGTAGAGGAGGGTGGAGGAGTCAGAGGCAGGTAAGGAGTGGCCCCAGCTTCAGGTGGTAACTCCCTTCCTTTCCCCCCAAATTTGCAGGAAGCTTACTATGTGCCAGGCACTGTGCTAGGTACTGTCCATGTGTCAAATCATTTGATTTTTATACCAACTCTGTAAAATATGTTCTATTATTCCCACTTTATAGAAGATGAAACCAAAGCACAGAGAGGTTAATAACTTGTCATGGGTCACAATGACATCCTCTGTACAGATTCTTTGCACAATTTTCTTTCTTCTGCAAGTTTGGTGTCTTCTGGTTGCTGGGGCACAGATAGCTCCCATAGCTGGAAGCAGACCTGTCTCCATTCTTCTCTTCAGATTCACTGGATGGGAAAATGTTCAACAAGATCCCAGCATTAACAGATCTTATCTACTAAGATCAAAAGGCCAGGGTAAAAGAAGATTCTTGGGTAAGGCGAATAAAGGTGTCTCTACTGGGATTTTAGGAAAGCTGAGAGAAATAGACATGAGTAGTGGTGGGCCCTGAACAAGTTACAAAGGGAAGATAGATAAGGAGAAAAATTTACAATCAGAAAATTCAAAATAGGAGGAGAGAAGGAGAGGATGCCAAAGGAATTATGCTAAGCAGGTTCTACAAAATTTCTTTCTTCATTTTTCAGTGC
Source organism: Camelus ferus (assembly GCF_009834535.1). Taxonomy (NCBI): domain Eukaryota; kingdom Metazoa; phylum Chordata; class Mammalia; order Artiodactyla; family Camelidae; genus Camelus; species Camelus ferus. The sequence goes on along the minus strand of NC_045729.1, from coordinate 15,651,220 downwards.
CTTTGTTTTGACATGTAAAAAATGCCTTACCCCTACATTACAGCTCACATTGAAGTTTTTGGTTTAGGCAGTCATTTGCCTTTTAGAGTGATTAAAATTTTGCTTAAGTGTCTCTTATATTTATTTTGTTTGATACCATGTCTGGAGACCTTCATTTATTTGCAGTTTCTATATGGCATCTTATTCTAGAGGTCAGCACACTTTTTCTGTAAACGACCAGGTAGTAACTGATGTTGGCTTTGCATGCCAGGAAGTCTCTAATAATCCCTCAAATCTGCTATTGCACAGCAGCCATTGATAATCTGTGACCAAATGAATATTACTGGGCTCCAATAAAACTTTATTTACCAAACCAGTGGCAGGCTGGGTTTGGCCTGCAGGATGCAGTTTGCCAACCCCTGTCTTACATCTTCTACCTTAAGAACACCCTTTAATATTGCTTGTAACATAGATCAGCTGGCAGTAAGTTCTCTCAGCTTTTGTTTCTCTGAAAAACTTTTTCCCCCTCATTACTGCTGAGTACAGAACACTGGATTTCCTTTTTTCTTCTTTGAGTATTTTAAAGATAGCAACCCATTGTCTTCTGGATAACACTGTTTTTCATGAGAAGTTCGCTGTAATTCTTATCTTTGTTCTTCCATATGTAATGTGTCTTTTTTCTCTTGCTTTCTATTTCTCTCTGGTTTAGAGCATTTTGAACATGATGGGTTAGGTGTGTTTTATTTTGGGATTTATCATGGCATTATCCATTTATTTTCTACAATTCCTGGATCTGTTGTTTGATATTTTTCATTAATTTTGGAAAATTCTCATCTGTTATCTCTTCAAGCATTTCTTCTGCTTTTTTCTCTCTTCTAGGATTCCAATAGCATGTACATTAAACTATTTGATATTGTCCCACAGCTCTTGACTATTCTGTTCAATTTATTTCTCCTCTTTTCCCGCTTAGTATTTCAGTTTGGGTAATGCATATTGACTTATCTTCAAGGTAGATATTGGTTTATTATTCCCTCAGCTGTATCAGGTTTACTAATGAGACTTTAGGAGAAACTTCTCATTTCTGATATCATAGATTTTGTTGTCAGCACTTCTGTCCAACTTTATCACTTGTGTCTTTCTTCTAAAATTCCCTATCTGTACATGGATGCTGTCCACCTTTTTCATTAGATCTTTTAATGTATTATTCCTAGTTATTTTAAAGTCTCTTTTTTATTAAAAATTTTAAATTTTATAGGTTAATTTCCATTTATATTTATTACAAAATATTCACTATATTCCCCATGTTGTGCAATACACCCTTGAGCCTATCTTATACCCAAAGTTTGTACCTTCCACTCCCCCACCCCAAGTTGCCCCTCCCTCTGCTACTGGTAGCCACTAGTTTTTTCTCTATATCTGTGAGTTTGCTTCTTTTATGTTATATTCACTAGTTTGTTGTATTTTTCAGATCCCACATATAAGCAATATCATACAATACTTATCTTACCCTGTCTGGCAAAGTCCCTCTTTGATGGTACTGACATGTAGATCGTCTCTGAAGCTCTTTCTCTTAGTTGCTTTGTATTTTGACAGGACGTTGTCTTCTTTGTTCTTCTTTTGTTAGGTCATATAACTTTTGATGGAATGCCAGACATCTTGTGTAGAATAGGAGCAATTTAGGTAAATAGTATTTGTGTCTGGAAATGGACACACCTATTCTCAGTCAGTTTAGCATGGAGGTTAGAGTCAATCTATAGTTAAAAGGTGAGGTGGGGCTAGGTTTTGCTATTGCCAAGGTTACTTTCAGTGAACCATAGCTTCAAATTCCTCTTCTGATGCTTTATGCTTAGGGTGAGGTCTGGAACACTGGAAGGATTTCTCAATGTCTGTTCTCCACCCTCAACTCTCAACCTTCTTTATACACCTAGTAAGTGTATATGGAGGTAGTCTCTTTCCATGTTCTTGCCTCTCGGCCAGTGGCAGACTGTTACTACTAGTTACTTGGTGTTTGCTAGGGTAGTGGTGAGGGGGTAGGGTAGTTCTCTGTGGTCCTCTTTGTCTTCAGTCTTAGGTAGTTTTTATATACCTGGGCATTGGCGAATATGATTTTTCTCAGGATTCCTGTCTCTACTCCCTGCCAAACTCTGCTTTGTATCTGTGGCATGTCTTGTGTGGGAAAGCTTTTCCTGACTCTCTTTCAGTTTTAGGAGACCTCTAAAAGCACTGGCATAGAACCCTTGGCTGAGGACTATTTCTTTTCCCTCCCCCAGGGTAGAGTTTTTCCCCTCTATCCTTACTTGGGCAACAGTGGGTTTTCACCTATGCAACAATGGGGGCAACAGTATTTGCTGCTCCTCCCCAGAGGCTTAAGCCTTTTGAGAGAAGAGTATGGGCAGCTGGGCCCTTTCCTGAAATGACAGATAATACTGCCCTCTATGCCTGTACCCCTAAGGGAGGCTTAATTTAGTCTCTCACCCTCGACCAGTGTTTCTTGTGAGCATCTGGTCAAGGTCTTGGAAAAGGGCCTGTGAATAAGTTTAGGCTTCCCTGGCTTCTGGAGCACACAGAGATTTTTCAGTAGTTACTCCAGCCCACGTAGGCCTTTCATAGTTCTGGCTGTGCTCTTGCTTCTCTGATGGCCCCAATACTTCCCGTGCTCTGACACAGATGAGACAGTTCACATATCCAGTCTCTCCTCTGGAGGAGCTCTGCCTCCTTAGATTTCAGGCTACTTAGTTGACCTGCAACCTCAATTCAGTGCTCAGATTTAACTTTTTGGTTCAAGAAAAGCTGTGATTTTGCCTTTTGTCTGGCTGTCCCTCATTATCAGGGATAGAGCAATGCTCTCTCCAGTTTTTTACATCCTAAGTGGAAGTAGAACTTCCTACAAATTGTTTTTTATCATATTTCCTCCCCTTCCCCCTTCAACTAGTGTAGCAAACAATTCTTCTTGTCATAAAAACATTGCTTTTAATGGCTGAATAGTGTTGCTTTATATTAATATGGTAACTTATTCAACCAAACTCATATTATTGGGCATTGTAATAGACTTAATGTTTTATTTTCCCAGCATCTTTACCCCAACCCACTTCTTCCTTTAGAGAACTTCCCCTCCCCAATTCCATGTAGCCCTATGAGGCTGTCAATCATGGTATCCTATCACCCTGGTCTCCAGGTGGTAATAATGGCCCAGGAACTCCTTATCGTAGTATCCTGGCTACAATGATTGATTCAGAGGTGAGCACGTGAGAGAAGGAGGAATAAAATCTTTCTTAAGAAATTTCTGTTACATAGATGAAAACGTGTTATCTACTGGGATCCTAGAGCTGGAGGAATATGGATTGAGCACTCACAGTTGCCATCTTCCCTGCTACTTACAGGAAATCCTGTGTGCAGCAGGAGACAAGAAAATGAGACAGAGATTGAGGGGAAAAAAAAAATGAGTCCGGGAGTGGGAGGGTATAACTCGGTGGTAGAGTGTGTGCTTAGCATGCAGGAGATACTGGGTTCAATCTCCAGTACCTCCACTAAATAAGTAAATAAACCTAATTACCTTTCCCCGCAAATAAATAAGCCAAAGGAAAAAAAAAAAAAAAAAAAAAAGAGTCCAGGCAGTATCAAGTCTCTGATTCCAGGTCATAAAGCCTTCAGGGTTTCTCTGGCTCCTTCGGTTCCATCTTCGTGTCTGATCCACCCCAGTTATCAAAAACTCTTTTCTGGTTAAGTTGGCTTGATTTGGGTTGGTCCTTGCTCCCAGAAAGTATCCTCACTAATTTATACTTTCGGTGACTTTCAAGTCTTGCCATTATAAAGAACACTGAGAAGAAACTCAGTGTGAATACATTTTTTACATATATGCATGCTTTTCTTCCCCTTCTAAGATACATTCCCAGAATAGGAGTCACTGGGTCAAAGAATATGCAAATCTGAGAGGCTCTTGGTGTGTATTGTGAAATTGCTCTGTGAAAGGAAGGTTGTCCAATTTGTTTCCTCTAGGAGTGCATGTGTTCCTATTTCCATACAGCAATACTGAGTAATTAATTTTTAATTAAAAAAATTCCAATTAGATAAAGTTTTACTGCTTTTCTGTTGATACTGCTCCCATACCCGTGTTCCCAAATGGGGATGGGAATTTGGAATGAAACGAGAAAAAAGAGAAGAGTCCAAGATGTGTTCTGAGAGCTCTACCACTGTGAACACTCAGCCCTGGCTTTTCCTCAAAACAGGTTTTCTGGACTGGCTGAGCCAGTACCAATGTCTCAAGGAGAAGTAAATTTCAGGACGTGAACAGTAGACCTACCCTGATCTGCCACCTCCGCCTGAGGCCCCAAAATGTAATTGGCTGGAGCATCAGCCCTAGCTTCCCACCCCACCTGGGGTGTTAATATATATGCGACAGTAGGTCAGCAGATCTCCAGTTCCTGGTCCTGAGGAGTCAGTCCCACAGAGATGTGGGCTCAACTCCTTCTAGGAATATTGGCCCTTATGCCAGCCATCGCAGAGAAACTCCTCCCGTAAGTGCTTGCGTCAAAGCTGATAATAGGGCAGACAGCTTCCTCCTCTGTCTGTCTCAAACAGAACCACCTTCTCCTCTTTTCCCTTCTTTGATTTCATTTCTCCTTTACCCAGGAAGAAAAGCTAAGGCACAAAGAAAAAGCTTTTTTTTTTTTTTTTTTTTTAAAAAAAAGGTAATGTTAGAATATGATAGAATCCTTGTGCCCTGTTCTCTGTAATAGAGCTAATTTCCTCCTTGGCACCCTAGACCTAGGTTCTCAGTGATGGCCTCCTAATGGTGGGAAGTTTAAGGCTGTACACTGTGTTATTTGTTCCTTGTCTGCTTCTCCCTTGTAGAAAATAAGTTTCATAAAGGCAGGGGCTCGGTCTGTTTAGTTCATGGCTGTGTGCTGAGTGCTTAGGGGAGGAGTGAATTTTTCATTGAATAGGTAAATCATTACTGCCCTGAAATCCTTTTGCTTCTTTAATAGAAACTACCTGGTGACATTACCAGCCCAGCTTAAGTTTCCCTCTTCTGAGAAGGTTTGTTTGGATCTGAGCCCTGGGTACAGTGATGTAAAATTCACTATTACTCTGGAGACCAAGGACAAGACCCACACGTTGCTAGAACAATCTGGACTGAAGACGAGACACTTACGTTGCGTGTCCTTTTTGGTAAGCACAGGGTTAGCCCAACTCTAGTCCCCAGCTTCCCTGTTCTTGTCCCTGGTTACTGACTATAATCTCTCTTTAGTTATCTTATCCGTTATCTTACTTTTGCCATGGCCTTTAAACCTTATTTCTCCTAAATTTCAGTTCCTGGCCGTAACTTCTGACTTAATGGCTCTACCCTTGCTACCCCCATTTAACTCATTTCTTTCCTTTTACTCTCCCTGTTGGATTGAGACCAGTTGACTCTTTCCCCCTGGTCCCCTACTTCTTGCCAGAGCTCCCCTGTCTTGGCCAGGTACCACCTCCTGCTGGTGGCAGAGAAGAAGTGGCCACAGTCCGGGTGTCAGGAACTGGAAAAAACATCAGCTTTGAGGAGAAGAAAAAGGTTCTAATTCAGAGGCAGCAGAATGGCATCTTTATACAAACTGACAAACCTGTCTACAACCCAGGGCAGCGAGGTAAGAGACACTCAGATGGGGTGAGGCGGAAGCCTGGGAACCAGCTGCACACATCTGTAGAGGGGCTTTGTGGGTTGGCGGCGGGTCTACGGACCAAGGAAGAGAGGAAGGTCTAGGGGGATAAAGTGTTACGAGTGTTGAATACACGCAGTGCTACACGAAGCGAAAGAGCAGTGGGTGGAGCTGCCGCTGTGTGTGTATCTGAAAGAGGGTACACATTGCTCCTGGCGTGGAATTTGGCAGGTGTAACTGGATCACTGAGTCTCACAGCAAGCTGCCTGTGCTCAAATCAGAAAGCATCAAGGGCATTTGGCCCGAGCTCCTGTCATTTGTATTTTTTCCTTCTTCCTTAGAAGGGGATTCCATTCTGAGGTTCCAAAGTCAGGAGCCATGAAGGAAAACCGGGGCTTTAATTCTCTCTCAGACTAGGTTTTATTAAAGAAGGAAAACCTGACAGGGTTCTGCTGACTCAGAAGGTTGTATGAGGAAACAGAAAGGGTGGAAGAAAGAAAGATGCTGAGAGAGGAAAAAAATCCCCCTTGCTAATCATGTCTGTTTCCCTCTAGTGCATTTCCGCATTGTCACCCTGACCAGCAACTTTGTTCCAGTGAATGACCAGGTGAGAATTCAGTGAGGAAAGGGGACTGGGAAAAGGAAAGGGGTGGGGCAGACTGAGAGAGAACAGGGAGAAGAGCTTCTTCCCCAGGAGGAATCTCCCTCCTTCCCTCTGAGATGTGGAACACTTGTGGGAATTCGAGTTCTAGCCTCAGGGCACAAGTCCAATTCCTCCCATACCTGTCAGCCTGAAAACCAGCAAAGGTGCCCAGTTCTCAGGTTTGATAGCTGAGAACATCCATTAGGTTAACATTCCTGAGTGCCGGTTCCATGGGCTGCTGTTTTTTAAAAGAATTTCTTGCAAACTTCAAGAATTTCTCTCCAGGAGTGACACCTAGTGGCTTTGCAGTTCAAATACTAAGAAATAATTCAGGAGTGTATCTAACAAAAGGAAGAAATAAGAATATCCACCCCCACGACCTTTTTTCACTACGAGGTAATATAATTTATAGAGTAGACAATTCTCCTAAGACAACATTCCATGCCAAAGGTAAACATGCGGTAACATTTGGGGAACACTTAAAATATCCTGGAACAACTCGATCCTTACAATTGTAAGGGCTTGTGTCATTTCTCTGTACTTTTGAAATACATCTCAGACACCCCGGCTGCCTTCTTTCTCCTTCAGTGACCACTCATGTATTCAAATGAAAATTTTGAAGATAATCATAGAGAAAGCGTTGCTTGTGTTTCCATCTCCATGTCCTCAGAGCTGCTGTTCCTTTCCCCATATGCACGGAAGCCATACGCTTATTACTGATTGGTGCTCTCCTTCACCACTACTTTCTTTCCTGATTTAGAATTCTTTTTAGTTTCTCCTTCAATATCACCTGTATTCTTTCTTTGTCAGCTCGGTGTAATATTGAGCACTCAGGTTAGGCTCCAAGTGTGGCCACGGCCGGAGTTATTTTAGACTCTGCTGACCCCTGGAGGTTGATCTCACCAGCTACCCCGTGGCGTTATTTGTTCCTCTGCTCAAATTCTGCCCTGTTACTGAGGTGCTCTGATTTCCATAGTTGTGCCTTGTTTCTGTTGTCAAATTACTCCTTCCTCCCCACACCATTTCTCTAGTCAACCCCTGCTCCAAGTTCCAACTTGGAACACCAAAAATTTGAAACACTGAATTTGAAACTCCAATTTGAAACACTGAAATTAACTGAAAGAATTTTTACTAAGAAACGGAAGGGCAAAAATTGTGAGTTTACGGAGCATGGTATTTCATCTTCAAGCAACCAAAGTATCCATGAAATCAGCTGATTCTTTCTAGCCTGGTTGCTACAGCCATTTATTCAGAAACCTCAGGCAGCTTCCAGTTGGAAATGCTGTTTTCCTGGTTGAACACTTTCTTCCTTCCAGAGACTACTTCTGCCTGACTGATGCCCAAACCTGCTTCTTGACTCCCTGTGTGAGAAAAGTGCTATGTCATTCGAGGAAGTGGCTTTTTTCTGGAATTTATAGCAATCCACAGTTATCTCAGTGATAGTCGCCTCTTATTGTGTATATAGCCCGGTTTGTGCAAGTTTTATCCTCCCTTAATCTTGAAGGGGGACAGAATATGCCACATAAAATAAGCCTCTTTGGCAGGTAGATTATTTTGAGCTGAAGACAATCAAGATCCAGCAGACTTAGGAAAAACTTTTACCTCTTTTTTTTTTTTTAATCCAGGACCTCATGCATGCCAAGCCTGCCCTCTCTATCATTGCGCTCTACCCTCCTGCCTTTACCTCTTTCTTAAATGCCTCAAAGAATGTAGTTGCAGGTCAGGGTGGGAGATGGGGCTGGCCCAGAAAGAAAGCTATTGCCAGAGATAATTTTTTTTCTCATTTTATTGAGATATAATGGACATGCAGAACTGTGTACATTTAAGGTGTACAACATAATGATTTGACTTACGTACATCATGGAATGATTATCACAATAAGTTTAGCGAACAGATATCATCTTATATAGACACAAAATTAAAGAAATAGAAAACAATTATTTTCCTGGTGATGAGAACTCTCAGGATTTACTCTCTTAATGACTTTCCTATATAACGTACAGCGGTGTTAATTATATTTATCATGTTGTACATTTCATCCCTAGTACTTATTTATCTTATGATTGGAAATTTGTACCTTTTGACTGCCTTCATCCGATCCCCTGTCCCCCATCCCCTGACTCAGCAACAAAAAATCTGATCTGTTTCTATGAGCTTGTTTTTGAATTATAATTGACCTGCAGTGCTATGTTAGGACCTGCTATATCACATAATGATTTGATATTTCTGTACATTTCAAACTGATCCTCTGCCCAATTTTTAATCGGTTTGCTTTTGTTTCCCTTACCTGAGGAGACATTTCCAAAAACTATTACTAAGACCAATGTCAAAGAATTAAAAAGACTATCTTAAATAATCATATTATTATCACACCTAAGAAAATTAACAATAGTTATTTAGTATCATTTAATATTCAGTTCTAAGTTTTCCAAATAACTGAGTTTTTTTTCAAACTAGGATCTGATCAAATTCATGCATTACATTTGATAGTTAACATTTAAAATTTTTCTCTTAATCTAAACTAATCCCCTTTATTTTTTCATTTAGATTGATTTTTTGTTTGCTTGTTTTGAGAAACAGAGAGAGAGAGAGAAAGGGAGATAGAGGGATCAGGCTAGATAACTTGTAGAATGTCCCCATTCTGGAATATGATATTGACCTTTGAGGAAGCCTAGTTGTTGTCTTAGAGAATATTCTATATTCCTGATTTGTCTGATTATTTCTTTACTATGTAACAGAACTTGTTCCTTTATCTTCTGCAAGTAGCTCTGAAGTCTTAATTAGATTTATGCTAAACATATTTGGAAAAAACACTTGGTTAAAAAATATACATAATGCTGTGATCTTTAAGAGGCGCATAATATCAGGTTGATCCATTATTAGTGATAATAAATTTGATTACTTGGTTAAGGTGGTGCCAGTCTAATTCTTCCAGTGGAAGAGATGTGTCCCTTTTTTGAAATTAGCAAGTAATTTGGGGGTGACACTTTGACACCTAGTAATGACCCAGTTCAATTAAACTTAATGGTTTTAACATCCATTTGCTTGAGGAAATGATACATGATTCTTTGGTGGAGCTCTTTTGAACAGATTTTTTTTTAAGGAATTGTTTTTGCCAATGTTTGAAAGTGAGGTTCCTGCCCACTGGCATTCAAATAACAGAGGAGGAGGCTGAGAGATAGTTGGCCCCCAGGAAGAGGTTTAAACACTGGGGAGCCTCAGATGTTAACATCTTCTTTTAGGGCCTGTTGTGAAGAGCTCCGTCACAGAGCTCTGAGGGATGCCAAGGGTCTGAAGTCCCATTTCTTCAGATCTTCTGGAGACTAGCAATCCCTTTAGGAAATCTCTTCTTTCTCCTCCCCCAGCCAACAAGCCTTTGCCCCACTGTTACTCTTACCAGGGCACAAAAGAGCCATTTAGAAAGAAGAAATGGGCAACAGAGGCAGAGCCCTTTGTGAACTTGTTGCTTTCAGCAAGCTAATCCTTATTGCTAGTTCTGCTTTAACCCATGTTTTCTGGTTTTCCTTTTCAGTACTCCACGGTGGAACTGCAAGTAAGTAGAAGTTTCGTGTTCTTTTCTGACATTTGTGGAGAACATGATTGTTGCTAAACCTTGAAGCTAGAAACAACTCTGAGATCTTGGCCCAGAGACTGAGACTCTGCACCAGCACCAATTCCCCACAGTTCCACCTAAGCCGTCCTGTTCTCTTGCCTCTGCCCACCCCTCCTCTCAATGTTCAACGTCTGTAGATAAGGACACCAACCTCTACTGTGATGAACTTTCCTGCTCTGATTCCTGTAACTTCTCTGTGCTGTGTCAGTCCAATGAGGCTTGACTCTGTACTCCTCTTAGTCCTTGGTAATGGCTACTGTCTTAGACGCCCAACCATTGCCTATGAAGAGATTCCCTGTGAGAAGTGCTGAGAAGGCAAGAATTCCCCATGGCATCCTCTCCATTTTTCTGTAGAATTTTATCATTCAGGTATGTGGCAATCAGTCCCCTCAGTGTGGCCCCTCTTAAGGGACCAAGAATAAACACTCTTTGTAAAGGACATCCTAAAGCCCACTTTCTGAAGCTGGATAACATGTTAAAGGGCTCAGTCTGATAATTCAAACCCACAAGAATCCCTTTCTTCCTGGACACAGACTGTGGGGGTCATGAACAATGGGTGGGTTTCTTTACCTGCTTTTTGCTTCCCTACCTGCTTTCTGTGGTGCACAATGGGAATCAAAGAGGCAGGCACGTCATAAGGTTTCTTTTTACTGGACACAGGATCCAAACAGCAATAGGATTGCCCAGTGGCTGAATGTGGCGCCCAAGCAAGGCATTGTAGACCTGTCCTTCCAGCTGGCACCAGAGGCGACGCTGGGCACCTACACAGTGGCAGTGGTCGAGGGCAATACCTTTGGCACCTTCAGTGTGGAAGAATATGGTAGGTGGGAGAATTGGTACGTCCAAGAGTTACACATAATCTTATCTCAAAACCAGCAAAGGTAAAGTAAAATCTACTACAGAGAGGGATTATTTATTCATTTAGTGCTAAATAACTTCAGGGGCATTTTACCTTAATAAAGCTCCCTTAATTAATTTAATTAATACAATGATTGCTGTTTCACACCCCTCTGTTCACTACCTGTATGGTCAAGCCCTCTTCCTACTCATTTTCCATTTCTCTTTCCGCTCTTTCCAGTGCTGCCTAAATTTAAAGTGGAAGTGGTGGAACCCAAACAGTTGTCAGTGATGGACAACTCTTTCTCAGTGAAAATTTGTTGTAGGTACGAATAAAGTTCTGGGTCTGGTGAGGATTAAAGCTATATTGAGAGATGTGGTGAGGCAGTGTTATGGGGAGAGGGATTATAGAAGTAGAGGTTATATTTGGGATGTTTTCTGTGGTCCAGAGTCATGAGTTCTCTAGGAACACATTTTCTAATTGTATTTCTGTTCTTACTTTCTTTCCACTGCTCTCTCAGTCAGCATTATTAATTTACTGTCTACTTTGGGCAGAACACAATATTGAATCTCATAAAGAAATAGGAAAAAGAAGGACACTATTTCTGTCCTTTGAATGGTACTTACTGTGTAACTGCAGTCCTCTAAGCTTTGGGTAAAGCAGGGAGGTGAATGAGCACAGGAGAAGGGTAGGGTGATCGGAGAGCACTTGCAGAGGTGGGAATGTGGGAAAGAAGGGAAAGTGGTGTTTTGGGGGAGGAAGGTTGGATCATAAGTGGAATTGTGCAATTCTGACCCCTCATGCTTTTCTGGGTTAGGTACACCTACGGAAAGCCCATGTTAGGGGCAGTGCATGTGTCAGTGTGTCAAAAGGCGTATAATTTTGGGTTTCGAGAGCCAGAATGGGAACGGCTACCTGATAGATGCAAGAATGTCTCTGGACAGGTGAGTCAATGGGATGTAGAAAAGGAACCTTGTTCCTATGTCCTAAAGAGTTAGTAAATAAGACCAATATAGGAAAAGTAATAAAAAGCCCAAAGGAGAAAGCAATTCACATGATTATTATCCCAGTTCCAAAGTCTTTTTTTTTTTTTTTTTAATCCTAAACAGATAAGGTCTTTTAGAATCTGCCTTGGAATCAAGAAATTAATCTAAACCCTTGGGAGATACTGTTTTCCTGTTCTGCATTTGGTTCTTTTCTCCTTCTCGTATCTTGGAGCTTTGGGGTTGTTTCATGATTATCGATGTGTGGGTGTATACCTTATGTTACACGATAGTTTTTCCATCTTAAAGAGGGAGAAACTAAAGTACAGAGATAAGAAATTATTTCCTTCTACAGGACATCATGAAATAGATGCAGAGATTAAGTTATTCATCCTCTCTCTCTCTCTCTGATTGCTTCACTAGACTGACAAAGCAGGATGCTTCTCATCTTCCGTGGACATGTCCACCTTCAACCTTACTGGGTATTTTTACAGCAACAACATCAATATTGTGGCCACTGTGGTGGAGGAAGGGACAGGTATGTGGGCCGCTCCTTGGTTCATTAAGAGGAGAGAAAGGAAAAGCGCCGTTCCAGAAACAGACCTACTCAGGGACCTCAAGACCCACCCTCATCAGTGTCTGGAAGAGAATTTGTTCCTATTCACAGTCAAAGGGAAATGCCAGATTCCAACCTGCCATCCACTCCCTATTTCCCCAGAAGTTTGGGGAGGAAGAGTTAATTTGGATCTTTGGCCAGAAATATGTTCAGCTTTATACTTCCAGTGGCATCATCGTTTCATGGATTTTATGTTAAATGTGAAAATGAGGATGTCAGGGATTTAATTTGTCATACATCTGGGTTTCCCCTGCAGGAGTGGAGGCCAATACTACTCAGGATATCTACATTTCTTCACAAATGGGATCAATGACCTTTGAAGACACTGATAATTTTTATTACCCCAACTTCCCCTTCAGTGGGAAGGTATGTTGAAACTTGTCTCTGCATAGACAAAAGAATGCTTAAACATCCACTCTTGCCTCCTTCCTGTACACATATATTACCTAACGTAGCATTGTTCTAAGTACTTTATGTGTATTCACTTGTTCAATCTTTGCTGCAGTCCTGAGTTAGATACTGTTACTGGCCTCATTTTACAGATGAGGAGGCTGAGGCACAGAGAGATTAAGTGATTTTCTCAAGGATATTCAGCTCCTAAGTGATCAAACCCAGGCAACCTGCCTCGAGGGCATATGCTCGTAATTCCTTACACTTTGTTGCCCTAAATCTCACCTGAGATGTGCTTTGCATATAGATGTGATTTCAGTGCTCTTCCTAATACCAGGGGCTCATATTCTCATGTTTAAATCTGTGAATTTTAGAGCTGCAAGGTGTCTGGAGAGATCATCTAGTCTAAGTGTCTGCATCTAGGCAAGGTTAATATCAAAGGTCTCACGACAGAGAGCCATTTATAGCTCCTTTAGCATTGTTTTTAGAGATTTGAAAATTGGTAATGTCTTCTTTCTGATACCTAGCAATCTACTCCTTTTTCCTCACGTCCCAGTTTGTCTTTCTTCACATCCCAAACAACTGGTGAACGTAGTAATGTTCTCCATATTTAGATCCATTTATTCCTCAGTCGTCTTTTCTCCAGACCAAGAGTAGATCCAGACTTTCTTACAGCCTAAGGATCAGACACTTTAGGAGTGCAAGGGGACTCACTGTAGGGAAATGAAAGCAAAGGAATGTGCAGAGCCTTGGGGAAGGGGTGTATGCAGATGAAGGGCCCTAAGGCTTCATAAGCTACATGGCAAATCTCCTTCTGCTCCAGGCCAAGCTACTGCTGTTTGTTTCTCAGTTCCTTATAGATGCTACTTTCCAACCCTTGAATCATGTTTACCTTTTTCTGGACTCTTTCCTGAAATATATTCTTAGATTTTCGAACCTACTCCAAACCCAACTCTAATGCCCTAATGACCTTCACCCCTCAGATAAGAGTCAGGGGCCACAGTGGTTCCCTCCTCAAGCATCATTCAGTGTTTCTGGTGATTCATGGCATAAATGGAACCATCAACCAGGTCCTAACTACTGACAATGATGGCCTCGCTCTCTTCAAGCTGGATACGGTTAACTGGAATGGGAGATACATTTCTCTGGAGGTAAGCACTTGGAGGTCCAGCTTTCCAGCCAGGAAGACTTCCCTGAAGGAAAACTTAAAAATTTTCCTTTTTTTCCACCCCCTTCTCCCCCCAGTAATTCTGTCTCCCTCACTCACCAGTCTTGTTCCCCAGCTGACAAAAAGTTTTTTTGGTCCCATTTTTAATACCAATTAAATAAATGACCCTTCAGATAGAAACTGTTTCTACTAATTCATTTTATAACTTATCTCCATCTTTATCTGATTCTTTGTGAAATCAGGTTAGGGAGGGAAAAATGGTTCAGAGTCATCATCTTCTTATTTTCCCCCTCTCCCTATTACTCATAAAAAATGACAAAGAAGAGACTTCTAGATTTTGCATAATGTATAAGAATGGTTACTTGTATCAGTTATCAATTGCCACACTTTGCTGCGTAACAAACAACTACAAGACTGTAGTGTTACACAGCAGGGAGCATTTATTGCTCCTGTATCTAGGATAGTCAGATAGGCAGCTCGGCTGATCTTGGTGGACTTTTCCTATATCTGTGGATCAGCGGATTATAAACTGGCCTTCCACACATCTCCTGACCCACCAAGCTAGCCCAGGTATAGTCTCATGGCAGCAATGAGATGCAACAACAAAAGGGCTTTTCCAAGCCTCTACTTATCTCGCTGACTTGTATTCCCCAGACAAGTCAGACGATGGGTCCCCAGTTAGACTCCAAGGGTGCTGTGAGATTACATGGTAAAGGACATTGCTACAGAGAGGGGTGAAGAACTGGAGCCTTTAATGCAATAATTCAGCTCCATTACTTACACAAATACATACTCTTTGTGCTGTGGCTAATTTACTTATTTCTGTACTCTCAGCATCACTCGATCACTCTACTTAGAAATGATTATTTTCAAGTCCTACTAACCTCTATACCTAGTTTCCTTATCCATGAGATATAGCCTTTAATTTCTATATCATCTTAGTCAGATTTATTCATCCTCTGTATCAGTCTGTGAAGGTACATCAGCCACAATTTCCCATTACCTGGCAACTGTAATTCAGCCCTTATTTTACTCCCCTATGTACCGAAATGCTGCTGCATGTAACCACTGATATGGACTTCTCAAACACCATTGGTAGGACCTCTTGTGAGATAGCTACAGGCCATTCTTAGGCAGTGCAGATTTGAGAACCATGACAAGTCCACGGGGTGATATCGTTGGGATACATGCTAAAGGCCTTTTTTTTTCTCTTTTTCTCAGGGCAGGTTCCAGCTGGAAGAGTTGGAGTATAATCCAAAACAAGTGCCTCGTTACTACCACAATGCCTACCTGTACCTGCACCCCTTCCACAACACAACTCGCAGCTTCCTTGGCATCCGCCGGCTGAATGGTGTCCTGAAGTGTGGCCAGCCCCAGGAAGTGCTGGTGGATTACTCCATTGATCCAGCTGACTTGGACCCTGACCAGGAAATCATCTTCTCCTACTATGTGAGACTGGGGAGTGAGGACTGGTGAGAGTGTGTCATGAGGGAAAGAGAATGAGGACAGTGACCAGAGAGGGTGAACAGACAGTCAAGACAGAGATGTAATGCAAGCCACATAGATAATTTCTAAATTTTTAGGAGCCACATTAAAGAAAAAATTAAAAGAACAGGGAAAACTAATTTTTAAAATATATTTTATCTAACCCCATATATCCCACATATGATCTTTTCCACATGAAATCAACATAAAAATCATTAATAGATTACCTTGTTTGTTTCAGGTGCATTTCAAATCTTTGAAACTTAAAGTATGTATTTTATACTTAAAACAGTTTGGACTAGTCACATTTCAAGGGCTCCAGTCGTCACATGTGCCCAGTGTGTAGGTATAAAGGATGGGGGAATTAGGGAATAAAGAGATTTTGAACAGGAGTCTGGAGAAATTGTGTGGGGAAATAAAATGAGGTGAGAACGTGTTGCTGACCAGGGAGGAGGGGAGCTGGGCGGACAGGTGGGAGGGGGGAAGAGGAGGGGATGGGGACGCAGAATAAATTTCATTCTGTGTTTCCTTGGTCAATATCTTAAAATAGATGATATAGGGTTAAAAATGAGCATTGATAGCAGGTCTGCTGGGGAAATAAAATCACAACTGGATGCCTGAATGAAATGTATAAAGACAAGCAGTTTTACTGGTCACCTTGATGATGGTGAGGGAGTGGACTCACGAGAACCTTGGGGTTTGATGGTCCAGAGTCTCTTTATTCCCTTATCATCTTCTTAAAGTCTCTGAGTCATTCCAGTGTCTTCATCAAGCTAAAACAATCACCCTGACACAGAATGAGGTGGGAAATAATGAGGCAGAGGGATAATACCAGCACTGTCTTCAGGACAGACGTGTGGGGAGGCCCGGGAGAAAGGTGGAGTTGGGGCTGATCAGTGTGGAAGGTAGTCTGAAGAACTGGCCTTGCAGCCCTTGACTGGAGCCTGAAACGACAGCCTGCTTAGAAACAATGTCACTGAATTTGGCTTCAAGTGGAAGTGATCAAGAAAGGAGAGTCAAAAAGGGAGATTTTTCCTCCAGAGAGTCAAGCATCAGAAGGACTCAAGACAGTTCAGGGTGCACTCATTTCCACTGAATTTTGAATTGAGTGATAATTTTTTTTAAAAAGGTTGAAAGGATGGGTATTAGCAGATTTTATGTTATAAAGACTATAAGAGAGTAAAACCTGGAGATCTTTAAGAAATGGTATCAGCCATCCATCACGGAGAATGGTTTCTCTTCTGTCTGGCCCCGAGGCTTTGTCTCCTCCCACCCACTCCCTGGTTCTCAGCAGACCTCTAACTGGAGGAAGAGTCATCAGGACTCTTGGTACCATCAGACATTTGACAAGCTGGAAGATGCTCTGTGAAGTACTGACCTGGGCTCCGGAACTGTGAAAGGAGCCTCTCTTTATGGAGAGATGCAGTGATAGGGCCAAGGCTAAACTCCCCAAACTTCTATGTTGTTGATGATTCTTCTCTCTTCCTTAGTTAATAGGGAAAGGGAGTCTGGAGATGGAGGGGCAGAAACACCTGAACTCTAAGAAGAAAGGTGAGTGTTCATGCAGCTCTTGGAAGGGCTTAAACGTTAAACTTCCAGTAAACAGTTCTTATATTAGAATCAAGAGTAGGAGCCATGAGAACAGAGCAGAGCAATAACCATAGAAGAACAGGAAAGTGAGACTGAGACGTCACCTGCCCCATGTGGCTTGCGCGGGCTCCGGGAGCAGTGCAAGCACAGGGTTGGATGCCACTGGTAGGTGAGTGTGTTCGCGCACCCCTGAACATCCCCTCTTCTCTTTCAGGACTGAAAGGCTCCTTCTCTCTCTCACTGACCTTCAGTGCCAGACTAGCCCCTGACCCTTCCCTGCTGATCTATGCCGTTTTCCCCAGTGGAGGTGTTCTAGCTGACAAAACTCGCTTCTCAGTAGAGATGTGCTTCGACAACCAGGTAAAATGGCAGTTGAGGAGGATGAAGAAGAGGTCTGGGCGTAGAGAGAGAGTTGTGTGTGCTGGGGTTGGAGATAAGGCAAGGGCGGGAAAAGAAGGAGATAATCTTGATGTTGGATATCGTGTTCTGTCTCTTCAGTATGTTTTGTTGGACTCTCCACCTCTCCTGGTTCTTTGTAAAAAGCTGTGCTGGGAAACCGTATATTCTGTGTAGCTGCCCCGGGTATTCTCTCTCTTTCTACTTTCTGTCTTTTAAACTTTCTATATTATTCTGCTGTGCTGCTCACTTTTTCTAATTGTATCACAAGACACTGGTTCTAAAGGGCGAGATTTTACCAAGAAAATCAGGATAAAGGGACTGAAGGAGTGGGCTGGGGACCATACTTAGGGCATATGGCTGGTGATTGTTTTTCCTCCTCTCCAGGCTGACCTGATTATTCTTTTCCTTTCCCCAGGTTTCGCTTGGCTTCTCACCTTCCCAGCAGCTTCCGGGAGCAGATGTGGACCTGCAGCTGCAGGCAGCTCCCGGGTCCCTGTGTGCGGTCCGGGCAGTGGATGAGAGTGTCTTGCTCCTTAGACCAGAGAGGGAGCTGAGCAACAGCTCCGTGAGTAGTCTGCTAATGTGGCAAGGGGGGGTCAACAGAGAAGCCAAACTGACTGCATGAGAATGAGAGATGGATGCGCTGGGGGCGGGAGAGACAGTCCCAGGGAAATAGGGCACCACCCCGGGGTGGCAGCAGAGCTGGTGTGCAAATGAGGGTAGAAGTGTTGACATGAGAAGGGTGTGGTTAGTATGGACGCAGAGATCAGGAAAGACGAAACTGGAGATAAAGGTGACAGAGCATGAACAAAGATGAGACAGAGGAAGGGTTATGATGGAGCACATGTAGGAAGAATTCTGGAGTAACGAAGAGAAATAACACAAAAGTAGTAAACCGTGGCACCAAAATCTGAGAGGAAGTTTCTCAATTGATTTCACTGTGTCAATATTTTCATTCCTTTTCCCCTCTTATCTCAGGTCTATAGGATGTTCCCGTTCTGGTACAGTCACTATCCCTATCAGGTGGCTGAATATGATGAGTGTCCCGAGTCTGGCCCTTGGGACTTTCCACAGCCCCTCATTGACCCAGTGCCCGAGGAGCCTCGGAGCGAGCGTTCTGTCATGTGGAGCCCTTGGTTCTCTGAAGGCACAGACGTTTTTAGTTTTTTCCAGGTAGATGTTCTTACTCATTCTGTTCTCACAGAAACAATAGTGATGGGAGGGGGAAAGAAAAGCCCGTATCTAAAAAAAATGGTGGACTCATGTGGGCACTGACAGGAGAAAATCTTGACAGAAACTCCCAGTGTGTAAGGGAGCCTCTCTTGGTCTTCATGCTTGAAGAAGTTGCCCAGTTGTGTTGGGAGACAACCCCTGTGAAAGGCCAAACACTTAGTCCTCTCTCCATGGTCTCCAAACATTGATTTCCACGGGCTCAGTCAAGAAGGGGGGAAAAAAAAAAAAGAAAAAAAAAAAAAATGAGAGAAGGTAGACCAGAGAGCTCCTATCCTTATTATGAAAGATACCACACCTACTTTATCAGCAGACATTTGGGATGCTCGGGCCCATCTGGCCAGGAGGTCTCTGAGTCAGGAAGCGTGTCTTGTTCATCTTTGTATTCTAATGCCTGGTCCTTCATATCGTTCAGTGTATTTTTGTTGAATGGATTGAGCTGATATGGTCTCTGCTCTCAGAAAGTTCAGTCCAAATCAAATCATAAGAATATAGTGACTAATATTTGGAAGAAGCATTAAACATATTGAACAATAAAAATAAGTGGAATACTATCCTTCAGCCACAAAAAAGAATGAAATCTTGCCATTTTGCGACAACCTGGTTAGACCTGGAGGGCATTATAAGTGAAATACGTCAGACAGAAAAAGACAAATATCATATGATCTCATTTATGTGTGGAATCTAAAAACAACAACAAGAAAAAATAAGCTCATAGATACTGAGAGTAGACTGGTGATTGCCCAAGGTAGGAGGTAGAGGGCAGGTGGGAGGGTGAAGGGAGTCAAAAGTTACAAACTTCCAATTAGAAAGTAAGTAAGTCTTGAGGATGTAATGTACAGCATCATGACTATAGTTAATAATACTGTATTGTGTATTTGAAAGTTGCTAACAGAATAGATCTCAGAAGTCCTCATCAGAAAAAAAATGTTTGTAATTATATATGGTGATGGATGTTAACTAGACTTATTATAGTGATCATTTTTCAAAAGATACATATGTATCTATACATCACACACACACACACACACACACATACACACACAGAAATAAGTTTAATTGAAGGGCTTTTACAGTAGCTGGAACAGAAGTAAACCCAACTTGGTGGCTGAGTATTGATCTCACAAATAATAGGCAAAGAATGTGTTGGTCCAACCCTTTGAGGGTGAAACTTCTAGGCAGTGGCCCTCGTAGGAAGGGAGAGGACCACCTTAACACTTCATTCTTTGGTTCCTTTGCTGCCTGTCAGGACATGGGCCTGAAAGTACTGTCCAATGCCAAAATCAAGAAGCCAGTAGTCTGCAATCGTCTGCCTGAAAAATACAGCATTGCAACGGGTGGAGGTAAGCTATCTCTGTGGCTCGTGGACTCACTGAGGTATTTAGAATTGTGGGACTCTGAAAGCTTCCTCTTTGCCTCTTATTCTTGCACTGAGGCTCTAGCCTTAGAAGGATAATGGATTGTGGGTTACAGAAGCAGGCCAGTTTTCCAAGGATCTCTCTTTCTCTTTAGGGAAGGCTTTTGAAGCCCTGAAGCCCTTATCTGCTCATTCCTCGGTCAAATGTCCTTGTCTGTCACTTCCCCTGATGGCCTTGTGACCTGTGACCTCAGTGGTCCTTTCTCCTCGTCTCTGACCGGATGTTCTCTGCTTCCCTCTGAATTTCTTGCTAGCAGTTCCTCTACCTCAATTTATTGCGTAACTAAGTCTTCTGTTTTTCCCCTTATTCTTGGTCTCCTTAGGAGCGGATGGTTCTCGTCCAATGGCTTTTAAGCCAACTTCATCACTTCAGTCAGAGGATTCTCAGGTTCGCCAGTACTTCCCGGAGACTTGGCTCTGGGATCTGTTTCCTATTGGGTAAGTGATGCCTCAAAGGTGTAACAAGATTGAGTATACAGTGTGGAGTCAGCAGACAACTCAGACTCAGATCATTTCTAGCAGATCTAAGTCTCAAGCCAAGAAATTTTAATGGGAACATGAGAATGTGTTTCTTTCCCTGGATTCTTAAACAGTCACATACAGTCACTCAAAACAAATGCACACATCTCCCCATGTTCACAGTGCAGACAGTGCATTCTCACTGCAAGGCCACGCAGACGTAAAGGCCCATATCAACATTAGTTTAGTTCTCGCCCACTGCTTACCTGCTAGTTCTGACAGGCCATGAGAATGCATATTTTCACAGATTCAGAGAGCACTGGCCTCCCTTACAGATTTGTTCCACCCACACATGCTCCTCCCTTTACTCTCAGGCACCCCCCTTCTCGCATAGTTGTACATCCTCCCCTGAAGACTCATACTCTGAGATTCATGGGGGCCTCCAGTTCAGTTGCCTTTTTGCTTCCCGCCACCACACACAACAACAACAAAAAATTCACTTCTGCAGACCAGTTTATAACTTAATTCCCCAGTGCTCTTCTTCTCCGCTGTCTGCTCCACCTGGGTCCTTGTGTTCTCACAGTGACTCGGGGAAGGAGGCGGTCCCCGTCACGGTTCCTGATACCATCACCACGTGGAAGGCCATGACTTTTTGCACCTCCCAGGCCAGCGGCTTTGGTCTGTCACCCACTGTTGGACTGACTGCCTTCAAGCCATTCTTTGTTGATCTGACTCTCCCTTACTCAGTTGTGCGTGGAGAATCTTTTCGTCTGACTGCCACCATCTTCAATTACCTAAAGGACTGCATCAGGGTAAGAGCTGGGGATACAGGAAGCAGGTGTCAGTCTCTACATTGGAATCATACCGATTTTCCCTGGGAAAGAGATGGGCTGTTGGTGTCTCTCCCCCCATGTTTCCCTAAACCGCTCTGTGTTGTCTCCTTTACTTATAAACTTTTAATACTCAAATATCCTCCTCAGGTGCAGACTCACTTGGCTAAATCAGATGAGTACCAGGTGGAATCACAGACTGACTCTGGGGCCTCCAGCTGTCTCTGTGCTGATGAAGCAAAATCCTATCACTGGAATATCACAGCTATCAAACTGGGTAAGAGGAGGAACCGGTAGATGGGGAAAAACAATGCATAGAGATTGAGAACTCTATCCTTTCCTCTATTGCATTTGCTTTGCTTCCTTCTTCCTCTTCCTTTTATTTGCTTCTATCCTTCTCCCTCCTAAGTCTATATTGTAAATAAATAAGCAAATATTCTTATATATATTCTGGACTATTCTGAGTGTGAAAGGGGGTGCTTTTAATGTTTACACCAGGACGAGGGATATATTATCATGTTACTAATTGAATAGTTAGTATGGGGCAGGCACTATTCTAACTGTTCTTCATGGATTAACTCATTTGATTATCACAGTAACCCTCTGAGATGTCATTTGTTCTTGGATTAAATCCTTGCCATTCAAAATGTGGTCTTTGAATGTTTTAGTTATCTACTGCTGCTTAAAAAATTACCCTAAAGTTTAGCAGCTTAAAGGAATGAACGGTTACTATCACACAGTTTCTGTGGGTCAGTATTTGATGCAGTTTCACTGAGTGCCTCTGGTTCAAGGTCTCTCATGAAGTTCCAGTTAAACTGTCAGCCAGGGCTGTGTTCTCATCTGAAGATGTGACCGGGAGAGAACCCACATGCAAGCTCATTCCAAAGCCTCTGACCTTTACGGACTGTTAGACTGAAGGCTGCGGTTCTTGGCCTCAGGTGTTGCCTAGTGGCCCCCCTCAGTTTCTCGTCACATGTATCTCCCCCCGGGGCTGCCTCCTGACAGACAGCTGGCTTCCTCCAGAGCAAGCAGCACGTGAGGAAGGGTGCACCCGAGATAGAAGCTCAGTGTTTTTTACAACCTAATCTCAGAAGAGATGTAGCATTGCTTCTGCCCGATCTTCTTTGTTAGAAGCGAGTCACTAAATCCAGCCCACATTCAAGGAGAGGGGATTACACCACAGTGTAAATATCCGGACACAAGGATCATGGGGGTCCTTGGAGGCTGCCTACCTGCCCCACAGGACCGGCATCATTGACACCTGGAAGCTGGTTAGAACTGCAGAATGTGGGCCCCACCCCAGATCTACCGAATCAGAGTTCGTATGGTAACAAACAAGATCTGCAGGTGATTTGAGTTTAAGAGGCACTGTTCCAGAGGGGAAGCGACCTCATTGGTACCTCTGTTAAGAGGGCTGATACCTTCCTTTCTCCCTCTTTCTCCTCAGGTCATGTGAACTTCACTATCAGTACTAAGATTCTGGACAGCAATGAACTATGTGGGGGCCAGAAGGGGTTCGTTCCAGAAAAGGGCAGGAGTGACACACTCATCAAACCAGTTCTGGTCAAGGTGAGTTTTCTGCAGGCCTTGCTTCAGAGGTGGAGACAGCAACCAACCCAGGATGTTCAGTATACGTCTAACCATGTCAGTTAGTCCTTCGCAGCATTCTTACTCCAACTCCAATTAAGCAGCTCCCCTTTCTCCTTCCCTGACCCCCTTCTGCCCTTAACTGTCTGCTTGACTCATATTGATGGTCTATGAAAGTGCCTAATACAGTGCCTGCTACTTCAGAGACATTCAATGAATGCTAGTTTCTCTTATTAAAATCCCTAAAGCCATCATTAGCTGCTTTTTTAAAAATCCCATCATGAACCCAATTGTCCATCCTGCCTCTTAGGAGTTTCCTAAACTTGTCCTTAGCTCTAGGCCTTGCCCAGAAAGAATTTTACTGAGAGGCCCCTCCCTGGGTTGACCTGGAGTCCTTCTGTACGTCAGAGAGAACCTTTGTTCTCTCCAGTTCTGAGTGAAGCCCTGGAGGCACAGGCAGAGCCTTTTCTCCCCTTTTCCTTTCCCCTTCCTGTTCCCTCTGTGCCACCTGCCTTTATATTCATCTGCATTGTCTTCACTTATCCATGTCTCTCTTCATATCAGCCTGAAGGGGTCCTTGTGGAGAAGACACACAGCTCACTGCTGTGCCCAAAAGGTGAGTGAACACAGAGAGGGGTTGGTGGGAGAATTCCCATGGGCAACAGGAGATTTTCTTAGGCAAAAGGAGGAATATACAGGACAAGAAGGGATAGGAGTTTCTAGGGGTACTATCCCTGATGGGGCCAATTACCTGAGAGGCAGAATGAAGAAGAGAAGATGTACAGCACAGTTATGGCTCTTGGAATTTATTTTTAGGGAAGACCACTATGAATAGGGTCAAAAAACCTGCCTCTATCCCACAGAAAGCACTGGGGATGGAAAATCTAGATTATGACAAGTTTTACCATGATTTGGGCTTGAGAACCGCCACTGTTTCCGCCTTCTCTTGTTTCACCTTTTCTCTGTCTCTCACAGGAAAAGTGGTGAGAGAATCCATCTCCCTGGAGGTCCCCGCGGATGTTGTTCCCGATTCAACCAAGGCTCATGTTGCTGTTCTGGGTGAGCAATCAGAGATGCTGGGCTCCGAGAGGGGAAAACGGGGCCGGCGGCTGCCAGGGTATGAAGTGGGTTGAGGCATATGGACCTACCTGAAGAAAGGTGTGAAAGAGGCAAATAAATTTTCATTCATTTTATTTCTCAAGGGGTGGTTTGTGCATTTTGTTTAATTTTAATTTGGGACCTGATGTATAAATATGTTTTGAAATTTTTAAGTGGAATATAATGAACAGAGTTAAAATTATTGACAGACTAGATTAGAAGCAATGAAGGAAGAAGAGCCTATTTTATAAAGTGGACAAATGCAGCCTGTGCAGTACAGGTGGGATTAGACAGACGTGAACTCTGGTTAAAAACAGAGAAGAGTCTGGACAGGAGGAAGTTAAAGGTCATTGAAGCTTGTTATGCAAATAGGTTTAGGTGGTCTATAAACTGGGTGGAGGGGAGACAAAATGTTTGCAGTAATCATTTAAAGATGAGGAATTAATTTATTTGAATATAGTTTTAGGAAGATTCAACCCTATTTACCTAGGCGACATCACTTCTTTGGGCAAGGAGAAGGAGTAAGTAGAAAAGCACATCAGGCTAGGTTAGAATCTCAGTTCTGCCATCTAATAGCCATGGGACCTCGAAAAGGTTAGTGAACAATTCTGATCTTTCTCTTCCCTTCAAGACAGTGATAATAACATATCTCTCAGAACTCTATCCAAAGATTAAATATAAAGTTCCCAGCACAATATCTATGACATAGTAGAAGTCCTACACATGTTAGGGTCTTTCTTTATCCTTACCCCCTACCAAGATCCCTCCAGGTTAACATTTCTCTGTTTTGACTCCTTTTGAGTCGTCCCTCTGGTATAGCACTCATTGTATTACATAGCTCACTGTCTGTCTGTCTTCCATACTGCACTGAGAGTTCCTTGAGGACAAGAGCCACATCTTTTTCATTCTTATTCTTAGTACATTTCTTGCAGTTGGCTGACATTCAGTACCAGTTTATACACTTGAATTCAACTCAGTGACTAAAATGCAGATGAGTCACTTATGTCAGGCTTACTGGCTAAGTAAACAGAGGAGGTCAGTAGATATGACTTGGAAAACTGTATCAGGAGTGTGTGTGTTTGGGAGCGACTTGGTGACTTGGAGGGGGATGTGTTTGTACGCAGTGGAGGCACTGAGAGATTGAGGCTAAGTATTGCAGGTTTTGTTACACCTGTCCTCAGCTCCAGTGACATGTCTTTTTGAAAGCCATGAACTTCCTTAGGGTGGCCTATGTATCTCTTTGTATATTCCAGCACCTTGTATATACCCATTATTACAGTACTATGATGTAATTGCTTACAATGAATTAGAATTGCATTGTCCTGTAGTTGTGCGCCCCTCTGACTATGAGCTCTTTGAAGTAGAGATTGTTTGACTTGTTGTCTCCCAGGCCTCAGAGTAGGAACTCACTAAATGATAGCAACACGTGTTTGTTAAATGAATGATCATAACTCTTAAAGGTTCCTTCTTCTACCACCACCTTCTTTCTCTCTCCTTTTGGATCCCAGGAGACATCATGGGCACAGCCTTACAGAACCTAGACAACCTGGTGCAGATGCCACAAGGCTGTGGGGAGCAGAACATGGTCTTGTTCGCCCCCATCATCTACGTCCTGCAGTACCTGGAAAAGTCAGGGCTGCTGACTGAGGAAATCAGGTCTCGGGCAGTGGGTTTCTTGGAGATAGGTGAGTTGGTTCACTCTTCTTGGATGCCTTTGCTCTCGGGCCTGTGAGAGGTTAATAAGACAGGGAGGTTTAGCTCCTGGAGTGTCCCTCATCCTTGAGAGCCATGGGGGTGTTTTTTGGAGTTGTCACGGGGATCTAAAACCACCTCTGGCTTCCCAGGGTACCAGAGAGAGCTAATGTACAAACACAGCAATGGCTCATACAGTGCCTTCGGGGAGCAGGATGGAAATGGAAACACATGGTAACATTGCCCGATTCCAATGCGTTCTGTACCCCAGAGCATAATTCTTGAACCCTCTGGAACTATCCCTCTGCCTCTCGCCTTGCCCCCACTCCTCCTTGCTCTCTGTCCTCTACCACTTTAATACTGTTTACTACAGCGTCATATTTGCTCAAGCCCCGCCTCCTTCCCCTGACCTTGCCCCTCCCCAGTTCTTGCTGCCATTAGTGCTTACTAATGCCTCCCTTTTTCTGACTTCCTACGACATTATGTTTACTTGTCTCCCTTTCTGGAATCATACGCCAGAATAAACTGTAGGATGATTGTATCCTCACCTAGAAATCCCCCTTCATGCCACATTTCCCTCCTTACTCATATAGGCTGACAGCCTTTGTCACCAAATGTTTTGGCCAAGCTCAGAAATTCATCTTCATTGATGACAAGAACATCCAGGACGCTCTCCACTGGCTGGCGGGAAACCAGCTCCCCAGCGGCTGCTACGCCAGTGTTGGGAAGCTCCTTCACACAGCTATGAAGGTGCGGGTCTGCCCAAGGGGGACGCTAGTGGGCGGCAGGGCGGTAATTTGAACCATAGTAGCTGGACTCCGGTAATTTGAACCATAGTAGCTGCTCCCGCCCATTCACTGTACTGCCTGACCCCCCTCCACCCTCCCCACCAAACACAGGGCGAGGTGCTGGGGCCGCGGGACAGCTTGTTCAGTTCAGAACATACCCAGGGAAAGAAAGAAAGACCAGCTTTCCTAGAGGAATCATTATTGCTGTTCCAGAGCTTGGGTTACAAATCTTGAGCATTGAAAACAAGATCTCTGTATAAAATTCGTCAGGATTCCTTCTGCAGGATCTTACCAGTGTCCCCCATACCAGGGAGAAGTACAAGCCAGGATTTGACTAGAACAAGATCCTAGAGATTTTTCCTCCTCCTGTCTTACCAGAGCCGGCCAGAATCTTAAGAAAGTCATCACTTACGTTGTCAAGCTTGGTCGTTTGTCCTTAGCAGTAACTCCAGAGTTAAACTCCTCAGGTTCAGGTCCCAGTCCTTCAGCTTATTAGTTGTGTATTTCTGAACAAAGTACTTAACCTTTTCAAGTGTTTGTTCTCTTATCTGTAGAATGAAGATAATCGTTTAGATTAGTTATTTTCAAAAACTTGCTAATAGACTTCTGTGAAAGGCACTAATCAGGGAAGGTGTCGCCTAATCTCCCCTGGAGAAGAGGCTGGGCTTCGTGCTACTTGAGGGGAAGTCCATGTGGGGAGGCTCCAGATTCAGTAAGAAAATCCAGATTTCAGGATAAAAAACCACATTATTTTCAGAGGGAAAAAAAAAAAAGAGATTTTCTCCTTATCCTCTCCCCTTTCTTTTCTTTTTTTTTTTAAACCTGTTCCTAACCCTTTTTCATGGGTTTCCTAAATACCCACTCAGAGCTGAAGACCTCACGTTACCTTTTGCAGGTTACTATTTAAGGCTGTGCAATTATTTAAGTCCAGTCAGTTCGCCCCGGAGGCTTGGGGCTACAGTCAGCCTGTGGAAAGGAGTGCTTTTTTTTTCTCCCCCAGTAATTCATCTGTTCAGAGGGACACCTTTTTCCAATTTGCACACAGGTCTTGCACGTGCTGGCTGCTGGCCTGACTTCCTGTCTCCCTGCTTCCCTCTAGGGTGGAGTTGATGATGTGGTCTCGCTGACTGCCTACATCACAGCTGCACTGCTGGAGATAGGAAAGACCAAACACGTGAGTTTCTCTAGCTCCTCCGCTTAACGCTCTTCTGATCATGCCTGTGTCTAGAGGAATTCACCACTGTTTGTCCCTATTTAGCCTTTTAAACTCGGAAGAGGATAGAATGGTTTCCTTATCACTTCCCATTTTAAGAGGAATGCCTGATAAATTCAGTTCTTCATCTTCACTTTTTAGGATCCGATGGTGAGTCAAGGTCTGCAGTGTCTCAAGAATTCTGTTTCCTCCACCACCAACCTCTACACACAGGCCCTCCTAGCTTATACGTTCTCTCTGGCTGGGGAGATGGACATCAGAAACATTCTTCTTGAAAAGTTAGATCAACAGGCTATCATCTCAGGTATGTCGGCCATGGTAGGAGTTTTTGAAATTATGAAAACATGCTGAAAATATGTGCAAAATTTCCCTAGTCTCCATAGTCCCATCTATACTCAATTCTAGGATTCCTTTTAGTAAAAGTTAAGTCTTAAAAATCATTGTTGAGAGTTTCACAGGAAAGCCCCTGAAAGTTCTCAAAAGCATGTTATATTTTTCACATGAAAAGAAATAGATGGCAGAAGAAGTATTGGCGTTGGAGAATCATCCTTTTGCAGGCATTTAACAATTCTTTAGTGTAAAAAATCACTGAGGTTGACGGGGTGAGACTTAAATGTAGAGATTTCTCCAGCTCCTTTTCAAACTTTTGGATGTATTTAGAATAATATCCGATATTCTAACAGATCTTATACATAAAACAGTAATGCATTTTATTTACCCTCGCCATTTATTTAAAATCATACTTCCAGGCAGCAATTTAATCTCAGCTTTTATTTTTATGAATTTCATTGCCAAGCTGCCCTCTCCTGTGTAGTTCTTCGGCCTGTGTATACTACAACTCAGGCCATGGAATGGGTGTCTCAGACGTGGGGAGACTTATACCTGCTCCAGTGAATATTGGCTTAATGTGCTTATCTCTTCTCCATTACCTCGCACTGCAGGCTCACATGTTTTCTTTCATGTTCTTCCAATTAGGTTGCTTCCTGTGGGCAATGTATTTATTATCTCTAAACTCATATTTAATTAGACGTCCTAGCTTCCACTCTCCTCGTTTCCACCTGCTGTTCTTTGTCTTCAGGCTCTCTGCCGTCTTGGCTGCCACAGAGCTTGGATTTGGTCTCCTGTTCCATTTGCGTGCCCTCCTGAGCATTTCTTCTGTGGTTTCAGAGTTCTGATGCATGTTTTGCCATTTTCATTCTTAAAATGTTAAACCTTTGATTAAGTAAAATAAATGTTGGAAGTTAATAAAATTCTGTGAGCCAAAAAAAAAAAAAATTGCCCCTAAACACATAAGATTCTTATAAGAAGTTTCTACTTTCCTATCTCCATTAGCATTAGAATTTATAAATTAACAAGGGTGGTTAGGAGGTCATTGCTGGAGGCATTTATTGATGCGCCCGGCTTTACCCTGGGCAATTACATGTGGGTGTGCACACACACACTCACACACACAGAGGCATCCTTGCATATACATTGGTGGCCAATAAATCAGAAGATTTGAGAAGAATATTTTTCTGACTCATCATTAATTTTTGTTTGGTACCTTTTTTGATTTAAGGTATAGCATTTACAAAATGAATATGGGAGAGTCATTTCCTTCCAAGACCTTCCTAATTATGTTTTTTTTTCTCCATAGGAGAGTCCATTCACTGGAGCCAGAAACCTACTTGGTCATCGAATGCAAGCCCTTGGTCTGAGCATGAGGCTGTAGATGTGGAGCTGACGGCCTATGTGTTGTTGGCCTGGCTTAGCAAAGCCAGCCTGACTCAAAAGGAAATAGCCAAGGCCACTGGCATGGTGGCTTGGTTGGTCAAGCAGCAAAATGCATATGGGGGCTTCTCTTCCACTCAGGTGAATAGCCTGCTCTCCTACTCCTGCTTGTCAGGTAGGGTTAGATCCTGCGTGGAGAGAGAGGAAAAACTCGCCCTTGCCCTCTAGGTCCAGGGACTAATAATTCTACAGAAATGGAGAACAAGCACTTGAACAATATATAGAAAGATTCATAAAATTGGACCATATGAACACGTAAACAGTACTATATGCATTTAAGATTCTTCCTTTCTAGAGAACGAAACACCATGCGATCCTTGTTTTACATGTAAAGAGGACATCTATAATTGTGGCTAAATTTACATAGTCACAAGTTAGAAAGCCAACTATGGGGTCTGTAAGCATAAAGGCAAGATTTTATGGGCATACCTCCTTCTACTAATTCCAGATATTGAAAAGCTGATAAGATATAGTCTCTACTCTAAAAAGTTTACAATCTAGCAGGAAACACGAGGAAAACTTGTACACATTTACAAAGCAGAGTCTGGTTATAGAACGAAGATGCAAAAGGTACAAAATACTATATTACAAAAGGGAGAGAGAGCTCACATCAGCTTGAGGGATAAGAAGAATCTTCCCGGGGGAATGGCGTTTGTGGTAGATCTAAAAGCACATGTAAAGCTTCGGGATGCAGCTACTGAAAGGAAGAGGGAATGGTATGAATGGAGACACCCATTTGCAAAACTGTAGAATGGCTGTTGGGAAAACTGGTTTAGCTGAGGCATCATGGGGCTTAGTTGAAAAGGTAGGGTTGCTTCATATTACGAAGAGCCTTGTATATCAGACTCAGGTTGTGCCTAATTCTGAGGAACTATTCATTTTTTTAGGCTTTGTTTCAGAAAGATTCATCTGTCACGTGGGGTATGGGATGATTGAGAGGAGGGAGATGCGGGATTTGAAGAGATAAGGAGTCTATTTCATTTCTTTGAGTTGGGGTAAGGAGAAATTGAATTAGCGGAATGGTTGTAGGGGGAAAAAAAGATGGAGTTGTAAGAGAAATTCAAATATCATCATAAAAACCATCTTAGATATTCACAAAGACAGAAGCCATTCATTCATTTGTTCTGTAAATAGTATTAAATACCTGCTCTTCCCAAGTCATGATGATATAGAAGAAAAGCAAGAAAATATATTTTTTGTCCTCATAGAGATTATAGCCTGACTTGTTGAAATTATGGCCAGTTTCACTGAGGAATGTGATCTGTAAATTAGACCTGGAAAAATGAACAGATCTTAACAGATGGAGTGTCTGACAAAGATGCCAAGAGTACTAAACTTGAATATGGTAATGACTTAATTGGGATTTTAAAAAATTGGGGGAGTCGGGGTAGAGCTCAGTGGTGGAGTGTGCTAAGTACTGGGTTCAATCCCCAGAACCTCCATAAAAAATTAAAAAACAAATTATATGGTACTATTCTTCATTCTTTCAGGGAGATTCTTGGTCAAAGATCAGGGAAGACTTCCTTCTTGCTGCGCCCTCCCTAAATAGTTAAATAATTTTAGAAAGCAGTGGATAAAATGTTTAGAACTTTCAGCAACACATATATGTCGGAGTTGGTTTTCAATAAAATCCTTGTCTATTATAAGTATCACCCACTTTGGTTTTCAGCTGATAGTGAGGTCCCATTCCTTGAACTATTTCCACATGTCTAGCAATAAAACCCTCCTTGGCTCCAGTTCACAGAGGGCAGGCAAAAAAGTTGTTTGTAGATGGCCAAGCTGCACAGATATAACATGTTCACAGCTCCCTCTCGGTTGGTGGCCTGTCTTACTATTTGTATGTGATAGTGTGGTGTCCAAATAAAGCTTTTTATTTGAGATAGGAAGAGGTGGGGTTCCTTTATTCTGTAGTAGATATTTTATAAAGTTTCAAGCATATAGAAATTCTTATTTCTATTCTTGTCACAAAGAGTGATGTGTGACAATTTTCTTTCACTTTCTTTTTTTCCTTCCCCCAGTTGTAATTTGTATAAATCAAGTTTTCAGAATAGAAAGGCTCAAACTTTTTACATGATGCCATGCTCTTTTAGAGACAGTTTGTCCGTCTTATTCCCAGATGAAGAAAAGATTGTCACATGGTATGATGGCTAAGAAGCCTTGTCCTTCAAGGAAGGATTTTCTGAGGATTCCCAATAATCTGTGCCTTAGAAGATCATTACACAGTTAAATAACTTTGGAGAACATGCAATTTTTAGGGTTATCAAGTTACTGCCATTTCCTTCCCAAATAAGGAAACTGCAGAATATATACTGAACAGTGATCCACTCACTTATAACAATAGCCCATTCTGAAGCTGGGTTTTGTTGCTGAATATGAATATTTGAGATTAGCCTAATGACCTGTGTATGTTCAATAACAACTTGATGGCGATTTCCTATATAGGCAAGACATGAATTCTCTGTCAGCTTCCCCAGCGTTGGTGCACGTGGTTCCTAGATACTCAGAAGAGGTATCATCCAAGTCAGTGAACATCCACCAGACGTGTAGGCTGCGGCTTGTTTGAGGTTAATTCCAGTGGCTCGCAAATTGGTAAGCCCATGCCTGATTGTCTCCCTCAGGATACTGTAGTCGCTCTCCAAGCTCTTGCCAAATATGCCACGACTGCCTACGTGCCGTCTGAGGGAGTCAACCTGGCAGTAAAATCGGCTCAGAATTTCCAGCGCACTTTCAACGTGCAGGCTGCCAACCGGCTGGTGCTTCAGCAGGAGACTCTGCCCAGTATCCCTGGTGTGTACACCATGGAGGCCTCAGGCCGCGGCTGTGTCTATGTGCAGGTAAGCAGGGATCCAGGAGATCGCGTGTGCATTGGGAAGGAGGGTCCGAGGGCATCTCTGCCTCCAATGGAACCTTCTCTCTATCTACCTTATTTGTGAGGAAAGTAGTTTGAATTGTACAGTCTTTAAAATTTTTCTCAAATCTGATTTGGTTCTTTGTTTCTTCCTACCAGACGGTGCTGAGATACAATATTCTCCCTCCTAAAAGTGTGCAGGCCTTTAGTCTTAGTGTGGAAATGGGGAAAGCTCGGTGTGAGCAGCGTACTTCACCTCGAGGCTTGACTCTCACTGTCCACACCAGGTGAGGAAACTGGGGGTGGGGGAGTGGCACCTAGGTCCTAGAGGCTGAGCTGTGTGTGTGTGTGTGACACAGAGTGTGCTGAGAGGGAGGATAATGGGCTCATACAGGATTGCTTCTTTCTGCCCTCAGTTACGTGGGGAGTCGCAGCTCTTCCAATATGGCCATTGTGGAAGTAAAGATGCTTTCCGGATTCAGTCCCATGGAGGGCACCAAACAGTTAGTAAGTCACTTCTGTTTTCTTCATTTGACTAGCTCTGAGGGGGCCTAACATTATCATTAAAAAGCTGGTGAAGTGAGCATCATGGTTTATTTATTTTTTTCATTTCTTATTTTATTTTTAAAATTTATTTATTTTTTTTGGTGGAGGAAGTAATAAGGTTTATTTATTTATTTATTTAGCTAATGGGGGTACTGGGGATTGAACCCAGGACCTCATGCATGCTGAGCACACGCTCTACCACTGAGCTGTACTCTCCCACTGTGAGCATCATGGTTGGTATGTACAACTCATGACCATGTTATCTAAATGGGCTACAAAGGTGCGTCAGATATATGACATGGAAACTGTTACTGTCTTGGTTCCTTTTTCTTACCTTTTCCACAGTATTTATTGTTTCCTTGATCATGGCAGAGCTTTGGAAGACAACCTTAGGATATAGAGAAGGCTTTGGCTTTAAGTCTCCTTTTTCTTCTTTCTTACTCAGCTTCTCCAGCAACCACTGGTGAAGAAGGTTGAATCTGGAACTGACACACTTAACATCTACTTGGAAGAGGTAGGTATCAGGAACCGAACCAGAGAGCTTGACTGCTTATGTATCTTTGCAGCTTCCCTTCTAATCTGCATATTCTAGTGTCACATACACGAGGGTGAGGAACCTGGGGGAGTGAGTCCACAGCCACGAGATGAACTCTGCCTCCATGTTGGTGTACCATAAATTACCCTTGTGTGTCTCCAGGGCAGCACTGTCAAAGAGATACAAAATGGGAGCCCTCTATGTCATTTAAACATTTCTAGTAGTCGCATTAAAAAAATCGAAGAGAAACATAAAATTAATTTTAATTATATATTTTATTCAACTTTATATACCTCCAATTTTTAAAAACTTCACCATATAATTAATATACAAAGGGTTGATGAGGTATCTACATTCCTTTTTTTCCCTTACTACATCTTTGAA
Source organism: Camelus ferus (assembly GCF_009834535.1). Classification (NCBI taxonomy): domain Eukaryota; kingdom Metazoa; phylum Chordata; class Mammalia; order Artiodactyla; family Camelidae; genus Camelus; species Camelus ferus. The sequence goes on along the minus strand of NC_045729.1, from coordinate 15,617,483 downwards.
ATCTAGTACGTGTTTTGCACTGATGGCACATCTCAGTTCTGAATGGCCGCATTTCAAATGCTCTTTAGTCCCATGCAGTATTACTGCTCCAGAGAACAACAGAGTGGTTAATAGGAGACTCTGGTGCCAGCCGGAGAGCTGGGGCTGACATCCTGGTTCTTATCTCTTGGGGAGCTGGGGGGTTGTTCCTTTCAGTGAACCCTGTACAGTTTCTTTTGAGACAACTCTGTTTAGTCTATCAGGAACAACTCTGGAACTGTGATGTAGTTATTTAAAAGTTTTGCAAAGTTTATGGTGCTTTCATAACCACCCTCCTTCTACGTAAGGAGACTGAGGCTGAAGTGACAGAGAAAGTGCTTGTCAAGTCATCCCGCTTATCAGTGGCTGGGCTGAGAGTAGAACCAGGGGATTCTAATTCCCACGATGCCATTCCTGAGACTGCAGTGGCTTGCTCATCAGGGAATGTATCCAGCCAGTGGGTGTCAGCTTCTGACTTGAGTCCTCAAGTCTGACAGTCTAAAAGCCAATTACATCTGTGATTATTTCCTTTTTCCTGTGTATCTTCTCTCCTTTTTTCTTGATCAGCTTCATTGGAGAATGATCTTATTCACATTTAACAAAAGTAACTTATGGTTTTATTCCTCTTCTCTGTTGTTTTTTGTTATTTGCTTGTTTGGTTTTGGTGCTCTGGTTCATTAATTTCTTCCTTTATTATTTCTTTCTTCTTTATTTTGGGCTTAATGGAGGGGGAAGGGATATTTTCTATAATTTTTTTTTCCAACTTCTTAAGTTGAATGCTGAGTTTGTTTGTTTTTAGTCTTTCTTATTTTCTGATACATTTAAACTATAAATTTCCCTCTAAGTACATCCTATCTTTGTCCCACAATTTTCAACAAGCCTTGTTTTTACTACCATTTAGTTCTGTATCTTAATTTTTTTTTGAAATGCATGGGATTTTTTAAAGCCATCCTTTTGTTACTGATTTCTTAATTTATTGCTTTATGGACTGAGACCATGATAGTGAGCCTCTGAAATGCACTGAAGTTTCTGTCGTGCATATTTGGTCTTTTTGGGAGATGGTCATTGTGTGCTCCAAAACAACGTCCTTTCCTTCTGCTGGGTTAAGACTCTGACCTAGATCTAAACGCCCAGCATCATTCTTTCTGCTGTTCATGCCTTTGTTATCTCTGCTTATTTTTCTGCTTGATCTATCAGTTTTTGAAAAAGTTCTATTAAAATTTCTAATTACAGTTGTTGATTTGTTCCTTATCCATTTATCTATGCAATTCTGTCAGCTGTTTCTTGATATGTTTTTCTACTATATACTTAGGCCTGTATATGTTTATGAACATACCTTATTCAATTTTCCTTTTATTAGTATCTACTGTCCTTCTTTTACACTAATTGTATATATGTGTGTTTTATGTATATATATTTCTTTGATTTATATACACACACACGCACACACAATTTTTGTTTTGTTTTGCTTTTTGCATTAGATTCTATTTGGTCAGATACTAAGGCTGCTATCGCAGCTTTCTTTTGGTTTATATTAGTCATTTACTTTAAATCTTTATGGTGACTAAATGATCGACAAGAACAGTGGTTCCAAAGATTTTTTTTCTCAGGACCCTTCTATACTCTTAAGTGACCTCAAGGAGCTTATGGTGATGTGAGTTACATCTATTGACATTTGTCTTATTAAAAATGAAAAGTGAGAAAAATATTAATTTATTCACTTAAAAACAACAATAATAAAATCACTATATTTCAATATAACATTTTATGAAAAATGTATTTCCCAAAAGAACAAAAAAATGGTGAGAATAGCAGATTGTTTTACATTTTTTTTTGCTTTAACGTCTAGCTTAATCTAAGAGAGTGAAAGTCTCCCGTCTGCTTCTGCATTCAATCCGTTGCAATATCACACATCAAGTTGCCCCCTTACACTTGTACAACAAAAGAGAATGAGAGTGAAAAAAAGCAAATAATGTCTTAGTATCATTCAAAAATAATTCTTATCTCAGAGACCGCCAGATACAGTCTTGGGGCTCCCTCGGAGTTCCTGGACCATTCTTTTAGAAGCACTATACCTAAAGAAATGCCTTTAGAAATCTTTTCCAATTAAGCATTTATAGCTTCACATCTAAATGTATAACATGGATCTTATTTTCTTGTTGTATTGGATTAATGTATACAATTGTCTTAAATTCTCCATGTACCTATCCACCTTTGTAACAAACATGGATTGAGCAGCTAGTAGATGCCAGACACTCTTCGGTGTGATGGAGATACAGAGTGTTATTTTTCACTTCTGTTCTAATGTGATGTTTGTCTGCCTTCCCCACAGCTCCGGAAGGAGACTCAGACCTATACCTTCACCGTCAACCAAGGCGTGTTGGTCACCAACCTCAAACCAGCAACCGTCAGAGTCTATGACTACTACCTCCCAGGTGAGGGCTGAAACCTCCCTGCGTCTCCCAGCGTATTTCTGCCTCCTTCATGATAACGCTCTTCATTTTAACAAATACTCCTTTCCAAGCCAAGTACACATAATTTTATTATCTGTTCTCCTAAAACATTTTAATTAAATTATATGCCGTTTACAAAAGTCTTCTGCACTAGACATATTTTATATAATGTGGTCCGTAGACTGAAAGAATAATGTTCTCTAAGGACTATTCTTTTTTAAAAAAATTGAACTGTAGTTGATTTACAATGTTTCAGGTGTACAGCAAAGTGATTCAGTTTTATATATACACATGCATATATATATTCTTTTTCAGATTCAGGTTAAGGGCTAACTATTCTTAATATTCTTGCCGTGATTATTAATTTACCACAAGCATGCAGATTGGAACCTTGCTGTAATTCTGAATATGCTCATAATCTGTAGAAATCCTTTGAAGAGGGTTAAAGCAGCAGCTTTTATGAAGTACTTCTCTCTCTCTGTACGTATGAGGCCTGCAATATAATAATTTATGTCATTTCATTTTATAGATGAACAGGCCACAGTTCAGTATTCCGATCCCTGTGAGTGAGGTAAGCCCAGAAGAGGAAAGGCTGGGCTTCTGGAGGGTGGGGGGGGGGGCGGTGGCAGTACTCAGAAGTTAGGGAGAGCTTCTTCTGAGTTACTGTTATGATGTTTGTATCTTTTGGAAGCTTATTTTTGATAAAGTAGACTTTCCTTTTTTGTGCCAAACTTTTTTTTTTAATTGAGGTATAGTTGTTGTACAATATATCCTAAACTGTTGAAGAGAGAATAATCATCTCCACAGCTTATGTCAGAAAAAGTTAATAGTGGCTTTCATATGAGGGGTTCTATGTGATTTTTTAAAATAGTGTCTTTTTTCTGGCCGAAAATTTTCCTAATTATTACATTATATATCCTTTTTATACAAAAATACTAAGACAAAGGTAAAGATTACTTGACCCTACTTCCCTGAGATAACACTACTCATAGTAACCTCATCATGTGTTTTGTTAGTTTTTACCTGGACAGGAAAAAGCTCCTCTGTAGTTGTGAAGACTTTCTGAATGTCATGATGTCTTCTTCTGTCTTTGTTTCTTCCCCCAGGATAGAAGTTGGAGAGAGACTAAATTCATCCTCTACAACATTACTGGACAGCATTCTTCTGCCTCTTAAAGCAGCACTCAATGTGAATTCTCTTGTTAAAAAACAAAATACAACTGAGTAAATGTGAAGCTGTGACTGGCTCTGTGAGGGGACTGATGATGGGCGGCGTCCCACCCAGTGCCTGGAAGGTGCTCCGAGCGGTTGCACAAAATGCAACGTTTGTGTAAGAAGAAGGCGAGGGAGTAAAAGAAAAGAAGGGATTATTTTTAGGCCAGGACATTTTCCTTTCTGGGGTGCTGGGTGGGGAATGGCAAGGGTTTTACCACATAGGTTTCCTCCTTTTTCTCTGGGGCATGGAAAGGGCCCTCAAGGCAGATGACCTTGTGCCGACCAGAAAATTCCAGACTGGTTGATTAAGGTTGAAGTTGCAGTTACATTCAGGTATTAAATCTAGGTTTGGTGGCATGGGATTTAGCACAAGTGACGCCATTTTGGGCCTGTGGTTTTTCTCTTTAACACTCATTGACCAGTGAGTGGGTAACAGGTGAGCAGGCCTGAACTCAGCTAGTTCCCACTACTTCACAGATGCATAGGTGCCAGGACAAAGGGCTGGGGGAGACGGGCTGGCAATAATCGCAGAAAGGAGGGATTACCTGGGAAATCTCCTCGGGGTGGGATCATTGGTTTAGCCATTTAAGGGACTCTCCAGAGAGAAGGTGGTGACAGAGGGTGTTCCAGGGAAGATAAAAATGTCTTCCTGGAGGTTAAATCTAAGGGAAAATGTAATTTAGGGCCTTGGGAATAGACTAAAAAGATTTTTCCTTTTCTTCGAGAAGAAAATCTGTGCACTTGACTCCATATTTCTGAGGATTACAAAGGTTCTGTATAAAGATGATAATTATTCTTTAACAAAAACTCATATTTTGGCTTCTTCCTTAAACCTTTTGACCCAGACTTTGCAAAGAATTAAGTATTCAGGGAGGTGTCCAAGTAGAGAACCCTAATTGAGGGACTCTGTTTAGCCAGTCCGTCACTGCAGGGCAAACAGGGATTGATAACAAGAAAAGTGGCTGGCCAGGATTCCCTGCCTCCGCCTGACTCCCCCAGCCTTTGCCTGCTCCACTGGGTAAGCTCTTTCTTGGGGCAATGTTTTTGTTTTGGAAACAGGTTCAGAGGAGGCAATGGGATGGGGGTGGGGGAGATACGTGATATTTAAACAGAGAAGTTTCTCTAGGTCATTGCACCCTTTTACCCTGGGTGTCTGCACTCTGGTTTTGCTCCTCTAGACTGGAAATTCTAACCAAAAGAGTCAGGGAAAAGTAAGTCCACACTGTAGAGACATTTCCCTAAACCTAAGGCCACGCTTGCATAAACTGTTTGTTCCTTGCCTCCTCAACCCTAGACTCTGCCCTGCTCTCCTAGGAGCGTCGAGTGAGGGAAGATGGGGCGCATACCCAAAGGAGGCCACCCGCAGCCTGCCTTACCCTTTGGTATGGGGGGGGGGTGCGGGAGGACGGGGCTGGGGGGTAGAGGGTTGGGGAGAGAACAGAGAACTCTAAAGAAAAGAGGGCCGGTGGCCAGTGGGGAGGGTGTAGCTCAGTGGCAGAGCGCATAGCTCAGTGGTATAGTGTATACTTAGTATGTAGGTGGTCCTGGGTTCAACCCCTAGTACCGCCATTAAATAAATAAATAATACTAATAATAAAAAGAAAAGATGGCAGTCATGAATGTTCCTCCTATTCAATGAACACCCCACCACACACACACACACACACACACACACACACACACACACACACACACACACATTTGTGTCTGTAGCTCATACACATTTGGGTCTGTAGCTCCTACCAAAAACTTCCTCTTTTCTGCAATGGAGGGAGGTGGTGATCCTCAAGACTTAAGAAGTTATATCTGGGCCAAAAATGTTTCAAATGATTATAAAAACTATTTTTTATAACATCTGTTATATTTGAGAAGCAAGGTGATTTTAAGGATTAAGTGGCACTCGGCATTAAGGTGGAACGTAGTATTGTAGTACTTATGGTAAGTACTCATTACGTACATTTATTATATACCAGGTACTTCACCAGGCCTGGGGACACAGAGATAAGTAAAATGAGGTTTCTGAACTCAGGGAGCTCACAGACTAGTGGAGGGAGAAGACAAGCAAATTAACAGTCACACTACAGTGTACCCAAAACTAATGGTAGAAGGAAGAACACAAAGCTATGGGAGTGCACCTTCCCAGCCAGAGGTGATGGAGTGCTCAGGAAAAGCTTCCCCAAGTTGGTGCCTGAGCTGGATGAGCAACAACCAGAAAAAGAGGAAGCAAATTTGGGCAAAGTGAGCTACACGTAAAGAGGTGGAAGAAAGCGTGGTATTTCACCGTGTAGTTCAGTGTACTCATGGATGGTGTGTGTGAGTGTTTGTGTGTGAGTGTGTGTGTGTGTGTGTGTGTGTGTAAGCAGAGAGTGGTTCGATCAAGAATTGCTTTTTAGAAAGATCATTCCAGCACCAGAGTGAGGAATGGAGTAGAGGAAGGTAAAGCTGAAGTCCTGGAAATGACTGAGATGCTGCAGCAGTCCAGGCGAGAGCCGGTGAGCTGGCGGTGGGGAGGGAGAGGCGGAGAGTACTGAAGTCACTCACCGAGGAGGCAGCCCCAGGACAACACAGGGATAGCAAAGACAGAGTGCCCCCAGATGCCCCAGGAGAACAGTGCTAAGATTTATGTCAGAGAATGTTTTGCCTATGTTTTCTTCTAAGAGGTTTATAACGTCTTGTCTTTTGTTAAAGTCTTTAAGACATTTTGAGTATCACTGCTGCCTCCAGCCAGGGAGAGTTCTGTCCTTAGGGTTCCTGTGATTAGACTGAGACTGCCCAGGTGGTCCAGGACAGTCCATTTAAAGGTGTTGAACCTTGACCACATCTGCAAAATCGCTTTTGCTATTAAAGTATCATCTTCACTAGGAATTAAGGCATGAACATCTTTGGGGGCCATTATACCTACAAGATGAGATCAAATAGGTACATTTTCAACACAGTATAATTGGCCCTGACACGGGTAAGTATAGCGTTCTGTGGGACACACAGCACATCTCATGCTGAAGAGGAGTTGAGAAAAACTTCCTTGTACTAATTATCTATTGCTGCATAACAAATTACCCCCAAAACATAGCGACTAAAACTATATATATATATATAATTTCACAAGTTTCCTGTGGATCAGGAATTCAGGAGCAGTTCAGCTGATGATTCTGGCTCAAGCTCTCTCATGAGGTTACCATCAAGATATCCGCTGGGACAGTCATATGAAGGCTTGGCTAGGGTTGGATTATCCTCTTAGAGTTGACTCAGATAACTATTAGTAAGAGTTCCTTATGGCGGGAGGCCTCAGTTTTTCACTATCAGGGCCTCTCCATCAGGCTGTCTGAGTGTCTTCCAGCATGGCTGGAAGCCATAATGTCTATTATTTCTGGATCTCCGAGGTCATACATCATCCCTTTTGCCTTATTCTACTCATTAGAAATGAGTCACTAAAATAGCTGACATTCAAGAGGAAGGGAATTGAGGACCACTTTTTAAAAGGAGCACTCAAGAATATTTGGACGTGTTTTAAACTATCTCACCATCTATCTGGTCCCCAGGGATAGTGTATCTATTAATCATCTCCATATCTCCCTGTAGGTTAGTCTCCACCAGATCCTGTTCTGCCTGGCTGTTCTTTGTGACGAGTGTGCTCAGCTTGTTTCAGATGCTCCTGACAGCTCTGGGAACCTGTACTTCTCACTGCTATCAGAGGGTCTAGTTGTGGTACAGCGTCTCCTATCTTCAACCCATGCCTGCAGAGTACAGTCACCACTTAGCTTCTCTGTGGTCCTGCAGCCTCACTCAGCAAAGCACTCCTTGCTGCTATAGTGCCAGGTGCCCTCTGCATCCTCCCGGGGAACACCGTAGCACGACTGCTTCTCTGAGCTATCTGGTCCCTTCCTCAGCTCTCTACCATGGCACTCCTCTCATTTCCGCTTCTCTTAGTGTGGGCATCACTGTCCCCAAGCTTCCTAAGAGCCATCCTGGTGGTATTTTGTGCCATCTCCCGGAATCCTTGCCTAGGTGTAAAACCCTGTATCCTGGGAAAGCACTCTCATATTAATAGACTCTCCGTTATTTGACCTGTGTCCTAGGTGCCTGGATTCAGCGCCTCAGAATTTACCTCGTGCGCCCTCTCCTGGCTCCTGATGGTATATATATGTATATACACATACATATACACACACATACATCCTGCAACTTCTGGGTATAGTCTTTTTCCACGTACTTTCTTACAAAGTAAAATCCTCTGCCTTATCTTTAAGCAAGGGACAAATGATAGCATTTAACAGGGAGGAATAGGCACTTTTTCAGGCCCTGAGGACTCAGGGAGATCTAGAAATTCAACAATTTTGAGTACATCAATTATGATATCACCATCCCGATGTCTCAGCCCCAAAACGTGCTTTGATTTTGGCATATCTGGCTGCAACAGCCAAGTTCTACCTTCTCTGGAGCTGTTTCTCTTATGACAAAGCCTTGAGCCCAATATTCAGATTTTCTTGCCCTCAGGCTGCAGAAGTTGAGAATTTTTATATCCTTCCAAGAGGCCCTCTGACTTCATACTTGGCATTTAATTGCTTATTCAACACTCTCGGCATGTAATTCTCTCTCTATTGCTCCTCGTCAAAGCCATCCAGTTCCCCTGTCCTCGTGAATACTGTTTCCCGTGTACTCGTCAGATCCCTGACACAGTGCCTAACCCCGGCCTTCCTTCCACTGATAGGCCGTTTCAGTTCAATGCTGGTGAACATTTCAACAACCACACTGCTAACAATCTCAGAATCTATCCATGCGTAACCTGCCCACGGTGATGGGGTCCTTTTCAGCAGCTGGTCAGTTGATGATTCAGCTCCAAAAACACAGAAGAAAATCCGCTTTCTTGGACCAATTCTGACATCACTGTTTCAGATCAGATTTTCCAGGAAGCAGACTCTGAGATACAGATTTGTGTGTAGGAAATTTATTTGGGAACGTTCTAAAGATCAACACCTGTGATTGATGAAGGGCGAAGCTGGGCTGTAGCTCAGTTGCAACAAATCTCATGAGGAGCCCAGGAGCTGAGATGGCTGTGCAGAGTGTTCTTGAATTAAGGCGGGAAGACAGAGTCTTTATCCCTCACACTGGCCGGTTATTGATTATGGGCTGACCCCGGGAAGTGGGGGGAACAACAGCTGAAGGCAGTAGTCAGAGAGGCCACAACGTCAGCGATGAACACTTCCAGCAGCTGGCAGAATAAGAGCTTCTGTCCTGAAAGGGCAGAAACGTAGGCGGTGTGCCACACAGTCCACTAACCCTGTGTTCATTGCAGCGTTTTTTAAAATAGCCAAGATATGGAAGCAACCTCACTGTCCATCGATAGATGGCTGGATATAGAAGATGTGGAAGACACAAGTGATGTAGGAGCAGAGGAATTCTTGGGGAAGATTTACTGACCAGAATAGAAAACACACCTTGAAGGCTACCCCTCGCAGGAGTGAAAGCTCTCCAGGCAGAAGATACGGAAAAGCTTTCCAACAGCAGGATAAAAAGCACATATCAGAATTATCAGAGAGTATAGCAGAGTTAGGGAACTGAAGGTAGTCTGGTGTTCCTGGGAAAGGAAGTGTGAGGCTGGAAAGCAAGGTTGGAGCTGGAGAAGCAGGAAGGGAACAGATCAGGGAAGACTCCTGGGCCACAGAAAGAAGTAGAAGTTTATCCCTGGGATTCCCGAAAGGATTTTAAGTGAGGGAATGACGTAGTCGGATTAGGATTTTAAAGACAGATTTCTGGTAGCACATCACCTGAAGCAGTTAGACACTCAGAAGGGTTAGTTGAACGCACACGGACAGCCATGTGTATAGAGAACATACACTATGCAACAGTATGCTCAGTGGTGGAGGAACGGTTTGAGATGGGGGAACAGGAACAGGGTTTTTTTCAGTAGTTGGGATGATAAGGTACAAATTTGAATCTTGGCTACAGGAACAGGGAAGAAAAGTTCTCTGTACTCTGAATTTGCCTCGTGTGTGTTGTTTATTAAGGGAGGGCTCTTTCCTGATACTGCTTCCCTTTCTCAATCCTGTTCCCACTAAATCCTTGATAAAGAGTGAGATTTAAGGGAGGAGAAGGGAAAGCCTTCCTCCATTACCATTGTTAAGAGAAGAAACGGCGGCGGTGACTCCTGGGTTCTGAATTCCTTTCCCTTCCTCCGTCGATGAAATGTTGACATTCCCTTTCCTTTTCTCTTTTCAGTTCCCCAGCAAATCCTATCTTTTTCTTCAGCTACAGACTTGAGCCTTTGTATCCCACATCTCCACCAGCAGACCTCACAAGCCCTCAAACTCAGTATGTTAAACCGAACACACGATGATTTTTCATCCTTCAATATCTCTGCCGGAATAAATGGAACCACCCACACAGTTGGTCAGAATATGCCACCCCCAAATATGCCAATTTGGTGTAAGGATGGCAATTGAGAAACTGCAGATTCAGAAGGAACTCTTTGCCCTCTCCCTCTGCCCAAAAGCAAGGCATAAACTTCCCTTTGTGAAGGTGCCTCCCTTCGCCATTCCCATATGAGAACAACCTGTAACACAGGAGATAGAAAGTGTCATGGACTTGTATCTGCATAAGCAAACCTTCTAAAATAACTCTCATCTCCTATTCTTTTTGCCCATATATTTACCTTCCCACAACTGACAACCCCTGAAAACCCAAACCCCTTCTTTGTTTTGTCACTTCTCCACAATTAGGCTTGACTGCTTCTTTGGGTTTTCACTTTTTTCCTGTGAAGCAACGATGTGCACATGAAACAAACCCTTTCTCTTGTTAATCTGCCTTTTGCCAGTTTAATTTGCAGGTTCCAGTCACTGAATATAAGAGAGCAGAGGAAAAGTTTTTCCTCTCTTAACAGTCTACAGTCTACAATCCTGACAGTTTCCCAGACTCTTCCCTGGCTCTCTTGTCTTACATCCAATCAGTCACTGACAGCAGTGAGCTGTATCTGAGCCCCGTGCTCCTGGAAAACAGGCTGCTTAAGAAATCCCCCATCTTTTTGTTTTCCAAGCCCCTTACCATTTGTGTCAGGACGCTGCTCTTGCATATTCCTTCAAAGACTCATCGCTGCCCTTCCTCATGCCTCCACTAAGATTCACTCATGACTGTCTTAAGATTTCCCGCCTCTGTAAAACCTCAAGTCTCCTTCCTTTTCCATGAAATGTTTTTCGTTAATGAACACATTCTGTTGCAATAGCTCTAACAGCTTCTTTGCTCAGACTTATGGTTGTCAAAAAAAAAAAAATCTGAAAATTAGAAATAGAAGGAAGATGTTACTAGGTGTTCTTTCAGTCTAGTGCTGGGTTTGTACCTTTGACTGGTTTCCTACTGACTGAGTTACTTTACAATTCTGAAGAGGCAGAGATTAACTCACACCTGCAAATAGTTCCTGTCCTGTAGTGGAGAAGATAATCCTTGAGGTTATAGCTCATGATCCAACAGGATGCTAACCAATTTTGTATCTGATTCAGCAATCTTCTCTCACATTCCTTTATTAAATTGCTTCGAAACAGCTGGCTTCTCAAATGCACTTGGAACAGATTTTAACATCTCACTGGTTCTTTCATTAATTCACAAGTTATATACAATCTTTGACACGTGTTCATTTTATCTTTGCATGAGACTTATGATTCTACCTTTTTGAAAATTACACTTAATAGCGTTTCTACAGAACTGAAAAGCTGCCACTCAAAATGATTCCCAAGCATTTACTCATTGACTAGCCCAAGCACACGATACAATAAATTCTCCAGTTGTTAGCAAACAAAGGTGCAATGAAGTTGGCAGTTGGCTGGACTTCGGGCAGTAGAAAAGATCTAAGATTACCTTCTGTTTTTTGAAATACTGTTTCATTTATGTGTTCATTTTTTTTTATTGCTGCTGTAACAATTTGCAACAAGCTTAGTGGTTTGAAACAACACAAACTGATTATCTTACAGTTGTGCAGATCAGAAGTCTGACATGCACCTCACTGGGTGAAAACCAAGGTGTTATCAGAGGCTTTCCTGGATGCTCCAGCAGAGAAATGTTCAAAGCCTGCATGTCTCACATCACATCACTCAGTCTGTCTCTTCTGCCTCCCACTTACACTTGAAAAGACTCTTGTGACTACACTGGGCTCGTGCAGATAATCTAGGATAATCTATGTTCAGGTTAGATGATTACCAACTGTCAACCAATAAAATAATACAGGAGGCTGCAAACAGGAAAAGAGTTTATTCGGAGGTCTTAAGAATTGCAATTAGGGAGACACAGATTAGGGTAACCCCAAAAGAATGTTCCAAGGAAGAGAAAGAGTCAGGGGCTTAGGACAACAAAGAGCCGTAAGATTGTTAAAAGCTACCTGGTGAGAATTGTGACTGAATCTGATGTGAGGCAGAAAATAACTGTCCTTAAGGAATTGCGAGTTGTTTTAGGGTCGGGCTCCACTAAGTAGACAGACTGTCGTACGTGGACAGAATGTCACAAGGTATTTCAGGGTGTGAGCCTTACAAGTATTTTGGGCTTCTGGCAGGGATTTTGGATGACTTTATCAGGTCAAAAGGTCAGATTCCATCCAGGCTGAGATGTGCATAAGTCACACTTTTTTAATGGCCCCCTCGCTCCATTATAGAGAGCTCTCTTAGCAAGATTAGCTCCATTTTGATTTTCCTTTCACACAAACTTAGTTCCATTTGCAACTTTAATTCCCCCTTGCCACGGCACAGCACAGTCATGGGCTTCAGGAACGAGGACATCTTTAGGGCCATTAGCTGCTTATCATAGTTTATAAGCTAACAAGGGAGAAAACAGAGGATTTAGGGAAATAGCACATACATCCCTCTTCTTTATTTTTTGCTGCTACGTCTCCCCAGTATCTAGTGGACTGATAGCCAGAGTTATGTCCCTGTTCACAAAGGCAGAGTGGGACTTGCACTGCAGGTATTTACGATGGGAAACGCCAAGCATCTTTGTTTAAACATTTGTGGGTGTGCTAAGCATTTTAAACAGATCTCTTGCACTACTTTATTTTCACACTTAAAGATGTGATGTAGTTGAGCTTTGGAGTTGGACAGACCTGAATTTAAATTCTGACCTTATTATTTACTAGTCCCATGAACTTTGAGCAATCCATCGGACTTCCTAGCTTTAATTCCCTCATCTGTAAATTAAGGATTAACAGTAGCTACCAGAAAAGTTTATGGAGAGGGCAGGAGCGGCTCCATCTTTGGCCTAGAAATTTATTTCAACAAAATTTGTTTAGTTTAATTTTGATGTGATGTGGAGCCTCCATAAAGAAATGAAGGCTCAGAGAAACAGACTCATGTGTTTTTCGGCTAGGTTTGATGAAGAGCAAACAGTCATGGAGGGATAACGGCGGCTAAGGAGTATGTGGTAACTGTAGTAATTGGGGGGAACTTAGCAAGGCCTGTTTGTTAGGACGCTTTTTTGAGTCCTTTTGTCTTTGGAGATAAGGATGGTCCTTCCCTCTCAGGGCATGTCTCACATGAGGATTTTATAACCTGTTTTTGGGAAGAAGGGAGAGGGAAGGAGGAGGTCAGAGTGACTTTCCTGCTTTGGCCATTTTTCTCAAATTCCTTCAGCTTCAGATACTTAGTATGCCAAGATGCTATATTTTGGGGTAATGTGTCCTGAACACCATGATGGGTATTAGTGGTGATGAGTGAGAGGTGTTCATATATCTTTTAATTCCACATTTTTCAGTTCAGAGAAGGACAAGCATCTAGGAAATTAATTCAGTTAACTAATATTTATTAGATATCTTCCATTTGCCAGGGATTATGAAATGCCCCTCTTCTATATTCATCTTTTAGCTTCAATTTTCTCCACTTAATATTGAGAAGCTTGAATAGTTTTAAAGGTTTTTTTTTTTTTTTTTCTGCTTTAAAAATCTGAGTCTATAAATCTTCTTAATCTTCATTTCATCTTCTCCCACTTAGACCTTGAAGTGGCATACAGAGTTGTGGTGCGAAGGGGGCGGGATGTGTGTGGTGGTTCACATCCCTAATTGGTGGTGGTTAGAGTAAAGGTTATGATTTCTTTTTTCTCCTACTTCCTCCCATTCACATCTGCATAAGAATGTGATCACACAAGCTTACTTACTTGGTTATTGGTAAATACATCCCAATGACACTAACACCGCTCTTCCTTCACAATTCATTGCACTTTGCTGGGTTTAGAAGAGAAGCACGAAGAATGTTTATTCAATGTTCAGTTAATGTGCAAAATTATATTAGGATACTTTCTGTTCTGTTTGCTTTAGTTGCTGCCAAACAGTTGATTTCCTTCCAATCCTGATCTTTCCTTATTTAGATACGTTTGAGAGGGAGGGCTTCAATTTCTACACACCAGATAGAATGCATTTCCTTTTCACCTATTTAGGCTAATGGCTTTCAGTGTTATGCAGAGTAAAGAAATTATTTAGCCTCTATTCAGAAGGCTATTTGGTTTGAAAAAGAAAAGGCTAATTCCAGCAGAATCATTAAATGAAAATGAGAAAGTTTAGCAAAAATTCAAAACAGAAAAAAAAAAAAAAAAAGTCAGCGGAGGATTTTCTAGGGCTCACAAATTGTTTTGCTCGGTTAAGGCTGAGATAAGCTTTTCAGTACCAACCAGCTCCCCAGCTAATTTAGTAGTCTGACAAAGGTTTCCTTATGGGTGGAGGTTTTCCTAATACACTTCGCTGCTGAAACATTTCTTTTTTAAACTGAATTCTTCTTTGGAAAATTGATTAGACTTTGACTCTGGAAATTTGGTCTGTCTTGGAGAGAAATGAACTTAAGAAGAATTACTGTGAAATAGTACAAGCCTTTAACATATGAAAATTAAACTAATGGCCCATAATCAATAAGGCATGCTCTGTGATTACAGTATTTATCAGACATTCAACAAAAACACACATCATCACTACCTTATTCCCTAATATCATCTAAATGTACAACTTATAGTAGATGTAGAAGGTCATGACCCAGGAAACACAAAAGAATCTTTAGAGATGAAATGAAATTATGTACAGTGGTAGTGATTTTATTCCATTTCTAATGGGGCTAAAGTGGCCATGTACCCTCTAGGTATGAAACCCCACAGACTGTTCGAAAAATGAGTGCATACACTCTACACCTGGATTCCTTATCCTTGGGATATAGTATAGGCTTTCTTTAAATATTTCACAGTGGTAATTCTCTCATGGAAACAAGAATAATGCTTCTTGACTTGAATATCATATAATCCTGAAAACTGTCTATAGATAGAACTTTTTCATTGGTGCCAGGAAATTCAGCTGAGGCTCAGTATATCCATTCTTAGCCTCCCCAGAAAGCTTTAAACTTCGGTGACATGCCAAAAATCTAGGTTTGAACTAAATGACTAAGGCTTACCTAGTTTTTTACCACGAGTTCTCTCTGCCAGAATCTTTTCAATTCATCCTCTGCCAAAGCCTGTCATCCATCCTGGCAACAAACCCTCTCACTTCCCCACACCTCACATCTTTGCTCTTCCAGTCCTTTGGCTGCCCTCCGGTTTCTTCCCTCGCATACTTGTCTGACTGGTTCCTAGAAGCCTGGCTGAGATTTTTCTCTGACATAAATCTGGCTACCACAAATTAAGGGCCGGGAATCCCAGCATACCTCTCTCAATGCAAATCTAAATGAATCTAATTGATAAACAAAGAGAATACTTCTATTTTCTTTCCAAAAATAAATCATGCATGGGCTCCTTTAAGGAGAAAATGAACAGTTCCTTGACAAAGAAAATAACCCACTAGAACAGAGGTCAGGAAAAGACATAAAAATAGTTACTGAACTATGATAACATCAGAAAAAGCATCCACCTTAGTTATTTATCCACAAGGCAGCCCCTCGCCCAATCTGTAAAGGTTAATGAGGGCAGTTGTCTTTGTTCTGTGCACTGATGTAATCCAAGCCTCCAAAACAGGGGCTGCACACAGTAGGTGTTCTAGAAATACTTGCTGAATATTCAAACGATTAAGAGAATTAAAAACTGGTATAAAATAACAAAGGCCACAGCTTCATCAAATGCTCAGCATCCCCAAACGCAGCCCTATTGTTCTCCTTTCTTCATACCCCTGCCTTCTCCCTTGTTTTTGTCGTCTCTTTTACACACACATTAAAATCTTAGAACACACATGCACATCAAACGCCCGAAGTAACAGGCTTAAATGTGTTATTCAAAGCAAGTTCTACTAAACTGCTGCTTTTAAAGGAATGTCCACTCCTAATGGGTTCACTGTTTCTGTGCAGCTTTCCCGCCTTCTCCGAGTTGAGGGGAAAGATTAAACAATCAACATTCTCTCTCCTTTTCCTCAATCTTTTTCTTTCTCTCTCTCTCTCTCTCTCTCCCCTTTCCTCAGCTTTATTTCCTTTCCCCGTCTGTCGTTTCTCTAGAGTCGTTGCTTGGCTTTCTCCTGCTCAGCCTGTTGGTACCTTTGATCCTTTCTTTCCATCCCTTATTCCCAGAAGCTGCAGAAAATCCCTTCTTTTCCCCCCTTTTTCACGTCACTTCCCTCCCTTCTCCCATCTCCCTCTCCTGCTCTGTGAGAGGCGAGTCCCCCACTAGAGGCCAGCACTTTCTCCGTTCCGTCCCTCCCACCAGCAAGCAGAAGTCGGAGAGAAAGAAGGGGAAAAAAGAGGAGAAAGAGAGCGAGAGAGGGAAAAAAAAACCCCGGGGCCTAGAGCGCGGAGGCCCGGCAGCGGCGTCGTCATGGCAACGGGCGCCGGCAGGAAACGAGGGACGCGCGGGAGGGAGGAGGGGGAGGGCGCCGAGGGGAGGGGGAGGGCCGGGGGAGGGGTCCGGCTGCCCCGGAAGCACCTCCCCGCCAGCCCCCTCCTCCAGCCCTGCCCGCAGCCCCCGGCCTGCAGCCCCCACCCTCTCGGCCCGGCAGGAAGTGACAGGCCCCGAGCGAGCCCCGGAGGCCTGGCGGAGCCGCGGCCCGGCCCGCACCCGCACCCCGGAGCGGCGGGAGGGGCGGGGAGCCGCGGCCGCGCCGGGCGCCTCCCACCCCGCCCTCGGCGCCCCCGCCCCTCCAGGAAGGGGAGGAGGCGAGGGGAGCCCGCCGCGGAGGCCGAGCTAGCCCCCCGCCCAGCCTGGCGACCGGGGACCCCGGCACGTGAGGTGGACGCCCCCCGGGAGCGCTCGGGTGCAGAGCCGGGCGCCGAGGTAAGCGGGCGGCCGCGGCCGCGCAGGGGCAGGACCTCTGGGGGCTTGGCCGCGCGGGGATGTTTCTCCAGGCACCTCGGGTGTGGAACGCCCCAGGTACCTCCCCCAGTCTCTCCCCCAGCCTACCTCCAGCGCTGCGCTCTGCGGTCCTCGGCTCTGCCTGTCCGAGCCCTCTCGCTATTCATTTCGCCGTACTCACCGCTGTCTGTCCGTCACCCTAGTTGCTTCTGACTGCTCGGTCTCTCATTCATTTTCCCTTCTCTGACTTTGCTTCTCCCATCCGAGCATGCTGTCTAGTTATCTCCTTGCTTTTCCTGTATGGTCCGCTGGGTTCCTCAGCGTCCGATTCCTTGACTTCTGTCTGTCTCTCTCCTGCCCGTCTCCCCGCTATCAGTAAGCACATTTCTCTGCTCGCTTGGGTCACTTCACTCCTGGCACCGCTCTGTCGGCCCGCTTCCCCCGGTGTGTTTGATTCCTCTTGGGAACCTCATTCTCACCAAGGTTCTAGATCCAGCAAGGACCCCTGGGCGTCTGCTCTCCCCGTTCTTCAGATTACTTCCCTTTCTTCGGCACAGTCTTCCCCGAACCAACCCCCTTCTCCCGCCCCCCTTCCCAAGCCCCATCCTTCCTACAAGACAGAGTTTCACGCTAAGGGAAATTGATTTTCTCCAATTCTTGGCTCAGGAGGCCCAATACTAGGTCCGCTTCAATATTCTCTTCTAGCTGCTTTCCAAAGGTCCGTGTTCCTACCCAGCCCAACCACACGCACCCAAACATCTTTTCAGGATGACCATGGTTTAGTTATTCCGGGGACCTCTACGGTTCAGCTTCTCAATCTTTCTCTTCCAGTTTAATTCTGAAAATTTCAATTCACTGTGCCTCCCAAACTTTTTCTTATCTTCATTTTCTGTATTTAATTTTACAGTTCCAACACTGATCACAAATGAATAGATTTATGTGCCTGGGATCCAGGAATCCTGGTTTTGACGACAGTTTTTCCTGATTTTATTAAAGACTTTAAGTTGGTCCATTTCCACCTCTTTTTCTATTTCACAATCTGAAAAAAAATTAAGACTTCCATTTTGGGGGAGATGGGGGAATCATACAGTTTATTAGCATTTTTACCTATGAAGGTGGGAATTAATGTCCCCTCTAAGCTAGTAAAGGGGTCTCATGTCTCTGAGTTCAGTGAACTAAGTCCGGTTATCTGTAACTATCTTAACAATGCCATGCTGCCTCTAATCTTTACCCACTTTTTTTCTTCACATGCTGATAATGAGGATTCATGGGTCTGTATCTGTTTAGTGCTTTGATATTTTGGCAAAAGATGTGGGGAGAAGAGAGACTAGAGTTGAAGGCAATATGATTTCTCCTACGTACTTCTTGGGTTATATCCACTCTTGCAGTGACATTTGCTATTCCCAAATGCAACTGAAGAGATGGGTAGAATTCTTGGGGGATAATGAGGTGATCGGATGATACTGGGACAGGAATTATAAGAAATCTCCCCAACTCTATTTCCAAGGCCAAGCGGTTTGATTTTGTTTACTTTGTTTGTTTGTTTGTTTGTTTGTTTTGGATGCAATCATTATAATAGATCCACCAGTAATAAAACTGTAGACAGCCCTTAGCAGAAATTCTGGTTTGATGTTTACATTCCCAAATCAAATAGTGATTTGCTGACCCGATATTTATAGTGGCTCCACGCCTGAAAAGTAGAGAATATAGTGTCTAGGTTTAACAAAAGAGGAGACAAATTAAAATGAACAAAAACGAGTAATTGTCACTTAGTGCTGCTTTGAAGGCATGTTTCTTCTTACTTCTCATCTCCTGTTTCTTTGCTTGGTTTCTTTTTTGCAAATTTTAGTGTAGACCCCCCAAAGGTAAATTCCGACCACTTTAGCTGAAATTTACTTTCTTGAAGATTTTCATTGCTGTCTTTAACATGTTTAATACCTGGAAGCCATTTGTTAAAGTGATGTATTACATTTATTTGTGAAGCCCTCTTTGCAAAAGGGGAAACTGAGGTATAAGAAGGGAGAGTGACATGCCCCGGTGTTAGCAGCCTGAGCGGGGACCAGGCGGCCCTTCGGGCTATACGCGCTCTAGGCGAGCTCTTCTGCCTCCTGGTTTTATAACTTTCCGGGATACGTTTGACGTGTCTGTATCTAAGCTCCTTCCCTATAAAGTGAAGACAGCGTGTACTCAGAGTGAGTGATGCGGCCTTAGTGACAGACTCCTTTTGTTTGGAAGAAGCATGTCCTAGTGTAAAGATGTGACGCTCAACTAGGACAACTTCTTTAACCGCAGAAAACCTCGTTTCCACAACTGTGAAGTGGGGATAATCGCATTTACCTTGAAGCGCTGTGAGAGAGAATGGAGGTGAAGACCCTAGCCCAGGGAGAGGAGGCACCTCGTGGCTTCTCAGCAGATGGTGACTATTGTTAATTTGAGGCTGACAGTGATGGTACAGATGCAGATAGAAATGAGGTAACAGTATGTTTTAAGTGAGGAGATTTTAAACTATTAAAAAGTGTTGAGGGGGTGTAAGGTGGCCTTACTATTGTGAGGAACCGTCTTACATTCTGGCCATTTTATGTGTAATGACAGCCTTGAGGGAACATGTAAAGATTATTTCTTTTGAGACACTGCAAAGATTCAGAAGATGGTGGGGAGATAGGGTTATAAGAGTGCATGGAAGATTTGACAGTTATTAAACCCGAGACAGCATGGCTTATGGAGGAAGAGGAAGATTCTTAGGTAACTTGAATGATAAGGTGGAATACTGGCTTGAGATCAGGTGTGAATTTTAATCCTTTGCTGCTTCCATCTAGGTCTTGAGTCAGAGCACCGGCCTTGGGGACCCTGGACCACTACCATGGAGACTGAGAGTGAGCAGAACTCTAACTCCGCCAATGGGAGTTCCAGCTCTGGGGGCAGCTCTCGGCCCCAGATAGCTCAGATGTCACTGTACGAACGGCAGGCCGTGCAGGTGAGGCCCAGCTCGGAGGGGCTGTGATCTGAGTATCGGCTCTGGGTGGGCGAGGACGTGGGGAGGTAATTGCCCTTTAGCTCCTTCCCAGCAAACTGGGGGAGCTGGAGTAGTTGACAGCTGAGGTCCCTTCCAGCTCTGAGAATCTTAGGAGTTTACAGCAGTCTGAGCAAGCAGGCAGAGTGAGGTTCAGTCTTTAAACTAAGGTTTTTCTACCATTCAGTTCAGGCAGTTAGATTCTAACTATTTCTCTTCATGGATTGTCAGGTTTTTAATGTCTGGTCTTTCTTGTAAATCACCCTAAGTAATGAAAATTAAGAACTTCTACTAAAAATCTTTTGGCTATTAGAATAACTGTGCACATCCTAAGAATAGTTCTAATTATTAAAGAAAAAAAATACAGTCATAGTCCTAAAATTAACACTGAAACTGAATTACCAGAATCATCTTTCTAAACACCCATTAGCATTATACTGGAGATGTTTGAAAATGCCAGTTACTTGAAAATTTTACCTGATACAGCCTTTCATAAGTCACTGTTTACTCTGTTTTTTATCATTTTCAACCCACGAAGCCTCTGTCACCTTTGTTGTATCCCCAGAACATGGATCTTCTATTTTCTTTCTCTGTTTACATTAGTCACCGTCCCATTTACTTTCAACGAGGCTAGTCCCAGTTCTCTGTTATATCATGTATTTCCAGATTCCATTTTGGGAAATAAGAGTGCATATGAGCTACACTGCTTCACTTTTCAAGAACAGAGCATAGCAGAATTAATTGCTTCTCCACTTTTGGAGGACTATGTGAAGTTTCTGATATAAAAATGGACACATGAGATGTTGATGATTTAGCTGGATACCCATCTTCCTCTGTTTCTCTCCTTCCCGTATGTCTCTGTCGCAGGGTCACAGTGAGTCCCACAGAAGGGGAGTTAGGAGCGATTCCTTCTAAGTGGGTTGACCCCCT
Source organism: Camelus ferus (assembly GCF_009834535.1). Classification (NCBI taxonomy): domain Eukaryota; kingdom Metazoa; phylum Chordata; class Mammalia; order Artiodactyla; family Camelidae; genus Camelus; species Camelus ferus. The sequence goes on along the minus strand of NC_045729.1, from coordinate 15,596,646 downwards.
CTTTTCCTTCCTAGGCCCTGCAGGCGCTGCAGCGTCAGCCCAACGCTGCCCAGTATTTCCACCAGTTCATGCTCCAGCAGCAGCTCAGCAATGCCCAGCTGCACAGCCTGGCTGCCGTCCAGCAGGTGAGAGGTCAGCAGCTCGCTGGCCCAGGAGGGAGGGGACAGGCGCTGCAGGTGGGCAGGGGCACACGGCATCTTCCACTAGGTCCAGCTGCAAGCGATCTCCTCTGCCTTCCATCCCCCTGCAGGAGGAGGGAAGGAGCCCAGCATCTGGGCTTGCAGGAAGGGCGGTGGCAGGCCCACCTTTGAGAGGCAGAACGGCCGTGTGCTAGACCTTCACTGTCCAGCATGGCGGCCGTTAGCCCGCCACCTGTGGCCGTCCAACATTTAAAATATGGCCAGTCCACATTGAGAAGTGCCAAATGATTTTGGATTTCAGAGACTTAGTGTGGAAAAAAAAATCTCAGTAGTTTATTTGGCTACATGTTGAAATGAGATATAGTAGCTTAAATAAAGTTTATTTGTCATGTTTTTTTTTCACCTTTTAAAAAATGTCCATCCTAGACAATTATATGTGTGGTTTGCATTCTGTTTGTATTGGACAGCTCTGGGCTGGACTTACTAGTGGCTCAGGATGTAACTGGGCCAAAGGTTCTTCCACCTCAAAGAAGGTGGGAGGAGGAGAACCGGTTGCCTGCCTGCTGCGGGTGGGTTACCTGGGAGTTACTGGGTTCGCAAATGGGGTAACGTGAATGCACCTTCCCTTGCTCCACACTAGAGTTTCTCAGTTCTTGCCTGGAATCTCTCGTATGTTTTGTGCTTGTGATTTATTACTGGAAGACTCAGAGCCTTTACCTTCCTTGTCTCTGCTTTTTCTTGTCTTCGTCCCCTCTAACAGGCCACGATTGCTGCCAGTCGGCAGGCCAGCTCCCCGAACACCAGCACCGCTCAGCAGCAGACCACCACCACCCAGGCCTCGGTGAGTACCGCTTCACCCCGCGGAGAGGCCCTCCGCCGTGGGCCTTGGTCTCTGGGTTAAACTGCTTAGTGCAGCTGATCTGAGAGTGTGTATTGAGCCACGAGTGGTATTTCCTGCTCTTAGGTAGAGAATACTAGTAAAAGGGAGAGTGACTTGGATCAATACAGGAGTCTTAAGGAGGAGGTCTAAGAAAGGAGGAGGAGAATCCTGGGGAAGAAGAGGAGGGAACACAGGAAAGGGACTAATCTCTGGCCCCTTGAATGAGAAGTAACGTCTGTCCCATTTCGTTGCTTTGCCTTCCCGACTGTTATGCTGCTGGTTAGGGACTGGTTTCTGTGCTGTGGTCATGCCCTGCAGCAGCCAGGATGCCAGCTGCAGGTAGGAAGGTGGTATTCATGTCCTCCTGACTCTATGGCAGTGAGCTAGTCTGTTCTTGACCACATCATCCTGAAGTTGTCAGTCGTGTGTATTTCCCTGTGCCTCTCCCAGATCCTCAGTCCTGGTTCCTTTCTGTACCACACAGATCAACCTGGCCACCACTTCGGCCGCCCAGCTCATCAGCCGATCCCAGAGTGTGAGCTCCCCCAGTGCTAGCACGCTGACCCAGTCTGTGCTGCTGGGGAACACCACCTCCCCGCCCCTCAACCAGTCCCAGGCCCAGATGTACCTGCGGGTAAGACATGGACGCAGCCACGGCTGTCCCAGGGGCATGGTCGTTCTGTGACGAGTGGTGGAGTGAGAGCTGTTTTACTTAGTCATGGTCACCCAGATGTTTTAAGACAAGCCGGTCTACTTCCTGTGCCTGACCGACCTCTAGAAGTTAGAAGCTGTTCACCTTAATATTTGAGTAAATTTGCATCAGATACGGTCTCCTCTTTAAACCTGTGGCCCAAGCACCCACCTTCCGTTGTCTCTTACCCTAGCAACTTACTGTAGGTAAACACCTGCTCCAGAGTCCTCGTCATCTCAGCTTTTTTGATGTTTGGCTCTTTGTTATCAGCGTATAGTTTTGCACACGTTCTAGGTTTTCCTCTGGATGAGTCATCGCACATGGAGAATAGGGGTCTCCTGGGTTGGTGTGGCAAGGGGCAGGGCTTAGCTGTTCCGTATCTTCTGTTTATTTTGTCTTGTGGTCCTTCCCTTCCGTTTCTTCTGTCTTTCTTCTTTTCCTCTTGTCCTCTTTCCTCTGCTCTTCCTCCTCCTCTCCTTGCCAGCCACAGCTGGGAAACCTATTGCAGGTAAACCGGACCCTGGGCCGGAATGTGCCTCTAGCCTCGCAGCTCATCCTGATGCCTAATGGGGCGGTGGCCGCGGTCCAGCAGGAGGCGCCATCTGCTCAGTCTCCGGGAGTCCACACAGATGCCGATCAGGTCAGTGGCGACCACTTGACCTGTGGACGGGCACTGGGGAGGGCGATGGGGTGGCCCTGGACCAGGGCCCACCCTTCCACCCCATTCCCACTTCACCACTTTTCAGAATTCCTCTAGAACTTGAATCCCTCAAAACTTTTTAGTTACTTGAGTTAGGAAGGGAGGTAGACTGGACTGAAAACAGCCCTATGGATCTGGAAAGCCTTGTTCTTGATGCAGGTCAGATTTCCTTCCCATTCTTTTAGCCCTCTGTGGCAGTCTTAATTCTCCTGGCAGTACTGCCTCTGGAAGATGAGGGGTGGCGGAGAGCATTCTGGTGAGACAGACGTGAAGCTGACCTGGCTGAGTTGCTGGAGCGGTGTTTGATTCCTACTCTTTATGAGTTACTCTGGCTCTCAACCTTCAGCAGCCTGTTTCTGCTCACCGTGTTCCAGTAGAGTCTTCCTCGCCAGTGCTTCCCCAGCCTTAGCTCCAGCCTATGTACATACGTGGAGAGAGCCTGGATTTTTAGCTTCTATGGATAGGACACAACCTGGGAGCTCATAATACTTACCTCATTCTTTCAGTTTATGGGTCAGCAAGTCAATATTGAGCTCTCTCTCCTGATGTGCTCAGATATATGCTGGGAACTTTGGAGGACTGAGAAGAGATATGAGTCAAGTCTTCAAAGAGCTTCGAGTACAAGGAAGTACAAAAGTAAACGGTACTGAGGGCGGGTGACGCATGAGCTTAGGGAAGAGCGGCTGCACTCTTTTCAGTGACTTTTGGGAACTTGAGCAGATTCTTAAAGGATGGGTAGGATCTGATCTGGAGTAAGAAGAATACTGGAGAGAGAACAGCATGTGTAAAGGCCTAAGTCATGTATGTGACTGCGAGTTGGGGGTGACTGGATAAAGTGGAGACAGCGGGCCTGTGGTGGAAAAGGTCCGTTCGGGGGAATTCTGAAAGCCAAGTGACTTCCTAGTGCCAGGCGTGGTGCTGGCTTGAACAGCAGGTTAATAGGGTCAGGAAACTACTTTAGAAAGAATCACCTAGGAACGTGTGCCTGGAAAAGAAGGAGAAATTAGGGAACCTGTTAAGAAACTGTTGGGGTCATTTAGTTACAAGGTCAGGCCTTTGTTTTAGGCTGTGGTGACAGCAGTGGGGTCAGAGGTCGAGGTGGAGCCTGCTTCCACAGCCAGCTATTTCATTTGTCCATCTGTTCATCAGATATTCGTGTGTCAATGTGTGGAGGGACAGAGGAGCAGCTGAAAGTGTGAAACTGATAATTGGGTTAGATTCCAACAGTGACCCAGGCAAATGGCTTAACATCTTTCCCCCAGTTTTTTCATCTATAAAATAGTTGTTATAAACTACCTACCTCAGGCTGTGTTGTGAGGACTAAGTGAGTTGCTATGTGTACGCATTTGAACAGTGCCTGGACATAAAGAGCGTTCATTCTCATGATATAGCAGGCGGTCCTTAGCCTTGGTGTCCAGGACGGTCATGATCACCAGACTGATGGAGAAGACAAATCACTGAAGCACCAGACATTGAAAAGATAAAATCACCCGAATGGTTGAGTAATTGTTTCATTAGAAAGTACAGAGTGCTCTGCAAGGGACCAGATGTAGCCTTGGGATGAGGGTAGAAGTCCAGAAGGCCCCCTGAGGAGGTGGCAGTTAAGTGGGGCCTGTAGACATGAGTCAGGATAGATGTGGAAGGAGACTGGTGGAGGTGGGGGGGGGCCGCACGTCCAGAGGCCTGAGGAGGGAAGTGGTTTTGTGTATTTGCGGCTTTGGAAGAAGAACCATCGTGTTCTTGAAGCCTGGAAAATGGGGACAGAGACGTGCTGGAGAGGTGGGAGAAACTCATCCTGCCGGACTTGGGGACTTTAGGACTTGGGGCTTTATGTGAAGGGCAATGGGAAACATGGGAGGGACATGGAGACTTGAGGATTTAAACAAATTTCTTTTTTTTAAGAACTCTATTGGCTTCTCTATGGAGAATAAATGGAGATGGTGTGAGTATGAGTGAGAACAGTGTTGTAACAGTTTAGGGGAAAGATGGTGTTTGGAGTAGGTGGTAGCCATGGAGATGGAAGGAAATGAATAGATTGGAGAAAAACTTAGAAGATCATTGAAAAGGAAGGACTGACCGGTGGATGGGGGAGCTGAGGGACGTGCCAGAGCTGGGATCTGACAGCAGCGAGGGGCTGGCGGTGCTGTTGATGCCAGAGGAGTGTCAGGGAAGTGGACTTGGGGGGAAGTTCCCTTCTCGATGTGCCCAGTGGAAGTGCTTGTGAGCCACCCTCCAGGAGATGTGGGGTCAACAGTTTGGTATACGTGGTGCTCGAGCTCAGACGCGGGGTCTGAGCTGGAGGCGAACAGTCAAGTGTAGAGGCATATAGATGACAATGGAGTCAAGCATTTGAAACCGCCTAGGGGGCTGGTATGGACTGAGAAAAGAAAAGCCTTCAAGCTGGAGCCCCGAGGGTTAGGACGAGCCCTTAGAAAATGGAGCAGCTCAAAGCTGAGCGGAGGGTGATGAGCTGGCAGAGGGGAGCAGGAAAGAGCGACAGAGAGAGAAGACAGGGGAGCAGAATGTTACAAGGAGTGGCAGGGGGTCCCCTGTCAAGTGCAGTGAAGACGCTGGAAAGATGCATTTACTGCTAGGGATGGAGGGCCCTTTCAGCGGAGTTGTGGGGAGTGAAGCCCGGGTGGTAGTGCGACCTGAGCAATGACTGGGTGGTGGGAGTCAAGGCAGTGACTGTAAACACTTATGAAGAGTTTGTCAGTAACGGGAAAGAAGGTAAAGCTGGGGTTGGGACGGGGTTCAGGCCTGGCGATGGCAGGGAGCCAGTGGAGGAGAGGTTGAAGAGACAGGAGGGAATGGATAAAGAACACTTGAGAAGGAGGAGGGACTGGACCCTCCCGCCCTCTGATAGGAGGGAGGAGAGAAGGGAGAGGAGGGAGCAGTGGGGGAGGGGTGCTGATGCAGGTGAGGGTGTCTTTTAGGTTTGGTGGTGGACCTGCTGAAGTCTCGTGCACAGAACAGTTTTATGGTCCCTGCGAGGGTGGACAGTGAGAGGGGAAGGAGGAAGTGGTTCCGAGGTCCTGGGAGGGTAGGAAAGTTTTAAATAGCCATAACGGAAAGGAAGGCAATTAGAAAACCCTATGTAATTGCCAGATAACATTTAAGTGCCCAGCACCCAGTCCTGATGGTTCTTGTAAATCTCTCTCAAAAGTTGTTACCTCTTCTTCTTTACTCCTGTTGTCTGACTTTGGGTTCTTTTTCTTTTTCACCTGAATTGATCGTACTCGTTTCCTAACTGGTCTCTTGACTTCATCCTTATCTACATCTCCTCCTCCTCCACATCACTATCAGAATAAGTTTTGAATAAGAAGGTATATGTTGTTGCTAAGATTATTTTTAATTGTACCTACCTCTGGTGTACAGAATTTGATCAGTCATAACCCTTGGTTCATGATATCCTCTCTTCAATGGTTCATTCATGGCCCACTTTTCAAGTTTATTGTCAGTAAGTTTTAATCATATAAGCCACCCCCAGTTCTATCCACTGCCTGTCCCTACCCTGGTGGCAATTAATGATCATTTTGATTCCTAGGTTTGTCCTTTCCTTGTGTCCTTTTTTATATAGTTTTATTGCCTTTGTGTATATTTCTAAAAAGTCTGTTTTATTATGGAACATTTCAAGCATATACAAAAATAGGAAAGAAAATGAATTCCTAGGTACTTAACCATCCAGCTTCGACATTTATCAGCACATGGCCCATCTCTCCAGGCCCCTTCCCTTCACCTGGGGATTATTTAGAAGCAAATCCCAGACACCATACCATATATATTTGTGTGTGTGTGTGTGTGTGTGTGTGTGTGTGTATAGAAGGTACTTGTGTATGTAGTGTTTTGGGGAATGCTTCCTTAGTAGCTTATTGTCAAGATCCATTTGTATTGTTGCATGTCATCGTACTTTTTTCATTTTTGACCTGTACGTAATATCCCATCGTGTGAATGCACTACAGTTCATTCATCTTCTCTCCGGGTAACGGCAAGCTGGGTTATTTCCAGGCCTTCGCCACTATGGGTAGCAGCGCTGTGATCATCCTTACGCACGCCTCCCCTTGTGCACAGCGAGAGCGCCTCTCGGGGATTCCTGGGTTAGAGCATGTGCGAATGTTCAACTTCTGTGATGCCAAACTCTCTTCCAGAGTGGTGGTGCTCATTCACACTTCCAGCAGCGGTGTTTAAGAGAGTGCATTCAGCTACTGATTTGAGCGTTGATGATTCTGATTAACCTTCTTCAGTGGCTTCCTGTACTCAGCCAGGTGCCCCCATGCCTTCTCTCCATCCATACTTACGAGCACTTCCTGTGTGGCAGGCACTGTGCTAGCTGCTGGGAATGTAACAGCAAAGAGGACGGGTAAACTTTCGGATTCCAAACCAAAGTTCAGTCTCTCCTTATTTTCATGCACTGGGCCCTTCAAGATCTGGCCTCTTCCGACCTCCCTAGCCTCAGCCTACCTTCCTAGCTCCATTTCTTGCCACTGCCTCTAGCTCATCCCAGGTATAACGAAATATTTATAATTTCCAAAAATGCTATGCTCAGTGGTCTTGCAAATGTTGTTTCCTATGTCTTCAAACCTCTGCCTTCACTATTACCTGTTGGTTCTCAGATGAAACATCGCCTGTTTTAGGACGTTGTCCCTAATCTGCCTCGTCTGAGTTAATCCTTCTCCTCTGTGCTCCCACGGCACTGTGCGCGCTGTCTGTGCGTAGGGTTACTTGGTCATTGGTTTCCGTGTCTTGTTCTCTAGTAGAAAGTACTCGTTCAAAGCAGGGACTTGTGTCTTTCTTCTGTGCATTCCCAGTATCCAGGGGAGTACCTGGAGCGTGGCAGGTATTTGGGTGGAAGCTGAGTGAATGAGGGGAGGAAAGAGAAACTCTGAGACATTTTGAAGGAATAAAATGACCAGACTTGGTGATAGATTTGATAGTGAATGAAGGAGACCGAAAAATCCACTATGACTCAGGAGCTCCTCCCCTGCAAGGCCGTCAGTGCGTGTGACTGTAAAGGTGGGGGTACGAGTTGAGGGGGGCTGTGGAGGGTCTGAAGCTGTCACCACTACTTCTGGAGCAGTCCCAGAAATATTTTTTTAAACTAAAGTACAGTCAGTTGCAGTGTGTCAATTTCTGGTGTACAGCACAATGTCCCAGTCATGCATATATATATATACACACACTCACACACACACAAATATTTCTTTTCATATTCTTTTTCATTAAATGTTAAGATATTGAATATAGTTCTCTGTGCTGTATTACAGAAGAAATTTGTTTTTTATCTATTTTTTAAACAAAACATATTAAAAACTTTATTGTATCTATTTTTATATATAGTGGTTAACATTTGCATATCTCAAACTCCCAAATTTAGCCCTTCCCACCCCCTTTCCCCCCAGAAATCTTTGACCTTAGTGCCCCTTGTTCCCCCTTTCTCAGTCTGCCTTTTTCTTCTTGTCTTCCAGGTGCAGAACTTGGCTGTCAGGAGCCAACAGGCCTCAGCCCAAGGACCCCAAATGCAAGGCTCTGCTCAGAAGGCCATTCCTCCTGGAGCCTCCCCTGTCTCTAGCCTCTCCCAGGCCTCAAGCCAGGCCCTAGCTGTGGCTCAGGCCTCCTCTGGGGCCTCCGGCCAGTCCCTCAACCTTAGTCAATCCAGTGGAGGCGGTGGGAGTAGCATCCCAGGGTCCATTGGTCCAGGCGGAGGTGGCCAGGCGCCTGGGGGCTTGGGCCAGCTGCCTTCCGCAGGAATGGGCGGTAGTGGGAGCTGTCCCAGGAAGGGCACAGGAGTGGTGCAGCCCCTGTCTGCAGCCCAGACGGCGACCGTGAGTCAGGGCAGCCAGACAGAAGCTGAAAGCGCAGCGGCCAAGAAGGCGGAAGCAGACGGGACTGGCCAGCAGAACGTGGGCATGAACCTGACGCGGACAGCCGCGCCTGCTCCCAGCCAGACCCTCATTAGCTCAGGTAAGCTGTCGCCTCTCAGAATGCCGTTACCCTCCTGGAGCTTGTGTGAAGTCTTCAGAGTACATATCTTTGCCTTTTTCCCTGCGTGTCTTGGTCGTGGAGCAGTGGAAGGGAAGAGAATCACATCGGCCTTGATCTTATTAGTCCAGAGAGACAGGGGCCAGGTCACAGAGATGGACCTTGTCTGTGTCCCCTGGGCAGCCGTCAGTTGGCATGTGGCCTTGTCTTCTCTCTCTCAGGTCCTGAGTTCTTGAATTTCTTCACTCAACCCTTTCATTCACTCAGCTCTTTTTGAGTTACCTGCTGTGTTCCAGGAAGTGCTAGGGATACAGACTCCCTGTGATTTAAGCATAAGGGATGAATTCTCTCCTCACTCTCTATTTGATGTTGGTCTGTTGGCCCAGTGGAGGGCACAGTCTGTGTAAGAGCACTTAGGACCAGCAAATCGAGCCACAGTTTGATATAGTCAACTTGTGATCATCTGTATCGATGATAAGGATTAAAAAAAAAAGAATAAATAACAGTAATAATGATCATGACCTGCAAGAGTTAGTCCTTGCTTTCGGGCTGTGGGTAGCTAGGTATGAGTGCCTTACTTGGTACGCGTGTGTTTGCCTTCCTTGCTTCCGGTGCTTTATTTGTCGCTCTGTTTGAACAACGTCTGCCCGAAACGTAAGCGCTAATTACCAGCTGTGCCACGCGGACCTCGTGCGCGCACACTGCTGCGCGCAGCTGCCCGCGCGCTTTCTTCTCACGTGCATCCTCTGAACATGGCAGGACGCGGCTCCAGCTTACAGAGGAGGGAACTAGGGAGAGTCTGAGCCTCCGGCTGCTGACTCTTAAGACTTCTGGGTGTTGACTGAAACCGATGGATCCCGGAGACCAGGCGTTCGTGGGAAGATGTTGGCATCTTTATCTCTGGGGACATTTATTCTTTCAGTGGCTGTTACGTGTTTCTCACGTGCCAGGCCCTGGGCTGGGTTCTCAGGATGTAAAAATAAGTAAGGCGTGGACTCAGTGCTTGAGGAGCTGAGTCTAAGCTTGGAGAGGACGGGCCCGCTGTTGTCCTTGCTGAGTGCAAGGTAACAGGATTTAAGTACAGCAAAGAGAATAAAAATTAGATAAGTGGAAGAGGTTACTGAGGGCTGTTAAATGATTGAGCAAGGAAGCTCCCTCCCTGGAGTCTTTGAGACTGGAGGTAGCTGGTGATGTCTGACTGGAAGGAAAGAGTGAACGAGGTCCTCCCAGGTTCGCTTTCCATCTCTCTTTCAGTCCAGAACTAGGTACGCTTTGGAAAGATGTTTTTACTTTTAATTTAAAAGGACGATTATTTTCTGCTCGTCTTCCTCTTTGTTCCGCTGTGGGCTTGCTCCTGAAGCCACCTACACGCAGATCCAGCCCCATTCCCTGATTCAGCAGCAGCAGCAGATCCACCTCCAGCAGAAGCAGGTGGTCATCCAGCAGCAGATCGCCATCCACCACCAGCAGCAGTTCCAGCACCGCCAGTCGCAGCTCCTGCACACCGCCACGCACCTGCAGCTGGCCCAGCAGCAGCAGCAGCCACCGCCTCCGCCGCCACAGGCCGCAGCCCTCACTGCCCCTCCGCCCCCGCCAGGTGCCCCCCGCTCCGCAGGTCCCGCCTTCCCAGTCCCAGCAGCAAGCCCAGACCCTGGTTGTTCAGCCCATGCTTCAGTCCTCGCCCTTGCCTCTCCCACCCGACCCAACCCCCAAGCCACCCATCCCCATCCAGTCCAAACCATCTGTAGCCCCGATCAAGCCTCCTCAGTTAGGGGCTGCGAAGATGTCAGCTGCCCAGCAGCCCCCGCCCCATATCCCTGTGCAAGTTGTGGGCACCCGACAGCCGGGCACAGCCCAGGCCCAGGCTCTGGGGCTGGCACAGCTGGCAGCTGCCGTACCCACTTCCCGGGGGGTGCCGGGTACCATGCAGCCTGGTCAGGCCCATTTGGCCTCCTCGCCACCATCATCCCAGGCTCCTGGTGCGCTGCAGGAGTGCCCTCCCACGTTGGCCTCTGGGATGACCCTTGCCCCTGTGCAGGGGACAGCACATGTGGTCAAGGGTGGGGTGACCACCTCCTCCCCTGTTGTAGCCCAGGTCCCTGCCGCCTTCTACATGCAGTCTGTGCACCTGCCGGTGAGTGACGTCTGATGCTTTTGAGGGCACTGTCACCCTTGAGTGGACCTGGGGCTGGGTGGAAATAGAGCTTAATTTAGGAAGGGGATAAAGAGTTGAGAAGGTTAAGGTACTGGTATTTATCTGCTTTGTTGTAAGAGGAAGTCAGATCTTGATGGAAGGTTAAGATCCTGGCATGCATTTGTTCCTGTTGTAAGAGAGAGATTGATGTATATAATAGAATTTCATACTCCTAAATTTGCTAGTGAAATTCTATGTTTTAGGATTTGTACTGAGTTAATCAAGATAGCCTTAACCACCAAAATCCATCTTTATAAAAACGACAGTTCTTGGTTGGGCCATGATGAAACCAGTCTCCAGGTCTAGGCCAAGACTAAATCATGTGTTTTTTTTGGTCCTGATGTAGAAGTTACACTTCTTGGGAATGACCAGAAATTTTAGTATACCGTGGGAAATACATAAATTGGGGAACCCAAAACTAAGAAAATTTTCTCTAATAGTATGGGAGTAATTGTTTTTCCTTGTTATCCTTCACTCATAAATCTTTTCTTCCTGTTCTTCACTTTATAGGGCAAACCCCAGACATTGGCTGTAAAACGCAAGGCTGAGTCTGAGGAGGAAAGAGATGATGTCTCCACGTTGAGCTCAATGCTTCCTGCGAAGACGTCTCCAGTAGTTGAGAGCCCGAAGGCCATGGAAGAGAAGAGTGGTCTCGGAGGTAGCTGCCCTCTGCAGTGCTGTTGGAGTGCTCAGCAGTGAGAAGTTCTGAATGAGCTAAAGGAGAAATCTGAGTCAGTAGAACTTGGTGGGCACATGAGTAGGTCCAGTCACAGGGACTCCAGGGTGAATGATCAAAGGGGAACATGTATCACTGCAGACGATCAGGCGGGCTTGGCTCATAGATGGCTCAGTGAGGTCATCCCATATCTGTTCCTCAGTCTGTGTTTGTGTTCCAGAGAAAGCTGACCCAGTGACCAGCGTGACTGCCAATACCCCAAGCAGCGATGTGGTGGCCTTGGCTCCTGCCCCAGCAGCACCCCCTCCAACACTGGCCATGGTGTCCAGGCAGATGGGTGACTCGAAACCCCCACAGGCCATTGTGAAGCCGCAGATTCTCACCCACATCATCGAAGGCTTCGTTATCCAGGAGGGAGCAGAACCTTTCCCGGTGAGGGCAGGGCCAGAAGGGGGCGCTTTCAAGTGGGGACTTGGTCTGACTGTTGTCTTTTCAAACTCCATTAAAATCAGAAGACTCAGAACTATTTATTAGAGAATGGTTCAGTCCTGTTGTTTGTATGGTTAATTGTGAAGAAGGAAGGTAGAGAAAAGGAAAGAATATGTAGACCAGAAAATGAAAACGTTGGGAAGAGGAGAGGAAAAGGAAGAAAGTGACCTTTGAGCTGTCATGTTCAGTCGGACAAACTAGGTTGTTTTATAGTGAAGAAAACTGTGGGAGAGAAGGGAAGGGACTTTCCTGGGTGCCGAGAGTTGCAGAACCGGGACTAGAACACAGGCATGCCGACTCCTAGTGTTCCCTGCACCTTAGGGAGGAGAAGGACAAGATACAGAGCCAGGTAGGAACCTGTTCTCTGGTGAAAAAAGCCAGTTACAGATTCTAGATCACCATACTGGAACTGGTTCTCTCCCATCAGACTTGGCCACTAACTCAGAGACCCGGGCAAAGACAAGGCGGTTAGGAGTGCTGGGGAAAGCCATAGGGAAGCAGAAAGGAATTAGGCTACTTAACTGTGAACTTTTTCTGGGACAGGTGGGTTGTTCTCAGTTATTGAAGGAGTCGGAGAAGCCACTACAGACTGGCCTCACCACAGGGCTGAACGAGAATCAGGCAGGTGGCCCCTTAGGGGGGGACAGCCCGTCTGCTGGTGAGTATTTATTTAGAGACCCATCTAGCGAAGGAGGCTGATGGAGATCTTAGTGTAACATAGGAATTACATATTTCAAGTGGGAATTATGTGAAGTCCCTCCACACACGGAAATCCATATTGTTGGGATGTGTAGAATCACACAAAAGTTGCTCCATAGGATTAGGGGGGTTTTATCAAGCTAAAGCAATCTGTTGAATTATTTACTAGAAGGATATATTTTTTCAAAAGAGGATCTTAAAGCAGGCTATTTCTTAATTTCCATTTCTCTGTACTGTAGATTATGTCATACATGTTAAGGAGTCTTGTTTACATCCCCCCCGCCTTTTGGAAACTTCTGTGGGAGAGGGATCTTTTATCTTTCCAGGCATTAGTAATTCGTTCCTCTCTCTGGTTCAGAAATGCAGTCTTGTCTGAAATCTTAGGTTATGAATTAGGATAAAGTTAGTCATTGAAAGTGGAAATTGTCTGGCTTCAGGTTAGGAAGTGGCCATGTCCATAAAGGTTCTGGAGCTTGAACTTTGTCTTAGGGATGCCCAGTTAGGTTGTGCGGGTCTTTGGGGGCAAACCTTGGGAGTAATTGGAGTCCAGCTTCGGGCCTAAGGATGGCCTGTACGGCAGCAGAAACCAACGGAAAGTCTCTGGCGATGCCTTGTTTTCAGAGCTTGACAAGAAGGCGGCCCTCCTGAAGTGTGAGTACTGCGGGAAGTACGCACCTGCAGAGCAGTTTCGCGGCTCCAAGAGATTCTGCTCCATGACTTGCGCCAAGAGGTACTGCAGGCACCTCGCCCTCAGCCCAGCGCTGGCTCCTCCATGTAGGGTTGCCCCCCTTCCCTGGGACCACCTCCAGGCTGATACTTAATGTCACCTTCTCTGCTTTCATTCTCTTCTCCAAGTCAGCCCTTAAAGTACCGGTTCGCATTCAGTGCAGGGTGGCAGGTGGTCTCCTGTGGAAGCACCTGGGACATCCTGTCTCCGCTCTGCCCTGTAGGTACAATGTGAGCTGTAGCCACCAGTTCCGGCTGAAGAGGAAAAAAATGAAAGAGTTTCAAGAAGCCAACTATGCTCGTGTTCGCCGGCGCGGACCCCGCCGCAGCTCCTCCGACATCGCCAGAGCCAAGATCCAGGGCAAGCGCCACCGGGTGAGCCGCTCCCTTTAAAATGGGCCTTTTCCCTTCCTCTGCTCCTACAGGGCAACCCCTTTGCCCAGGTTAAAAAAGTACGAGACCAGAACTCTGGTTCCACACTGATCGCATTACTCTGAATTCCAGAAGACTCTGCCCTCTTGTCTCTTCTCACCCGATTGCTGGCTCGTGTATCTGTTAGTCCTTCCACTGCATTTGAGTATGGGGACTCTAGGTCAGTTGTTGGTAGGTGGGGAGGATCAAGAGAGTGACAGTTCATACTTGAAAGGCACTTGAGAGCAGGCTAGTGACTTTGGGCTTTTGCAAGTGAAGTGCAGATTATTGAGATTAGTTTTTCTCTGTGCCCCATATTAACCCAAATCCAGAGTGGCTGGGGAGATGGGAAAGAAATGTCAGGGCACCGTCATTCATGACCTCACTGTTCTGCATTTTATTCTGTAGGGTCAAGAGGACTCCAGCCGGGGTTCAGATAATTCCAGTTATGATGAAGCACTCTCTCCAACATCTCCTGGGCCTTTATCTGTGAGAGCTGGCCATGGAGAGCGTGACCTGGGGAACCCCAGTACAGCTCCGCCCACGCCAGAATTGCACGGCATCAACCCTGTGTTCCTGTCCAGTAACCCTAGCCGCTGGAGCGTGGAGGAGGTGTATGAGTTCATCGCTTCCCTGCAAGGTATCTCGGGCCTCCCCAGCGGAACCCAGGTCATCTGCGTGCTTAGTTTTCCTGCAGTTTCCTTTAGGTCATCCCTTAGGGCCTTTGTAACAGGAACTTGATGGACTTAAGAGGTAGAGGCTTAAGTAGGGTATGATGAAGGCGCTACTCTTGGTATTTACTCACGTGACTGGTCCACAGCCTGGGCTCGCAGGTTTTCTGGGTTGACTGTCCTATGCTGTGTCAGCAGTTTTGCAAGACTGGATTTTCGTCTCTTATGATTCTTACCAGTAGTTTTTAGGTAAAGCGTGTTTTTACTGTATGACTCATTGGGCTCTCTGGCATGGATAAAAGACTTTTGTTCAGGGGAGAAGGGGGTTAGGACATCATGGGCCGCTGTTGCCCTGCTCTCTTCAAGGCAGGATTGTTTATAAACTGTTCTTGACAACGGGATGGTTTTCTTCAGAAAACCACCCCACCTTCCTTGCTATTTTGTCAGAATTCTGGCCCCTTAAAATGTCACAAAGGCTCTTTGATTTTCTTACCAGCATCAAAGAAAATGTATATATCTTGCTCCCTCCCTTTCTCCCCTCAAGTTATCTGAATTTATTCCCCTGGTTGAACAACTTAGTTGTTCTTCCTTTATCTCAGCTTTTTTTCCTGTTGTTCTCTCTGATTTCAGTTTGCTCCCGAAGCCTGCCATCTCAGGCCACTGCACTGCTGGATTTCGGACAGGCACTCTGGTGCTACCACGTAGCTCCTCATACTAATTCCCACCGTTTCCTCCTAGGCTGCCAAGAGATCGCAGAGGAGTTTCGTTCCCAGGAGATTGACGGACAGGCCCTCTTATTACTTAAAGAGGAACATCTCATGAGTGCCATGAACATCAAGCTGGGCCCGGCCCTCAAGATCTGCGCCAAGATAAATGTCCTCAAGGAGACCTAAGGTGGCCCTCTTGCACAAACCAGCCCAAGGCAGACACTCCCCACTGTCCAGGTTATGACCTGGTGTCAGCAGACTTCACAGGGAAGAAAGAGCTGTTCCAATTATGTAAACCTTCCGTAGAGTGGATTACTGAGACGGGGAAGAACAGTGCGAGGCTTGGTCGCTGGTGCTACATGGCGGCAGCTCTGACATTTCTCTGGGTTCTACTTTGTTTTTTAAAATCTGTACCATTCTCACCTCCCCCGATCCAGTCTTTACAAAAGAGGCAGTCTGGAGGACTAAGGACTGCTCAGCCTTATCCCAGAGCGGGGTGTCTAGCCAGGGTCTCGGTCCTCCAGGAGGAGGAGTGTACGGTGCCGGGGGCCAGGAGGTGGCTGGGATGTAGGTGTGCCTCAGCCGCGCGGGAGGCAGGGTTTTTCCAGCTTGTGTGACACAAGTAGCAGAATCCGGTGCCCCCTCTTCCCTCTGGATTGTCCGACTGTAGCTGTGGCTGAGTTGTGCTGTCCCTCCCTTAGTACTGAACGTTCTCTCTTGCGTCCGTGGCAGGGTCACCAGCCAGGGCAGAGACTTGGCTGGCACCGTCCTGATTAGCTGCAGGGACTGTTTGGCACGCACGTGGCGGTTGCCATCCTTTCTGCATCCCCTGCTCCCTTCCAGTTTATTATCTGTTGTCTTCTGCCCTCCCTTTCCCATTCCTACTCTGCTCTGTCCTATAGCTTTATAAAGCAGGAGCGCGTGGGGCTGAGGTCAGGCGTAGAAGTACCTGCCTTAGGCGCTATTCCTTATACAACAAAAAATATTAAATATTTTTTTTTTCCCTCCTCAGTAAAAGGATGAAAATTGGTCTTGGCTGTCTTACTCCATCATTCCAGTGTATCTACCCTCTTCTTTCACACAAATGAGTAGGCCAACATGTTTTTTTTTTTTTTTAATCTTTTAAGTGTTTTTGTACAAAAAGTGTATTTTTTTTTTTGCATTTTTAAAACACCAGGGTGTGGGGAAGGAATGCAAACAAATAATGAAAAAGATGCTTTTATAACATTATTTCCCTGTTTAGAAAGAAAAAAAAAATCATTCCATTGGATTTAAAAGTCTGAAGAGGAAATAACTTCATTTTCTTCTCTAAAGGCTAGAAAGGCCCCTGCCTGTTGATCCCAGCCTCTCGTGCCCAGCGGAGCTACGTTACTCTCCAGTGGCCCAGGGTCACTATCACAGAAAGATCAGGCCAGGTTTCTGGGCACATGGCCTTACTTAACAGCAAGGTGGAGGCATCAGAGGATAAGAACCTCTCCCTACTGAAAGGATGTGGGCAAGAAGACACTTCCCTGAGCCAGAAGGGGGCAGGTGTGGCAGCATCCACACCCGGAGTAGAAGGTGGCAGAGCCCTCGGTGCCCCACTTCTGCTTCCATTCCCTTTCCAGGAGACTGGGGGGGAAAAGTCAAAATGACATGCCTGCGAAGGGAAAGTGCAACATATTTAGAAATTCTGGTAGAGGGAAGTATCTGAGGAGTCAGAAAAGCTTTGCCAGCTTTTACTACAAGTGGGAAAAGAAAGCCATCAGGGAGATCCCACTACAACATAAACAGGCTTCCCTTTTCTGGAACCCTGGTGGCATAGGAGGTCAATTTCAGTTTCCCTTTCCAACGGACTGGACTTCTGGATCAGGCATTTTGGCTACAAGTGGACCAATAATCTAAGACTACAATCCAGGGCCCAGTTCCAGCTGTGAAGTCACTCCAACGCCAGCAAATGAAGTGTGGTACCTTGTAGTCCTCTAACTGGGAAATTTCACATCTTCCCCATCACAGTCCGAGAGGTGGGAGAATTAAGTCTATGACATCTCCAGGCTCAGACCAAATGGCAGTACTTGGAATGCAACCAAGTAATCACTGCAAAATAGTTCCAAGCAGCAAGAAATTACATCCAGATTCTCATGGAGACTACTGTACGGGTGCAGAGCAACAGCATGAAAGCAATCAAACTGTATAAATAATGTTTCTTTGCCTTTTTTCTTTTCAAAAAGAAATCCAGTGTCTCAAAAACTTGTGAAAATGTGTTTAAAAAAGAAAGGGTCAAGGAGCCTGCCACACCCTTTTGTTCCCATAACTCTCCTGCTGTACCTTCTGATAGTGAGAGAGGGTGCAACAGCTTCTCCTGCCGTCGGCCTGTGGCACCGTCTCTGTCCTACAATTGCACCTCAAGAGGGACAGCAAAACAGGAAGCAAAGGGAAGGTGTTTCTACCACTGAGAAGTGGGTGCAAACCAAAAGCAAACCGGAAAGCAAGAGCAGTATTAAGGGGGAGATGAGGGACCGGAGTGGAGGCTGCTTTAGAAATCTGGCTGAGTATGCTTTGGTTTGGGGGCTGAAGAAGCTGGACATTTAAAGTGCTGATCACATCGGTAATAAATGGTCATCCCTTTCTTCTGACTCCTCCCCCAGCTGGTCATCCCCCACACCGCGGTACGCAGCAGGCACGTTTCGGGGTTTAGATCGGCACACAAAGTCACAGCCGTCCTGAAGGGAAAAAGGAAAGGAAGGAAGTGATCATTTGGAATAAGCAACTTTAGGGTAAGACAAAGGATATTAATGGTCTAAGAATGTGGCAAGAATTAGTTTTTTTCTGGGGATAATGAAGAGAAAACTCCAAAGCCCAAGGATTAGCCTAAACTGCACAAGGAGACAGCAGTGAAGTTCTAATCAGGCCGCCGCCTCTCCCCGCCCAGGCCCCTGGCAGCTGTAGCGGACTTCTCAACCTGAAACAGCATGGCTCTTCCGGCCAGGTCTCAGCAGGGCCAGACACTAAGGTGCGATGCTACTTATTACTCTGCACTAGGGCAACTGTCTTGGTTTGCCGGGACTTTTGTGGTTTTAGCACCCAAAGTCCTGTGTCTCAGGAAACCTCTCAGTCTGGGCAAACCAGGATGGCTGGTCCTTCAACCCTGCATGCAGGCCACGACTTAGCCAGCTGCCCTGGTACTTACTGCTACCAGGTTGCCAAGATCCTGCCAGAAGGCTAAGTGAGGAAACTGCTCCATTCCTTTGGCTCCCACCACCAGTCGCTGGTACAGGAACCCCCCAATGATATAAACAGCGACCAGTGATGCAAACCTGTTAGGGAGAAAGACGTCTATACTTCAAAACCAAGAAACAGTGAAACCCAGTAAAGATAATCTCTACATTCATTGTTAGCTGTGTTCCATAAAAATGAAAGAGGGAAAAAAAAGGTAGTCATGTTAATGAAAAGGGACTGGTAGCTTCCTTAGAAAACCAACTAGTACTGTCAGTCTGAGAAACACAAAAGGCTCAGAAAAAAATAAAATTGTCACTCTG
This sequence comes from Camelus ferus, assembly GCF_009834535.1. Taxonomy (NCBI): domain Eukaryota; kingdom Metazoa; phylum Chordata; class Mammalia; order Artiodactyla; family Camelidae; genus Camelus; species Camelus ferus. The sequence goes on along the minus strand of NC_045729.1, from coordinate 15,578,165 downwards.
GCTTAGGGCTGAGAATAGTCACTAGTAGATACACAACTCCATTTCTTCAAAAGTTCTAACAATCTAATGGGATAGTACGAAAAACTGTCCAGCCCCCCAGAAGGGAAAAAACCCACCTCCAAACGCAAATACTTACTGGGGACAAAACAGTCTCACTTTTCAAAATGTGCGCAGAGTTTAAAGAGGATTTTCCCAAAGTTCTTCCCCCTCCAATTATGTTTTGTACCCATATACCTCCAAATAATTGTTGAGTTAAAAAAAAGGCTTGGACTGATACAGGAAAAGGACTCACGTGACAAGTAAGACGGAGCCCACGCTGAGGTGGGAGACCTCCGGGGAGCAGGCCAGGCTGCTATCCATCTCAAAGAGGTAGAAACAGTCTTGGACTTTGCCTCGCTCCTCAGACACAGGGTTAAAATTGTCCTGATGGTGAGAGGACAGAACACAACGTTTATCTGGTAAAGTGTTTTTTTTGAGGCCTGTCAGAAAAAAGAACAAAACCCCCCCAAAACCCCCAAAACATCTGCTTTCTCCTGCTTCAAAAACCTATTTTCCATGAATGATGGAAGACGGGTGTCTACGACTCAGGGAAAAACTGAACCTCCAGTTTTCTCTGATGCATCCCAATGATCCTGTTCCCTCCAGACAGTCTCTCCCACTGAGAGGTCAGTCCCTTCATGGCCCCTCTAGGCTCCTATGCCCCAGGGTGCCTCACCGCCAGGGTGCGTCGATTGCAGGAGATCATCACCACTGCCCGGCGCTGCTCCTTGCCACAGTGATTGTCATATTCATCACCCCCTTTATAGATCAGCATGATCCAATTACCTGAGGAGGGACAAGGAAAATGGAGCTTTGGGGCAGGGGACAAGCAGAGGCAGACCTGGGCACTGCGGTAGAGTGGACCTGAGTTCAGTGAAATTGGCTTTAATTGAAATAACCCTTATCAGCATGAGCTCCATGTACCAGAAATACCGGCTAGAACGTGCTTCCTTACAACAGCTTTGCATTCCCTCTTTAAGAGAACTGAGAATCAGATATTCATACAAGAACAATCATAATTTTCCACATTAAAGGTAGGCAACCAATAGTGCAAATACAATTATGATCTATCCCCTAATCATGATTCGCATTTTCTAAACACCTGCTGACATCAAAAGATGAGGTGACATACCATTACTGGGTGGCAAGCGAACGTCTAAGATTTTAAATTAACCACACATAAATTCAAAGTGGATGATTTTTAAGACTTGGGGAAGGGGGTTCTCTCCTTTAGTATTTTCTGTGTTCAAATTTCTTTTACAAAATATCATTTGATTCAGTAATAATGTGAGTGAATAGGGTAAGGATTTTGCTTCTAATTTTGCATATGAAAAAACAAAGTAAAAAAGGAGAAATGATATTTCAAAGTCACAGGACAAATAAATATGAGCTGGGTCAAAATTCCAGTCTTCTGATCTCTAGCCCCAAACTCTTGACATTTTTTTTTTTTTGGTTTTTTCTTTTTTTTTTTTTTTGACATTTTTTAAAATTATGTTACTTACAGGAGCAGCAATCTGCACTAAATAACTTACTCGTCTGCTTAAGGAAGGAAAACAGACCACAGTTGCTCACATAGTCCCTTCTAGCAATATGATTTATGACTTGAGAAATACCACCCTAACTCAAGTTGGGGGGGGAGATTTTTGTAGACTGACTGGTTTTTAAAAAAGCTTGATCTCACTTTAAAACAAACACATAAATGTCCTGAGCCTTGGCTGCAGGACTGTGGAACAAGGCACCCTGTGGTTTGCGGGTATCTCAGGTGTGCTGAACCACACACACCATCTGATGCACTGCAGGGACCGGGCAGGGCTGAGACAGGACTGTCAGAGGGACTGACCTGGGATCCATAACTAATCAACAGGGAGAGTCTTACTTCCATTGAAGATGTGAGTCTCGTTGAGTCTCCCCACGACTGTCTCCTTCCCGCTACTCTTGCTGATCTGCACCAGGCCTGCCCCGGAGCTGTGGTTGCCAGCTTCTCGGCACACCCTGAACATGTAGACGTACGTGTCTGAGCCCTGGCCCACGGTGCTCTCAAAGCTGCAAGGAGAAGTGAGGAGACAGAAGAGGGCAGTTACTGGCTGTCAGCCTTAAGAAGAGCAGCCTCCTTTTAACCACCACCACCAAAAAGGTGCCTTCAATTTATTTACCTGATGTCACAGCAGATGTAATGGTGAATCACACCTGCTGCACCACGAGGTCCCCACGACCTGACAGACCCTGACCACACCCTAAATGCTGCTGCTGACTGATTAAAACAGCACCCAAGACGGCGTGTATTCTAGGTATTTCCAGAGTAACTGCTCTAGACTATGCTAAAGTGTTAGCTACTACTTCCCAGTGAGTAAGGGTCTATGTTCATGAGACACTCCTTAGTTCCTTAAAGATGATCTCCAGATTCACGTACCCAAGATTCCTGACACTTATGATGACACATACAGGCCTCCGTATGTTCATCTGGTACTTCTAAGGTCCTACTGCATAGACGTATCAAATGCTGCTTTTTAATTTCCTATAAGCTGGCCCATTGGACCCAGTCTTGGAAACGGCTACTCTTTTGCATAAGATGCCTGCACATGGCTACTGAGCACTGGGCCGAGCGCCTGCTCTGCATCCTAAAGGAGAGCAAGATGTCACGGCCCAGGAAGACCAACGCTGCCGAAGTTTAGGTTAGAACCATCTCTCAGGGCAGGTTATGATACATGTACCCCCTACATATCTGGTAGAAATACTAAAATAAAATCAGTGAGAGGAAAAAAAGATTCTTTAATAAAGTCATTTTCAAGCCTTTAAGGTTCTTCCCATTTACCTTTTGTTATACAGCGGCTTCAGCCTCTTCAGCAGAGCCAGTTCGTTCTCTGACTCTTTACCCTTTTCTCCCACCAGGTCGCATGTTTTTTCTTCCGTCTGCCAGGAGTCCCTCACCGCCCCGGCCAGCAGCAGGAGCAGGAGCGGTCCGGTCCTCCAGGAGCGGCAGAAGGGGCGCATCCTTTTGGGGGAAGGCAGGGAGGGGGGAGATGAGAAGAGAAGGGAAAGAGAGAAAGCATATGAATATGCGATTAATGAATGGCATTTAAAAAAACTTTTAATCTTCCATCCATCACCTACATTACACTAGTCAGGTTTCTTCATTATCATGAAGTTGGGCTTTATTTTCTTATCTCTAGTTCAAGATTTTAGCTGTCACCAATGTTCTTTTTGCCATCCTTTAATATTCAAAACTGACTTCCTAAGTCTCTGGGTTCCTCTTTTTCTTCTTAAAACTTATTTTAAAAGCTTCTCCCCAGCTGACTCCCTTGTCTGACACCACTGCTCACCTCCTGTCCTCCCAGTGTCCTTTCAGGACAGGGCCACAACGTGCATTCAACAAAGAGGACAGCATGGGCCTTGGTGAAGAGTTACTGTCTACAGATTGTCGATGATTTCTGCAAGGTGTGCATACAACAGGAGTATCTCTGGGGGTGGCGGTATAGCTCAGTGGTAGAGCACATGCTTAGTATGTGCAAGATCCGGGGTTCAATCTCCAGTACCCCCACGAAAGAAAAAAAAAAGAAGAGTATCTCGACTTGGGAAAAAGACAACTTTTTTGTCCTAGAAACTGTCAGAAGAACCAGTCAATGGCCTAGAGAATACGAAGGTGCCACTAATGAACAGCATTTTGAATCTGCAGAAACAGTAAGATTCTCTGGCATATGCAACAAATAGAACCTCATAACATGTCTGAGTCAAAAGCACCCATGTTAGGAAATTCATATATTTATCACTTTCAGCCTAACTCATAGGCAAGTCTTTCAGCACAAACTACAAAGGTGAGAAGAGAGAAAGGAAAGAACAAAAAAGAATTAATTATGACAGCCTGGTGGAGACATCCTTGCCTCTTTACCGTCTGGTGAAAAGTTGGATTGAGATGTCTCATTATTTAAAGTTTAATACTAGTTCCTAAATACTGCTAAAGCCAGTGACTCTCCCTAAGATAATACTCAAATTAAAATGAACACTTGCTAAGGACTAGTTGGAAGTTATTAAAAAAAAAGATGTAAAATAAAGAAAGAGACTCGCATACTCTGGGCTCTAACCCCTCATTTTAATATTCAGGAGCATCCAACAGTCTGCGTTCATCTTCACCATAAGAATGATGAGCAGAGATAAACACAGCCACAGTGCCAGAATCTCAGCATCGATCTGCTCTAGTGTCTCATCTCTGAAAAATCATTCAATCATTTAAACAACAGGAACAGAATTCACTAGGTCAACATGAGTGGTTTGAAGATATTCCAAAACTCACCTCAGGCTCCACAAGTCATGAATCTCAAGAGTTTCTAGATTTCCAGTAAGTACAGCTGTCTTCCTACAATTCCAAATTGCTGACCATTCTTGGGAATCATCAAGCCACCTTAGAAAATTAGCAAATCAACTCACCTGCCACTGGTACTGCTCTAGGAGTGGAAACGTGTGGCTGTTTCCCAAACTCATTTTCTTTTCTCTAATCTCATCTTTACACCCAGGCTACTGATTTACCCTTGCAAAAGAATTCACTCTGGTGTCTATGATCCAGGCCACTGCTACTTGTTAATTTCCTAACAGTATCACCAATTTTCCTGATACAAAGATTCAATTCTCCCAAACTTTTCTCATTTATGGTAAAATGCTTCCATACTACAAGTCTCGACTTTGGCTCAAATACTCTTTCAGAGTCCTCTAATTCGTTTTCATACTGTTTCAAATGACTCCATTGCACTTTAAGAATATAAAACTTGAAATAGGCAGAATTTAATGGGTACTAGTAAGTACCTGAATAAATTTTCTCCACTCTCCTAAATGAAGTTACATTTGACTTTCTGTTTCCCACATTCTACTGTGCTTGGGAAGTTGTCTCTCTGTCTTGGTGTACTCCAAACATTAATTCAGTGTAGTTTACTAAGATGTTTTCCTAGAATAATTACGGCCAGCCACAAAGTCTGAAGCCCCCATAAACACATTCAAAGCATAAGCAGGAAAAAGCAGAGTGCTTGCTTTTTGCCAGGGACTGTCTGATGCACTTAACATTCATTAACTGATTAAGCCTTAAACAACAACTCTATGCAGTAAATACAATTATTTTTCTTATTTTACAGATAAGAAAACAGACACAGCTAGCGGAGTGAAGCAGATAGTCTTAGCTCCCAGTTCACGGTCTACCCTTAGCCACTACACGTGCATCTTCTTTCACATTAATTTTTTGGGGATTAGAGTAAGCAAAGACTTGCTTTTTTTTTTTTTTTTTTTTTTTTTTGACAAAGCACGAAGGGGAAGTGACTCTTCACACAGTTCACTGACTAGGAGGCGGAATAAAGAACCCAGACCTCAAACTCCTACTTTTCCTTTAATTAACTCATTGCTCAACACATAACTTGACCAGCTGAGTTTCAAAAATGAAATAAGAGATTCCTTTTATTAGACTGATTTAGCATGCCATTTTCCTTACATTCTGTCAGGATCCAATTTGAAATTTCAACATTTCAGCCTTTCAAGATTTTTTTTTCCAGGATCGGTTTTCCAGAGGGATGCTCACACAGAAGGCTATGTTCTTTGGCTTCAAAGTTAGTTCCTTATCTGCTAACAGTTGATGATTTCTTTTCCCAAATTAGAGCAAAGAATCTCACAAAACTGGGAAAGGATGAAACACCTTGCAGTCAGCATTAATTAAGTTGAACTACTGGTTCTTATTGGTTCAAAAAGTTAGGACGAGAAAAAATTTGTTCCTGTCTTTCCTGGTTAAGGTTTGGCTATGGTTGAGCTGCTTCTCTTTGATTAGGTGGTATGTGCTCTCTGTGCCTTATCTAGATTATGCGCGTTAACCTTCACAACCTAGAAAAGTAGATATAATTTCTCCCATTTTACAAATGAGGAAACCGATTTTCACAGAGGTTAAGCTAACTTGCCTTAAGTTATACAAGTATTAAACATGTTGAAGTTAGGGGGGCAACTTGAATGATTCACAGCACAAAGATATTTACTGGAAAACTTCTGATAAATACAAGAGCGCAAAAACGTATTACAAAGAGCATGAAATCCAAGGGCTGGGTAGTCCCTTTTTAATGTGCTACAATTAAGATTCTCAAGGCGCAAGAGTCTGTCCTAGATACTTTGCAGACAAGCGGCAGGACTTAGAAGATTTTGAAAAGTCCCTTTCAATTTTCCTGTTCTACAATGATAGATCTATTTGGTTAATGCTAAAAATTCTCCTTCAATGGGATGACCAACGACTAAGCCAGGAACTGGGAAGCACTCGAGATCACTGGGCCTCTGTATCACTTACTTCCCCCACCCTTTAACCAGCCATGAGCATTTTCCGTTTTTCAATGGTATTTCTACTTTCTTCTCTCCGACTCATTTCTGATGCGGCGGCCCTATCTCCCGTCTCCAGCAGACTACACTTTCAGAAGAGCAGCCTTAGCTAGCTGAAACGCGCAGTGTTGTTAAAGCCTCAAGGCAGAAGCCTACGGCCCAAGGGCAGAAGCTTCCTGCAAAGAGGAACACAAACATCTCGGTTAGCTACTCTTCATCTCATACACTCATATTCCTCACATTTCCTCCAGCGTTCCAGACATTCTCGTTCCGCCTAGACTCCTGACTTCCCAACTGCTTAGGGCCATATCCTCTACACACGATGCTACTTTTAACCTCCCTCCAAGATGCAGGCCAAAATCCCTTCCACAGGTATCCAGGAACACCTCGAACGGACTCCAGGTTTAGGAACCTTCCTTTTCCTGACTTCCAAACACGTGAATTCCCTCTCTGGTCTCGGAGGGCCTTTCTCCCTCGCTCCCTCCGGGACTCTGTGACTCCCCAACCTCACGCCTCCGCCTTTCTGCCCTCGGGCTCCTCAGCTGGATTTTGGGCTAGAACTCGGGCCGAGGGGTACTTAGCGATGCCGGCCCCTGTCACAGACACGAGGGGTGAGCGTTCTCCAGCCCCCTCCTCCTCCACGCCCCTCATACTCACTTATCGCGGGCAAAGGGAGCAGCCAAAGCTCAGAATCCCCGACTGAATAACTACCCGCGGCTGGGAGACAGGGCCTGCGAGGGGCCGGCCGCAGACCCCGGTCCCAGAGCTCGTGGCAGAGCCAGGGTCCCCGCCAGGCGCCTCGTTGAGCTCCACTCCGGGAACCGGAAACAGGAAGCGCCGGGCGCCGCTGGGCGACCGTCCCTCCCACCAGACCCCGCGGCATGTGACCACAGAGCCACTCGCCCCTCTCCCCTTCTCCGTCTCTCAGAGAATCCCAGGCGCTGATTGGCCAGGGACGTGGGCGTCGGGATCCGCCCTCCGGGCATCAACTCCAATCCCCACGGAGATTTTGAAGTTGAGTTCCACTTTGTCGGATCGCTTTTCTACTAACGAGGGTCCCAGCGTCACGCCCCCGGGCCTCTCGGCTCGCGCCCCCGTCACGTGGGGTCACGAGAGGTCACGCGCGGTCACGTGCCGGGCCCGCTCCCGGGTAGGTCGGACGGCGGGGGCGCGTGAGGGCGGAGGCGGAAGCGGAACTGCGGGGCGGGGCCCGCCCCCCAGGGCGCGGCGGGAGCTGTAGTTCTCGCGCGGGGTCGCTTCGTCCTGCTGCTGCCGCGGAACGCTTGCCGCCTGAGGGGGACGCTGGTTCGCCGTCTGCCCGGCGCGAGTCGCTGGGCCTCCAACGTAGGCACCTGGAAGATGGTGGGGAGCGATTGGGTCATGGTCACTTTGGCTTTCTTAACCACACCTTTGTTCTTTTAGCCCGGACTACGGTTTAGTACCTTGAGGTGTAACGGTGGTTACTATTATCCCTCCGTTCTCGTGGCATTTTGTGTGATAAACACTGTGCAGCCCGTTCCGTTGACCCGAGCCATTCAGTTTTAGACTTTGCGCCTTTGCCAAAATCCTTTGCGGTGTCCCTCACGTCTGGCGTCTTGGCCACGTGTCGAAGTCCCCACTCTTTCTTACAACTCCGTTCAGAGGCTGCTGCCCCTGTGACTTCTAGAGGGTTCTCTCTCCCGAGGTGGAATCCTTCCTGCCTCCGAATGCCCGCGTGTTGCTTGTACTTACCTGGCTAGAGGCTGATTTCATTCTGTTTTGATTCCTCCCTTGCTTTTGTGTGTGCCTCGCACTGTGTTCGCCTCTGGGGACTGGATTTTGATCCGTCACCCTGCTCACCGGAGTTCGGACACTGTTTATTTTGAATCGAATCATAATAGAAGCCGACACTTGCATAGCCCTATGGTGCTCGGCACTAAGTGTTTTAAACGAGTATTAATTCACTGAATCTTCATGTTAATCTTAATGAGGAAGTATTTTATCTCCATTTTACAGGATGAATAAATTAAAGCCGATAGAGGCTAAGTGACTTGCTCAGGGCCTCACAGCTATTAAGTTACGGAGTCAGTATTCAGGCTCCATGATTTAGGGATAAGTAAGATTTGTAGGAGTATAGTTTCCAGAGTCCGTGCGCCCGAGCACTTCGTTATACTGACTGTGTAGGATGCTGCGTTTGTTTATTCATTGGTACACTCAGTTCAGGCTGGGTGGTATATCTGGGTTGGGTTTGGATGTGTCCTCAAGAAAAAAATAAAAAAAGTGAAAGGTAGGTTTCTTTACAATAATGGAAGTAATTTGTAATCAGAAAACACGGAGAACTACAAAACAAAAATCCATAAACCCACCAAGAGGTTTTGTATTTCTGTCAGGAATATGTTATTCCTTTCCTTTAAAAAACTTAATATAAAATATTTCTCCGTATCACTTAGTTTACAAATAAATTTTTGAATGTTTGCATAATATTTAGCTGTGTGGATTGCCATTAGGTTTAGGCATTTAAGACATTTCTGTTGACGTGCTTTTACAATTCATTCAACAAATATTTACTGAGCAAATATTTACTGTTACAGGTTTTGGGGATACATCAGGGAAAAAAGACAAAAATCCCTTTCACAATGAGCTTTCATTCTAGAATTGATGTTCATTTGTTGGTGAATTGAACCAACACGTTTCAGCAGTTTTCTTCCTGGTCATTGATTAGAGTAGTGTTGGGCTGGAGAGAGAGGGAGAGGGAGAGAAGTGTGCGTGTTGGAGGTGGGGAACCCCAGGGTCCAGAAATGCAGTTGAGTAGGCTGAAAAACTTGTCTTTTGTGAGAATGGGAGCGAGGGAGAGCTTCCCTTCCATCCAGTTGCAAATGAGCTGGGTCACTCCCTGCCTCTCAGGCTTCAGTGCCCCTTCTGGCAGGTATCTGTGTCAGTGATCTCAAGGTTGTCGCCAGGGGCAAAAGTTGAAATCAAGAGTTATTTTTTGCCTTCTGCTCTGCCCCTCTCTAGCCTCACCCTTAACAAGGATGCTCCCCACACTGCCCACATCCACACCCTCCTCCCACACACAGAGGGTAAATTGTTTTCTTGTTTAGAAGTGTTGCCCCATTTGCTTTATTGGTCTCTCTCTCTCTCCCCCATCCTTCCTACACACACACACTAACACACATGTTAATTTTGAGTTATCTAAAAGTTAAGTTTCCCATTACCACTAAGTACACTGGTGTGTATTTCCTAAGAATAAGGGCATTCTTACATTACCACAGTACAATTATCAAAATTAACAACTCTAACATTGGTACAACATTATCTAATCTATAGTCCATATTCAAATTTTCATCAGTGGTCTCAGTAAACTTTATAATTACTTCCTGTTGCTAATCACAGAAGTCAAGTCAGAGTCACATGTTGCAATTAGTTGTCATTTTTCTTTATCTTACCTGATCTTGAAATTTTGTAAAGTACTGGTCACTTGTTTTGTAGATTGCCTCTCATTTTGGGTTTGTCCGACGTCTGCTCTTGGTTATATTTAGGGATTCATTTCTTGATGGGACGAAGAGAGGAGTGATGTGTCCTTGTATCTGTCGGGACCCAGCTGGAAGACAGATACCACATGTGTGACTTTAAGGAAAAATTCAGTATGAAGAATTACCTTTTAGTAAAAAATAATCAATTACTAAAAGGGTTAAGAGAGGACTCTAAGTTACACAGAAGTTATGTAGAAGTAGCAACTACAAAATGCAGCTGCTGCTTCGAGGGCTGAAGATGAGTTAGCAAGGAAGCAACTTAGAAACTTAGAGGAAGTGCTACCTTTCCAACCACAGGGGAGAGGTTCAGACCTTTGAAGATAGGGTGTGGTTCCTGCCACAGGAACATGCAGCCCACTGATGAGGTGACAGAAAAATTACTGGAGAAGCTGGGTCACTGTTGAACTGTCAGTGGGAACCTCTTCTTGGTGGCTTCTTTGTCCTTTTGACGTGTCCTCGTCATTTTTGGGGCAGTTCCTTACTTTTGAGCACATAGGCGTTCCATGTGGATCTTGTACTTTTCTTACCCCAGAAGCAGTCATTTCTCCAAGGGGGACTGGTTCCTTTTAGTGGAGAGGGTATTGAGAAACCAAGATCTGATTACAGGTTGTATTTATTGCTATTGTATGTCATTGCTTTAGTCCCTCTGAGCAGACAGTTAGGAAATCTATATATCTTACCAAGAGTGGACAACCGTTATGGTTTAATATGTTTATATGTTTGTTCACACAAGAGAAAACACAAGTAGTTTTTATAACTGGTAAACTGTACCATGGTCTAAAGCAAGCCTGCTAATTAGAGGTCAATGTTTGTTTAAAGTTTTATTTTTTGTTGTTGAGGTAAAATGTGTAAATCATGAAATGCAGAACTCTTAAGTATACTATTCAGTGAATCTTGACAAATGCATCATAACTGTAACCACCCTCTAATAAAGATTTAGCAGATTTTCATCACACAAGAACATTCCCTCATGCCACTTTCCAGTCATTTCTCTCACCCTAGAGGCAACTACTGTTCTGAAATGTTCACCATATATTCATTTTGCTTATTCTAGAATTTCATATGAAATTGAATCATACACTGTTTGGTTTCCTTCACTCAATATAATGGTATGATGTCTGTGAGGTTCTGTTGTTGCATATTATCAGTAGCAGGGTTTTTTGGGGGGGTATGGGATAGCATTATACTGTGTGAATATTTCCTAACTTGTTGATCTGTTTTTCTTTTGATGGGTGTTTAGGTTGTAACTATGTTTTCTTCTAAGAAGCTTTATACTTTTAGCTTTTTATGTTTATGTCTGGAATCAATTTTGAATTAATTTTTGTGTTTGGTTGAGGTAGGGTAGAGGTCAGTTTTTTTTCTCATGTGGTCTCCCAGTAACATTTGTTGACTTTTCTTTCTCCCTTAAATTGCTTTGGAGCTTTGTTGAAAATCAGCTGACCATATAGATGTGGTTCTATTTCTGGCCTTAGTTCTGTTCCATTGATCTCTTTGTTAATTATTATGCTAACAATAAACTGTCTTGATTCCTTTAGTTTTGTAAGTCTTGAAGTAAGGTAGTATACATCTTCCTTGTCTTTTCAAGACTGTTTTGGCTATTCTAGGTCCTTTGCATTTCCATATGTATAAGTATATAGATTCAACCTGTCAATTTTTATTTAAAAAAATCTTGCTGGAATTGTAATTGGGATTAATGTAAATCTGTAGGTATGTTTGGGGAAAATTGACATTTTAACAACGTTGAATTTTACAGTCCACGAGTAGGATACAACTATTTAGGTCTTACCTAGTTTCTTTTAGAAATGTTTCGTAGTTTTCAGTGTAGAGGTTTTACATGTCATTTGTTACATTTATTCCCAAGTACTTATATTTTTTGATGCTTTAATAAGTGAAATTATTTTGAAAGTTTTATTTTCAAAACATTTGCTAGTAGTATATAGAAATACAATTGATTATGTATTTTGAACTTATATCTTGTAATCTTGCTATCTTATTTTGGCAGTTGCTCCTTTTTTCAGACTTGTTCTGGTCATGATGGTATAACTGGGACTGGACTTATTCTCTCATCTTAAACAACTAGCAAACTGGGAAACGTATGAAACGATGGTTTTCAGAGACTGGATAACAAGCAGCACAGGACAGTAATTCCTGAGAGAAGGGAAATAAGATGAGCCCCCCAGTTTCCTCTGCTTACTAATTCTTGACAAAAAGTAAGCCTCAAAGGGTACCAAGTAACTTAACTGTGTCCAATAACAAAAGCCAAGCACTTTTTAAAACACACAACACAATCTGGCACCAACAGCGTGAAATTCACAATGTCTGGCATCCAGCAAAAGGTGACCAAGCATGCAGAGGAGGCAGATATAACCCATAACCTGGAGAAAAATCAGCCATTAGGAACTGACCTAGAAATGACAAAGATGAGAGAACTTGCAGAAAGGATGTTAAAAGGGCAATTATAAATACACTTCATATATTCATTAGACCAAGGAAAATTGAACATGATAAAGAGAAAAGGGCAAGATATTTTTTGAATAACCCAAATTTGCTTCTACAAATCAAAAATACAATATCTGAAATGATGCAATGAAAATATACTGAATGGAATTAATAGCATATTAGAAGATGCAGAAGGAAAGGTTAGTTAGCTTGAGACATATTAGAAAATATCCAAAATAAACACATGGGGAAAAAAGACCCTCTTCCCAACAAAACACACAAACAAACAAGCAAACAAAAAACACAGCTTCAGTTACCTATGGTATAATATCAAATATTCTAATATATTTATAATTAAAGTTTGAGAAAGAGGGCAGAAAATATATCGGCCGGAATTTTTCAAGATTTTATGGAAGCTATAAATTTACAAATCAAATATGCTCAATGAACATCAGGCAGAAAAAAACTTGAAGACACATTATTATCAAGCTGCTGAAAAGCAGTGATAAAGAGAACATCTTAAAAGTAGTGAGGAAAAAATACACAGCGGCATACTTCACATCAGAAACTATGCAAGTCGGACAAAATTAGATACCTTTCAAGTGCTTTTGTAGGGGTGGAGAACCCTGTCAACCTAGAATTGCATATATACAAAAAATACCTTTAAAAAATGAAGGCAAACTAACATTTTTTTTTTCAGATGAACAAAACTGAGAAATTCCTTACAAACAGACCACTGAAAGATATTAAAGGAAGTTCTTCTATCAGAAGGAAAATTATACCACGTAAAAATTTAGTTTTATACAAGAGACTGAAGAACTTTAGAAATGACAAATATGTTCATAAATATAAAAAAGTTCTGATTTTAGAAAAGATACCTTTAAAAGATTAATGATTGAAAGGAAAACATTAACAATCTACTGTGGAATTTATAACATAGATAGAAGTAAAATGTTGACAATGGCCAGGGAGAGGGAGAGGAAGTATACTGTTGTAAGGTTCATTTGACATTTATGAAGTATTATAATATTATTTGAAGGAAGAATGTGATTAAAGATATAATAGTGACCTTAGAGCAATCAAAAAAAAGAGAGGAAAGAAGGAATGGAGGAAAAAGAAAAAGAGGAAACAAGGAAAGAAAAAGGTGTAACTGATAAGCCAATAAAAGAAGTAAAATGGAATCATAAAAGACATTCAGGTTAAAAAAATGATCAGGATAATAGGGAAAAAGTTAACAAAGAATAAATTAAACACATAGAAAATAAATAGCAAGGCAATAGGTATAAACCCACCTGCAGAACCTGAGAGAAAAAGAGAAATCCACAATTATTGTTGGAGATTTCAATATGCCCCTCTCATAATTAACGTGGTCAGAAAATCTGCAGTCATACAGGAGACTGGGGAAACACCACCGGCTCACTTGACCAATTGACATTAGTTCACTTGCCACCCCTCTTGTGAGTCAAGTTTTATTGGGACACAGAGACACTTATTTGTCTATATTTGTCTGTGGCTGCTTTTGTACTATGAAGCTGAATTGAGTAGGTGTGCAATGTGATGATCTGATACATGCATGTATTGTGAAATGGTTACCGCAGTGAAATTAGTTAGCACACCTGCATCACCTCACATAGTTACCTTTTGGTAGTAGTAACATTTAAGATTTATTCTCAGCAAATTTCAAAGATGGCACAGAGCATTCCTTTATAACCTTAACCCTTTCCCCCTAATGTCAGCATCTTAAGTAACCACGGTACATTTGTCAAAGCCAAGAAATAAAGACTGCTACATTATTATTAACTAACTCCAGGTTTTCTTTGAATTTCACCAGTTTTCCACTAATTTTTTTTTCCCTGCCCCAGGATCTAATCCAGGGTAGCATTTAGTTTTCACATTTTCTTGGTCTTCTCTGGCCTGTGATTGTTTCTCAGTATTTTCTTACTTTCTACAACCTTGATGAATTTGAAGAGTACTGGTCAGATATTTAGTAGAATATCTCTCAAATCGAAGTTATCTGATTATTTTTCATATTTAGACTGAAGATGTGGCTTTTGATGAAATATACCATTGTGGCCAGGTGCCTTTCTCATTGCCTCATGCTGGGAATGCATGATATCAACAAGACTTGCCACTGGTGGTTCACACAGCTAATCCTGTTCATGGTTTGAGTTTGCGTTTGCCAGGTTTCTCCCCTGTAAAATTACTGTTTTTCCCCTATCCATTTTCTGTAAGGAAAATTTATAACATCTCCTCCCTTTATTTCTTTATTCAGTAATTTATTTAAATCAGTATGGATTCAGAGGAGTGACTTCAGCATAATGGCAGAGTTGGAGACTCCAGCCTCTGTCCTCCACACAAAGAACAAAAATTAGACAGTTATCTATTAATGAAAATAGCTCTGGGAGATCTTGGGAATCCACTTAGTAACACAGTGGAGCCAAAAACTTGAAAATCACCACCAAAAAGGGAAGGAAGACCAGTTTCATTTTGTCTGCATCATGCCATCCCTCAAATATGTATAGTCAGCTGATTTCTGATAAAGTCATCGAGAACATACAATGAGGAAAGGATAGTCTCTAAATGATGTTGGGAAATATAAACATACATGCAAAAGAATGAAATTGGACCCTTTTCTTACACCGTGCACAAAAACAACTCAAAATGGATTAAAGATTTAAAATTAAGTAAGACCTGAAACCATTAAACTCCCAGTAGAAAACGTAGGGGAGAAACTCCTTGACAGTAGTCAGTGATTGAGCAATCAATGAGCAATGAGTTTTTGGAATGTACACCAAAAGCACAGGCAACAAGGCCAGAATAAACAAGTTGGAGCTACATCAAATTAAATAATTTCTGCAGAGCAAAGGAAACACCAAAATGAATTGAAATGTAAATTGGTATAGTCATTATGGAAAACAGTATGAAAACCCCTAAAAAAATTAAAGATAGAACCACCATATGATCCAGCGATCCCACTTCTGGGTACATATCCAAACGAAATAAATTCACTACTTCAAACAGATATCTGCTTGCTGTGTTCATTGCAGCATTATTCTTAATGACTGTGATATGGAAACAACCTTTGTATCCGTTGATAGATGAATGGATAAAGAAAATGTGAGATTTATATATATATGTTTACACACACACACACACATACACACATATAAAATGGAAGATTATTCAGCCTTAAGAAAGAAGGGAATCCTGCCATTTACAATAACCCAGAGGACATTAAGTGAAACCACCCGCAGATAGATGAATTTCACATGATCTCACTATTTGGAATCTAAAAAAAGTTGAACTCATAGTAACAAAGAGTAGAAGGGTTACCAGGGACTGATGGGTGGAGGCAAAGGAGAGATAACTGATCAAACGGTATAAAATTTCAGTTATAAGATGAATAGGTGTAAGTTCTGGAGACCTAAATACAGCATGATGACTATAGTTAACAATAATGTATTGAATGTGTACTTGAAATCTTCTAAGAGAGTAGATTTCAAGTGTTCACCACCACACACACACACACAAATGGTAACTACTGGAGGTGATGGATATGTTAGTTTGATTGTGGTAATCATTTCACAATGCATACTTAGATCAAAACTTTTGTACATACATGCAATTCTTATTTGTTCAAGAATAAATAAAAATAATTCAGTATGGATTTATAGATTTTTAAAAAATTCCTAGGTTATAATATAATACATCCAATACTTACAATATAATCCAATTTATTTTGTTGCTCTAATTGATTCGTTTCGGCCATTGGAAGCTTTTCCAGGTTGATTCCTGAGTCCCTCTGACAGGCCCTCATCGTTTTTGTTGTTTTTGTTTTTGAGTACTCCCTTGTTTTCTAACAGTAAAAGACTGAGAGATGCTTCAGGCCCATCGTGTGTGTTTTCTTCTCTGGCCCCCGAACTAGTCATTTCCTCAGGGAGCTCTGGTTCCTATGTTGCCTTGCTTTGCTTGCTTGCTTGCTTGCTTTCTCTCTCTTTCTCTCTTTCCTCCTTTCTCTCTTCCTTCCTTCCTTCCTCCTTCCTTTCTCTCCCTTCCTTCCTTTCTTTCTTTTCTCTTTCTCTCTTTCTCTTTCTCGTTCTCTCTTTCTTTCTCTTTCCTCTCTTTCTTTTTTCTTTTTACCATCTTAACCATTTTCAAGAGTGTAGTGCAGTAGTGTTAAGTATCGTTATGGACTGGATTTTTGTGTCCCTTCCACCCCCAAATTCATGTATTGAAGGCCTAACCTCCAGTGTGGCTGTATTTTGAGAAGGGCCTCTAAGGAAGTAATTAAAGTTAAATGAGGTCATACTGGTGGGGTCCTGATCTGATCAGATTAGCGTCCTTCTCAGAAGAGGCCCCAGGGAGCTGGCTGGCTCTCTTTGTCAGGCATGCACTGAAGAAAGGCCGCGTGGGACCGTAGTGAGAAGGTGGCTGCTACAACCCGAGGTGGGGTTCCCACCAGACACCAACTATGCAGGCACATTAATCTTGGAGTTCCAGTGTCCAGAACTGAGAAGATAAATTTCTGTTGTTTAAGCCACCCGTTCCGTGGCATTTTGCCATGGCAACTTGAGCAGACTAATACAAGCATATTCACATCGCTGTACAGCAGAGCTCCACAAGTTTTTCATCTTACAAAACTGAAACTCTTTAATCATCAGACAACTCCCCATTTCTCCCTCTCTCCATTTCCTGGCAGCCAGCAGTCTACTTTCTGTTTCTATGCATTTGACCACTTTAGGTGTGTCATATAAGTGGAATCATTGGAGTATTTGTCTTTTTGTGATTGGTTTATTTCGTTTAGCATAATGTCTTCCAGGTTTATCTGTGTTGTAGGACATGAGAGGATCTCCTTCCTTTTCAAAGCTGAATAATATTTCATTGTATATGTTGGGGCCCAGGGGAGGCTGTCCCCAAATATGCCTCAATGGCATAGAGATTATTTTAATTGAAAGTTACTTAAGAAATGGCCAACGCAATGTGATCTTCCTTTCTGTCTCCCTGAAGCAGGAAACGAGTCTCACGTAAAAGGTGCACTCCCCGTGTCTGGAGGTAGAAGTCCGCCCTCACCGCCAAAGACAGGGAATTTGGGGCCCAGAAGCTCGTATAAACAAACTTGTTACGTCTTTAATTTACTACCCCAGCCCCAAACTCTGTTTAGATTCTTCACTGATGGGACAGCGAAAACCTGAGTTTCTTTGTCCCGTTAGTTCCTCACAAAGTTATTGTTTCTTTGGAAAGTGTAAAAGCTGCTTGCTCTGGCCACTTCTTAGGTCCCATTTCTATGAGGCCTCCATGTGTATGAATTAACATTTGTTTCTTTTTCTTCCGTTAATCTGTCTTGTGTCGATTTTATTATTAGTCCAGCCACAAGAACTTTAGAGGGGCATGGGGGGAAATTCCCCCCCACCCCGACGCACGTATAGACCACACGTCGTTTGTGTTGTCTTCCTTTTAAGGGCATCAGTATGTGTTCTCACAAGCAGCTAAACTACTTGTGGATCTTTTTTGGTTCTGTCAGTCTGGGTTTTGGCTCTTTGTTTGCAGCGGCCAGCACTGAACCACCGCTGGTCTCGCTTTCCAGCTGTTGGCGGTGTGGCAGGCCCCTTCAGCAGGGACCGCAGGCCTGTCCGTGCACCCAGCTCTTAGCCAGGGCCCCAGGCCGTGCTCCCACGGCATCTTCCAGACACCTCTCTCTGTGCAGCTCTCTCGGGTCAGTCACCCTGATCTGCACATTCCAGGCATGTCAGCAGCTCAGAGTTTGGATCTGTGCCTCCTCAGCTTCATGAGACTCCAGCTCTGTTTAGGATTCACTTTCCTGCTTTGGGCCAGAAAGTGGTCCGGGGTGGTCACAGTGCTTACCTTTGTGTCTTATGTTCTCTCCAGCATCACAGTGCTGCCTGTTCCAGGCCTGAAAACAGTTGCCTCATGTATATATATATATACACATCGTGTTTTGGCTGCAGGTCAAGTCCAGTATCACTCTGTCATGGCTGGAAATAGAGCTATTCTTAGTTTTTAATTAATATGCTCTCCCTGTTTCTCTTCTCTTTCTCCTCTTCTGTCTTTGTACATTTTATCTTGGTGACTTTACCTATTCTTGGAATTTCAATTCCCTTTCTAGTCTTCTTCCTTTAACTTTTTATTAACACTTCACCTATTAGAAGTAAATTTCTAACACCTTAGTATGTATTTATTTAATTTGTTCCTCTTTATAGTTGTCTTTGCATATAAAAATAAGAGAACAAGGAGAGAAATTTTAATGGAATTTCTTACTCTGTGGAGGGTAAGGATTAGAGCACAATTGGGAGAATGTTTTGGGAACCGAGGAGTGCAGAGTATTCACAAAACGTGTATCTGGGCAGTAGTCCACGTCTCCCCTGATTCCGGGCACTTGCAACCCACATCCATTTCTCTATCACATGTCACTACCCCAGAGCTCCAAGAAACAAGGAAATCAGCCTCACTTGGCAATGCACCTGTTTTCTTGAAAGGAAACGAAGCGAATACAAGATCTTGAGATAAATTCACAGCTAGGAATTCGTTCTTATTTTTATTTCAGTTTCCATAATTGAAATTGCTAAATTTAAGTGCAACGATGGGGAACCAGCTTAAAATATACTTAACAAGCATCTAGAGAGTATGGTGATGCCAAGTAAATAAGTAAATAAAATAAACAAAACATGAAAAAGTCAAAGTTTAGAACATTAATTTCTACAGGCATCTCTAGAATTTGAATGATTTCCTGAAAAATTACTTCTGTTTTTGTCATGCTGGACCTTTTTTTTTTTTTTTATAAAAACAAACCTTCAAGTTTCCTGCTAGCAGTTTAGAGATTGGGCTGTTTCCTCACTGACGTCTGTCTCCTCTCACATCTGTAATTTTACCCTCTCAACTGAATGTGAAAGATACTAGGTAAAAATGACTGACAGTGTTACTTATTCCGTATTAGCATTTTCTACTGCACCCCAAGCCCAGAATGACTGCAGACCACAGCAAACAGGTGAGTTAGCCAAGTTAGTATGGAGAACTGTCCATAGTGACTGACCATAGGCTAAGGGATGAATGGATTGGAAAGTCTGTTTAGAGTAGAGGATGCAAAGATGCAGAGGATAATTTGAGGAAATACTTTTGGTTCAGTTTGAAGTCTAGAGTTGGCATATGAAAATTGGTTGTATGGTTGGCAATCTGATCTTAGGTTTCAGGTAAATTCTTTTCTAACCATTCGCTTTTATGATCTCAACTATGAAACGCAAGCTGGGGCAGTTCTGTTGCTCTTTATTGCTTCTGAACTGTAGCAAGACTTTTATTGGGAGAGCTTTATCTCTTTAGTGATGTTTGGAGCAACCTTGGACCAGCTGTTTCCATTCTAAGTATTTCTCTTTTTCTGCCTATGAAAATAAGGAGGACACCAATAATTTTGCAAATGGGTGACAATAAGATGTTGTCAGAAAAGAAACTGATCTATGTATCTGGGTTTTTTTCTCCTCCCCTACAGTTCGCACTAGAATGGTAGGAAGAAGGTATTAAGAACACTTAAGTAGACCCTGTGACTATGGGAATTTGAAGATGAAACAAACCACTTTTACACTGTGCCCTGAAAAACACTTTCTGAGATAGGCAGATAACAGTGTAAGTGCCAAAATTGGTATTTGATTTTATATCTTAGCCAGTAAACTCCCATGAAGTATCTTCTTTAGCGTAACTCCATAAGCTTTCTTTTTGCTCCATAGTCTTATTGTTACAGTTTTTAGTATTATCCTTTGAAAGCATTGCTACAATTTGCTAAATCATTCCATTATACTTAGAAATTTTGATTTATTTCTATTACTATAACTTATGCAGCATTTAACATTTTTATTTGTATATATCCTTTTTTTGGATTATATCAGTGCTAATTTGTAAGGAACAGAACTGTTAACTCAAAAATAATGTACATTTTAAAGTATAAGTGTGAGATCACACAACTGGTGATGAGTTGGAACTTGAGTATAATTATTTTGATTTCCAGACAGTGGTTTTTATTTATATACAGTGCACATTGCATGCTCTTATTTATCACTGGTATGTTCATTTCTAGGTCATCTTTCTAGGGTGCTCTGTTTGAGAGGGGAAAATAGTTTAGGAACATTAAAATGCTATTAAAAGTCTCTTTACAAAAGTATTACATGCCCATCATAGGAATTAGAGAAACTATGAGGACAGACATAAAAAATAAAAATCACTAATAATTGTACAAGGTGATTATCACTGTTACTATTTTGATATATTTTTGCTTTTCTATGTTGACTGTACTATATGTACTCCATTAAGAAGCTTTTAATATGCATGTTTTAAAAATACATTGAAAAAGATTAAATTTCATTTAATTTTTTGAATTGTGGTTACACAAATACCGTTATGTGTTGATACCTTTTTTGCATTTAGTGTAACATCTAAAATCAACATTTATTTCATTCAATATTCTTATATAATGTAAATGTATTTTTTTATGTCACTAGAAATCTAGTGTTATTGGATTTGGCAGTCCAAATGTTTCTCATGCAGAACTCTCATTTTAAGGTATTTCTACAATGAATTTCTTTCTTTCAATAAGTTAAAAAAGCTTCACAGATACACACACATCTACAGGATAATTTACCTAAAATTTAAGTATGGAAGTGAGTCCTGAATAGGTAGACTTATTTTCCCAATATCCAAATTAAAGGTTACCAAATAAAGAAATCAAAACTAGAAGTTAAATATCTTACTTTATAGATGTTTACTCTTCTCACCTAAGTTCTATACTATCAGACTATGAGACTGCTCTAATTTTAAAATAAAAATTTAGGTAAGAAACACTTCTATTTTCCAGATTAAAAAAATAGCATTCTTAGATACAGGCTATATGCAGCATAGTTAGTATAAAGGAGCATCTCATCCTTAAACATATTTTCAACCCAAACTCATTACTCTTCCAGTAATGAGTTTCCAAAGCAATGCATCTTATGGTTCAAAATTCAAAAGGTACAGAAGAAAATAAAGTAAAAAGTCTTCCCCTACCTCTGTCCCCAGTGACCTATTTCCCCTCCCCAGAGGCAAAACAGTGTTATCAGATGCGTGTGTCTATTTCCAGAGATGCGTATTAGCATACACTGTTTCACAGAAAACTGTTTTCTTAACTATTTCCCTTAACTCTATACCTTGCACATCACCCCATATCTGTGAAAAAAAAGCCTGTCTTTATTCTTTTGTAAAAGCTGCATATGTGTGAATGTCTGTAGGAAAAATTTCTCAAAGAGAAATTTCTGGGTCAAAGGGTGAATTACCTTTGCAGTTTTGGTGGCACTGCCAAACTGCTCTCCAAAGAGGTTGTTCCAATTTATATTCTCAGCAGTAAAGCATGAGACTATGCAAGCCGCAATTACCAAGGAAAAAGTATCTTTAATTTGTTAAATAAAGTATGTTCCTTGTTAAAGATAACGGTGGCTACCCTAGACTTCAGAGAACGTCCCTGACAGACCCAGGAAAGGAACCTTGAGGGCCTGGATCTCAGTTGCCATCAGGCCACATTGCTTCAAGATCCCAGATATCCTTCCCTGACCTTCTTTTCTGCAATTTTTATTCTGACTTGAGATTTTGCTTTGGATTCTGTTCTTGCAGCTTCTTCCAGATCCCCTCTCTCTCACTATGTGGCGGTAGCTTTGGGGCTTCTGAGTGCCATTCTAGTGAGTCTGCTGCTCTTCCAGGGGATTCTGTGCCAGGGTAAGTGGTAACTTCAACCAAAATTTGTGTTATAAAAACAATGTAGCATAACAGAAAATTAGGAAAATGAAAAATAGCTCCAAAAAGATAAATCATCACTAGTACACAACAACATTTCCTGAGTATAGTCTCCTAGTCTTTGAGAGCGTGCATTTGTGTAACCATTTATTCTTTTAATAGAATTTCAGTCAAGTCCTGTAAAATCTCCCTCACTTCCCCCTCCTTTTTTTCAGTATGGCTGGGTATAGTTTTGATCATAGTATGCTAATAATGTTGCATATTGGTTTTTAATTTGAGATTATGTCATAAACATTTCCCTGCCTACTATAATATTTGTCATGAAAATCAAATTATTATTATAATAGTGTGTTTGACTTTTCACATAATACATATATCATAATTTAATTAGACATATTCTAATTTTTTTCCGTTTAGAGAGCTTTCCCATTTTCTGAAATGAACTTTTCTAGATGTAGTTCTTCTGGGTCCTTAAATAGGATGATCCAGAGGGCCATCAGTTCTTGTTTCACAGTCTAGAGTCGTAACTTAGGTTTTGTTGTCTGGGGATGATTGTTAGTAACACGGTAGACAGACTTTGTTCATTCGGATTCTAAGGGTTCAGCCCTGGAACCTCTACCTCAGACCCAGGTCCTGCCTTTGACAGAAGGACACTCCCAGGGAAGCTGGGACTTTCTGATTCAGTCTGGGTGACGTCACAGCTGTATGGAAAAGCCACAGCTCTATAAGGTGCTAATGTTGTAGCTCGATCTCCAGAACCCTATATTGGTCTCATGCCAGGCCTATTCAGAAAAGTTGTCTAGTCTTTAACATTAAGGACTGCTTTTCCCACTTTTAAACTCCCTAATCTGGAATAGATGCACAATCTACTCTGCAATTACAAATCTACACACGTGCTCACTTTATGTAATAGCTCATACTTGTCTGTTGTGGAATTGGGCTTATGGTTAATTTGTACAAATGTGTTTCATGGAAGTAGAAAGTCAATAACATTATGGAATCTTGGTTGAAATTACCTTGAAATGACGTTCCCTTTCATTTTCACAGAACTATGATCCAACCATTTTAAAGGAATGAGAATGTTTTGTATTTAACAGAGCTCAGTTAGGAAACCTGTACCACTTTTCACGTTAGTGTCTGACACCCTTCTCTGTCAGAAAACCTTATTTTTTAATATCTAAAATAAATTCTTTTTGCTGAAGTATAAGTCTTTTATCCAATTTCCAGTGAATATTTTTCACATTTGTGATTAAAAAAAAAACCCAAACAACCTTTTATTCTAGTTAAATTTGCTCTTTCTAGTTTCTGTCCTTTTGTTTTACACTATCATGGGGTGTCAGATTGAGGTTGGACATTCTAAAAATGTCCACCTGATTTAAGCAGTGTGCATTATACAGTTACACAGTGTATGCGCTGAGCCATATAAATGGTACACTGATACATTCATTTTATCTTTATTTTTATACACATCTTTATACATTTATTTTATCCACTGTGTATATATCACATGTGGAGAAACAGCTCTAGCACAAGAAAGAGACTCTCCTCACGGCCCTCAGCTGGATGGTACCCATTTCCTTCCCTGCTCCTTCACACCCTTGCTCAGAGGAGTGTACAGCAGTAGTGACAGAGTTGCACACTGTGAGGCATTTATTTTGAGGCCGTGCATTGTTGTACATTTCTCTAAACCTTAATCTGAAATATGGTGGGGCAGGGGAGACATCTTACCTCCCATTTCACTTCCAAGATTGAGTGGTCCATAAAGATGTGAACCAGGTCCTCTTCCTTTTCTAGGTTCCAGATTCTCCACCTGTGCCAGCTGCCCTAGCTGCCCAGATCGCTGGGTGAGGTATGGTGACCACTGTTACTACTTCTCCGTGGAGAAAAGGGACTGGAATTCTAGTCTGGAATTCTGCTTAGCCAAAAATGCACATCTCCTTATGCTCACAGACAACCAGCAGCAAATGGTAAATGCAGCATTTGGCAAATGTAGGCTATTTTGTTGGTGAATGCTCTTCAAATGTATCACGTATCCTCTTTTGACGAATCAAAGGAATATTCTTTCCTTTTTCTCTCCTTTTCTCTGTCTTTTCCTTCTTTTCTGCTCCTCTACCCCAGCCTTCTCCCCTCTCCTTCCCCTTTCCCTGCCTCACCCAGAGACCCTCCGGTGTAGAAAGCTAGATGCTTCCCTTGGCGTGTGTGTGTGTGTGTGTGTGTGTGTGTGTGTGTGTGTGTGTGTGTGTTGGAGGCAGAAGGATGGCGAGTATTACAGAGAGGAATTAGATCAGAAATACAGGTCTAATTAAAAGAGAGCATTAGATCCAGGAACATATGGGTCATAAAGAGGCAGCAGATTCCTACACGAGAGTTGGTGGAACTCAAGAGGGAGGGGAAGTGGGTTGTGGGGCACGGGGCCTGGCAAATGCCTTCTTTACAATCATTTCCCTTCATTCACTGGAATCCAGTAAGTTCCAGGCTACGAAACAATTGGGGTGGTGGGGAGGGCACAAGGAAGAAGCAGTTCTAGAAAGCTGAGAAAGAAGGAAGGAAACTATATGTGTGTGATTTTAAATTCCCTGCATTGCTGAACTGGTGGGCTCCACTTCCTCCAGGCCTGTCAGATCCTTCCTGTCCTCCCCACGGTCTCCTGGGGGACAGTTTGTTACTAACCCTAGAACATCTCAAGGTAACATAAGGAGTTAATATCCAGAGGTAACAAAAATCAATCAGATTCTAACTTGTCAACTTAAATAACATTTACAAAGAAAACAAGAACTCCTAGTTAAACTTTTAGTGCTGGTTTCATGCTGATTTTTATGCTTTGAAATTACTTTATGTCTTCTTTTTGGGGTAGAATCACAGAGAAGAGTTTATTAAGAATTCAACTTTATTAACATCCCTTGGGGAAATTCTGAGAGGTAATTAATTACTCTAAAGCAGTTGGGGAGAACATATAGTTTGTAAGTTATATAACTTCCTATTTTAAGAGAAGATGAAAGCACCTAGGATCTTGTTTGTCAAAAGAAAATTCATTCCTTTGAAATTCTGCATAGAATCCAACTTCGGATCAGTTCACCTCTGATTTACTTTTCCTTTATGCTCTCCCTAGACTAGGTGGCAGAACGCACTGGGATCTCTTCGTTAGACGTGTGAAATCTTGGTTTCATGGCATCTGGTAATAATAACATTGCTTTCTGGATCTTTTTGCAGCAGCTTCTCCTCTCATTCTGGTATAGCTGCATCTGAGTTCTTGGGCTGACTGAAATCAATAGCAGAAGTGAGCCAAGAGCTTGAAACATTGTTGGGAAAATACTGACACACAGAACAATGAGTCATAACGCAAGACACTGCCCCTGAGAGTCATGCTGTAGCAGCTACTGTAAATTACACAGTGTGATGATGGGAGATGAGGTAGAGGATAGCTGGGACTTGGGGATATTGCTGTTACTCTGAAGTCCTCTGGAGGAATGGAGAGTATTAAAGGATTTTGTCTTTCCTTTCCTTCTTTATTTCCTTTAAATCCTGCCTCTACTGTTGAGCAAGCTGAACAGAGTTAGACTGACTGCATTTCCAAAACTGGTTTGTTTTCTTCTGCGGCCCCTTGGCTCCAGTCAGCACTGGAGAGGGTGGAATACCCCTGAGAGGCTGGACAGCAGCCGCAGGTAAGCCTTGCGTCTGACACTCCTGGGGACTTTTGCCTGGTCCTCCGGCTTGATTCTTTTTCTTGCCCTCAGCTCTTGTCAGATTCTGTAGAACCAATTTGACTTCTGTATGATCTGCTGACTCCCTTGTACTAGTGTTTGTCTTTTGTTCTCATGGCAAGATTTACATACTCTTTTAAGATATGCTTGCTATTCCTAGTTTCATACTTAGATCTAAAGAGCTGCCAAAAGAGCATATGGGTGTGTTAAACCTGAAGTTTCCTAACTGGCATTCCGCTAGAGGGGAACACCGCTAGGGGATTAGGTTGCTACATGCCAGAGGCTGTCAGAAGTGTCCCTCTTTTGCTGTTAAATAGTTATCTATCAGTAAGATATGTAAACACAGTCTAGCTCTATCTTAGATCAGTTATAACCAAGTTTATAATATAGATAATAATAATGGAAACTGCCATGTATTGAGCACTTGCTTTGTGACGGGTGCTCTATTCTGTTCTCCTTAATCTTCACAGCACAGCCTACAAAGTGGAATTCAACGTCTCCATTCCATTGATGAGTGAATACAATTCAGAAGAGTTAATGAACAAGTCCAAGGCTACAAATCTAGCAGAGCCAGACTTTGTATTTATTTATTTTTTCAGAGCCAGATTTTACACTCCACATTACCCCACCTTTTTAAAGTCACTTATAGATACACTGTATTTAGCAGCTTCCAGAATCCACCTCATGCATGCTGAAAAATAAGATAATTTTTCCAATTATTTGTCTTCTGGTGCCTTTTCTTTTCTATACTTGTTTAGAAAATTATTTGAATTTGAAATCTGGAATGTTCTTTATATGGCCCTTGGGATTTAAATATTTTTTTTAAATAGTGAGATGCTCACTGATCTCTTTTTTCTATCTTGGACTTTAAGACTTATTTTATTTTTGAGGAAATAAAAACAAAATTGAAATTGAATTGCTCTGTTCTTTCCTCAGTGTTCTGTTTATACTATGGCAACTGCCCTTTGCTGTTCTTTTTGCTCTTTGAATTTATCGTTAGATCTTTAGATATGTTCAAGTCTTGATTTTTTTTTGTCATTTCCCCCCCGACATAGCTCAGTTTATTTTATTTATTTTTTAAAATTTGTTTTATTTCTTTTTTGGAGGGGAAGGAAATTATATTTGTTTATTTACTTATTATTTTTAGTAGAGGTATCAGGGATTGAACCCAGGACCTCAGGCATGCTAAACACACACTCTACCACTGAGCTACACCCTCTCTCTTAGCTTAGTTTATTTTGAATGTTAGGATTTGTTTCTTATAGTCGTTGGTATATTACCTGAAAATATATGTTGACTAGAGAGTTCCTGTGGAAATACTTTGGTTTCTTTAAATCTATCCTGACGCTCCTTGCCCCGTAACATCTTTCTTCCTCATTATCATAATTTGAGATTATGTTATATCTTTCTTTCTCATTATCATAATTTGAGGTTATATTATCAGACTTTATTGCTTTCCAACCTCTCATTCAGCTTGAACCAGCTTCCCTGTGAGAGTTTATGCCTTTGGGATTGTCCCTGTCTTCTCCCTGAAATTTCAATATTGGCTTTTCTTGTATTTAGGGTTTACATCTAATTACACCCAAGGTTTTCTTCTCTGGATTCTTCCATACAAACACTATGGTAACATGGTCACTTTTCCCCATAATTTAAAGTAGAATCAGGTAATGGAAAGGGCTTAGTGTTTTTCATACAGTCATGAGTTTGTTTTTACTACATTGCTTAGTAGATGCGTGAACTTCAGCAAGTTTTCTTAACCTTTTTGGTTCTCCATTTTATCATGTACCAAGTGGAGGAAAAATTTTCCAGAATTGTTATGAATATTAAATGAGAAGATCTATGTGAAATTTCCTTTAACATAATAGGAATCACTTAATTTTAGTTTTTCTTCTCTTCCACTTTAAGTAATTCTCCTTAAAACTCAAAATAAAGCCCAGAGTCAAAGTAACTTTTGTTCTCTTCTGTCTCCTAAGACATGAAATTTCAGTAAAATTTATATCACAAATAAATTATGATTTGTTGAATTGAGTAGTTCCCTTATGAAGACATCTGAAATGATATGTCAGAAGACTGAATGAAATGGCTGGAAACACAGGGTAGATGGCAGGAGAATTGTTGTTCTGGATGTCTTGATAGTCTGGTAATGTGTGTGTCTTTTGTTACCCTTCCTTTGTAAACCAATCAAGCATCCAGTATGAACTTCACCCCAAAGCATGTTTGGTAGGTAGGTTAGGATATCTCTCACTATCTTTTTTTTTTTTAACTTAAAAAAATTGTGGTAAAACATGAATAACCTAAAACTTAGTATTTTGACCATTTTCAAGAATACAATTAAGTGCCATTAAGTACATTCACATCACTATGCAACCGTAACTGAGCAGGACCCTGCTGTCATTGATGACCACATGGTATTTGTAACTGCTTAATTTATAATAGGTAAAGTGGCTTTTCTCATGCCCTTGCTGACCAGGGTTAATCTAAAGAGGAGGAGGGCTTGGGTGGTCCGCCCAACCCTTTCATGGTGCTGCATGTGGGGATCATGCTCAGTGCCCTCCTCTTGCTCCTGACACCTCAGAAAGGGCAGCTGGGTGTTTTGTCCACCTTATTTTTCATAATTTGCCCTAACTGTGCATGTCAGAATTATTTTTAGCCCTTTGTGGTTTCTTTGTATTTTGTTGCTTGAGGTGCAGGTCCCAGCCTGCAGCAGGAGGTCCCAGGTCTCAGGGTGCCTAAAATGCTACAAGCACTTTTCAACCTGAGTTTAAACTGCACACGTTTTTCTGTAGAGCTCTCTTCCATAGGCCCCCTTCCTCCACATCCTTTGTTCTAGGCATAAGAGTATTATAAAAGTCCCAGAGCTAGAGGTGAATTTCATGCCCAGCAGAGAGAAGGGGACCACTGCATCTGCAAAAACAAGAACAACTTTATAACAGTTGGAATCTCCATGAAAACTAGCTCTGCCCCTTGAACTCTTACTATAAAACCCCCTTCCTTCTCTCCCCAGCAGGTTTACAGTCTTGGAGGCATTAGTCCACTATTACATCCTTTGCCTGGCAAAGAAATACAGCTACCTTTTCTACTTCATCCAAAATTCTATCCTTGGGTCTCAATTCAGTAGGCAGGGCTTGGAGGCCTCAACCTCAGCCTCAGTGACACAATCATGACCACTATTCAGCTCCAGGACTTTTTTATCATCCCAAACTGAAATGCTGTACCCATTAAACAGTAACTCCCCATTCCTCCTTCCCCTCGGCCCCTAGTGACCACTGTTCTACTTTTTGTCTCTCTGAATTTGCCTGTATCTGGCTTATTTCACTTAGCATGCTTTCAGAGTTTATCTGTGCTGTAACAAGTATCAGAATTTTATTCCTTTTTATGGCTGAATAGTATTCCATTATATGGATAGACCACATTTTGTTTATCCATTCATCTGCTGATGGGCAGTGTTTCACTATTTTTTTTTCTTTCATATTGAGATTTTATTGGTGGTTTTGAGAATCAGTACGTGTTGCTGCAAATGACATTGTTTCATTATTTTTTATGGCTGAGTAATATTTGCATGTTTTTATATGATAATAATCAATGTTTACTTACTACAGGATATCTGAAAAGTCTGGAAACATATGATAAACTTATTTTTAAACAGTATGTTAGTTACATTTTCAAGTAATATGCTCAGTGTGTTTTTATTCAACCTCCAGATTATGTTTTCAGGTGAAATACCTCTAAATTGAAAGCAGTAGATCTAATCTATTTTAGATTTTAGGGGTGCTATGTATTGTACTTTTTTTCCTAATTAAAAACTACATCTATTGTTTTAAATACTTCACCTGAAAAGGTGTCTGGAGGTTGAAGGAAAACATGTAAATGATATTATTTGAAAATAGATGTACAATTTGAAAATACATTTATCCTCTGTTTCTAGGCTTTTTGGACACCCTGTATTTACGTTTTGCTTTTATCACATAGTATTATTTTATTCCTGCTTTTTCCAAACGTTAAATTATTATAGATACTTGTCTTTAAAAATTCCGTTATTCTATTATTGGTTAACTGTTTTCATATTCCTAGACAAAATTTTACTTATTTCCAATTTTTCTTCAGCTATAAGCATATTTATATGATTTTTTTTTGTGAGGTTATTTCTTTAGGACATAGTCCCTAAAATTAACTTAGCTGATCAAGGATATGACCATAAACTGACTATACTTAAATAAAAAAAAGTAAAAAAAAAAAGATATCACCAGTAGCTTTGATATATTATTAGTGTATCTCCACATTAGTATATCTCCACATAGCTTAGATATATCCCATAAACCATGTTAATTTTGGAAGTTTAAGGAGTATGTTCTATACCTTAATAATATTTTAATTAGAATTTTAAAATATTACCTGCTAAAGCGTGTGTGTGTGTGTGTGTGTGTGTGTGTGTGTGTGTATAAAGCATGAATAAGGACCTTAAAAAGAAAAGAAAAAGGAAAGAAAAAATGTATCTGATTTCATTTGCTTGGTTTCTGTCTTCATCTTGCTTTTAGGTTTTACATTTTTTTCTCTCTAAAATATAACCAACCATTACTAATTCTAAAGTGACATGACACCTTATTGCTCTAGTTCGCACCATCTCTGGAGGCTAAGAGTTCTAAGCTAACACCTTTGCCAATAAGCACTTTTGCTTATACTTTTATGTTGCTTCTATAGTCTCACACACACACACACACACACACACACACACACACACAATCCATGACTACATAGAACATAGATAATTGCACTCCAGTTTTAAAGGCTTCTTTCAAGCGGGACAGTCTTCAAGAGAAAGTGATATGGTAAAATTTGCACTGTCCAGCCTCACCAGTGAGAAGTAGTAACCTGGTGTGGCCACGTGACGTGGAACTGTGTGGGTCTTGGGAGTTAAGTGCAGGACGGGGGTTTATAAGTGAGTATTATCTAATCCCAGCTCTTCTAATTGAGGTTTTTGAGCAAGTCCTCACTCATTTCTGTGCCTCATTTGCTGTCATTCCTTCCCCTTGAAATGAGGAGAACAAAGAAGTGGACAGTTTTGCTTAAAATGCCAGAGGTGGAAGAATGAGGAAAAATTCATTTTTTCCTAATTTAAATAATCATTATAGGCAAATTGTTTAAGAAATGCATGACAGATTTCTGAAAATTAGGATGTCATTTATCCATCCTACCCTTCCTTTGTGCTCTTCAGTCCACTCCTACCCACAATGTACACAATTAAGTACTTGATGGGAGTGGAGGGTGCGGAGTTTGTGTTCAAAAAGGTTTAATCTCTTCCTGCATAATAATTGGCTCTACATTCCTTAATTCTATAAATATTTTTGAACATAATGTCATATGTTTTTCTAGGTGCTAGAGGTACAGTGGTCAGCAAGTGTTCTTGCCTTTATGGTGTTTACATTTTAGTCAGAGGAAAGATAGACAGCAAACAAGTAAACGGATAAATATAGTGATCTGTGCTTTGAAGAAAGTGAAACGGTGCGTTATGTTAGTGGAAGAACTAAAGGTACTACTTTAGA
The DNA here is from genome assembly GCF_009834535.1 of Camelus ferus. NCBI lineage: Eukaryota > Metazoa > Chordata > Mammalia > Artiodactyla > Camelidae > Camelus > Camelus ferus. Next base: position 15,546,842 of record NC_045729.1, on the reverse strand, counting down.
TTGTCCGGTTAAGCAAGGCCTCTCGAAGGAGGTAATGTTTGAGCTGAGACCTAGACCCAGATGGAAGCCATGTGAAAGTCTAGGGGAAGGGTATTCCAGGCAGAGGGGAAAGCGTTGTAAAAACACTGACCTTGCTGTGTTAAAAGAGCTTAAAAAAGGAAGAAGGCTCACATGGCCGACTGTAGTAAGCAAATAGATGGTTGGCAAGGGCTAGGTCATGTAAGACCTTGTAATACCTAGTAGGGATTATAGATTTTATTCTGTGTGAAAAAGGAAAGCGTTAATCAGGGGCAGAGTGTGATCTTGTTTACTCCTGTAAAGGGTGAGCCTGATGGAATGCAAGAGTTTAGCTCTGGGGGAGAAAACTTGTATTCTTACTCAGTAAGGAGCCTTGGGTAAGCCCCTTCACCCATGTGAGCCTGTTTCCTCATCTGTAAAGAGGGGATGACAATATTTGCCGACCTTTCAGGGTTGGCAATAATTTTATAACTGGAAAACAGTCCTGGAGAATATCTAAGCTAAATTGTCATAAGGAAACTGAGGCTCAGGCAGATGAAGCAGTTTGTTTACCTTCAAGTGACAGGGAGAGAACGAGTGGCAGACTCGGGTAGATTGTTTCTGTTCTGTTTTCCTAACGCCGTACGGTATACCCAGCATTTCAGATGAAATTCGGAATGAGCGCACAGGGATTTTGCAAACCTTAAAGTGCAATACAGATGTAAGATATAGTGGTGTTCAGGGTACTCTACCCGAGAGAACAAAGCTATCATAAGACATAGATTACTGGGGAAGGAAGTGTTGATAAACAGGCTGAACTGATTTTTCAAATGCTTCATCCAAAAGCCTCCACAACCATGTGTCTTCGGAGGAAGCTAAAGTTGAAATTCAATGAAGAGTAAGTAGAGGTTTTTCTGAAAATGGGAAATAGCACGAAAGACTTGTTCTATCTCTGTTGTGTACTGTATGTTGAGTCCCTCCAAAATTCGTGCCGTCATCCTCAGTGAGGTGGTATCTGGAGATGAGGCCTTTGGGAGGTGATGAGGTCACGAGAATAGGGTGCTTTATGCTGGGATTAGGGTCCTTACAGGAAGAGACATGAGAAAGCGTGGCCCTCTGCTCTCCACCGTGTGACGATACAACCAGGAGCCGGGCGTCTGCAAACCAGGAAGCAGCCGCTCGCCAGACACCACATCTGCTGGCACCTTGATCTTGCACTTCCAGCCTCCAGAACTTTGAGAAATAAATGTCTCTTGTTCCAGTCACTCCATCCATGGTGATCTGTTACAGCAGTCCGAACGGACGAAGACAGTCTCCTCTACTATCTTTACTGGGAGTTCAAAGAGGCTTTGTGCCTTCTGGACTTTTGAAGAGCAGCTCTTTATTCGCGCTGGTGAAAGTCTCCAAGTAGGTGAAGGCGTTTAGTCCAGAGACATATTTCTGAGATGAGTCCTTGAATTCTTACTCTCTAGCAACAATCTTCCTGGAGTGGAATAAAAATGATGACATAAAATGGGACATCTGGTGCTCCTCGTGAGTTGAGATTTCACTGCTTCCTTCGTAATTCCTGGATAAAAAAATCAATATTTTCTTCCAAAGGTATTCAACTGTGTAAGCTGTCGTTAGAAGATATTGATATGTTTAAATGGCTAAAAATATATAACTTTGGAACAAAATCAGGGAGTTAAAATTTTTTTCCCTGCAACTTGCAGAAGAAAGTAATTTTCTTTGATGTCACGATAATCTCTTGAGGAGGTTTTTCAGATTGCTTGAAGGAAATCCGAGAATATTCTGCCATCTTAGATCTCCCTCTTCTAACCCTGGTTTTAGGATACCTGACCTTGGGTATAATGAGAAACGAGATGCATTAGCTTTAATAAACATCCTTCATCAGCCAGTTTTTGTGGCAACATCAGGATCCCATGGAAATGACTAATACTGGAATTTAATGTTACATGCTTACACTGTCATCTTGGCCTGTTTTATCAAAGAGAACGCACAGTCCCTTATCTTGCTGAATGTGCATGTTTCTTGGCACATCCTAGGAATCTCACAAAATTTTCAGGGCTAAAGATGGTACAGTTTGAAGAGAGAAATGAATTACAGACAGATGGACCATCTCAGTAGAGGACATGCCAAGGCCTTGGGTTCTAGTCCAAGTCCTACCGCTAAGTTACTGTGAAGTAACCTATGTCACTGCCCTTTTTTGAGCTTCTGCTCTGAAGGAGAGAAGTTATGAAAGGAGGAGAGGAATCAAACCAAATTCCTCTCATTTGAGAGTTTGACGCTCTGTGTGGTGGCCACTGCAGAGGAAATGGCAGATTATTTCAAAGCATCCATGTGGGAAGGAGGCTTGAGACAAATGAACAGTCTGGAAATATATAATCATGGAAACAAGTTAAGTTTTTTTTTTTATAACATCTATCAGATTAAACTCTTAACTCAGAGAAAACCAAACCAGCTAAGCAACCAAACAAAAAACACTAAAACACAAGATTCCTGGGAACAAAATAGAAGGAACAGAGAAACACTTTTAATGGTTTCTTACTAATTTTCCATTTTCTTTCATAAGGGATTTGCAGTGGACTTCAGAGAATTAGAATAAGAAGTAAAGTAAAGAGAAGAGGCTGGGCAGTTATCAATTACACAAACAGTATCTTCTGGACACAGAATCATCAGTTACTGATGTCCAGGAACGCTACATGTATCCCAGAAACTTTGGTATCTGTTAAGACATGTATGAATACCTTTGAATATTCACTCATGCTCTAAAGCAGATATAAGCACATTGAGTTTCTTATTTTATAAGTAACTGTTCATTAGTTTTTTGGTCTTCAGACTTATAATTTTATCCTTCTTGCTCGTGAACAAACACAACACTTGTCAACATTAACATCACATTGAAAATTCAACATCACAGTGAAATTCTAACAAAACCAATTTTCAGATCCAAGGTGATAGTTTATTTGTTGCAAAATATATTTATTATCCTAACACCAAATCTGATACAAAATTAATCGTCTGGGATTTATCTTTTATTTTATTACATTTTTATTTATAGAGACAATTCCCTTAGGATGTAAATGCCTTTATTTGACTGTCAGACTGTACAGAACAAAGAATCTTTTATTCCTGTTCTAGTGGGGAGCATGGGGCATATAAATGGTGTAGCCAACTTAACTTTACCTTAAGCTTGTTTACTTAACCTTTTTTTTTCTTGTCGTACGCAAGACTGATGAGGGTTTGGAAAATGGAAGTTTAGTGGGAAAAAAACCCAAGTATATTGCTACGAGCTGAATAACAATTTATGTATTAAATGATAATAAGGAAGATGACTGCTTCCACAGCAGTGGGTAGCCTTTTTCTTTCAAAACAAGAGATACCTACCTGGTGCTCCATTCAATCAAGCAGAAAGTTGCAATGGAAGACAGAGATGTAATATGTATCTTATCTGTCACATTATAAGAATGCAGTTATACCCATAAAGTTCAGTTCTAGGAAGAGCTCCGCTCTGCAAACAACAAATCTCTAGAATCAGAGTGTAAAAGAGAGAGAGTGATTTGGAGTTGGTGGTTATTTTACTCAGCTTCGGCTGCTATAAACTATGGGGGGGGGGGGTTAAACCACAGGCGTTTGTGTCTTATAGTTCTGGGAGCTGAGAAGTCCAAGGTCAAGATGCTGGCAGATTTGGTTTCTGGTGAGAAACTTCTTCCTGGCTTGCAGATAGCAGCCCGCTTGTTCTGTCCTCATGACGGTGGTGGAGAGAGACTGAGCTCTGTTCTCTTATAAGGATGCTAACCCCTTCAGTCATGAGGGCCCCACCCTCATGATGTCATCTGAACCTCATTACTTCCCAAAGGCTCTACCTCTAAAATACCATCACATTATGGTGTCAGAGCTTCAACATATGAATTTTGGGGGGACACAAACATTCAGTCCATAATAATGGTGATGAGAGAGGGTGTAGGAATAAAGGCTTGACCGTGACACCAAATCTCTTCTTTGACTTTCTGCATTTTTCTTCCCTTTTGTCACCTTCTTTGACCTCTCCCTTAGTTCCAGCTCCCAAATTTCCTCACTCAGGACTTTTACTGGATTGGTCTGAGAAATAATTCTGGCTGGAGATGGGAAGATGGATCAGCCCTAAACACCTCAAGGTGAGGAGCTTCAAAAGAGTGGGAGGAAAAAGTGAGAGAGAGAAGGAAAAAGAAAAGGGAAGAGAAATGATGTGGTTGGGGAAATAGATCAAGGATAGCAGATGGAGGGCGAGGAAAGGGTGAGGAAAGGAGACAGGGAACAAGGAAGGAAACCCAAACCCACAAACCCCAGAACATCAAAGGATGACATTTAAAGAGGATAATGAGCAATTTTTATTCTACTGTTTCAGGAGCTGGATGAATTGGGGTCTGAACAGGGGAAAGAATTTGCTCATGTTTTATCCCTTCATGCCTTATAACTCCTTTACTCTGCATGTCACCGTGAGTGATTGATTTTTCTCATTTCTTACAGAATTCTTTTAAACAGCTTAGTACAGAAGTGTGGGACCATCAGCAAAGAGTATCTCCAAGCCTCTAGCTGTGAAGTTCCTTTACCGTGGATCTGTCAGAAGGTCAGGCTGTGATGACTGGTCAGGCTGTCATATGACTCCCTACAAAGAGGGAGCTGGCCCCTGGGTGTCAGGCTACCCATGACTCATGGCTTGTGCAAGCTACCCGACTACGATGCGCGTTAGATGTAAGACGAGTGCAGTCGCCCTGGGTTGATGGTATATTGCTGGGCTCTCTTTGAGAGTATTTAGATATTATCTTAACAGTTCGCAGACTGGATGTAGGCAAATTTGTGAAACAGAGGTTTGTTTTTAGTATTTCTCACTCTAGTGACTACCCCTGCCTCCTGCGTCCCCATCATCTCTGCCAAAAATGTACTTTTTTCCTGTTATTTTCTGAGCTGACGAAATCTGTGCAGACATGTACCAACGCCAGTGTACTAGAGGGTTTTTATGCGTGCTAGTGGGTGGACATGCTACTTCACCCTGATAGTATATTTTGATTCAAATAGTGGTCCTTTGCAGATAAAGCTGTGTTCTGAAGAATAATGCCGATGGTGAGAAAACAGGTTGTGGAAAGTAGATGAGAGTAAAGTGGTGCTTTGATTCTCAGCGCTTCACACTTACACAATTGCCTTGACTCTCAGAAAAATTTAATTTTTCTCTGAGAGTGCGTAGGCGGGGTTGAATAAACCAACCCGTGACTACCTTTTCCATGTGATGAACGTGATTTGCATTTTAATTTCACAACAGTGGTCAATCTGGTAAGGCATTTTTATAGAGAAAAATTAACGGAGGCAGCTTATGTGATTGATCCCCAAATTATCTTAGGCACGCATGCCTCAAAAATGAGAAAACCGTTATTGTTTCTCTTTAGTAGGGTTTGGACACAGATAAGGAGGGAAGGCGTTGTTTAAAGGTACAGGAGGGAGTGACGAAGGAGACCGTAATTCTGCTCTGTCGATGACACTGGGTTGTGATGTTGACTTGTCTTTCTCTTTTGTAGTATTTTTAGGACGTGGACTGTGTCTTAGCCACCCTTGTATTCCAAACACCTAACATAGTGCTTGCATCAGTGAATATTAAATACATGAAAGGATAAATAAAAAAACCATTTAAAAATTCTTATTCTACTTGTTTCTGTTAGCCCACAAATTAATTAGAGGAATTAAGAGCAAGAAACGCAGTATATCCTAATCTCCCCTTAACCCTACTCATGTGAGCATTCAGTCACTGGCTCTAAAAAGGCAAAGGGCCTACTTCATCTAGATATAGAAACTGGAATTTCTCTATCAGCACTCGCACCCCACAGCTGTGATCCCACAGCTGCATGAACGTTGTGCAGTAAGCTTATCCAGGACATGCCGTGTTTAGAATAAGACATTTTTTAAAGATAATAAGAGACCAGTAACAAAATGAGAATGAAGAAAATCCAGAGGGGGAAATCCTCCATAGGGGTCACAGCTATGAGGTGTCTGAGGGTCAGTAAGAAAAGTGAAAATAGTAAAACTGTGTAATATAGCAAAAACCTGGACTCTCGTCCATTTTGTTATTTTGCTATATTACTGTACTTTAGTAAATAGTTTTTGGACCACAGGTACAGTGATCAGAGTTCCTCAGACCATCTCCGTCAGTCCATATATACCTCTGTCCAGTTCCGTTCACCTTCCCCTTCTTCCTGGATCCCTCCTTCATTCCTCTTCCCTCCACAGGAGTTTATTTTGATATTTGAGACATTCCTTGAGCTCATTTGTATCCTTAAAAAATACATAGTTTTCTTCTTTATTTGTTTCATGTTTAATTAAATGTTTTTTCCATGTATCTCATCACACTACTTTTTCCACTAGCAGCAGGCTTTTGAGGTCCATCCTCATTGCGCCGCGTACACATAATTCATCCTTTGACTGCTGCCGAGTCCCCGTTTATGTTCCCGTTCCCTTCACGCGGACGCCCAGTTTGCCTTCGTGCCCCCACCGTCACAAGCAGTGACGGGATGAGTGTTCTCTTGTGTGTCCCTGCTCCCAAGTCTTCTGCGTCTCAGGAAATGGCCCTGCCATCCACTTGGTTGTTCACATTCCAAACTGAAGAGCTTTCTGATATCTTTCTTTTTTTCCCCCACTCACTAGTGCATCAGCACATTTTCTCATCTCTACCACCGAAGTGTGTTCTAAATCTCATCACTTCTCTCCATCTCCACTTTTAACACAAAAAGCCACAGTGGTTGGTCACCTAGCTTACTTACTGTGACAGCTTCCTTTGTCACTGCCCCTCAAACTGGTTTTACTGAGGTACAACTGACACGCAATAAACTGAGTATATTTAAAGAGTTAAGCGGGCTAAGTTTTGACGTAGTGGATATACCTGTGAAACTGTCACCTCAATCAAGATATCACTTGAGTGAATATATCGCTATATAATCTTCATGCATTTTTGTAATTCCTCCCTCTCTCCTCTCTGTCATCCAAGACTCTTCCACTCCAGGGACCCCTGATCTACTTTCTGCCATCCTAGTTTTACAGAGTCTTTAAATATGTACTCTTTTTTTCTGGCTTCTTTTGCTCAGCGTGATTATTTTGAGATTAATCCATATTGTTATGTGTATCAGCAGTTACTCCTTTTTATTGCTGAGGTTTTGTGATATGGATGTGCCACAATTTGTTTATCCATTCACTTATTTATTTATTTTTAATTAGGTTTATTCATTTATTTCTATTTGGAGGAGGTACTGGGGATTGAACCCAGGACCTTGCACAGTCCACCACTTGAGCTATACCCTCCCCCCTCCATTCACTTATTGACGGGCATGCAGATAGTTTCCAGTTTTGGGCTATGAAAAATAAAGCTGTTACGAACATTTGGATATAAATCTTAGTGTGGAGAGAGGCCTTCTTTTTCTTTGAGTAAATACTTAGGAGGTGGAATGGCGGATCATATGGTAGGTAAATGTTTAACTTTTTAAGAAACTGCCTAGTCCAAGATCACAGAGATTGCCTTTATGTTTTCTTCTTGAAATTTTATAGTTTTAGATTTTGCATTTGGGTCTGTGGTCTATCATGATCTAACTTTTATATATGGTATGAGGTATGGGTTGAGGTCATTTAAAAAAATTCTTAAAGATGTCTAATTGTTTCAGCACCATTTATTGAAATAACTACCCTTTCTAAAATTGAATTTCCTTGATACCGTTGTTAAAAATCAGTGAACTTATACATGCAGGTGTATTTCTGCATTTTCTCTTTTGTTCCGTTTATTTTTATGTCTTATTCTTTTACTTCTACTCCAGCGTAATTTTATACTAAGTCTTGAAATCAGGTCATATAGTCCTCCACCTTTGTTTTCCTTTCTCAAAATTCTTTTAGCTGTTCTAGGTCCTATGATTTTTCCTATAGATTTTAGATAGATATACCGTATTCACATGTCATTTTGTACGTGCTGAGTCAGTGAGTACTTTCAAATGGGCCCATCAGTTTAAATTCTCCAGGAACATATGAGTTAAAGGGCCTATTTCTCTATATCCTCATCAAGCAAAAATGAAGTGAACCACAGGCTCCTCAAGATCATGGTGACTTCTCACTCCTGGCTTTGTCCTGAAAGGGTGATGAGTTTTTACGTGGGCGGTCTTTCCGTTTCTTCACCGTGGAACATGTATAAGACAGATGTTTCCCTTGCTAGTAATGATCTTCTCTCATGGCAAAACTTTGATGATGATAAAGTCTTTACTTCTGTGTTAATATTGAGATGGGAAGGAAGTGAAGGGGAGGGGAGAAAACTCCCGTGCTGGCACCCAGGAGGGAGCGTGAAGGGGGTGGGATGAGTGCGAAGGAAGGAGTGATTTTCAAGGTGGAGGGAGCACTCAAAGACTGAGATGCTACAGAGACATAAGGTAACGTAATGGGAGACAAGTATTCAGTGGAATTGGCAATCTGGAGGTCACTGTTCATAATCCATCGTTGACGTGCTGCTGGAAGATGTGAAATTTCAGTGAGTTCATTTTGAGAGGTCATCATTTTTTAAAAACCAGTTGGGTTGTAGTTAATGCAAAGAAGAGTGGGAGTATTCTGGATAAAGGACCATAATGTAGGGTGATCTGTTTTCCGTGTACAAGGATTACATCCACCCCGGATAAGGTTTATTGGGAGGGGCAGTGAGAGGATGGTCGAATTGTGGGGTCCCGGATCAGGGTGGAGCCAGATACCTGCTTGGGCAGGTGCCAAGGACAGGCATGAACTTTTCCTGCTGACTCAGACTAGACACTGATGGTATCTCCTACCTCATCACTCCTCCTGCTTTTGGCCTGGTCAGTCTGCAGACTTGATACACTGCTAGCAATAGATTCTGAAGAATTGTTTGTACGAATGCACAAAGAACCTCATTATACTTCTACAGTAGGGAAAATTAGAAACAATTCAAATGTCTGTCAGTATCAAAAATGATTGAATAAATAACCTCCTCTTTTCCTTTCTTTCTGTTTTTCTGTAGAACAAACCTTTTAAAATGAGAACTTTTTATCTTTTAACCTGTATAACTAGAAAACAGTGATCAAGACAGAAGCAAGCCAGTCTGCACCTCCGACTCAACGGTCGAGCCTGATCGTTGGCGAGCTGGCTTGGCCTTGACAGTGCGTGAGAGTGTTCGCCGGGGCTTCTCTGAGTCCATCCCAGGCGGAGGGTTAGTTGGTTCCTGTTGCTCTGGGCTTGGAAGCTCAGACTGTCATCGTGCTGCTCCATTTGTGCTTTGGATTACCTGCTTGATGCGCCTTTTCTCCTTTCCCCACCACCTCTTTTAAATCTTCTCTTAAAAGGTGTGTTTTCTTTCTTTGCTCCCCCAGAATAGGTCCTCCCTGTCTTCCAAAGGACCGTGTCTTGGGTCACCTGGACATAGGATCGGTGACTTCACTGCACACATTCCAGGTTTTGTCATAGGTGCTGAGACTGCTTCAGAGTTTCAGCCTTCTTAGCTACAACAGCTGCTGGGACCCGGGGCTGCCCTCACCAGTGTGTACCCAAACTGTTAAATACATGATGTCTCGCCAGGGATTGGCAAGAATGTGCTCTGTAGATCCCTAGTCAAGAGCTAGCAGGTTTTCTCCCCTTAGTTCTTCCTATTTTTCGCTTAAGTAATTTTTAATTTTTCTTGACTTGCAAGACCCTGCATGACTTGTAACCAACTGTCTGCATCTAAATGCTACTGGCTGTGACAGGTACAGAATGCACAAATGCCTTCCTGAAACCTACTAGTCACACTGGTTCTTTGTATGGCCACATGCTATAAATTTTTCCTTAGAAAATGCTATGTCCCCTCTTGAGAGCAGCAGGGTTATAGTGGGAAGAGCACCGATGCTGGAGTCAGTAAGACTAACCTTTATTCAAATCCTTTTTCTAATAATTGCTGTGTGACTTTAGGCAAAATGCTTAGCTTCTCTGAGCCTACATTAAGCCATACTATATGATCGTTCTATCTAAAAATAGCCAATCTCCTAACCCTCTGTGACATCCACTTGTTTAGTTGCTTCAAAGCTCTTGTCACAGTTTGTGATTCTCTTCTTTATGTGCTACTTCTTTCAAATTGTTATTTACTATGTTTTGAGGATGTGCATGCTCACAGTATAAACTTCAAAAGTTATAAAAAAAATACAGGCGTGAAGAAAGAGTGTCTGCTCCCACCTCTGATTGCTTGCTCACCCATTTCCTTTTCCTGGAGAAAAATACTGTTGACTTTTTATGCTCTTTCCCAGATATAACCTATTTACCCCCCACCACACACACAAATTCACCACAAGTTGTAGCATAGTATACACACTGTTCTGAGCTTTACTCCTGCCAGCCCCAGTTAACACTTTATCTTGAATCTTTCTATGTTTATACTCATTAGAATTGCCTCATTCTTTTTCGTGGCTGGATGGAATTCTATTTTATGGATTTAACCATTTGTTTAGCTAGTCTCCTATTAATAGAAGTTTAGGTCATTTCCTCTCCTTTGCCTGTACAAACAGTGCTGCAGTGACTATATTTCTACAGATGTAACTTTGTGCTTTTTTGAGTGTTTCTAGACATGCCAAATTGCTCTACATAAATCTACAGGTTTACTCTCCCACCGGCAATGTATCATAGTTTCATTTTCTCGACATCTCCACCAATGCAGTTTTTCATCAAACGTTTTGATCTTTACTAATTAGAGACATGAGAAGTGGTTCTCATTGTGGTTTTAATTTGTTTTTCTTTTATTAAGAATTACAGCGAGCATCTTTGCACATGCTTCCGAGCCTTCGTATTTCCTTTGCTATGAACTGACAGTTCATAGCCTTTATTATTAAAAAAAAAAAAAGGGTGATAACGATCTTTTCCCAAATAATTTGTAAGAAAAAGTTCTTTATATGATAAATAAATTAGCCATTTGTGTGTGATACAGGCTGAAAATATTTTATCTTGTTTGTAACTTTTCTCTCTATAGCATTTGAAATCCTCCATTCTCCATTCTAAGATTGAATTAAGGGAAAGTATAAGACAGCTGACTTCTAGTGAGAGGCATAGTTATCGAAACACTAGGAACTAACTGTAATTGGCATTGTTGTGTCACGAGGATGGAAAATTAGTGCATTTGCTAGTGAAACATTGAAATGAGCATAGTGATGACACTGACGAAGGCTTGTGCAGGAGGCTTAACAAATCTGGAGCGTATGCACTACAGATATCCACTGACAGAGTCGGGGGCTCATCGGATATCCCTGGACTCAGAAACAGAGCCACGAGTGGCAAACATTGTGGACAGGCTAGTACAGCCTAGCATCTTTAGAGATACAAAATTCTGGGTAGAGCTTACCTATGAATAATAGATTTTAGTGAGAGTGGAAAAACTTCCCCAGCGATGGAAGTAATAAAATGTTAGAGACTTTTTTTCCCTCTGGTCTCAAACTTTTGGCTGAAACCCAGAGCTGAGAATAGTAGGTGATGAGAAGTCCTGTATTCCAGAGAGTCCTTAGACACACCCCGTAGGACTCTCCAAACTGGTCTGGGGACACTTACCAACACGCCATATAAAGAAAAGTTCAAGACCAACTACAGTGGCAAATTTTTTGAAAATTTGTGGATGAAAAGATTGCTAGCGTGTTTCCCCTCCTTCTGCCCAGGCCAAGTGAGGAAGGAAACTAGAGGGCATCTGCTTGCTGGAGATAGACACAGAGTTTTACTCTCTGGCTCTGTGCTGCTCAGCTGTGGAAACTCGTAGATCTGGGGCTGACGGAGGAACAAGGGAGCGCTCAGAAGAACTTGACCTAAGTGCCGTGTTGTAGACGGCATAGAAACTGCTGTCTGGATATTGCTTAGAGAGGTCTGTTGGTGGGAAGCCAGCAGAAACTGCCCCTGATGAAAGGGTAAGGAAGGCCAGATGCAGTGGATGCAAGCTGCCATTTCATTGTTTGTTGAGTGGGTATAGGACCCTGCCTGGGCCCAGAGGAAGTGTGAGAAGGCAGTAGGGTTTGTGTTATTTGCAAAGGGCTTTATTCAAGAGGACTTCCTGCCAGGCACGGAGACCTCAGAAGAAAGCGGTCATGTGGAATGTTTCACCACAAGTTGAGATTTAAGGTAAAGTTAAGAGAGCCTTCAGAGAGCATGTCACCAGTTTCAGGGAACGGTGTAGTGCAGGAATCCCTCAGGGGTGTATCCATCTGTGTGTGGGATCTCCTAAAACCCATGCAAGTGCCCCATGAGTGATAGCTAGTATCTGGGTATCATGTCTGTCAGGGTTCAACAAGAGAAGCAGAACCAGTAGGAGATATATTTTTAAAAATGTATTGCCAGGAATTGGTTTATGTAATTGTGGAGCTTACTAGGCAAGTCCAAAACCCAAAGGGCAAGCCGTCAGAAAGGGCAGACTAGAGTTCTTCAGCAGAGGCAGACACTGCTGACCACAGGCGGAATCTCTTCTTCATCAGGGAAGCTTCAGCTCTGCTCTTAGGGCCTTTCAACTGATCGAATCAACCCCACGCAGATTATAATAATCTCCCTCGCTTGACGTCAACTGATTATAGACTTTAATCACATCTACAAAATACTTTCACAGCAGCATCTGGACTAGCGTTTGAATAACTAGGTCTGTTCCCTAGCCAAGATGACATGTCACATGACCCTCACAGGTATCATCCACACAAAATGATGGCCAGATAACAACAGTACCAGAGAGAAAGACTCTGCCCCTTTCTTCTGAGGCTGGAGGCCTGTCTCACTTCCCTGCTGTTGGTCTGTGGAAACAAGAATCAGAACTGAGAGGAATGTAGGCAGAAATTTTGAATCAGTTTATAAGATTGGCAGTTTGATTTAGATTGGATTAAACTTTTCAGGTATCAATTTGTGTACACAGAAATTGAGGATTGACAAAACGGTCTTATTTGGTTTCTGCACCTGTATAAATTTAGGGTTTTTTTTAATTAAAGATTTATTTTCCTATCACAGGACCTTTTTCTCTGTTTCTTCTTTTTCCCTCAAATCATCCACTTTAAAAGCATCTGTGATAATCTCATGTGATTTTAAGTGGCCCTCTTGTGGTCAGAGTCGATGATTGCAGTGGTGTAGCAGTTGCTAAGGCACTCAGCCCAAGGCCTTTTCAGAGAGGTACTGAGTTAAAGACACACCTTCAGGTTTTTGTTCATTTGTTTGTTTTGTTTTTAAATGGCCAATCATCGGTACAAGCTGTTATATCCTGTCACTAGGGGAAAGAATATTTTCTTATTACCTTGATTCTAGAAAAATTATTGCATTATTTTGACTTTACTCAGATACAAATAGTTCATTTATGATGAGTCATTTCCCTTGTCGTTGTACATTTTCAAGATAAAAATCTAGGATCATTTGTTTAGCAAGATTACCTGGTACTATTCAGGTCACTGCTGGTTGTGGACACTAGTCCTAGAATGATAGTGAGTAAGAACGAAAAACAGTCAACATTCAGTAGCAAGGGAAGTGGAAATATCAGTAGTAGGAGGCTCATTAGTGAAGAAAAGTACAAAAGTGGATAAAACAGAAATACATTGTATTTTTAATTAAAAGGTGACATTTGATTATAGAAAACTAACCTTTTTGAAAAAAGTAGGAGACAAAGGAGAAGTAGGGTAGAATCAAGTGCTAATCTTGTTATCATCATAAAATGGTTCATAGGCACATGTACATAATTCCAGTACATGGTGCAGAATCATCACAGAGCCACAGACACAGTGCTAGATCCTCAGGCCTTTTCTGTCCTTAAAGAATAAAGTGTAATTTAACCCCCCCCCAACACATTTTGAAAGACAAAAGCCATGATATCCATTTTTCTGTTTAAGTGCCTTCCGTGTTGGGTTATCCAGGTCAGGAAATCCTTCCTTAGTGTTCTGTGGAGAACACTAGGATGGAAATTAGGAGATTTTTCACAATTTGACTGATACATAGCAATGCTGTATTTGGAGTATCAGCTAGCTTTTCTGTTCTGTGCCTCCCTCCCATGCCTACGTCTGGCCACTCAGTATTCCTAAAACTTTCCTTCACTTAGCAGTGCATTTTGCTGAATCACTTTCATACCCCACGTTCTCATATACAGTACTGTGTTCTGTGTCATCATCTGGCTGCTAGTGATGCAGCATTTTCTAAAAGAGTTCCGCACTGTTGTCTCTGAGATTGTTTGCCAAGCTGACAACCAGTCTGTAGGTCTTCATGCTAACACTTCTTTGATCTTACCAGAAGTTGTGAAAAGAGGGTTTCAGTTTTCCAGTTCCTTTTTCAGGGTTTCAGAATTCCAGTTCCTTTTTCAAATGACTCATTGACTGAAACGTTGAGAGATTAAAGTTGTTCAGCGGGAAGTTCAATGGGAAAACAACCAAGTTCATCCATGAAGGAGGAATGATGACTACATCATGGCATTGCCCACCTGATAGCAAGTGTGTAAAATACTGTGGCAGACTGTCTTCCAAAGATGGCCTCGTGTCTCCCATCAAACATACTCCTTGGAAACAAATGAATGCCTCTGCTGAGGTATAACTGATTTACTGTAGCTATTTGAAGTGTACAACTTGATGAGCCACATGCTCTTTTACACTGTGTCCCTGCCACTTCCCCATCAAGAAGCAGGGTCTCTTTTCCTTACTCTTGATTCTGGTTTGAATATTTGTTGCACTTATCCTTTCTTTGTCTCGCCGTCACTTATTGAGTGTGTAGGGCAGATATCTTGTCTTGTAAATTCAGATTTCTTTAGGGGCTATCACTGAGGAGTGGTACCTAATAACTTCACCTCAAAACCCCATTCACACCTGATTTAGATTGTGAGATCCTAGACCATCCATAGTAAGAGGAGACTTCTCAGGGAGAGGCTAAGTGTATTTTGTATATGAGGGACAGATGTGATTTTGTAGTCAAATGACAGATTTAGCAAATTGTGTTTCCAAAGATGGCTACAACAATACCTCCAACTATATTCTCTTTTATAACGTGATCTTGCTTCTCTTCCCTCAAGAGATGGAGTCTGCTTCACTTTCTCTTGAATACAAGCTGACCTGGTGATGCTCTTTCTCAATCAAATGTGGTAAAAATGATTCTACATGACTATTGGGACTAGTTCATAAGTAACATTTCAGCTTCTGCCTTTGTTTCTTGGAACTCTTACTCTTGGGGGCTCTGAAATGCCATGTAACAAGTCCAGGTATCCTGTTGCAGAAGCCACAAGGAAGAGCCCAGAGGCTAAATGGAGAGGGAGAGAGGCCAAGCTGTCCAAGAATTCCAGTAGAGCCTTCAGATGATCCCAGTCCCAGCTGCTATCAGCCTGCAATTTCATAAGAGTCCCCTAGCAAGACTATCATAAGAATCACTTGGATAAGCCCAGTCAATCCATGAAACTGTGAAATATAATAAAATTGTTGTTTTCACTTATTGGATTTTGGGGTGGTTTGTTATGCAGCAGTAGATAAATTAAAGAGGTATTATCCACTGCAAGATGTGTCCCAATTTCAGGGATGTTAATGTGAAAAATGTGCACTTCATAATTGATGAAATTGATGAAATACAAAAAGACAAAAAAAAAATACAAAAATACAAAAAAATTCATGCAAATTGCATGAATAAGTACTTTGTAGAAGAAGCAATCCTAATGGCTAATATAAAGAGATGCTCCACCTCTCTAGTAATCAGAGAAGTAGAAATTAAAACAATCAAGAAATAAGACTTCTATTTTAAAAAGTGCAAGAATTAGAAAGTTAGATAAATGTTGGCAAGAAAATAGTAGAAATGGGAATCCTTTATGTACTACTGGAGTGAATATAGATTGGTGCAGCCATTCTGGAATACTTTCTGGCTGAATATTGAAATTAAGTTTGTATATGTTCCTTCACCCAACAACTTCAACCCTAGCTCTATAAGCCAGAGAAATTATCACACAGGTCAATAAATTGGCATGTATCAGGGTATTCAAAACATTTGTCAAAAGAATTGAAAATTTCCCAAACTGAAGTTCAAAAAAAAAAAAAAAAAAGGCTGGAAAAAATAGAACATAATATCTAGGAACTGTGGGATAATTACAAAAAGTGTAACATACATGTAATGGAAATGCCAGGAGGAGAAGAAAGAGACAAAAGGAAAAGAAGAAATACCTGAAGTAATGATGACCACAGTTTTTCCAGTTACTGACAGACACCAAACCACAGATCCAGAAAGTTCATAGACCACCAAGCAGGATAAACACCAAAAAATCTATACCGAGGCATATAATATTCAAACCACAGAAGATCAAAGACAGAGAAAATCTTAAAAGAAGCCAGAAGAAACTGAAAAGCCTTGCCTATGAAAGAAGAAAGACAAGAATTACATTGGACTCCTTCTCAGAAACCATGCAAACAAAAAGAGTGAAGTGAAATATTTAAAGCATTGACAGAAAAAACTCACCAACTTAGAATTCTATATCGAGATAAATTATCCTTTAAAAGTGAAGGAAACTAAAAATCTTCTCAGAAAAACAAAAATTGAGAGAAACTGTTGCCAGTAGACCTGCCTTGCAAGACATGTTAAAAGAAGTTCTTCATGGAGAAAGAAATGATGTCGGTCAAAAACTTGCATCTAAGAAAATAAAGAAAGGAAGAGTATTTGAAAAAGAAAGACAGAGGTAAAATAAAGTCTTTTATTTTTCTTATTTTTAACTAACTTAGATAACTGATCAAAATAATAGCAGTGATGTATCAAATGATTAAAGATTATAGCTTACGGATAAAGTGAAACATATGACAGGAATGTTAGAACAGAAGGGAGTGAGTTATTGGAAATATTCTAACGTGCCTGCACTACTTGTGAAACAGTGCCATGTTATTTGAAAATGGACTTGGATTGTTTATAAATATCTATTGCAAACTCTAGGCAAAAAAGTTTTTTGAAAAAGTATAATTGATATGCTAAAAGATGAGGGAAAATGGAATCATAAAAAATGCTCAAAATCAGAGAGGGCAAAAAGAAGAGTGAATGATAAAAAAGTAAATAAGAAGGGCAATAAATAGAAAGCAGTTAAAATATTGTGGAGATTAATCCAACTATATGAAAAAATCAACCTAAATGTGAATGGTCTAAATACATCAATTAAAAGACAGATACTATTACAGAGGATTAAAAAAAAAAAGAAGACCCAACTATATGTTGTCTACAACAAACTCACTTTAAGTCTGAAGACACAGGTAGATGAAAAGTCAAGGATGGAGAAAGATATGCCATGCTAACATTAACTTTTAAAAAAGCCTTAAGTAGCTTCATTAAGTTCAGAAAAAGTACATTTCAGAGCAAGGAAAACTCAGTGATGAAGAGGGACATTACATAATGACAAAGGGGACAATTCTTCCAGAAGACTTAACAAAATCCTGAATGTGTATGTACCCAACACAGAGTCAAAATATGTAGAGGGAAAAACTGACAGAACTGCAAGGAAGAACAGACAAATCCACTAATTTGTTGGAGATGTCAACATCCATCTGCCAGTAATTGACAGATCCAGCAGGCAGAAAATCAGTGAGAATATACACCATCAAGAAACAACAGCTAATTGACATTCATAGACTATTTCATCCAAGAACAGCAAGATATGCATTCTTCTCAAGCTCACATGGAACATTTATCAAGATAAGCAACATCATTGTTCATAAACCACATCTTAAACTTAAAAGAATAGAAATCATACAAAATATGCTCTCAGATAACAGTGAAATTAAATTAAAAGGCAAAAACTGAAAGCTCTAAAATCTCCAAATATTTGGAGGTTAAATAACTTCTAAATAGCACACAGTTCCAATAAGAAATCTTAAGATAAATTTTAAAATATGTCGAGCTATGTGAAAATGAAAATACAGCTTATCAAAATTTGTGGGATGCGGCAAAAGCAGTAGCTTAGAGGGAAATTTATAGCACTGAATGCATATAAAAAAAGAAGAAACATATAAAATCAGTAATCTAAGCTTCCATCTTAGGAAATTTGAAAATATCAGAAATGAAAGAGGCAATGTAACAACTGATGACATGGAAACTAGAAGGATAGTAAAGGAATATTACAAGTAACTTCATGCCCATACATGTGATAACTTGGATGAAATGGACCAATTCTTTGAAAGATGTAAGCTACCAAAACTTCCATGTGAGGAAATTGATAAACTAAAAAAAAAGGTCTGTATCTATTAAATAAATTGAGTCTATAATTAATAACCTTTCAAAACAAAAAACATCAGGCCCAAATGATTTCACTGGTGAATTCTACCAAATATTTAAAGAAGAAATGATACCAGTTCTCTACAATCTCTTCCAGAAAGCAGAAGTAGAGGGAAGACTTTTTAATACCAAAACCAGAGCAAGACATTATAGGGAAGGAAAACAACAGACTTTCTCATGAACAAAAATGCAAAAGTCCTCAACAAAATGTTAGCAAATTATAGCCATCAATGTGTAGAAGTAATTCTGTACCATGAAAATTGAAATTTATTCTGGGTATACAAGGCTAGTTCGACATTTGAAAATTGTTTAACATAATCTATCACATTAACAGGCTAAAGAAGAAAAATCATATGATCATAACAATACATGCAGAAAAAGCGTTTAATAAATTCCAACCCCCATTTATGATAAAAATTCTCATGAAACTAGGAATACAGTGGATCTTCCTCAGCTTGTTGAAGAACATTTACAAAAACCCTACAGCTAACATTATACTAATGCTAAGAAATTAGAAGCTTTCCTCTAAAATTTGGAACAAGACAGGAATATCCCCTCTAACCATTCCTATTCAACATTGTACTGAGAGTCCTTGCTAATGCAATAAGACAAGAAAAGGAAATAAAAGGTATACATATTAGTAAGGAAGAGAGAAAACTATCTTTGTTCACAGATTATAGATTGTCTATGTAGAAAATTAGAAAGAATTGAAACTCAAGGGAGGTTTGGGGAAGGGTTTCTTGGCTTTCAGTTTTAGAATAAACATTTGGGGAAAAATAGAACTTGAGAAGGAAGAAAGCCAATTAAGAGACTAAGGTTTCTAACTAAAATGACTAAATGATTAAAACATCCCCCAAGACAAAGCAATTCTTCCAGGCTGGGCAGCGAGATCAGTAGATTCCTTGCGGGAATTAGAGGGAAGGTCTGCCTGGAGCACCTGGGAGGCTGGGGCCCAGGCCCAGTCACTTGTCCTTTGTCAAAGATTGCTATCTGTATGAATGACAAGGAGGCCACAGAGTGGGGATCTAAAACAGTCATGTGAACTGCAGACAGGTGACTGCTGTGGCGTAGGATGCAATGCCCTGACCCTGTGTTAGATCACCAACTGGGATCACCAACCTGAATAGCTGAGATAAATTTCCTGTAGTCCAGTGGGACTGGGATTTAAAGTCACATTTCATTTACGTAAAACAAATGTAATATTTCATGTAGAATATACTAATTCTAAGAAAACCAACCCCCTCCCCCTGCCCTCCAGTAGACACACACACACACACACACACACACACACACACACACACACAAAGCACAAACACTGTTCCCAGAATGCAATTTGTGCTAGATACCTTATTTTCTTGTCCCCTTATTATAAATATCCATGATTATTTTATTCCTCTTCAGCTCTCTTCCGTTTGCCTAACTTTGTGATTTTTAAGAAGGTTTTTTAGTTAGTAAAGCAACAGTACTCATAATTTTATATCTTTGCTGCCACCCTGTGGCTATCTTTCATTACTGTATATGAAAAGGGCATTTTGGAGCTTCTGTTAAGCCGTCAGGTGTAGGGAAGGACAAGTGTAGCGAAAGCACGTTAAAAGAAAAAAAAAAAAGGCAATATATCCAAGAAGATCTTTCACCATAACGCTCAAGATCTGAGGCACGGGTCTAGTGTATGATATATGTTTCTTTTATGTATCAGTATTTGTCCTTTGAAATCCTGTTAGTCTGTGTCTAACCTTATTTTGGTATAGTCTCCCATTCCTTGTCCTGGTTCAAACTAAGATACATAAATTAATCTGTTGATCCTGACTTGCTATTTAGTGTCAATTATGGCTTTTAATGGACTCTGCAAAAAAAAAAAAAAAAACCCACAGGAAGCTGAACCTATCTGCAGTAGGCCCATGTATTAAAATTTCTTTGTAGACTTTCATTTTGGTCTAGAACTTGTCATATTGGTGCAAAACATTTTGTCTTTCCCTAAAATAAAATGATAAAAACTAAGGAATCAGTTTTAAGAAATAGAATATATTCACAGCCCATTTCTCAGGCAATTTTTCATGAGAAATAAGAACTACTGTCATCATCTCCTTGCTACCCGTCTCTGCCACTCTAGACCCTTTCTGCCACTTGTTACCATCCTAAATCAAATCTGATCTTGCTACTATCCTGTTTTTAAAATATCCCATTGCCTTCCTATTACTTACAGGATAAAACAGACTTCTTTGAATACCCTTGATAAATCAATCTTTTAAATATATATATATTCTCTTTTGGAGGTAATTAAGTTTATTTATTTATTTTTAGAGGAGGGACTGGGGACTGACTCAGTCTTAAATGATCTCTAACTGATCTGAGTCTCTAACCTCACTTTTAATCACTCCTATAAACACTGCCTTTTCAACATTCATCTGGTCTCTTTTTTGTTAAAAAAATTTTTAAACACCTTTATTGTGGTATGGTTCCTATACTAACTAACTCTCTTAACACAGAATAAAATTGAAAGCTGCTTCTTTCTGCCCTAGGCCTTTTTTTTTTTTTTTTGACACTAGACAAAATTATAAGAGCATCAAGAATCAGAGACCAGATTTTCCCTGCTCCTTTCTTCCGTACCAAATAGAATGCTACTGGTTTTGGGTTATTTACTTGCAATGCTTTGCTTCTAGCTCATTGCATGAAGTTGGAATTCTCCATTGTGTCCATTTTGAGGGGAAGCCCCACAAATCTGGGCTCCAAGCTGATGTAGCTCTCTTGAGATTGGGGCACGAAACAGAGATAAGAGTGCCCTGTACAAGAGTGCCTGGGGGCATGGTCAGAGCCAGTCTGAGGGTGGAGGTTCTCTGACACTTTTATTGTGATCATTCAGAGAAGGAATCTTGGATCCCATGATATTATCCACTCGGAAGTCTACTAGTTCTTTCAGAATCCTGTAGGGCTCTTTTTTTTTTTTTTCTACACTCTAGAAAGAAAGAAAATACACCAACATAATCTTTGAATAAAGTGGCTCTATGCAAGAAATGTGTTGGCGTTACCACTTCCCCTCCCTCAGGGTCATTTAACTTTTGGGAAAGACACATTTAAATCTTCAGCCACAGTAGCCACAGTCTACCAACCCCACATGCTTCACACAAAAGAGGACAATTGTGACACGGTGATGATGCCAGCGGGTCTCATAATGTGAACTCACCTGAGGGTCTCCCAGAAATCCTCACTTGTGCTTTTTCTGCTTCCTCTGCCTCTAAATACATTTCCCTTCCTTTGCACACATCTCTCTTTCTGCATTCAGCCTCCCACAGTTACCTGAAATCTCAAAAAAGGAAATGACCTTCTCCATCCACAGCTAAGTGACAGAGGGAAGTAGTTAAGGGCATGGACTCCGTCACTAGAAAGCCCAGCTTCAGAGCTTGTCTTCTCCATCACTTGGAGTTTTGGAAAGTTTCTAAACCTCTTTCTGAACTTTCTAACTGCTCTATTTCCTCATAGTTAAAATGGCATTAATCATAGTAGGTGCCTCATAGAGTAATTGTGAGGATGGAGTTCCTTAACACAAGCAAAATGTTTATAACAGTGCCTCGCAGATGGTAAATACTCAGTATTGGCTTTGAAAAAATTAAGTTAACCCTTATACCTCTTTTTATGCTTCTACATCTTTTTATCACTTTGGAAACCTTGCTCTCATACTTTTCACTTCTCCAATGACATTAGGCTCTCTCTCTCTTTTGTTTTTTATTGAAGTGTAGTCAGTTACATTGTGTCAATTTCTGGTGTAAGCATAATGTCCCAGTCATGCATATATATATACACACATATATTCATTTTCATATTTTTTCATTAAAATTATAAGATATTTAATATAGTTCTCTGTGCTATACAGAAGAAATCTATATTTTTTAATCTATTTTTATATATAATGGTTATCATTTGCAAATCTCAAACTCCCAAATTTATCCCTTCCCAACCTCTTGCCCCTGGTAACCGTAGATTGTTTACCGTGTCTGTGAGTCTATTTCTGTTTTATAGATGAGTTCATTAGTGTCCTCTTTTTTTTTTTTTAGATTCCACATATGAGTGATACCATATGGTATTTTTCTTTTCTTTCTGGCTTAGTTCACTTAGAATGACCATTGCCAGGTCTATCCATGTTGCTGAAAATGGCACTATTTTATTCCTTTTTATGGCTGAGTAGTATTCCATTGTATAAATATACCACAACTTCTTTATCCAGTCCTCTGTCAATGGACATTTAGGTTGTTTCCATGTCTTGGATATTGTATATAGTGCTGCTATGAACATTGGAGTGCATGTATTTTTTTGAATTAGAGTTCCCTGTGGATATATGCCCAGGAGTGGGATTGCTGAATCATATGATAAGTTTATTTTTAGTTTTTTGAGGAATCTCCATACTGTTTTCCATAATGGCTGCACCAAACTATATTCCCACTAACAGTGTAGGAGGGTTCCCTTTTCTCCATACCCTCTTCAGCATTTATCATTTGTGGACTTTGTAATGAAGTCCATTCTGACTGGTGTGAGGTGATATCTCATTGTAGTTTTGATCTGCATTTCCCTGATAATTAGTGATATTGAGCATTTTTCATGTGCCATTTGTATGTCTTCATTGGAGAATCTCTTGTTTAGGTCTTCTGCCCATTTTTGGATTGGGTTGTTTGGGGTTTTAGTTGTTGTTGTTGTTATTAAGTTGTATGAGCTATTTAAATATTCTGGAAATTAAGCCCTTTTCTTGTAAATATTTTCTCCCATTCTGTAAGTTGTCTTTTTGTTTTGCTTATGGTTTCCTTTGCTGTGCAAAAGCTTGTAAGTTTAATTAGGTCCCATTTTGTTTATTTTTGCTTTTATCTATTGCCTGGGTAGACTGCCCTCGGAGAACATTGCTAAGATTTATGTCAGAAAATATTTTGCCTATATTTTCTTCCATGAGGTTTATAGTTTTGTCTTTAATGTTATTGGAATTTTAGGTCTCAGTGACAGGCTAAAAGAAAGATAGTTTTCCCTAAATCACATCACACCTAAGATTACTTTGAAGTGAAAATAATAACTATATAGAATTATACAATATTAAAGTTGAGAGGGGTGTTCAATAATATAAGTGGAGTTTTGGAGGAAAATGGCAATGGAAAAAATCTAAGAGAGAAACTGAAAAATGAAAGGACGATATGAAATAGGGCCCGGGGTTGTACTCAGGGTTTTCCATGGACCAAGGCAGCTGCAGGCAGGATGGCAACGATAATGAGAACAAGACATGGTGGAGCAGATCTGCTGCTCCCCATAGTGTCAGAGAAAGTACAGATCAGAGAATATGATATCCTTTTCCTTGCACTCTGCCTGGTCTCAGAAACTCCCAAATCCACAGGAATTTATTTCTGAGAGTGCTCTGTGCACACAGCAAGCCCCACCCCAAGGCTTCCAAACAGTGTGTAGAATTTGGCAAGAATTCCCTGAAAGGGGTCGTTGCTTCCTTTAACTTAGAACAGTCTCTCAGCCTCAGTACTGTTGCCATTCTGGAGCAAGTTAAGTTTTTTATTGCGGCGGGCTGTCCTGTGATCATAGGATGATTCACAACATCTGCATTTACTGACGCCAGGCTAGTGCAGTTATCTAGATATGCTGTGATCGTGTCCGGAACTAAGATGGAGGTGGGAACAGAGAGAAGATGAAGGATTCATGAGATATTTATGAGAAAAGAATCAGTGCTGCCTGGTGGATGTTTAGGATGGAAAGGGGGAAGAGAAGTTAAGGGTGAGTTCAGGGTCTCTGTTTTGATTAGTAGGGTGAATGATGATGCTTTTTGCTGATAGGAGGCACAGCAAGGGAATTGTGTGTGCGTGTGTGTGTGTGCATGTGTGTGTGTGAGTATGAGTGTGGCTTAGACATGATATGCATGTGGATGCCTACTGTTGAGTTAGGATATGAGAGGCAAAAGAACAGGAAAGATTTCGTGTCTGGAGACACCCTTTTTGGAATTTTCACCATATTTGGAAGATGTTTGCTATGGGAATAGATGAAAACCCCCACCTAGGGTACACAGAACAAGAAGAGGTCTAGAAGGGAGTTCTGAGAAACAACTACATTTAAGGAGACCCAGAAGAAGTAGCCAGAGCAGTGGGAGAAACGTGGTATCATGAAAGTTAAAGGAAAAGCAAGGCATGAAAATTTACGAGGTATAAAAATAAAGATCATTAAAAAATAAGCAGTTATACAATTTGTTATATTCCTTTTTGGTCAGGTTTAATGAAACATAATTTACATATAGAAAATGAATCCTTTGGTGATTAGTTCTATTGATTTTTAATTCTTCTAGTGTTTTATTTATTGTTATTATTTATTATTTTTATTTTGGTAAGAGAGCAAACTTTCCTTTCCTGAAATATTGCTTTATCAAGTCAGAGCCTTCTCCTCCTCAGGGCTGGAAAATATGGTGCTCTGAGTACCACACTGAACTACAAGTCCAAATGGAGTTCTCGTCCTGGTTTTGCACGTCACAGCTAACATATATTGAGCTTTTATGGTATGTTAGGCTTGTGTTCCCTAAGTTAACCCTTCCAACAACATCGCAAAGTGGGCACTATTACTGCCCCCTATTTTACAGATGGAGGTTCCCAGAGGTTAAGTAACGTGTGGCAGGTTTCACAGCTATGAGGTAGCAGAGCTAAGATCTGAACTCAGATATCTGTCTTGGGTCCAGGGCCCAAGCTCCCCCCACCACTGCGCAGCACCGTCTCTGTCATGTGCTTCCCATGCAGTCATCTTTGATTCTCCCCTGAGCTGCTGCTTTCTGAGCGCTAATGTTGGGACAACAGGATTTTCCCTGCTTCACTCTTAAGGTTGTATTTCACGAGAAGACGCCTTAGGAAGCACGTTGAAAAGTGCAGGACTAGCGTGATGATTGGAAACGTCTGGAGCTAGATGGCCAGGGTTCAAATCCTGGCTTCTCTGGATTACTTACCATCTCTTAGCCTCACTTTCTCAACCTTAAAATGTGGCTAGTAATGGTATCCACTCATAGGGTTACTGTGAGGGTGCAGGAGGAAAGCCGTGTAACATGCTTATCACACAAGGTGAGCAACATTAAGTGTTAGAACATCTCCCTTTTCCCGACCCCTAATAACAATGACAATAATAGTATTAGTAATAATCTGTTCCCAAGATGTGAAAAGGGGAACAGTTGGAGGTCTGCTATTGACGTGAACATAGGGAAGGAACTGACCAGTCTCTAGACAATACAGCTGTTAGATTATCTTTGTAAGAGTTGTGTGTGGGAAGAGAGCCACTGTAACTGTGATACGGATTCTGCAGCTTTGGATTGCTTATTTCATCACATAGTTTCTCTAGTTAAGAGGAAGAGAGAGAAAAGGTGAAAGGAAAGAAGGAAAGGAGCTCATGAACAAGGAAGAGGGCGAACCAGAGACAGGAAAATGTACAGGGCTTTTTCACCTTTTACAAGTTTCCATGTGACAGTCAGCTTCTCGTGGAGCTCTTTCCCGGGTTCCTAGTTAGAGCTGTAACCACTTCCCACCCGTCCCCTCCCTTCCTCCCCAGCTTCGGTTCTCATAGCTGGGAAGCATTTCAACTGCCTTGCTGATGCTGCTTTCTGTCTTTCTCTTCCCTCTGGAACATAAGCTCTCTGGAGGTGGGGAGTTTTGTCTGTTTTATTTCCTAATCAGGCAAAGTGTAGTTACTCAATAAATAATTGTTGAATGAATGCACGACTGGTTGACATGAAGCAGAAAGCAAGAGTATTTGAGATAGGAGACAGAATAGGGATTATGAGGTTAGGTACCATGAACCAGTTTTATAAAATGTTAATTTCCCGTAGTAAGTACCATCTGGCTGAATGAACTCTCCTGTCTTCCCTTTGCGTCCGTCGAGTTCCGTCTTGTATTTGAGCTCAGTCCAAAGAAGTTACACAAGAGTACATTTAGCTGTCCTTTGCCTGAGTCCCAGGACTGCTGAGGATCATTTCATCAGGTTAAATATTAACTACCTTCAAGGGCAGAGAGCCCAAATTACTAGATGTGACCAGTTTTTTCTTCTTCACATGTGAGCTCAACTGTTATGACATTAACTCTTTTTACTAGTTTTTAATTAGAAACTAAATACACAAAGAATACACAAAGTGAAAAACATAATAAGCATTTTTAGACTATTATTATCCATAAAGTTATAATTCATGTATTTTTCAGCTGCATTTGATAATTTAGGTAATTTATTTCTAAAAATGACCTGAAAAATAAAATACTTCGGTAAAGTGTCAGCATCGGAAAATTAAAATCTTATGTTACATCAAAAAGGACTCAAGCTCATGGTCCAGTGAAAATAATGGCCCATTTATTCCTCTGCTAAATTTCTGACTGTGGGAATTCTAATGTCCATGCCACCCTGCATTTTTAAAGAGATACGTGAAGGATATCTTTTCAGACAGTCCACAAGTTTAGAGTCATTACAGAGGGATTAAAAAAAAACTGGGATCCAAATCCAGACTTTACTGTCTTCTTAAACTGTTTTTTCCTGAGTTGTAAGGTAAATTAAGCAAACTGACTCATTTTGATGGACAAGTTTCTGATTCTAATGAAGTCCAATTAACTTATTTTTTCTTTTGTTGCCTGTGTTTTTGGTATCATTATTTAAGAAGCCATTGCAAAATCCAAGGTAATGAATTTGCCCCTAAGTTTACCTGTAATAGTTTTACAATTTTAACTCTTAAATTTAGGTCTTTGATCTATTTAAAATTAATTTTTGTATATGGCATAAAGTCAGGGTCTAATTTAATTCCTTTGCATGTGGATATCCAGTTTTTTTTTTTAACACTATTTATTGAAGAGATTGTTCTTTCCACATTAAATGATCCTGGCATCCTTGTCAAAAATCAATTGACAATAGATGTGAGGGTTTATTTCTGTGTTTTCAATTCTATGCCATTGATCTGTACATCTATCTTTATGACAGGACCATGTTGTTTTGTATACTGTAGTTTTGTAGTTAAGTTTTGAATCAGAAAGTGTGAGTCCTTTACATTTGTTCTTCTTTTTCAAGATTGGTTTGGCTTCAGGGTCCCTAGAAATTGCATGTGCATTTTAGGATGAGTTTTCACATTATTTCTTCACAAAACACTGTTGAAATTTTGATAAGGGTATCAAATCTCTGTATAAATTGCTTTATCACCTTAACAGTATTAACTTAAGTATTAAGTTCATGGATTTCCAATCCATGAACATGGAATATCTTTCTGTTTACTTAGGTCATCTTTAATTTCTTCCAGTAACATTTGTAGTTTTCAGTGTACAAGTCTCGCCACCTTCTTGGTGAAACTTAATCCTAAGTATTTATCCTTTTTGATGCCTTTGTAAATAAAATTATTTTCTCAATTTCTGACTTAGATTGTTTGTTGCTAGTGTATAGAAATACAACTGATTTTATGTGTTTATTTTTGTTTCATGTGATTTGCTGAGTTTGTTTATCAGAGCTAGCCTTTTAATTTTTTTGGTGTGGATTCTTAAGGTTTTCTATATATTGTGCCATCTACAAATAGAGGTAGTTTTACTTCTTCTTTTCCAAGGGGGATGCCTTTCATTTCTTTTCCTTGTCTGAGTGTTCAGTTGTAGAAGTTGTAGCCAGAAGTGGCAAAAGTGTGCATTCTTCTCTTTTCCTGATCTTCAGGGGAAAGCTTTCAGTCTTTCACCATTGAGTATATTGTTAGCTGTGGATTTTCCATATGTATCCTTCATTATGTTGTGGAAACTTCCTTCTCTTCCTAGTTCATGAGTGTTTTTATCATAAAAGGGTATTGGATTTTGTTAAATGCTTCTTCTGCAACTATTGAGATGATCACATTTCCCCCCTTCATTCTATTTATGTGGCAGATTACACTCATTGATTTTTTGGGTATTAAGACATTGTTTAATAATTTCAAATGTACAGAAGAGTTACAAAATAGTTCAAAGTCTTTTGAATGCACTTCACCTAGATTCATCAATTATTAACATTTTGGTACATTTGCTTTTCCTGAACAATTTGAGAGTTAGTTGTAAAGATCAGGCCCCTTTAACCCTAAGTGCTTCAGTGTGTATTTCCTAAGAACAAGAACAGACAGCTATATTAAAAAAAAAAAAACAAACTCAGAAAAGTTAACATTGATGCAACACTGTTATTTACTATATGTTACGTACTCAGATTTCACCCATTGTTCCAGTAACCTAATGGCAATCTCAGTCACTCTCCTGCCTCCCTCCAGCCCAAACCAGAGCCTAATCCAAAATCACACATTGTATTTCTTCATTGTGGTTTTTCACTCATCTTCAATTTAAAACAGTTCTTCACACTTTATCTTTTGTGAAATTGCTTTTAAAAGGTTATAGGTCAGTTATTTTGTAGATTGTCTCTCATTTGTTTTTCCTCCAGCTTTGTTGAGATATAATTGGCATACAACATTATATGTTTAAGATGCACAATATGTTGATTTGATACACTTATATATTGCAGAATGATTATGACCATAGCATTAGCTAACACCATTATGACATCACATAATTACCAATTTTTCCTCCCCTTCCATATTGGATGCTTTTGACATTAGTATGTTACATTTTCTTGTTTGTGTATTTTAAAACTACTTATTGTGGATATAGATGATTTTACTACTTTTGTTTTTTAAACTTCCTACTAGCTTTATAAGTGGTTGATCTACTACCCTTACTGTATGTTTGCCTTTAACAGTGAAATTTTTACTTTGATAATTTTCGCACTTCTAATCGTGGCCTTTTCTTTTCCGCTGAGAGAAGTCCCTTTAACATTTCTTGTAAAGCTGGTTCAGTGGTGCTGAACTCTTTTAGACTTTCCTCGTCTGTTAAACTCTTTCTCTCTTCTTCAGTTATGAATGCTAACCTTTCCGGGTAGAGTATTCTTGGTTTAAGTTTGTTCCTTTCAGTACTTTGGATATATGGTGCCATTCCCTTTTGGCCCATAAATTTTCTGCTGAAAAATCAGCTAGTCTTATGGGGGTTCCCTTGTACATAGCCAGTTGTTTTTTCTCTTGCTGCTTTCAAGAGTCTCTCTTTATCTTTTAACTTCTGGCGTTTTAATTGGTACGTGTCTTGGTGTGGATCTCTTTGGCTTCATCTTATTTTGAACTGTCTGTGCTTGCTTAGATATGGCTTTGTTTCTACTGATCATGTTTGAGTTTTAGCACTTCTTGAGTTTGCGCCATGATGTCTTTCATTAGTTTTGGAAAGTTCTCAGTCATTATCACTTCAGTAGTGTTTATACCATTTCCTCTCCACTCTTTTTCTGGGGCTGTAATCACATATATGTTGATCTTTCTCACGGTATCTCTATGACTCACACCTTTACTCCTGTATTTTTTATCCTTTTGTCCTCCATGACTTTGAATAGTTTCTTCTGATTTATCTTCTGAGTTTATTCTCTACTTGTCTATGTTTAATATACTGTTAAGTCTGTCCTTTGAATTCTTAATTTCAATTATTCTATTTTTCAGTTTTAGAATTTTCAGGCACGAAGACAAGGTTACAAGCCTCCTCAGCTTCCAGATTTTTTTTTTTATGGAAGATTACACATTTCCTTTTCTTAACTCATAATTTAAGTAATTACATTCTTCCTCAAATGTGTCAAACGTTGTGAACTGGCCTCACTCTGTTCCAGTTACATTAATAGTTTATTTTTGGTAATAGTTCATAAATTTCTAGTCATTTAGTTTTCAAAGTTCAGTGTGCATCAGAATCAGCTGGAAGATTTGTTAAAATATGAACTGCAGGGACACAACCCTGCAGTTTCTAAGTCAGAAACTCTAGGAAAGAGTCTATAATTTGAATGTTTAACACTGTACTGCTAATAGTCCAGGAACCAAACTCTGAAAAGTCACTGCTTTGGCATATTTTAGCCTATTGACATTTCTGGATTACCACTTATTTCACTAATGGAAACTCATTTCCAAACATTAGGCTGAATAAAAGCCACTAATTTCACTAATGAAAACCCATTGTACATTTATTATGATAATAAGCAAAACCTATGTTATTGATGGGAAATAAAGATGATTGAAATGCTCTTAGTAGCACAACCTGTAATTAGATTAGTTGTTTTCAACTTCTGGTGAAAGGAACACTCACTGTAGAGTTTTGGCTAGCTATGTACATTCCCCACCCCAAACCTATTAAATCAAGACTCTGCTGTTGGCGCCCAGGCATAAGTATATTTTTAAAGCTCTGTAGATGATCCTTTTGTGTAGGAGTGAGACCTGCTGGCTTGGAAGCTGAAATATCTGGAACATGACTTGCTGATTAGGTTAGGCACTGCCCATAAAACAGTTGTTCTCATCCTTGTTTGTATATTAGAATCAACCTAAAAAAAAATACTGCTGCCTAGACCCCATTCCAGGCCAATTAAACCAATTAAATCTGAATATTTTGGCATGGGGCCATGGCATTAGTAAAACAAAACAAAACAAAGCAAAACAAGCAAATAGACAAAAAACTTCTTCTAATGAGGTGATTCTAATGTTCAAGTAGGATTGAGACTCTCTGCCCTGAAGGAAGGATAGCTGTTGCTTCTCTTAGGGTACATGAGGATTACCTGAAGGACTGGTTAAAACGGACCACTGAGTGCTACAAACGGAGTTGCTG
Source organism: Camelus ferus (assembly GCF_009834535.1). Classification (NCBI taxonomy): domain Eukaryota; kingdom Metazoa; phylum Chordata; class Mammalia; order Artiodactyla; family Camelidae; genus Camelus; species Camelus ferus. The sequence continues at coordinate 15,515,961 of NC_045729.1, read as the reverse complement.
ACTCAGTAAGCCTGGGGTGGGGCCCTAAGATGAGCATTTTGGTCAAATTCCCTGGTGATGCTGACGCTGCTTGTCTGGAGATCACTCTTTGAGAACGGGCTTGAAGCAGCGCTTGCTACCTTGGCTGTGCCTTAGACGCACCCGAGAAGCATTTAACATCCTGATGCACAGGCCCCATTCCAGAGTACTAACTTCTAATAAACATGCCTGACAGTGCTGTGCTGTCCATGCTAAATGATTTAAAATAAATTACAGGCTTCATAACAAGACTGTTAGGCCTTGGGAAAATGTCTTAGCCTCTCCAAGTCTTAGTATATTGGCGATTAATATTATTATTGTTACTTACTTAATGTGAATAATTGAAAGTCTACCATTACCTCCTGGAATAAAGGTGTTAGGTTTTTGATGTAAGAATATTTAATGGAAAGAAAGAATATTTAATGGATCAGGGTGAACACGTGCCATCAGATTTTAAAGAGTGTATTTCTTGTCTTCTTTAGCAGACAAAGGCTGAGGAGAAAGAGAGAAACATTTGGGGAAAGGAGGAGAAGAAATCAAAAAAGAGGAGGAAAAAGGGATGCAGAAGCAGGAAAATGCATTTCATAAAACGAGATATGAAGAGTATTCGGGCTTTAGGATCAAATGATGATTATGAGGTAAGATACCTTTAATGCTACTTGATAGAGTAAGTATATTCTTTCTCCTTGTACAGATTGCCAGATACTGAGTTCAGTATTTCTTCTTAGTCTTAAGCTTCTTATTCATTGGATTTTAGTTTAATCCTCAGAATAGTAAATATGTTCATATGGTTCAATAGTCAAATAATTTTAAATAGTATTCGCTAAATGGTCTCCTTCCCATCCTTGAAAACTTCCAGTTACTTTTCCCTGTTCCTCTAGGTAGGTAAACACTTTAATAGCTGTTTTTTTTTTTTTCTAAAGGGTCTCCTTCCAGTATTATTTTATGTAAGAGCAAAAAATACAGGCATATTATTTCCTCCCCAACCCCCTTATTATATAAAAGAGTCTGTAATATGTATCCTGTTCTTTGCTCTACTGTTTTCTCTGAACAATGTAATCCCGGGGATATTTCTATGTTGATATACAGAGTACTTCCTCGTTCTGTTTCCAGTCACATGTTTTGCTGTTGTTTAGCTGTTTCCTAACATATTCTGAATTCTTGTGACCTCTTTCATGGGGTAAATTGTTATATTCTAATCTGCCAGAATTGTGATTTATCAGTGGAGTCAAAATAAATTTAGAAGTCATTTATTTTGGCAAGGTAGGTCAAGTATTCTATTTCTTTCTCTTTGAATTCCTGCCATAACCTCTCAATTTCCCTGAGGCAAATGGACGCCTCTGACCAACTGATTCAAGGTGGGGAAAGATGAGGTCAGCGGAGAGGCACATATGAGGACATGCAAGCACACAGCACCTTATTATTTTAAAAAATAGAATACAAATAAAATATAAAACACCATATGAACTGACCCCTGAACATTTCTATCTCCTTCACTGTCATGTCTCCACGTACTTTTCCTGTCACAGCGTGGTTTGTGGTTATGAACGTGGACTTGGAAACCAGACTTCTTGGTACTGAATTCTGGTTCAGCCGTTTATTGGCTGAGTAACTTTGGGCAGGTTACACCACTGTGTGCCTCAGTTTCTTCATTTGTTATCATTGTCCCTATTTTGTAGGGTTGATATATTAATACCTGTGAAGTGCTTAGAGTAGAACCTAGTATGAAGGTGATAACTTTTACCTTTTATTTTTGTCTATCCTGGAGACAGAGCTAAGGATGCTTGAACTTCACTGTCCTTTGGAATTCTTAGTTTGCAGCACCCAGGCTTCTGTCAGACTAAATCAAATGAAGACTAGAACTCCTGGGACTTCCCCAGGAATCTTCTCTTCAGACTCCCAAAGCTTCTGCCCCTCCATCTATGTAATGGATAATTTTAATACTTAATGCATCCGAATACCTCCTTGAGTTTATATCCATCCTTTAGTTCTGGCTCAGAGTTTCAGAAAAAAAGATACTCCAGTGTATTTGTGCTTTGAATACTATATATCCTTTCTTCTAGAAAAACTCACTGCGACTTGTGTCACCTCTTCAGTATTTTCAATCTGCCATCCTTTACTGAATCTGAAACCCAAGGTTAACTGATTGATCACTCGTATCAGTCAATGGCAGATTTGGTTCTGAGGACTCATAACTTCCAATTCAAATCAAGTCCCTGTTAATTATGCTGCCTCCCAATGTGGCATGCCCAACTGTCTATCTCATTACTTCCCTTTGAAGTGGAAAGTCTTTCCTTATCAAGTCAGCCATTTATTTTCTCCTTAAATGCACTCTTTGGCTTTTTCTTAGAATATACCTGTTACCAAACAAGTTTACACGCTCCTAGTACATAATCCAATACATTCTTATTTTCCCTGTAACCCCTATGTGAAGCCTGCTCAGACCAGCATCTCTGTAACGTTTTTCAATTTCTGAAGCCCAAAGCCCCTCAGCTCTTGATCGCTATGAATTTTTTCCTTAGCATTCTACTGGGACTCATGTGGAAGTGTAATAAATGTTTATGGAATAAATGAGGAAACAGTGATAGAGCTGACCAGAAACAAAGGTTTATTCATCAAGCCTGCAGAGATTCAAAGACTCTTTTGTTCCATGGGGACCTGAGTTGGTGGAACAGGGACTCTAGCAAAGCAGTTTTCATTGATGTGGTCTTTAAGCATTTCCAGGATCTGTGATAGTGGAAAGAAGAGAAAATTAAGATGTACTTGGGTTTCCTGAGCAGTGAATATTCCTTCTCTTGGATCCAGGTAGCATAGTGCCTGAGGAAATCCAACTAGTATATACGTGGGAAATGAGATCCGTTACTTAAAATTATCCAAAATGCAATTTTATGAGCTGTCTGAAGTTTGACCATCAGTGGCCCTTTCCCAATAAGTGCATTTTTTCTGTAATAACTTGCACTGTGAGCAGTATGAAGTCTGAGAAAAATATTTAGCCAGAATTTTATGCAGGGGATTTGGGGGACAAGCCAAAGGGGTTCTGACTCCATTTGGAAGGAGTGTGAATTGCTTTGCTTACCTTTGCTGCAAGGAGCGTTGTACTCAGCAACTGCAAACTCATCTGAATAAAAACAAAAATTGTCAGGTCAAGTGAGAGGGAAAGCAAACATCTACGGGATACAGGTCAGTGGAAGAATCTTTATTGTGGGAGGAGTTGTGTTGTATGAGCATCATTCATTTGATGTATTGCTTTCTGCCTTATGTTATTAACTTTTCAGATGCTGTATGTTATGCTTTGCTTTACCCTAAACTCCTGAAGGGTAGCAGTTCAGATGTTATGCTTGCTTAAATTTCATATTGTCCTACAGTTGATTTTATCTGAAGAAAAGGTGCTTTGTATTAGTAGTTGGTATATTTATCCTATAGGTTATTTTTACAATGTGTGTACAGAAGATAAAGACAGGAGACTCAGACTTTGATGGACACAAAATGAAGTGATAAGAGCAATCAGAGTAATGAATTGCCCGAACACATTTCTCAAATCTAAATTTCTGTGATCAGGAATTTAATTTCTGTGTGAAAGTTGCTCTCACTCACCTGTCTCGTAGTAATCATAGACTTTCACTATGGCTGGTTTCAGATCTCTTACTGGGACGTCTTGCAGAACCGTGAAGGACAAGCTCACGGTCTGATTTGTCACCTAGAAAGCAAAAGGCAGTTAAATGACCCTCCAGGGACGTTTCTTCTCTCTTCTTTGAATGAGTATAAGTACTCATCTATCTTGGGAAAAACTTTTTGTCAACTAACAGGAGCCTTAAATTGGGCCAAAAGCTCTCAGAGCAGATGGAAACTTCCCCAAATTGTTTCTTAAATAACTAAAACTATTCATATACTCCCATCAATGTGAGCACAGGGCTCTGTTCACAGGGGGCGAATGATGTATGCTTTTTATTGTTTAAATAATTATGTTCATTTTTAAATATTGGAGATTTGGTACAGTTTTACTTCTCTGTCTTATAGAAATATTTATGTTGACTCAAAAAGGAATATCAACAGTTGATCACTGCCGCCTTGTTTTACAAAATTTGCAAACTATAATATTCATCAGTATAGTAATGAATAAACTATGCAACAACACACAGCTGTGAAATCACATTGGTTTATTGGTGGACTGATCTTGTTATTTTACGCCAAAGTCCTTGATGAGATTGATAGTAAGGTCCCCTTTTGTCTCATTGATGTAATGTTGAAATAATAATTGACTAATCCCAATGGTTACTTTCTTATATTACTATCTTCAAAATAACTTACGCACATAGTAAGCACATTTTGTGGGGAACTTCTTGCTTATGGAGTCCTAGAAATACTCATATTCCAATATTTATAACAAGCCATTTCTTCCCATAGTCCCAGATGAAAAGTAAATAGAGAAGAAGAGGCGAATATTCACTGGAACTAATATTACAATTCCCAGATTTTTAGCATGGAAGTGATGTCTCCAAAATGCCTTCATTCACTTCCCAGGTAGCTTCTGTAGAGGCATCACTGTCTACATTTTTTTGCAACCAGAACGGCAGGGCTCTCACCTTATCCAGGTAAATCAAGACATGGTTGTTGCTGACTTCTGTCCTGCTCACGTGGTTAGATCTTTCAAGCTGAAGAAAATTAAGACATCATAAATGTTAATAAACAGATGAAAACCCTGGGGGAAACCAGAGGAAAGAAGAATGTTTATTAAGCCTGAGGGTAACATTTCTTCAAATGCTTTTTATAAGCAAAGACAATAATGTGGCAAAATTAGAAATGAAAGGTAATTGGGATGCAAGGTTTAGTATTAGTTATGACACAGGACCCACGTGTAAAGGAGATTTATTTGAAGGAAAGGGAACTAAATATCCGAAACTTGGAAATTACCCATATTTCAAGGTTCAATTCATCTTCCGTTCCTTCATGAAGGAGGTTTTTGTTTTTGTTTTTGTTTTTTACTTTTTTTGCTTTCTCAAAATATATAGCAATTTCAGTTTTCTCTGTACTTCTTAATATTTATAGTTTATGTCAATCAATCTTTTTCATATTTTTTTGCACTGATTCATGTGCATATGCTTTATCTTCTGAAGTATCTAAGCGCCATTAAAGCAGGAGCCTGCTGCCAGCTTTTCCGTAGTACACATGGCTCCTGGCAGAGTGCGATTTATGACATGAGCCAGACGATTGCTGTGGGTGTCACCAAAGCCATGAACAAGAAGCAGGTGGAGCTGGCGAGGTCACCAGATCTGCCCAGAAAGCTCAGAAGGCTGAATGAACATGATCCCTAATACCTGCCACCCCAGGTCCCTCAGTGGTGGAAGGACAGTCTCAAAACCATCTGAAGCAACCACCGCAGTTTGGTAGTGAAAGGTTGGTGAGCGGTAACAATGCATCATAAAACCCGAGGGAAAGGAACATGTTTTCTGGATCATACATGTCTCCGTATGTGGCAGTTTTGAGTTGTTAGTTTTTAAAATTAGTATTTTTTAATGAGTATCTTAACGAAAACATGACTGAAACTCCAACACAGAATTTTGAGACCCATTAAAACAAAATTTAATGAGAAAACCAACCAACCAACAAGCCCCCATGCAAACATACTAAATTATATTTCTGAGTTTGGAGAAAGTAATAAGTCTTTGATAGAGGTTGATTTAATGGTGTTCTCATATTAATATTGTCAGTCTAGAGATACATAACACATTAAAATAGGGTCTCCTGGGCTTATAAGAAACGTACCATTTTCACTGTTGGTTTCAGGGGAATAAAACCAGATACCATCTTCACATCAGCAATTGCCATGTTGGAGGCAGGACGGCTTCCAGTGTAACTAGAGATGCAGAGAAGAAAGAAAGAAGGAATTTTTGTGTTATTAATTGTTCTCTTTTTCTGTGTCCAATATAAGCACTCAAGAGCCCTGAAAGGGACATGGACGTCTTCCTAAATTTCTTACTCGAGTAGCTCAGAAAACTGGCTGTGAATTAGAATCTTCAGGCGAGCCTGTTGAAGCCACAGAGACCAGGTCCTCCTTTGGACCTGATAAGTCAGAATTTCATGTGTGTGAACTCGGAGGATCTGTGTTTCAAGAAAGCTCTATATGTGAAGCACACCTGGGCTTGAGACCGCTAAGTCGGTCCCAGTCACTTGTTACGTGTACTTTCTCTTTTTCCCTGAAGAGTACCGCCTTCCAGGTTATCATATTCTCGCGGGCAGATACAAGAAGCCCTGTAGCTGTTTGAGTATTGCTGCCTATGTATGTGTTTTTCCCCAACTTGATTATTTCATATATAATCTGAGATTTATTTATTGCCAGTACTAGGGAGTCACTACTTCCTTCTGTTCACACTTTTCAAGAAGTCTCCATCTCTGTCCCAAATAGAGCAAAAATAATATAGAATTTCATTACAATAGAAGGAAATCAGGATGAATCACTACATTAGAATAAAATCAGGAATTCAGGCAAGGCATAATATTCTTTATTTAATTATTGCTGAGGGGTATGAATAACCTGTAAATAGTGAGGTCAGACAGTAATAGATCCTGGAGTCAGGGGCTGTACACTGTAAACCCCACCACTGAGAGGTTCTGTGTCGACATGAGAACACATTGCTTTTTCAGGAAATATAGAACAAATATTTCCTGTCACGCTGCTCTGCTTACTGAGGCCTTCCAGTAAGCAGACTGGTCGTTATACCCAGAATTCAACGATACGGTCAGAGGACTTACCTGACATTCAGTGAGATCTGGAAGCTCGTGTGGGCTTTGGGTCCATCACAAGTTTGGGGCAGAGTCTGCACCTCCAGAGCAAATGGGAACTCTTCCTTTTTCAGGAGAATATTGTATTTCAAAGATGTCTGTGGAACATCAAAGGCAAAAATCTGAGTTTAGAAGGGGGAAAACCCTTCTCCAGGACTCCTCCCAACTTCCTCAACTCTTTCTGATTTGTCCCAGCAAATCAGTTAGGCCAAGTTAGGCCTTTTCAGTGAGGATGGTTACTCCAGGCCCCCTGTCCCATCCGCCCCAGACTCTCACCTGGAGGTAAACACACCCTTGTCCTGTTGCCGTCACATTGTACTCTCCAGGCACCTCTGGCAGTGAAGTCTGCTGTAGTAACAGGAGGTTGCTGTTGTTCACTTGGAATTCTGTGGAAAATGTCCCCGAAGACTGGATGGTCACCTGTACGGCCTTCCCAGTCCTGGCGAAAGTGGCTGCCCCGTATCTGGACAAGGCGTGGAGGGCCACCACCGTGTCCTGGAAGAGACGGGTGAGGGCCCACCTAGGCATGGTGACCCTTTGACGACCCAAAGGCCCATGTTGGCTGCCACAGAAGGGGTTTTGATTTTCTGTTTCCTTTTGCCCTGACTTTGGAAGTACTGGAGTTCTAATATCGAGACTGTTAATAATCCTTACCTAGGTGACGGAACCATAACCTTCACTTATCTGTCAAGGACTATGTGCCCTAGAAATTGATTTTATTTCTCAGAAAAATCAATCCTTTTCGCTCTATAAATATATGTGGGATATGTAGTGTGGAGAACATGTATGAATGGGAATTAGTTTTTAGCCCTAGTTGTTTGCCTAAGATGTCTTTCTTGACAACTGTGGTCATACCTGGCACCAACCAACCAAAGTTCAGTCTGGCTCTCCCTCCAGACTAAACTCTGCTCTGCTGCTGAGGTCAGAGTCCTGAGAGAACCCGGGATCCTTTGCAGCCATGATCAAGGTCATGCTTCAGTTTCTCCAGAGAAATGCAGGATGAGTAATTATGATTATATTCTTGACCTATTGACATTTTTATTTGGCTGTCTCTTTTTTATTGGAAGCTTGGATCTCTCCCTGGCATGTCACATTCTCCATTCTCATCAACACTGAACCTGACATCCTTTAAATGATAGTTTTCTCAGAAGCAAATGACGACTGTTTTAACAAAATGATTATTTTCTCTCTTCCTATGGAAAAATAAGAGATTCAATACAATGGAAAAAGGATGGGATTCCATGTTGCCATATTCTCTTTTAGGATGCATATGCTAACCTCTAAATTCTCTGGAGGTGAAACTTCCCGCTCTGTCTATATTGGAGGATTTTTTTAGATGTGAGACTATATAGTTGTTAGGCTCAGGAAGTTGGATGAAGAAAGATAGTTCTTTACGCTCCTGACGAACAAATGTTTATATATTAAGAGGCTGGTAGAGGAAGCATGAAATGTGTCAGCTTTAAAAGAAGCCAGTAAACACGTGCCTAGAAATGGACAGATTTGCAGGGAGAGATTATTGGGTTTGAATAGTGTTTCTGGGAACAATCTGAAAGGTCTCTTAGAACTTCCAGAAAATGTTGGATTTTTAAATTCATTCTGCCATTGTGTGTAGGGTTAGTGGTGTCCCACTATTGCTTTAGGGGTGCAAAGTGGTTACTGGAAACAGGAGCCCATGATAATAACATGCGGGCGGCAGCAGAATTCAAGGCATTTTCTTTTCAGCCCTCTTTGACTTTCATTTTTCCTCATTTCTCACCATCCTCGAACACTGATAGCATTGTCCTCATTTCAAGTTATTCTCATCTTCATTTTTCCTTTTCACATGTGTTTGTATCCTGTTCAAACCTTTTGCTACCTGAAGGTGAAGCAGAAGGTTCTGGTTAACTGCAGACCTGGGTGGAGGAGAAGCCGCCCTGGGAGTTCTGCTGCTTTGTGATCCACCTCACGATGCGCGTGGCAGAGGCCAGGTCCTCCTGGGTCGGGGCGGGCTGGGCCGTCAGGTGAGCCAGCAGCACGTAGGCCGTCATCTCCACCTCGGCAGAGGGGGCCCGGGGCCGGTGAAAGTGCCCCCGGGACACTCCGGGCCTCTGAGGTCGTGTCCAGTGGGTGGAATTATCTGGAGGGGAGGAAACAATGAAAATGACTACACACTCATATTTAATTTCAGGGGAAAGTATGCCAGCCGGAGCTGAGGGGAGGGTTGCCTTTTTCTAATTATCATCTCAAACCTTTCCGCGCTGCTCTGCCTTCTATGGAAAGCTGAACGTGCTTTGTTTCAGCTGGGCTGGGGTGAGTGATGCTGCTCGAGTCAGGCCTAAGTTTTCAAAAGGATGTTGTGTTGGCGGATGAGAGAAAGAGCAGAGCAAGTTGTCTGACTGGCCGTGGTTAATTCCCGATTTGTGATGTCATCCAGGCCTTTTCCAGGGTCTGTTAAATTGTCTAGAAAGCCTGTCCTTTGAGGTTGCTTATGAGGATTACAGATCACATGGGATCATGCAGTTTACACTCATTAGATCACTAAAAAAAAAATACAATCATCATCAAAATATCAAAGGCTGACAGGCTGTGAAATCTCGGGGACCGATTAACGCTGCTGTGGGAGGGGAACGACCCTTTGGAGAGCAGTCTGGCAAAGCGGGAGACGCGCTGGGTCCACCCGTCAGCAGTTACGCTTGTCTAAGTGCGAGTTAGAGAAACTCACACACACCGCAAGGAGACACGTATGTGAATATTTACATGAACAGTCACTGCAGCATGGTTTGCAGCAGCACCAAATAAGAAACAAGAAAATACCCATGAGGAGAGACTCCCGATATAAGCTGCGACCCTTTTACGTGCTGTAACGCGTTCCGCAGCAGGTATGACTGACAGCTAATGAGCGGTAGCTACAGGTACCCATGCATGGGACTCTTACCAGCCTGAGGCTGAACTTAAAAAAAAAACCGAAAAGCAAACAGACAAGGAAACAAGCAGAAATCCTCAGAAGGATGAGGCTTCTGATCTGAAGATGAAAAGTGTAAACATTCTGAATATGATTTAGGGATCCATTTGTAGTAAAAAGATACAGAAATCCATGGAGGTTGTAATGACAGATTCAGGACAATGAGTTCCCTTGTGGGTGGGAATTTTTCCAGCACTGGTGATATTTTTTTCTTAAGCTGGAAGGGAGGTGTTGAAGGTGCTTGCTAATTATTCTCCGTGCCTTTTTGTATGCCTGAGATATTTCCCAACATTTTTAAGAATAAACAATGAATGACACTGTCAAGGGGGAATATGTTTTATTGGCTATCTTATTATTATTTGCGTTTTCTTTTCTGTTTCTTCAACCCCTCATATAGACCACTGTATCCGTAGAAGTGCTGTGTACATAATGAAAAGATCTGTCAACATCACCAGTCTTGCGAAATGAGCATAAAATACGAGAATTTATTCATGGGGTTACTTTCTTCAATCTTTTCTTATGTTTAAGATAATATGATATAAGGGTTGGGTATATAGTAAGAACTGATATCTTAATCTTAACAGCTAATACTTTTATAGCACATGCTCCGTGCCGTATTCTCTGTTAAGTGCTTTCCATGTATTAACTCATTTAATCCTGTGAGGTAAATACTATTTACTTTGAGATAAATGCTGTTATTATTCCCATTTTACTGATGAAGAAGCTGAAACAGACAAGTGAAGGGACTTGGCCGAGGTCACGTGGGGACTGTGTTTTGGAGCCAGCCTTCAGAGGCCGAGCGTCTCCCTATTACAGTGTACCGCCTCTCACCTTGGACTTGTGACTTGAGTTCCAAATCTTAGATTCTATAATGTTACAGACAAAAGAAGAGAGGGGAAAGGATGCTGAGAGGTCTCGTGAGGATTCCTGCAGTGGAGTGCTTGCAGCAGAGAAGGTGGGATGGGAGAAGGATCTGGGGTGTGCTTACCCTCCTTCACATTCACAGCCTCCTCGTGAAGTGACTTGAGAACTTCTCTCCGCTTTTCCTGGTCACCCGCCCGGGCAAATGCATAGGCCAGCAGTGCCTTGATGTAGACGTGGCTGCCGTGGGCTCCTTCCTTGGCTGACTTCCAGGCTGACTCCAGGCAGAACAGGGCATTGCGGACAACGACGTGCTGTGAAGGGAGAGCAGTGGGGGTTGGGCTGTGTGACAGGGAGGCTGGTGCTCCCAGGTCGACTCACAGAGCACAGCACACAGGTAAAGACGTTTTCCACATGCATTTGTCCCTCTAGCCACACTCTTCTGGAATAGTATTTCTTAAATCTGTTGCCCTCACATTCATAAGGCAGGAATATATCTTTAGCATTCACTTTGTGTGTGTGCAGTGGTGGTAAGGCTCCTGGCCGAGAAATAGCCGGGGGAGGGCATCACTGGGAAAGTGTAAATCTTTCTTAATGGATTGACCGAATTCTCTGCTGATGTGGGAGGCACTGGCATTGCACAGAGGGACAACTGACACTTGGCTGTTAGTGGGGTAGTGTTTCAGACAGCAGGTCAGCAGTCTCATTGCATCCAGAACTACTCTTCAGCAAGGGCACGTACAGTGACAGGGAGAGGAATCTCCAGAAGGGCGATGGTGATGTAGACAGAGAGGGTCACTTCATCGTCCACTCCACCCTGTAAGTATGAGAGAGAGATGGAGATTTGAGTAATCTCCCTTCCGAGAATGCTTTTAATCATCTCCTTGTATTCTGCTGGTATGGAATATGTCCTTACCCATACTCATCCCCTGGGGCAAAATATCACAGTCACCCTAAATTCCATCCCCACTTTCTTGGTGCTATTTGGGTTTTATTTTTCTTTAAAAAAATTGTTTTTTGGCAGGCGGAGGTAATCAGGTTTGTTAATTTATTTATTTTCAGAGGATGTACTGGGGATTGAACCCAGGACCTTGTTCCTGCATGCTAAGCATACGCTCTACTGCTTCAGCTATACCCTCCTCTCCACATTTTCTTTTTCTGATACCTTCCTTAAGGAATTCTTATGTTATTACTTCCTCTCCTCATCCTTGTAGACATCATAATGGACAAATCAAAACTAGCTCCAGGAACACTTCACCTTAATGGCATTGTTGAGCAGTGACCCAGAGCTCCTGAAACAGCCATCATCCCTCTGCTTTTGGGAGAGCCAGGTGAGGGCTTCAGTAATATGTGCTTCATCAACGAAGATGTAGGCTCGAGCCTGGGCGAAAGTCTTCAGTACAAAGGCTGTGAGCCTAAGGGATGACGATATTCACGTTGTTACAATGGTTTTATAACCAATTCACAGCCACAGGCTGCATAGGACACTTCTTCTATTGATGTGAGTCTTCTGACGGGAATTCTTATGTCCTTAGAGCTCTCGTCACCTTTACTTGACGAATCTGTTAGATCTAGTACAGTTGACCGTTGAACAACATGGTCTGAACTGCATGGGTCCACTTACACATGGATTTTTTTTTCCTTCTCTTTTTCTTTTTCTTTTTCTTTTCTTCTCTTTTTTTAACTAAATATGTACTACAACATTACGTGACCCCAGTTGGTTGAATCCGTGGATACACAACAGGGGATACAAAGGGTCTGCTGTAAAGTGACATGTGGATTTTCTACCGGGGGAGGTCGGCACTCCTAAGCCCCGTGTTTTTCAAGGGTCAACTGTACTTCTGATGTTACTTATTTTTTTCCGATTTTTTTGAGTGAGGCTTTAAATCTTTCTTTACTGATTTTCTTCTATAGGTAGCAGAATCTTCTCGTGTACAGCTCTTACATGCAAGAACTCCTAATACTACTTTGCCTTAGGGATTTCAAACCAGTGTTTCATTTCACTGCGTCCTTCTCATTCCTTTCCCCCTATTAGTGAATTTATTCTCAGTCAAGATGAATATGATCTAAAAAGCATAATATAAGCTGAGGTTAACATGGTTTATCTAGAAGTTATATGATATGTTCATTAGCTATCTCATGAAAAAACTCACAATCATTTGAGCTATTTTAGAAAAAAATTCGCTATTTCAGAAAGAATTCCTTGCTGTCTTATTAGCAGGATGAGTTTTGGGGACAAGTCAACATACATGTATTGGAATCTCACTTTTTTGCCTGTTACCTTGCTAGTCTCGGTGTATTGATCTAGGATAACCAACTATAGGTTTAGTAATACGTATCTGGTAGGGTTACCAGGAATATCATTTTGATAATATATGTAAAGGAGTTGACACAAAAATAGGAACTCAAAAAAGCTGTCTCTCCCTTACCAGGTATTGCCCTTACTGTGGCCATGCTTCTCCCCAAAGGTGCTGTAGGAACCGTCAGAGTGTTTGTAGTTCAGCTGCCTCTGGTAACCTGGAATGGAAGGTTAAGGAAGCAACATGGCAGATCGTACATTCTGTGGCCAGAGAAATTACTAAAATGCCTTGGTATCTTGTCCTATTTCCTAATTTTGCTATAATATGTTAGAAGGTTCTGAGTGCTAAACATTTTATCAGAGGTTGGACACTGGATAGTTTCCATTGAAATGAACTGTCATGGTATTCTTATTATTGTAACCATCATAGTATGATGAATTGATGTAACAGAGAATTGATAAGTAACTCAAGCCTATTATGGAATTGAACCTATTATTAAAAGAACACTGTGAATTTTTCACTCACTTATTCAGTCACTCACCCATGTTGAGGTAGAGAATGGCCTTGGATTTGATTTCTTCAGTCAGCTGCTGTGTTTCATTTAGATAATCCAGAACATAGATGTTAGGAGCAAAGAGGACCATATTCTGTTCTCCACAGCCATAGGGCATTTGGAGGAGATTTTGTGTATTTCGCATGGCAGAGCCTAAAATATCTCCTAGGAAATGGGAGAGATGGCAAGTCATAAAGTTTATAGATGATAACTTGTCAGAATCATTAAGAAGAAATGAAAAATTAGCTGAGGTAAAGAAATGAGGACTTTTAGGAAGGGTGAGTCTTCCAGGGACAGAGGTATGACTGGAAGCAGTAAACAAGTCCAAAGAAGAAGAGAAGAAAGAAGTTAAAATTATAGTTGTTATTCTGAGAAAGTATTTATGGGAAAACAATAGTAGACATTATCAGGATAGTACAGTAGTCCGTGAGGACTGGAGACTCACCCAATACTGAGACAGAGGCGTGGGCAGATTCTTCTACCACATTCGGTGGCAGCTTCAGAGATAATTGTTCAGACGCCTTGTCACCTAGAGATAGAAACAAATCAGCTGTAATGAAAATTCTTTCTGTTGGAAAATATATCTCCCTGAAGGCCTTCAAGACCCAGAAGCCAGAGCTATGCCTTGCACCTAAACTTCTTCTGAAAAGTTATCCTTCTTCTAATGTTCCAGCTTTAAAAAAATATCTTCAACATATATGAATGGGATTCTGAGGTTTCCAGAACGTTTCCTTTTAATGACGATGGGTGAGTCTTACCTGCTGGACAAAGCAGGGAGTTGAATGTTGCTTCCTTCTCCAGTCCTTCAGGCTTTAGGTGGAAAGAAAGAAAAGTTAGAAGAGAGAACGGACTGACTTTCAGGACAGGTGTGTTGACAGGGGAACTGCAGGTTTCTTGATGGTGAAGAGAAGAATTGGAGCTGACTTTCAAATGTATAAACAAATTCTCTAACTAGATGTGATATTAAGGAGACAGGTTGATAGATCCGAGAGAGTGAGGGGAAATTTACAAAGTTAAGTCGGGGGGGGGGGCGCGGAGAATCATATTGTGAAATATCCCATAACCGTGTAGGCTTTAGCCCTTCTTACCTAAAAGTTGGAACCCCAACTGGATTCACCATTGTTTTTCTCGATTCATGGTGACCCATCAAATGGGCAGGCTTACTTACTTCAACTAACAGGGGCTTGATGATTGTGTCTTTCCTTCCGAGTTCGGGGACCACAGCTGCCTCAGTCCCACACAGCTCTCGAGAATCCAGTGCCTCTGCACTCACGCTGAATTTCACATTCCCTGAAAAAAGGGGCCAGTAGAGGTGAGCACCATCTCTCTCCCTCCATGCCTCCCCTCCCCCAAATTTATAAATGTTTAATGCTTTGTGGCCTTTTTTTATTCTATAAAACCCTAGGAGCAGGAATGGAAGTAACATAATCTAGAGGTTAATGATACTGAGAACCCAAGGTGGAGATGGAGGTAAGGGAAGGGGGGATATCCTTTTAGATGTCCTAGAATGAAAGACAAAAGAAAAAAATTCTACCATCTGGGGGCGGTCTTTGCCTGGATATAAGGATCCCGGAGATGTATACAGTCTTTGAGCGGAGAACTGTCTCTAGGAGACTCTCTCACCTAATGACTTTGGGGTTACTGCCCAGGACACGGTTTGCCGGCCATTCCCACAGATGCAGTGAGACTCTTGTTCCTTCTTCCCTGGGACAGCTAGGAATTCCGGGGAAGCTTCTAGATGCACGCTGACCTGGAGCCACACATGGGACAAAGAGACAAACAGATGAGAGGGAAAGGGGAGACCAAAGGGAGAACGGCTTGAAACAAAGCGTGTCGGGCGGTTGGTTAGATTTCAGGTTGCCTAATACTGAAGATGATACAAATGAAGACCAAGAACCTGACAGGTAGATCTGATGTCTAAATATTAGTATTTGGGGATAATCTGCTCCTCCGTGAGGTAGGAGCAGAGGTGAGGACAAATCCTGATGGATTGTTGTCTGTGGGAGTGCTTCTCCTTTGGCCTGGGATCCTGACCACACCCTCAGCTCTCCCAGCAGAGTGTACAGATTTATACACAGTTGCGGTTTCAGCAGACATAAGATGCACATTCAACGGGAATGCAGAGGTTGAAACTTTGGAGAATACAAGACGTGGAATCAGCATACTGGTTTTTGTTGCTCATGTCAAAAATCTTCATGCTACACAAACTTCCTAACTTTAAAGGGTTAGGATAAGGGTCAGAACCTTCTTTTAAGTTGTTACTTGGTATTTGGAGATCTCAGCAACCATGGCCATACGACGTTCGGCTGTCTGTGGGCGTGTTCTTCCCCTGGTGAGCCCTTCTTAGACCCAGGAGTTTGTCAGTGTCCCCAGGAATGCAGTTTTTAATTTATCTGACTGTTACCTTGTGTTCAATTTAAGAAAGAGCTCCTTACCGGGATGCATTTGGGAAGGTAGTTTAACACAGTGGCCTTGAGTGTGAAGGCTTCTCCGCGGATCACAGAGTAGGGTATTGTGACCTCGACGAAGAAGGGCTGAAAAACTTGGAGAGAGGCAGTTGGAGAGAGACCAAGTCCAGTGTCGCTGGACAGGCAGAGGGCCCCTGCCTTCCACTCAGTGATGGTATCGGGGACTGTCACTTCTAGTTCAGCCACACCTGAGGGATCTGGGGAGGATGGTGATGGGAAGAACAAAAAGGAAGCAGTTAAATACAGGCATATCTCATTTTATTGCACCTTGCTTCATTGCACTTTACAGATACGGTGCCTTTTACAAATGGAAGGTTTGTGGCAGCTGTGCGTTAGGCAAGTCTATTGGTGCCATTTTTCTAAAGCATTTGCTCACTTCATGTCTCTGTGTCACATTTTGGTAATTCTCTCAATATTTCAAGCTTTTCGATTATTATTATATTTGTTATGGTGATCTGTGATCAGTAATTTTTGATGTTACTACTGTAATTGTTTGGGAGTGCCATGAATTGCACCCATAGAAGATGACAAACTTAATAGATAAATGTTGTGAGTGTTCTGATTGCTCCACTGGCCAGCTGTTCCCCTGTCTCTCTCCCTTGCCTTGGGCCTCCCTATTCTCTGAGTCAAAACAATACTGAAATGAGGCCAATTAATAACCCTACAGTGGCCTCTAAGTGTTCAAGCAAAGGAAAGAGCCACAAGTCTCTCACTTTAAATCAAAAGCTGGAGATGATTAAGCTTAGTGAGGAAGGCATGTTGAAAGCAAGATTGGCCAAAAACTAAGCCTCTTGTGTCCAACAGTTAGCCAAGTGATGAATATACAAGAAAAGTTCTTGAAGGAAATTAAAAGTGCAACCTGAGTAAGCCCACGAAGGATAAGAAAGGAAAACAGCCTTATTGCTGATATGGAGAAAGTTTTAGTGGTCTAGTTAGAAGATGAAATGGGCCGCAACATTCCCTTAAGCCAAAACCTAATCCAGACCGTTCCCTCTCTTCAATTCTGTGAAGGCGGAGCAAGGTAAGGAAGCTACAGAAGACGAGTGTGAAGGTAGCAGAGGTGGTTCATGAGGATTAAAGAAAGAAGCTGCCTCTATAACATAAAAGTGCGAGGTGAAGCAGCAGGTGCTGATATGGGAGCTGTAGCAAGTTATCCAGAAGAGCTAGCTGAGATAATTAGTGAAGGTGACTACACCAACAAATAGATTTTCAGTGTAGGTGAAGCAGCCCTATATTGGAAGAGGATGCATCTGGGACTTTCATAGCTGGCGAGGAGAAGTCAAAGCCTGGCCTCAAAGCTTTAATTACAGGCTGACTCTCTGGTTAGGGGCTAATGCAGCTGGTGACTTGAGGGTGAAACCAATGCAATAATCCTCAAAATCCTAGGGCTCTTCAGAGTTATGCTGCATCTACTCTGCTGGGCTCTATAAATGGAATGACAAAGCCTAGATGAAAGTACATCTGTTTACAACATAGTTGCCTAAATATTTTGAACCCACTCTTGAGAAAAATGATTCCTTTCAAAACATTGCTGCTCATTGACAATGCACCTGGTCACCCAGGAGCTCTGATGGAGATGGACGAGATCAGTGTCATTTTCATGCCTCTAGCACAACAGCCATTCTGCAGCCTGTAGAACAAGGAGTGATTTGGACTCTCAAGTCTTATTATTTAAGAAATACATTTTGTAAGGTTATAGCTGCCATAGACAGCAGTTCCTCTGATGGAGCTGGGTAAGCCTTCTGGAAAGGATTCACCATTCCAGATGTCATTAAGAACCTTCATGCTTCATGGGAAGAGGTCAAAATATCAATATTAAAAGGAGTTTGGAAGAAGTTGATCCCAACCCTCGTGGATGACTTTGAAGGGTCCAAGACTTCAGTAGAGGAAGTAACTATGGATGTGGAAGAAATAGCAAGAAAACCAGAATTAGAAGTGGAGCCTGAAAATTTAACCGAATTGCTGCAATTTCATGATGAAACTTTAATGTATGGAGAGTTGCTTCTTGTGGATGAACAAAGAAAGTGGTTTCCTGAGGTAGAGTCTATTCCTGGTGAAGACGCTGTGAAGATTGTTGAAATGACAATACAGGATTCAGACTATTACATACACTTAGTTGACAAAGCAGCGGCAAGTCTGAGAGGACTGACTCCAACTTTGAAAGACATTCTACCGTGGGTAAAATGCTCTCAAACTCCACTGCATGCTACAGAGAATTGTTTGTGGAAGGAAGAGTCCACTGATGCAGCAAACTTCATTGCTGTCTTGTTTTAAGAAGTTAGCACAACCATGCCGGCCTTCAGCAGCCACCACTCTGATCAGTCAGCAGCCACCAGCATGGAGGCAAGACTCTCCACCAGCAAAGAGATTATGGCTCTCTGAAGGCTCAGATGACGGTTAGCATTTTAGAACAATAAACTATTTTTTTTGATTAAGGTATGTAGTTCTTAAAGACATAATGCTGTTGCACACTTAACAGACTACAGTGTAGTATAAACGTAACTTTCATATGCACTGAGGAATCAAAAAATTCAGGCGACTCACTTTATTGTGATATTTGCTTTATTGGAGTGGTCTAGAACCAGATCCACAATATCTTTGAGGTATGTTTGTAAATCCTTTCTAGGAAGACAACCCCTGTGAATAATTCTATTGTCACGACTTGAATGCACTCAGTAGAAATACCAATAATGGAGAGTATAATCAAGGCTTGAAATGGGAACATATAAGTCCTTTTTCTTCAACTGTGTTTTTAATTCTAGTTAATATGAGAATCCCCTATAGACATAGAGTTGTAGTATATTCTGTTATAGGCAATATAATTATAAACTAAATATGTAATTTTAGATGGTTCTTAAATTTTTCTCTTTAACATGTTGTTCCACTGAGGACAGGTTTATCATTTTTAATTCTACTACTACTGTGTATATAGTTGGCCTGACTGATTCTGTACTTAACTCAAGATTGCTGACCAGTGAAAGATCTCTTATAGGTGTTAATCTGTGCAGTGCTTGGTTATATTTAGTCCTTATGCCCATTTTCTGGAAATCTTAGAATTAAATTTGTGCAACATGATACAGTTAGATTAGTGAGACTTCACAACAGAAGTGTTATGTTAAACCTCTCCTGAAAACAGCAATGTGTCTAAAAGATATACTTGGATATTGAAAAATTAGCTAAGAATTGAAAACTGTGAGGGATCTACATTGCTGTATCTTATATATAAAAGAAGTCGCTTACTTTACCACCACCAAGTCCCAGATCCACGTCTCAGGGAAGTACGTTCGCAGTGTCTCTGTGGGGGGCTCTGAAATGTGTATCATATTCCTAATCTCATGGCTTTGTCCCATTTCCACTAAGGCTGTGGAGGAGACAGAAACAAATATGAAGATAAAGCTTATGAGAGACTGTGATAAGTGCTACAACAGAAATAGGGTAATGAAATAGGAACCAGGAGTGGACCCTTGGGTGTTAAGGGAAAGCTGCTTTGAGGAGGTGATACTTCAGGTGAATTCTGCAGTATTAGGGTAAGCTAGGAGTGTTCTCACAAGCAGAGAGCACAGAGACCTAGAGGCAGAAAGCGTCTTGGGTTGTCCGAGGAGCAGGGAAGGAGGCCCCGGGGCTACTGCACATTGTCCCCGGTGGGGAGCGCTGGGACGTGGGGTTCTCTGTGGGAGCAAAGAAGAGTCGTGCCCAAACATTGTGTCGGTGACTTTGAGAAACAGTTTATAGGAGTGAAAGGATCAAGAATAAAAAAACCTCTTTATTTCCGTACATGTCAGAAGATCAGACTCCGGATCTCTCACCATATTTACCTTCTGTTAATGGTGTACTGCTAAATATTTAACAACCAGCTTGCTGGGAAAAATCTGGGGCACCTATACACTTACACACACATGAATCTACTACAAATCTTACTGATAAAGGATTAAGTAATATAATTTATAAATAATGATACAAATATACAATAACTTTTATTTAAGTTCCATATAGTCAAATTGATTCCCACTGAATGTTTTCCTTGATTTTTGACAAATTCTTTTATTTGTACTCAACCTATATTGAACTATGACTTGATAATATCAGACTATGAATAAACAAATGCTTGATTACTATGCGATTCAGCAGAGAAGTAGCCCATATCATTGAGAAATGAGTGTGATTTCAAATGGATATTGGCTGATGTTTTAGGGATGTTCAAGAGCTTCCTTACTTGACTGGTGAGAATGTGGCTCCAGTTTGTGAGCACTTCTGGTTCTGTTTACACTGATCCTACACCTGGAAACTTTCTCTTCCCTTTTAAGCCCCACACATCTCCCTTTACTAGAAGCAGATTCTTTGTGAATGACTTTCTTGATTCCTCAATCGGAATCAATCTTTTCTATTATTCTGTACGTCTGTACCTGTCTGATAACACTTTTTACAAGTACTGTCTTGTAGTCTTTCTAGCTTTGTGTATGTGGGGGTTTGACATAATCAGAATTTTTTGGTTTGACTGTTATGTGACCTTGAGCAAGAACCTTAATATATCTGAGTCACAAGTCCTTTTTTGGTTAATTTTTTTTATCACATTTAATCTTTTTTTAAAAGAATTATTGTATTTGGTTCAATATATTAAGCAATTAATTTTTATTAAATTTTTTACCTGGAGAAGATAATAGTCTTTGAGCTGAATGAACTTCATATTGTTGAGGTTGTGGACATAATTTGGGTTTATGAATCTTTGAGTTGGTAAATACCTTTAAGCCCATGTCCTGTAAAGGAAATTATCATCTAATCAGTATATAAATATTGTAAAATATATATATATAGGCACATACTTCTTTTCATTGAATTTAACTAACGATCCAGTTAGTTTATTATTAAACTTTTAATGTTCATATTAGTAGAAAGGAAGTTGATGTACTTACAGAGGTAATTTCATTCTATTTTTATAACTCTTTCAACAGTAATTATTTTATATATGTGATATTTATAAACATCACAAGGCAACGAATTTCAGTAAAAATTAAAAAAAAAAAACTTAACCTAATGGTCCAAAAAGTTTCAGTCCTGCCTCTGTTGCTATTAGTGGTTCTGTTACTATTAGTGACCTTGGAGAAGTCACTTGACCTCTCTAACGTCCCATTACCATCAACTATGATGTGACAGCATTAAAATAAGTTTTTCCCATATATAATATTTTGTTAACCTTAAGAACTGACCATCAACAATATGAGGGATTTACCTGTAGGAAGCTATACATGTCTTTTTCTTTTGTATTTGTTACTGGGGAATACAGGATCCCATTGATGTAGACATTATGGTGACTGACACAGTCTCCATCATCTTCCTCCTGTTGATTTAAATGCTCTGGCAAACCGTTGAGGTCCTTTACTGGTAGCAGGTTATAAACCTGTACAAACGCAAAGGACAAAAGGACAAAATTATTCATGGCTTACTTTTCTTAAGTGCAAGGAGTAAAGAAAAGAACAATCACGACTAGTCTTTCTTTGAGTGGCTCCATTGAGTAGATAATTTATAGAGAAGATGATTTTGAAGGTGTTTAACAATTTTAGGAGAAAAAAAAAAAACCCAAACATTCTCATCTAAGTACTCAAAGATCCTTTGTTACACAGTTCAGAGGCAAACCCTAGGCTCTATGCTAGAATGAAATAAAACTTTATTAAGAGAAATTGAGGTCTGCTCTATTTAAGACATTGTAGCACGCTTTGGGATGATAGAATATAATTAATAGTTTCACCTCTGCCTTGCGGTTAGTAACTGACTCGGTGTATAACAAAGTAAATAAATGGACACACGTTCTAAGCAGGCACGTGGATAAGTACATGTCCTCTATATAAGTTAGGATAGTATTTTCTAAGGTATTATTCATGGAAACAAAATGCCCCATATCTTTACAAAATACATAAAACTTTAACTGTAGGATACTGAAAATGATACTTTCAAATTCACTTGAAAGGGAATAAGACAAACATAAAAGCCCCCAGTGGCACCGTATTATATTTATAGGAGTTCAAAATTGTTTGACAAGAATCGATCAGCAAACTGAGTAGCATCATGAAATTAAACCCTTTCTCAAAGGCAGCTCCCTCTTACCATTCTCCATCTCCCTCCTCTGCTTTATTTTCCTCCAAAACATGTCCCATAATTATTGTCTGTCTCATTTATGAAAATGTGAAGTTTCATGAGTGCATAGATTTTTGTCATTCTAGTAGTTCACTAGGAGATTCCCCAGGACTTAGATACACAGTAGGCACATCCAGAACATAGTAGGCACTAAATAAATGTGCTGAATGAATGACTTACACTACCAGGTGCAGTGTTTCATTAATAAAATGTTATCAGGGATTGAGAGGAACTCTTGTTCTAACCCAAGTCTACTGCTGGATACCTGAAAGCTTCTGCTTTACCATGAACAAACTAATAGAATTTTCTGCCTTATCTACCCATCAAGGTTCTTATAATTAAAAAAAACCCCTGAGAATTAAAAAATTATGTTATACAAACAGAAAATATTAATGTTACTTTTCCACGTATCTCCTTGCTCCCACTATTGAGATGTACTTAATACTGCCTTTACAAGTATTCTAATATTTTTAATGAAATGCCATTGGGAGCACCAAGAAGTAAGAAATCTTTTCTTGTAAGTTTCTCTTTTAGGGAAGTAAAAATACAACTTTCCTTTTATAGAATTTTTATAGTAAAAAAAAACTAAAAGAACTACAGTAAGAGGTTATTCCAGTTGGCCTCATTGAAAATGTGAAGAGACAGACTGTTAGTACACACTAAGTTCCTTGTTGTTCCATTAAGCATACCCTTTTGTTATTTTTTCTATTAACTTAAGATTTTAAAAGTTTCGTTTATCAGTGTCATTTATCATATAGGAATTAATTTTCCCTAATTTTTATTCATCAGAGACAATATAGACCTTCCTTCAGAAACTGTGTTTATCTTGGGACATGCAGTGTTTCAGTTCATGTCATTCTTATAAAAACAAAAATTTGATATTTGATTTAGTCTGTGCAGTCTTAGTGTAGGTATATGTACCACTTTTGTTAGACTTTTTGAAACATTAAAACTAGTTTTAAAATTCCTATTATTGGTTTCATAGAGCTGTAGGATTTCAAGGATTTTGGATGGCACATGATTTATATTACATATGTCTACATATATATATATATATCAATATGTAATATCTTCCATATTCCATGAATTCCTATTCATATGTAATATCTTCCTCCCCCAAAAGTGCCCATGAAAGAGCTCAAAACTATTAACTCCTGGATAACTGTAATTTTAGTAGCTCCTATCCCACTCAGAGCGGATTTCTACTTGCTCTGAGCCCCTCGTGTGGTCCTTCCTGACCCTGAGGCTGATGGGACTCACCGAGGCGGGGGAGAGCTCGGCCTCAGGACTCATGAGCAGCACACTCTGGTCCACGGCGCGGAGGGCGCAGAGGGACTGAGGGGATGCGGTGACTTGCAGGTGGGCTCGGGAGGCCGGGAGACTTCGTGCTGAGCTGAAGCTCAAATTCACCTGTGGAATTGGGGACAAAGTCAGAAAAACAAATGGCCTGGTTTAACCGTGCATCCACCAGTGTTTCCTGAGTGTTCCTCACATTTGATGCGTGATCACTTTGACTTCGTGGTGGTGGACACCATGTGAGTCCTAAGGCTGTGTGCCCCCTCCTTCTATGCCACTCTGATTCTCAAGAATCAGTTGAATCATTGTAATGATATCTGTTTTTATAAGTTATTAAATTTGAGACACCATTTTTTACCTTCAACACACAGTGGGGTGTTTATTAGCGGTGGGAAGAATGCACATAGTTCTAGATGCTCTTGTAGTTTTCTTTTGGTTCTTTTGTAGTTTTAAAAACTTGGTTACATATTTCCCAACATTTCATCATAGAAGAAGGGAACAAGGTACTTTGAACAGCACATGAGAATTCTGCACTAGGAGTCAAGCGACATGGCTTCTTAGTGTGACTCTGCCATCACCCTGCTGAAAACCTGTGCGGAGTTCATTCAACCCTTCTAGTTCCAATGCTCGCACGTAGAAAATACTTGATAGCAGTAGTAATTTCCAGTTTTAAATATTGAACATTTTAGGGTATAAAACACCCACCTTGTTGACCAGGCAGTTTTCAACCTCGTATTTTGCAGAATCTCCAATCACTTCCCCATCAGGTAAAATGGCATAGATCAGCAGTCTAGCAATGGGAGCGATGTCTGACTCCACAGGAAATGACACGGAAAAATGGCCTTTCACTGGAGCACAGAGAGAATGAGGAAGTGGTCATGGATTAGACATATCAGGGCTGAAATGATATTTTTCTGTTGTACAAAGTCATTTTAGGAGCCTGGTCCGGCTAATGACTGCTTCTATTAGTAAGTGTAATAGATATGAGATATAATAAATAGCAGATATAATAAACAGCTGAATATCTCTTAGAACTCTGGCTTAAAAAAAAAACCTTATCAAAGCGGTCTCTTCTTTTATAAATCACATAGTGATTTATCCTCTAGTTTGAAGCTTGAGTTCATCTATGTAACGTTCTGATGCCATCTAAGGATGTGGAGACATCCACTTGGCTACCATCTGATCTAGACTTTCCACCAGAGAAGGGAACTAGGACCTGAAGTTGTAAGATGTAAGAGTTTAACACATTGTATTTAATCCTTCTATCCTCTTAAACTTTCTATGAACCAAATACCCTATCCTTTCTTCTTAAGAGGTGAACTGTGCTCCTTTGAAAGTTATTTTTTGATGCCTATGTAGGGTCTTTAGAGCTTGCATGAAATGTCTCTAAATCTTCTGGGTTGCTATGAAGAAACAACAAAAGAGTGGTACACCAATAGTTGTCTAATAAGTGATCTTTCAGACTAATTTATAATAGGAGAAACCTTCAGCATTTTTCTTTTTTTAAAAAATTGTTACACATTTGTTCCTAGGGGGAGTCCAATTCAATGGTGGAAATACCCAATTTGACTCTTCATAAATCATAACTATTTTCAAAAGGGAAATATGATATAAAGATATACATGACTCAGCACAGGACCTACTCTACAGAAGACACACCCAAAATTTGACCTTCTCTCCATTGTCTAAAACAATTTTGAAATGTCATTTGGAGAAGAAGGTCCATGAGTATTTGTGGTTTGAAAATTTGGAATAAGCATAGATTATGAAACAACTCAACATTTTAAATAGTCTAAACAGATTAACCTGGAAAAGGAAAAGAAAATAAATATTTGATAAAGGGTTAAAAAAAAGAAAAATGATCACTTTCCCCTCTCAACTTCTTTATTGGCACTAGATGAAAATGGTCTCTCTTCATTTGAAACCATTCCTGGTATTTCTGCAGCGTAAGGCTGCATGTGGCGCGCGGAACAGGGCAGAAGGGTGGAAATTATGGAAATACCCACTGTCTCCCTGCTCCACGGGCAATATGTGAGTCCCTGTTCGGACGATGCCTCCCTTTGCCATTATCTGCAAAAAAGGAAATGAAAAAGAATTTAATTTGCCTGACAGAGATCTTCCCCCAGGTCTTGCCCTCCAGGTGATACACTTGTTTTATTGAGCCCCTGCTGCTGAAACTTAGTCTGGAGAGAAGTCAGACTTTCAAAAGGAACATGGACAAGACATCAAAATAATGATATCTAAAGAGCTTTATAAACCCCTGCCCAAGGGCGCTTTTATCTACAGATGAGTCAAGGCAGTGGCCTGCCTTCTCACCAGGTAATAGAACTCAAGCTCCTTCAGCTCCTGCAGGACCTGTCCATTCAGAACGTAATGCACTTGGACTGTCTGAGCTTGGCCACAGGGCAGTTCATGAGGCAAGGGCTCAAGGTAGACAAAGCTCTTGCTTTGGGAGAATACGAGATAAGCAGTGTGATAAGCTTCTTCATGTTCCTCTGATAGCCACAGGTAGCCATAGCAGGTATTGTCGTCCTGGTGCTGGACCTGATGAATTAGAAAAAAAAAATTATCTTACACATCCTATATCAAAGGGACTCAGCGTTCTCATCAAACTGCATTGGTTTACTGCCCTACCTTCATTAGTGCCCACACATCTTTTGCTGCACACAAAAAAGTGAGGGAGAAGGGTCCCTAATTCTGTTATCTGCACTGCAGACCTTCACAGGGCAGAGGCGCCTTGAGCTGGTATTTTCATTTCTGAAGAGCATGAAAGGAGGCAGGCACCCTTCGCTTTGATCTGCTTTCTCTACTTTTCTGTGGCCACTTCACCTATTCAGACAGAGACACTGGAGCTATGAAACCTCACTGAGGAGACTAACCAATCTTCAGAAACCGAGAAACTGCATTTGAGAAAGTACATGCCTCACTTATGATGGGTTTCAAATGGGTATTATGAATAAATGTAATACTGCAAACTTAGGGGTCTGAGAATTCTGTAAAGAGCACTGATTCCAGAGGCGAGTTCATGAAGTAGCTGAAGTCCACCTCTCCTGGGCTGTGTTGGGCTGATTATTTTTAACACTTCTTGTGATTCTGGGCTCTTAATCTTCATAGGCCCTATTTGGGTTATGTTTCCACTTTCCTCCATGCAGAATTCATTCCTTCGTTCTTTCCAGGCTCCCCCTACCCTCATTCTCACCTCCCAAGGGGCACAAGTGGATCTGTGTGTTCTTATCTCAATATATCTTATAGTGATAACTTGTAAATGATCATCAAAAAGAGGAAAATAAAATTCAAAAATAATATTTTCATTTTCAGGACTAGCATTCAAAACACTTCTTTTTTTTTTTAGTTCTTTTTTTTTTAGGGGTAATTAGATTTCTTTCGTTCTTTCTTTTTTGATGGGGGTACTGAACCCAGGACCTCACACATGCTAAGAAGGCACTCTACCACTGAGCTGCACCTTCTCCCAAGACACGTCATGATTAAACATAATCAGAGAAAGCATTCAGGATGCCTTTTGATTAAACAAATGAGTGAATTTTCAATTTCTGAATTATTTAGAAGTATGGGCTTTTATGCCATTTATAGAAAGCTGAATCAATAAAACATGATTTATTTTATATAAAAATCATAAAAGAATGAATAGAGGACTGTATGCCCCTATTCAAAGCAAGTTATATGGGTATGGACAAAAAATCTGGAGAAAATTAGAATAGCAGGACAAAAATAAAGTAACAGCAATAATTTATGGAATTAATGTTAACGGTGTTAAAATGGGCTTTTATAGTAATGTAACCATGAAAGGGGGCTTACTAAGTGCTTTAGCATTTGTTATCTCATTTAGTCCTCGTTATAACCCCAAGAGTTAGGTACTGATATTGCATCCGTTTTATAGACAAGGAAATGAAGTATAGAAGTTTTAGTTATTTGTTCTATATACAGAGTTGATCCAGGATTTTAATCTAATTTATCTGATTCTGGACCCTACACTTTAAAAAAAAATGTGGTAAAAAACACAATATAAAATGACCATTTAAACAATTTTAAAATGTACAGTTTGGTAATGCTAAGTAAGACGCAGCCCATTTCCAGAACTTTTTATCTTGCAAAACTAAATCTCTATACCCATTAAACATCAACTCCCCACTTCTCATTCTCCTCAACCCCTGACAGCCGCCATTCTACTTTCTATTTCTGTGACTTTTAGTACTTTAGGTACCACGTATAAGTTGCATCATACAGTACTGTGTGTGTGTGTGTGTGTGTGTGTGTGTGTGTGACTGGCTGTTTCACTTAGCATAATGTCCTCAAGGTTCATCCATATGGTAACACAAGACAGAATTTCCTTCCTCTTTAAGGCTGTGTACATACCGCATTCTGTTCATCTGTTGATGGATATTTGGGTTGCTTCCACCTCTTGGCTATTGCAAATAGTGCTTCTATGGACATGGCTGTGCAAATATCCCTTTGAGATTCTGCTTTCAATTCTTCTGAATATATACGTAGAAGTGGGGATACTGGATCATGTGGTAGTTCTATTTTCATTTTAGGGGACCTGCCATACTGTTTTCCATAGCAGTTGCACCATTTTATATTCCCAGCAGGAGTGCATGAGTGGAACCCTCCCTTAACCACAACACTCCATTGCCTCCTTTTTAATTTACTTTTTTCAAAATTGACCTGAAATTGGTTTCTAATTTCTAGCTTTATTTTCTCTCCATAGGACTAAACACTACTTGGACATTTCATCACTTTTAGGTTGCAACCTTTTTTTTTCCCCAAGGCCACATCATGTCATTGGTCACTTCCTTCCAAACTTACCTTGACAGTGAGGGAGGTGTCTGTGAGGTTGGTGGTGCTGATGGAGAACTGCACCAGGCCGTGCTCATCGGTGGTGGCGTTAGAGGCATAGCTGGCTTCATTCGCTGTGATGACGATGCGTTTATTTGGCAGGGGGACACCTTTCCCATCCACTAGGAGCACCTGAAGGTTAAAAACTGCAGATCAGTTATGTGGCGCCTATCCAATAGGCACCAAACATATTCATTTTATCCCCAGTATTTATTGAGTGTGTCCAGTATGTTGCACATGGTTCCAGGCACTGAGGCAACAGCAGTGAACACAACAAAGTTCCTTCTATCACAGAGCTTACAGACTAGTACAAGAGACAGAAGCTAAATAAACATATAAATAATATGTACTTACTGAGTGGTAATCAGTTCAAAGAAGACAAAGCAGTGTGAAGAGAATGATGGAGATGATGACAGAGGTGACCTGAAGACTGTATTCTGTCCATGTCTGGGAAATGCTGTCTATTATATATAACTTTTGGCAAGTCACAGACCACAAGAGCCATATCACAGTGAACAATTTTAGAAGGCACTTCCCATTTGAAAAATGTGAAATTGAAAAGAATCACAAAGTATTAAATAAGGACCTAAAGTCAAATTACAGCTCGTATTGAACTCAGAAGATGAGTACTTCAGTTCAGATTGTGAAGATGGTGTATAAGCTACATCTGGTATAAGGAAGCACAACCAGCAGACTTGGATTAGTGTTTGTAACTGATTAACAAAATCTCAGTTTGCCAATGAAATGTCAGCTAGGATATGAAGACAAAAGAACAGGCACAAAGTTCACTATTTCTCTTTCGACAAGAGTCTTATGACTAGTAGGACAGTTATTTAGCAGGGATAAAATCTCAAAGAAGTGCAGTGTACCTCTGAGAAATTTAAAAAAGGTGAATTTACTTTCATTTTAGGAAGTGACCAAAGTTTTTGAATATGTTTCCTGTCATAGCATAATCAAAACATCCTAAAATTATTCCATCCACTCTTTTGTGCAGTCTGGTCCCTCTTTTACATGCTCCACAGCTAACATCTTGTAACATTTCCATTCGTAACAAGATGCACAGTAATTACACACGGAGGTAGATACAGCTGTCATCTCAGACTTGTGGAATCCAAAGCATCCCTTTGCACATGCGCTTATGAAGGAAAAAAAAATAACTACAGA
Source organism: Camelus ferus (assembly GCF_009834535.1). Classification (NCBI taxonomy): domain Eukaryota; kingdom Metazoa; phylum Chordata; class Mammalia; order Artiodactyla; family Camelidae; genus Camelus; species Camelus ferus. The sequence continues at coordinate 15,486,597 of NC_045729.1, read as the reverse complement.
AGGTTTCCGTGTAGATCTGTGAGAAAATTTAGATTTTTAAAATGTGGGAACATTGAATAGCAGTCCTTTACCCCATGTGTCCTGTTTTTGAAATATGCTTGCTATTACAGAAGAACTAATGTAAATATAATATCCATGAAAGAAACACTAGGTATGGTAGGATCTTTTATATTTCAAAATAAAAATTAAAGCCTCCAACCCACTCATTTCCATACAAAGTTAATGTTCGAAGGAGAATGTAATTGGCCGCCATGAAGTTTGAGAGTCATGTGAGAAAATGTTACAAAAGTCTGAGGCTGCCTGGTGAACCATGGGAAAGAAATTGAGTGATGTCACGCAATGCTGTTGCAAAAAACTTCTAATTTTGATAGTCTTTGGAATGACTTTTGTAGGTTTGGTATACAGATTTACAGAGGAACAAATCTATTTTAATTGGTTTATAACTCTGATTATATTAATCAACAGATAATATGAATTAGGTATGGTTTTAGCAGAAAAGGTTGTGCATATTCAGTAAGAGTACAGTTTGATTTGTGAATTGAAAAATACCTCACCTGCCCAAAGAAGGGAATTCCTTGTCTAATGTACGAGTCCGCTTTCACAAATGAGAGTTTGCTTATGGTTCTTGTGATTTCAGTGGACCCTCTTCCAGTGAATTCCACCTCTGAAAAAGAAGGAAAAATTAAGTTCTCTTTTGGAAGGATGCTCTCCTTGAATTTACACTACCTCCCCCTTACGATTCATAATTTGGCAAAGGAAATGAATCAATGTCCATTGTTCATTCTCCCAAAATTACACTGTGTACACAAACCTGTTCCTTCTTCTTGGATCTTGGCTTCCACTTCAAGTTTCATTTCAAATCCTTGTCTCTTCATCTGGAAGATCTTGGTGTCTACTTGCTGAGAGAAGCAGCCCTTGTTGTTTAGCTGGGAGAGGATGAAATAAAATACAAAAATGTAAGACTGGACACATCAGTGGTCAGTTAATCTGGTGGGTTTTTTTTTTTTTGAGGCAGCATAACCTTGGAATTTTCCATGATAAGAACACAATACACATTTTCTAGGGATTAATTATTATTACATCTTGCAACAGTTTCTGGCTTATAATCCACAAGTGTATTCCTTAGTATCTGATATTCTGTAGAGTGAATGAGAGTGAAATGCTGTAAGATTTGGGGGTAATCTTACTATAGCAGGCAGCTAACTCCTCACTGAAGTCTGGCTCCCTTCCCATAGTTTGGAGCTATTGCTGGGAAGTGCCTGCCCACCTGAGGACTGTGTTTCCTACCTCTCTGGCATCTAGGTGGGGGCATATGACAAGCGTGGCTCATAGAAAGAGAAAAGTTAACGCCCTTCCCAGCAGAGGTGGCTAAGGTGTGTATGTTTCCCTCTTTCCTTTACCCAGTTGGATTCTCAAGGTGGCTTGATACCAGGTGCTGGAGATGGCGCGACTTCCGTTATTCTGGGGGCGTGGTGCACCAAAAACACTCACAACGGACAGTTACAAGAAAGAATTCCTATTGTGCTAAGTCACTAATTTTTCAAAAACTATTGTCGTTAGCATAGAATCCTCTTATAGATTGGTCTCTTCCTGAGTTAGCCCCGTGTTGTAACTCACTGCTTATCAACAATGCCTTGGTTGTTATTCTCTAGAAGGAAAAGTTTCCCACATACCTGCTGACTGAACGTCTCACAGATGGCACGTGACTCTCCATCAAAGCAGTCAGAGGGGTTACTGTACTTTCTGCACATGCTTATCGTCACATGTCCGGGGACAGGTTTCCCATATGTGTATCTGTCACCAGAACATTGCCAAATGAATCAAATGAGACACTGAACACCCCCATTTTCTACCTACTTATGGTTCCCCTTTAGCAATGGTATGTTTTCACTCCCTGTACTTCCCTTCAACTTCTGCAGGGCTCATACAGTGTTGAGGGCAAGTAAACAAAGCAATGATCCTTCTCTTTTATAAATTTCTAGTGCAACATGCTGAAGTTTACTGCAGTCTTCTTTTACCATATCTTTTTTCTTAATCTTTAATTTTCAGTTTCATTTTTTAAAAAATATTTTTCTTATTGCCAAAGCTACACTAGCTCTTAAGAGAGAAAAAAAAATACGAACAAAGCAAAGAGAAGAAACACTGAGTTCTACCTAAAAACATAAACTATTATCTGTCTTCCCACCATCCCTTCTTTGTTCATATAGAATTGTACTTGTTTACTCTTGACAAAAATGGGATTGTGCCATAAATCTGTCATTGATAATTGCTTCCCTATTTGAGATTTCCTCTATATCTCTGTTTGCAAGAGTATTGGCTCACCAGCTACGTAGGATCAGGAACTTGGCGGGGGTTTCTCAAGACAGTGCTGGGGCAGGGACCTATCTGAACAGTGGGTGCATGAGTGGATGAGATTAGGTGAGATTTCTGTAATATGTTTATCTCTGCCGATTCTGAATGTAAGCCATTTTCCACTATGTATGCAAGGTCAGGTAAATGATCTGTTGTTAATTGAATTTTCTCTACAAGCTGGTGAAGGGAAAGTCACTACCCTTCAACACTGTCTCATTTGTGTGTGTGTGCGTGCACATGCGTAACTAACTTTATTACTTTCAGAATCAACCCTAGTAGCATAGCCTCTCCCGGAACAGTTGCCCTCCCCATGATAGTTGTAATAATCCTGGTAAGGACATGAAAGGGAATAAGAAGGAAAATGGAAAAGCAGCAGGAGAGGACAGTTCTAGAGACGGGGATGCGCCCGTGTATGGAAGGTATTTGTGCTGTTCTGCTCCTAACAAGCCAGCCAAAATAGCCCCAATGGTGAGCCTCCTTTAAAGAATTCATTCCCCTCAAGAGATTTGTTAAAAGTATAAACTCACAGGCCACACACTGACACTGTCACCTCTTCTTCCAAGATAGTGATTATCCTTGGCACTGTAACTTGCACTTCAAACTTAGGAAGCACTGTTCATGGAGATAAAGGAAGTCATGATTGGTTTTCACCTTTCAGGGAACTGGTATTTCCAGGTTCTCAGTAACAATTCCCTAGTAATACTTTAGGGCCCCGAAAGGTAGCCCCTTTCTCCAGTATATCCACCGTACTCGCAAATGGAAATCCTGGGTTGAAGGACTATGGTGGATCAGTGTAACCTAAATGAATTATGGAAGATGCCACTAGAATAAGAATGTTTTACATTTTTTTCAGATTAAAAATTGCTACATAAAGCTATATGAAGTCCTATTCACAAATCACTGATGGTCCTCACTGAATTTAGATGTAAGCTAAATTAGATTAGCTCCAAGCCCAAGCTCACCCATGGGAAACAGAAGAATTCCAAATCTGCTCAAATTCTAGGCCCTTGAAGTTTAAATTAAAAAAAAAAGTTCCATGATTTTTTCATAATCCATACCAAATTCCTCCACAGTGAAGTGGTGCTCTGCTTTTCCACCTGATTCCTTCTGTACCACCACCTTGTAGGAGCCTTGGATGGGCTCTGACGAGAGGGCAAAGGTCAGTTGCTTGAGGCCATTCTCTAACTTGAGGTTCTGCCACTGTGCGATGCGATTTCCTTTGGGGTCCTATGGGCACAGTTACTGTAATTTACAAAAGAGCCTAGAGCATTAGAGACAGTAAAGGAAATCTATGGGGGCTCCTATGTTATCCACAAAGAGCTGATGAGGGAACGGGGCGGGAAGATCAGAACCACCTAGTGTTACATGAGTCTGAAGGCTTCTCCATGACTAACACGTTTCTGAACTATTGTAAGACTCTCTCAAATAAGAACATTTTCCTCAAATTTATTACTTTATGTCTAATTATGGAATGTTTCACATTGCTTACCTCAATATATACTAGTGGACTCTGAAAGACAAAAGAGGAAGAAAGGAGTTGAGAATTGTTCTGAAATATTCTCAGTTCTAATTTATAAGCAAGACCGCTTTATGTAGAATAAGTTTATCTGCAGTAAAACACAGACAAATGGTAGATCAAGTTTTACAGAACTTTTAATTAATCCATTATAAGCAATTAATGAATAATGTTAAGCACTTACTGGGCTGTCAGCAGCAAATGCATACGTGCCATTCATTCGGAATGGGATTTACTAATATCACTTAAATGCTTGTAAGCATCCCAGTGAAGAACACTGCTATGCTGTTCTACAGACTGAGAAATAAACACTAATGGAGCTATAAGTAACCATGTTCAGATCCAAATGTTACAGTGGGTCACAGTATTCTTAGGCAGTTCTAAGAATAAGGAGGAATGAGAATAGCTCCTCTACTGTCATTGTTTATTCATTTTTAAAACTAATATTTATTAAGTGCCTACCACGTGCTGTATGTAATTCTAGGTGCTGGGAATACAGCAGCACACAAAAGAACAATATATCTACCTTCGTGGAGCTTACATTCTAATAGGGATGGATACATGCCTCATTGAGAATTTTCTAAAGAGTTAGTTGAACTGTGTGACAGACGGCTAAGTACCACTACCAACATAGAACTAACTACTGTCTTTTGGCCAGAAGACTGTTCTAAATGGGGATTTTGCACTATGGTAATGCCAGAAATTGCTGTTATAAATACCAGATTCTTTCTCTCCCTGGTCCTCCTCCAACACCAAAAACAGGCTCCCAGCCTGTTTATATAGATAATAATAATTCTGTGTAGATATTAGGAGACTTACCAACTCATTCAGGGGGCGAAAATTTTCATCCAACGAGACAACACGAAACTTCACTGAAACAGAAATATTTTCCATGAATCTCAAAAGCCTTGAACCAGCCCTAGAGGCAAGTAAGACAAACTTTTAAGGAATCAGGGGTCCTTTGAGGAACGCGGGGGGGGGGGGGGGACCTTTCGTTTTTGAGTTATAGGCCTCTTTGTACCTGTCTGCCCTGGTTTGTAGGTGGGTTTGTCTGTCTGGACAAAGACCAGACTCTCTTTGTTTTTAACCAGCACTGTGGTCCGCTTCTTGAACTCATGGGTTGGTCCTTTCACGTGGACAGTGAGGAACATTACCTCCTCTTTGAATGAAGATCTTGGGACCTGAAATATAGGAGAGATCTTGAGAACCCGTTCAATCTCCCAAGTTTCCTCCCCAAGTCTCTGTCCCACTTGTCCCTGTAGCTTAATTTCATTCTCTCAGCCTCAGAAGAGAAAAGTTAGCATAGACAGGAATTCACGGGTAGAATGATTTCTGTCATTTTACGACTGGGAAGACAGAACACAAGATGGAGGAAAATACATCAGCGGGAGAGGTCATAAATGAGACCCACATCTCCTTACAGACCAGCCGATACAGTCTGGATTCAGTTATACACTGGACTCTCATGGGCTGTAAGCGTTTTACATATGGGCCGTTCTGAAGAGATACTGCATGCTTGCTCACGGTGAGGTCTACAGTTTCACTCTTAAGAGAACGGGGTGGCGTGGTCCTGTCAGCCCACCACTGGGGCTTACGCTGAAAATGGGCCTTGTTTGCTTTATTGATATTTTTTTTCCATTTTAATTTTAAGTAGAAGTCACATTTTCCCTTTGTCTAGTGCATACTGCTGTTTTTTTCTGGCTAATAGGAATTTTCTCTGATCATTAAGTTGATTTTTAATGTCTCCAAGAATACCGTCTATCGTGGTTGGAAATTCATGCATTGCTTCTTATTTTCTACACCTAATCACTACATTTAAATCCCTTCCTGAAGTCCTTGCCAGCCTCTCAAAGGCTTATCTTGACTGAATTCTAGATCCCTGTGTCCCTGGACAATGAAAACAAGTATATTAAGTCAAACAGCCATACTCACGGTGAAGGAGACACAGTGGAGTAAATCCTTCTCTGCCACCACGTCAGTGAAGAGGCTCCTGTTCTCTCTGAGGGACTCCAAGGAGGCGCTTACAGTCACCATCTCATTCAGGTGGCTCAGAACGAGGCAGCCCTGCTCAGGGGTCTCAGTGTGGAGCAGGGAGGGGACCAGCACCATATAGTGCCTGGAAACGGGGGAGTCCAGTTAGAGGAGAGTGTGGGAAGTGAGGCACTGTTCTCAGCAGCACTGTTTTCCACTGCAGTTCTTGTTACTATCATTAGTTCTGTGCCAAGAGAAGGCATATTGATTAGCGTGAAATTGCTCTCTGCAGTTGAATGGCACGTGTGAGAGTTACTCCCTTTTCCATCATCAGAGCCCTGGCTGTGACCATTTTACTTGAAGTGAGCCTTAGGCAGATTAAAATTTGTAGGTACAGCTCACTTTTAAGGAACCCAAATATGTGAGCATCTGAATTCAAATAAAAATATGCCAATTATATTTATTAACACTGTAAATCTATTTTAAATTAGGGTTGCTGTAAAAAGCAAGGAAGTTCTCATCTGTGGCACTACAAAAACCAATTTACAGAACTGTTCATTGAAAAAATATATACATTCAACAACCCTGTGAAAATGGCACAGCAAGTATTTGCTTTCCACTTTACAGATATGAAATCTGAGGCTTAAAGAGAGTCATTAGTTTAAAGTCTCAGTGTTTTAAGCAACTAATAAGATCTTAGTGTGTTACTTAACCCTAGATGTTTGCATATTAAATATTTGCCTTTCAACTCATGGCTAGACAAATATATGATTTTATTGATCCTGTAGTCACCAGACATTTTTGGTCACAGAATTCCTAAAATAAATTTTAGGCATTATACATTCCTTACATATTTTTAAGTAAAGATCTTTTTTTAAATCACAAGTTAAACAATAGCAAAATATATTATTTTTGATGATATTTTAAGTTAATACTTACATTACTCTTTTACAAGTCTTCCATGGAATTTTAAATATCAGTGATAAGATACCCAGTATGACTTATTTAAAAAAGGTACCACAATGTTTTTTTTGGCAGTGATCAGAAATTTAGCATCTTTCCCCCTTTTCCTCCTTGAACTTGAATTATCATGCCCTTTACCACACAGAAGTTTATCCTAAGATTTTTGTACTTCAGAATATTTTCTGGATCACTCTTACTTCTTTATTTACTTATTATATAGATATATAAATATACATACACATATATGTATATATATACACACATATATATGTAATATTCTATGTGGGTAAATAAATTTAACTTTATCTCTTCTTTTAGATTTAATGTGACCATAAAGTTGTTAATGTTAAACATTTTCTTCTGGATTGAATTATTTTCAGAAGTCTTACTAGTATACAACTAATCAAAACGAAATAAATATATTACAAATTATGATTCATATATATTATGTATAAAATCAAAATACTTTTGAAGCACATCTTTAATGAAAACAATGAGCTTTTTTTTGTCTTGTTTGTTTTTGCATATATATCTTTATTGAAGTATAGTCATTTTACAATGTTGTGTCAGTTTCTGGTGTACAGCACAATGCTTCAGTCATACATGAACATACATATATTCGTCTTCATATTCTTTTTCACCATAAGTTATTACAAGATATTGAATATAGTTCCCTGTGCTATGCAGCATGAACTTGTTTGTCTATTATATACATATTAGTTAGTATCTGCAAATCTTGAACTCCCAATTTATCTCTTCCCACCCCCTTCCCCCTGGTAACCATAAGTTCATTTTCTGTATCCATGAATGGATATTCTTTATTGCAAGAATTAAACAAGATCTAAGATTCATTCTGTTGCTATTTTTGGTTTGTGTAGATGTTAAGTGCCATGAAAAATTATTCACACAAAAGTAAATAAATGACAGGTGACACAATAATACAACCGTCAACTAGTTCTTGTAACTTCTTCTGCGTCACCTGCCCCAAATCACCCAGCATTCTGTTATCAAGAATTGCTTCAAACAGTGAAAAAAAGTGACAATGAATATATGTATGTTCAGGTATAACTGAAAAATTGTGCTCTACACTGGAATTTGACACAACATTGTAAAATGACTATAACTCAATAAAAAAATGTTAAAAAAAAGACAAAAAAAAAGAAGTTGTAAGAAAAAAAAGAATTGCTTCTAATCATCTATCAGCTGGTATTTCTCTCAGGTCCTCCAATTTTTTTCAAACGAAGACTTCGTCACCACATGATCTGCAAAAGGAGTTTGCCTCCTGTCATTAGAGTCCTTTGCTTTCTCAATGTCAACATCAGTATTTCAAATTGCTCCTTTATTTGGCATCCTAGAGGCTTTTATACTCCAGGACAGTGTTCCACGGTGGCATCTGACTGAGGGAGGTTTGTCTTTCTCTTTTAAAGTAGAAGATGGGCAATTCAGAAAGGGGAGGTAAGAAAGGATTAAATAGCATGGTCTGAAGCAGATCAGGGTGAATGTGAGGAGCTAAAAACTGATTCCTTTGAAAGTATCAATCTCCAGTACCCTTTCAAAAGTCTTTGTATATTTCCAGAGAACTGGTAGATTCAGAGACCCAGAGAGTTAGAGAAATGTGGTTAAGAATAAGTAAAGACTGAATAAACCAGACTTGTAAAAATCTCATCAGTGGAAGAGACCTTAGAGATAAGACAGTTTCATGGGGAAGATGAATGATAGAAAGGAGAATTTGAAATAAAGGCATGAAACTCACGGTTTTCCAGAGACTGAGGCATCTGTATGCAGGAAGACCAGAAGAAGGAGAGAAAGCCGTGGCTGAAGGAGTTTGTTCTTCCCCATGCTGCAGGGAGAAGGGGCCGGAGGAGACCTGGCTGTGTTGTACCTTACTCCCTGCAGTTGGTCTGGTCTGGTCCCGAACATTCCTCAGAGCAACTAGGCTTTATGCTGCTCTCTGTGTAAACAGGAAGTTCCACCCACACAAGGTGTCTAAACAAAGTAGAGGTCCCTGAACATTCTCTGAAAACGTCATTACTCTGAGGTACCCAATTACAGTCAAGGTTAATGCCTGGCAGGCTAAGTAGGATTCCTGCAGGGATAAAATCCACATTCCCACTAGTGCTCACTTTCCCTGGGGTTTACCGTAAAGCAGCTAATCAGCTGTTCAGCCCCTTCTCTCCTTTACTCCCTCCTCCCACTTCCCCACAGTACCTTTTATGGCTTTCCTCACATCTCTTGCATGAATAGCTGACAGAGGAAGCTATAATTTAAGCAACCCTGGACAGACTCAAAATAGATATTTCACTACAAGTCAGTCTGCCTGCAAGTCTGTCATTGGATATGCCTACCTCAAATGCTGAAGGGGTTTCAGAATTTAGCAGTTCTCTATGGAAATGATACTGGATTAAAAGAATAGGTTTTTGACCCTGAGGATATTACTGGATTGCAGATGAAGAACCAGGCCCTGGAAGAAGGATGATACAAAAGTTTTCCTGTACTAAGAAAATGAAAACATGAGAGGAGAAGTAGCAGGACCTGAAAAAAAAAGCTTTGACCTACTGTGTCTACGAAAATCTCAGTGCCTTTACCATCTACTGTACAAGTACATTTTGTGACTGCCTTCTGAATACGCTACTCCTCTCCAGTCTTTAATCATATTATCTATTTTACCCATCCATCCATCATCCATCCATCCATCCATCTATTCATTCATTTACCCAATGATTTGATTACTTTATAAGCATTTATTGAGCCCAGTTTGTCTAGGTATGCAAAATCATGGAGATGGAATGGTCAAATATGTACAAACAGATATGCACATTCTTGTGGGTGTGAAATCAGACAAATAAGCAAGCTGTTAAAATACAGAAGCCAGACATCATTATCAGAGAAGTTCAAGATGCTCGGGGAGCACATGAGAGGGGCACGTAATTCAACCTTGGGCCTGGGAAGGGAAGTCTAAGGAAAAGAAAAATATCAATGAAGGTCTGCAGCGTGAGTAGCGGTTAGTCAGAGGAAAGACAGAGATGCAGAGTGCATTCTAAGCACATAAGGAATGACATAAACAAAGGCGCAGGAGGCAAGAACAGTAGGGACACATTTAGTAGAATGAGAAGGGTTTGGTACGGAGAAAATGCCTTTACACTTAGGAAAGTGGTGGAGCAAGCTTGCTTCAAATAAAAAAGGAACTTGTTGGCACCACCTAGGTGTTTAGGGAGTAATCAGTGAAGTGACTTCTTGCCCAGATTTGCTTCTTGGAAAGATCACTCTTACTGATATTTGGAAGACTGGTTGAAAGGAGGCAATCCAGGAGGCAACGTGGAAGTTGGTACAATTATATGGGTGAGAAATAATGGCATTTTGAACTAGGGTATTCTTTTTTTTTTCTGCTTTTATTTTTTTTTTATTGAAGTATAGTCAGTTTACAATATTAATTTCTGGTGTACAGCATAGTGGTTCAGTTATACATATACATATATATGTTCTTTTCATATTCTTTTTTCATTATAGATCATTACAAGGTATTGAATGTAGTTCCCTGTGCTCTACAGTAGGAGCTCCAGGAAACACCAGTGTCTAGGCCATGGGCACGCAAATGGAACCTGGACAACCAGCCTGAGAGAGAAACACAGTCAGGAGAGTGTGGGACCTCTGAGTCCCAAAGAAGGGACAATTTTAAAAAAATAGTCAAGAGAAGGTTTTTACTAGTCAGAGTGATTGGGGCTTGATACCAAGACATCAGTGTTAATAACACACAAAATTAAAAAAAAAATCATTTCAAAAGCTTGCTTAGTTTTATAATATGTTGACTCAAACTATAACAGAAATTAAATTGTTTTTAAGAAATTAGAAATACCTACTTATTTGCAAGATTAATTACTTAAAGAAGGAAGGAGCAATGGAATTAATAGCATTCATTTGGTGCCTTATAAATTACAAAGATGATCTGTAAAGATTATTGCTAAATCCCTGGCTATTCATGTCAAACGCCATTGTGAAATCAAATAACAGATGGAATGATCATTGTTCTGTTGAATTGAGGGATGAGAAGAACATGGGGACCCAGCTTTAAGTGTCTGTGTGGGGCAGAACCCGACTGCAGGGGGAGGGAGAGAATCTAGGGAACAAGAGCCTGTTCCGAGCTTGTGTGGAGGGAAGAGAAGGAGAGGGCGGTACCCGGCAGAGGTGTTGGGGTGGGAGGGACGTTTCTTTAAGGAGAGAGAGACTTGAACAAGTTTAACTGAAATGTTGCTCCTATGAATGCTGAGCAGGAGGATCAATGAAAGGGGAGGGGTTGAATATTGGGACTGGGAAGCCATAATCCCAGGGCAGAGGACTCTGAGGATGCATGAGGTGGGTGTATGGCGTGGATGGAGGAATTATCCCCAAGAGAAGCGACACCACTTCAGTATAATCACAGATAAAGAGGAAAATTTTATCCAAAATGCTCCTTTTACCAAGACAGAGCTTTCTCTTCTGGGGAAGCCGGAAAATGAACTCAAAGGGTAAAAAAAAAGAACAGACTGGATCAGTTGTCAGGATACCTGAGTGCTAGTTCTGACTCATTTAATGGTTCTGAGCCTCAGCTTCCTCACCAATAAATAGGGGGTTAATAATATCTCTCCTGGAGGGAGGGTATAGCTCAGTGCTAGAGTGCATGCTTAGCATGCACAAGGGTCCTGGGTTCAAATGCCCAGTACCTCCATTAAATAAACAAACAAACCAACCTAATTACCTCTCTCCAAATTTTTTTTAAATAAAAAAAAATGTATGTCCTGTAAGCTCCAAGGGGTAGTTTTACACAAGATGCTATATGTAACAGTTTTAAAATCTGTAACCTACTGTACCAATCAAAATGACTATTTACATTTTGAACCTTAAAGACTGAGGAAGAGAGCTATTTCATACCTGCTCTGGGCTTTGATGTAGGACAGCATCCCAAGAAAGAAAGGTAGGCCACCTGCCTAACACGTCCTTGACAGAATGAGAGCACGCAAGTTGGACAAGTTCTATACAATTTTGAAGTATTTAGCAAATAACTACTGTTAGGAAGCTGAGGGTAAAGGGGTAAGAGAAAAAGGAAAGTAAGGGAAAGACAGAAGGCAGTGTATGGGAAAGAAAGCGGTGGAGGAAAGCGCAGTAAAACACAGCCATGCAGAACAAAGGAGGATCATTTGGCAATTGAGGGGACAATAAGATTAGGAGGTGCAAGGGCCTAAATAAAAATAAATAGAAAAAAAAAGTTTCCTCTGGATTGTGAAAGATTCCCCTGCACTGCTTGCTGGGAACTGAAGGTAGCTTCTCCAACCACACCAATTGTTACACATAGGCCACCTGTAGTTCCTAACACTAGTGATAATGAAGGACATTTCAGCTGGTTACACATTAACCACTTTCAAAATCAGAAAGCTCAGTTAATAGCATACCATTCTCACTCTATCAGACAGTATACTTGCTTTATCTTTGCGGAAATATCTTGGGCAAACGTAGAGTTTTGAAGTTACGTACAGCATTATTAACTATAGAGGTGTTCTCAGAGATCAGTGTTTCTCATTTGTTCTATCTCATTCACACTCCTTTCTAATTTTTAATGAGAAGAATACTTGAATGTACAAAGATAAAAAGCACAACAAATCCTCAGATTGTTTCTCAACAAACACTATGCTTGCCACAGTTTCTCAAAATCATCAAAATTTTAGTGTTTTCTCTGAAATTAAAAGCCACTTGTTCCTTTAGATTTTTAAGAGTACTGATATTCACAAAAAAATCTATTTTACTAGAGCCTGCATTGTGATGCAGAGGAATTAGTGCCCAAATTAGGACAATTGACTACAACCAATAGAATTCAGTGACTGTCCTCATATATACAGACTTCTGGGCATCTAGAAGTATATTTGTATGATGAATCCGTACTGTAAATTTGCTATGTCAAAGAGTATTCACACTTAAAACATTCATAGATCACATCACCTTTTTAAAAGGACCCTGCCAATTATCTTCCCAGCAATGCCTAGGACTGTATTTTCCCATGCCTTCTAAAAATATTACTGTCTGATAGGGAGAAGTGCATGATATATATTTTTCCCTTTCCAAGTTTAGATAACTGTGATTTCTAGTGATGTATTATATCACTGTTACTTGTAGCAACTCTGCCGCTTGAACTTTAAGTTTTGTCCTGGGGTTTTATTTTCTGATTAGACGTCCTTTCGTACCACCCCCTCCCCCCATTACAAAACTATTCTCCTACATGTTTTTCCTGATTTAAGGATTTGTGTTTTATATTTTTATCTTTAACCCAATGCAGTTTATTTCTGAATGTAAGACTAGGTAGGGAATGTGTTACAGGACGAGTTTTCCTTTGGTGAAAGAAAAATGTGTGTGCGTGTGCGCGTATGTGTGCGCGCATATGTGCGTGTGTGCGGGTGCGCACAGGGGTGTTTCATGACTCTCCCTTATGAATCCACTTTGTTCTCTGTAGCCCTCATGTTCACTGTGGAACTTTTTCGTGTCAGAACTTTCGTTTTAGAGAGCTATATTTAGTCTGGGAGCAAACATTGGAGTCAGATTTTAATAGGAAAGATGTCAAGCTTTGATTACTTAGATGACAATGACAATACTGCCAGCGACAACGGTACTGATGGGTGGTGATGACAAGTGCTTATGTATGAGTGTGCTGAGTTCTGAGAGCTTTATATATTCTAATTTGTTCGATTTTTGTTATTCCCAAATGTTATCAAATTACAGGCTATTAAAATAACTCACAATTTCTAGTAATATTATAAAATTTTGTAAGAAATAAATTATTCAATATATTTTGCAAAATACTATTAAAGCTGTTAGGTTTTAAATGGTATTGCTTTTTAAATTCATGTGCTTTCATAGCAAGTTAATAAATACGTAGTCTTGTATTACTTCATTTGAAATAGTGAAGTATAATTTGAGGTACAATTGTTATTTATGAAGCAAAAGGTATGAAAAAAAGGCACAATATTTCTTTAATAAGTGTACCAAACCCTGATTTTTGGCTTTTATCAATAATTACAAATAACTCCATTAATTAGCTAGACATTAACTGTCCATTTCTGACAGGAGGTGGTTAAGTCTCCACCTGTTATAGTAGATTCGTCTCTTCCTCTTTGCAGATCTGTTCGTTTTTCCCACTTATGGTTCAATGCTCTGTTGTTATGGAACAAAATTCTAGTTAGAAAATAATTGAGTCATAGGGATGAAGTGTACCACTTGGGGAATATAGTCAATAATACTGTAATAACTTTTTATGGCAACAGATGGCATCGTGATGATTATTTTGTAATATATAGAAATATAACATCACTGTGTTGTGCATCTGGAACTGGCATAGTGTTGTAGGTCAATCATACTTCAATTTAGAAAAGAGAAATATAACATTGCTTTATTTTCTTTAGATTGAATTAAGTCTGACTCTGCTTCCATTCTTCTAAAATTCTTGGTGAGAATTAATCTGAGTTTTTATTAGAGCTCTCCCACACTAGGGTCTGTAAAGCAAAATATTTGGGAAGTTGCTTTAGTTTTCGCTTGAAACCAGTTACCCCTGTATGACCATGCCAATCTCCAGTCCCTCAGTCACTTTGAAGCCTGACTGCTTGGCTGTTTTTTTGCTATATTTGGACACAGTTTTTGCTGAAACTGGGAGCTCTGTGGCCCAGAGTCTGTCTCACACAGCCGTTTAACTCAGAGGTCCCGTCTTTTACCCTGCATGCAATGATGGAGGGGACCCCCGGGTGCCTAGTATCCTGGGTCCCCTAAACCTCCACCAACCCCCTGGTTTTGAATCCTCCGTACCAGTGGGGCTTCTTTTTGAAATTCCCTGCAAAAGACTTCTTTCTCCCCTTCCTCAGGAACACCAAGTAGCCAGGGCTTTCGCAAAGTTATCTTTGAGCAACCTCTGCTTTGAACCTTGAAAACTCTTAAGGCAGAAGAACACAAGGATCTGGCTACACTTTTGAAATAGGGAAGGGAAAAATACCAGATGATAAAAATCAGCACAGATCACATTCTTTCCAAATCCTTTTCAGCAGTGAAACCGAAGCACTGGTTAATGTTTTAGTAAAATCTTCTTCCACATTGGGAAAGAAAACAAGCTGGGAAAATGTATATTTTGCTTATTTTGAGAGAAGAAAAATAAACATGCACAGTTTAAGTTTAGGTATGTTGTGTAACCTTTTTTTTTTTTTTGGAAAAAAAGAGAAAATAAAAGATAAAGGTGGGGGGAAGAGCAGGGTGGTCTTGGAATTCTCATTTTCACATATCTATCTTCATAACCTCACATTACTGAGTAAAAAGCTTGCAGAGACCTCTTGTCAGGCTACCGGGCTATGACTGTCTTATATAGTAGTGAATAGAATGACCCTCCCCCAGTTTCGCCTTTGGCCCTTACTTGATAACGCCATTATTGCCCCACACATATATTCCTTCTACTTCTACAAGCTGAAATATGGTTCTGGAAATGTAGAATTTTAATCTCAGGATTCAATAAAGAACACTAGCATTGCAACTTAACTGTTTCTTTTCTGGAAGCAGTGAGATGTTGGGAACATGTGTTAACTTTGTTTCCTAAGTAGCTACGATTCCTTATGAAAGAATGGATCAGCAGCTTGACCCGATGAGAACGAGGTCAAAAGGCGTTGTAATAAGCAGTGCAGACATAAGGATAAACCAGAAGGGGGCGCAGCCGCCCAGAACACTGAGGTGTGGAGATTGAAGCCATTGTGTTGGGCAGGAATAGGCGCTAATCATGGCTTGCTCTTTCTGGTGACCAGCCCCCATCCTGAAGTTATCCAGGAGCCCACCAAAAGTTTCCTCACTAGAACAAAAGCCTTCTATCACCTAAAAAATTTCATCGGATTTAGGAGCTCTGTGTCAGGAACCAGGCCCAGTAATGCCCCAAGTACTCTTAGCACTTAGGAAATTGCAAGGGTTTTAGGAGCTCTGTGCCAGGAACTGGGGGCAGAGACCAATACGTGTGTGTGTGTGTGTGTGTATATATATATATATATATATATATATATATATATATATATATATAAAATTTATAATATAAAATATTACATTATTTCACATATCCTTATGCATTTATTTTTCATATGAATTTTGGAATCAGCATCTTTGATTCTAGTGTTATTTCAAGATTATATAAACTTTATAAATACATTTAGGGAGTATTGACATTTTTATGATGCTAACTTAACCTATCCAAAGATATAGTAAGTTTTAACTTCTGTTCAAGTCCTTTTTGTGTTCTTCATTAGTATTTTGAAGTTTTTCTTATACATATATTTAAATATTTCTTTCATGTTTATTCCTGGGTATCATGAGAAAAACCATATCCAGGACAATAAATGAACCCTTGAAATAAAAAGAAGTCAAAGTTTCGACTACAGTACCTACATTAAGATTCAGAACAAGTAAGTGTATGCCTAGCAGACACTCTTAGGTGGGAAAAAAAAGACTTCTAAGAATTTAAGGTTATTCCTCTTAAACCATATTTGCTAGACAAACCTTTTCCTTTCCACCTGCATACACAGATTGACTGCCTGATTCTTGTGATAGTAAACTTTTAAAATTATTCGCACAGGTGTTCTTTTTCTGCTTTCTACGTAGTGTTTTAAGGATAAGGATAATCATTTCTTTGAAAGCTTGGTGAAGCTTTTCTGTAAAATATTGTTATGCTAATGTATTTTCTAAGTGAAGGAATACTTTTTATTACTAATTCACTTTCTTTTATGGTCACTGGTTTATTCAGTTTTTCAAAATAATCTAACTTTAATTTTGATCATTTGTAAAATTTTTTTCTTCCAGAGTATTCTCTTTTTCATCTAGGCTTTCAAATTTACCAATTACTTATTTCATTAATCTTTAGAATACTGACTTTTTGTTTTCTTGATTCTGTCATTTTATTGACTTCTATTTTATTAATTTCTGTTCTTCACAGTTTCCCTGTTAACATTCTTTACATTTTTCTTTTTTTCATTTTTTTCTAGCTTTTTTTTCCTAACTCATTTCTTCCATTTAACAATCTTTCTTGATTTTTCAACGTGTGTAGTTAGTTTAGGTTTATAAAATGTACTTCTATGTGTATCAGGTATCTAAACAAATAAACTAGGTATCTTGATATATGTTTTAATTATTGTTCAATTCTAAGTGTTTTATAATGTTCATTGTTATTTTCTTTTAATTTTAAAGCTTTTATGATGGAGAATTTCAAATAGATATAAAATTAGGCTAAATAGTATAATGAATCCAAATATATCCACAATATTATATTAATATAATGAACTACTAGACCCGTAACACCTGGTTCTAATATCATCATCCTGGGTTCACTTTTGCCTTACCTCCATCCTGTCCACCGTCCCATCTACCTTCACCTTTTCACCACTTCGCCTTTCCCATTATCATTTTAAAGCAAAACCCATAAATATTTCAATGTGTATTTCCAAAAGAAAAGGGTTATTTTTAAACAAAAAATGTATCACTATTATACACAAACATTTAGCAAAGTATTTTGATATCATATATATTCAAATATTCAGCCAGTGAAAATTTATAACTACTTATTAAAATGTCATGATGTTTTAAAAAAATGTTGGACTCAAGATCAAAATTAGGTCTATACACTGTGATTGATTGACTGATGATGTCTTTTAAATCTCCCAATTCTATTTATTTATTTGTTTATTGAAGTATAGTCAGTTTGCAATGTTATGTCAATTTCTGGTGTACAGCACAATGCTTCAGTCATACACGAACATACATATATTCGTTTCAGATTCTTAAATCTCCCAAATTCTGTTGGTTCTCTCTCTTCTTTCTGAGACAATTTATTTGTTGGAGAAATTAAACTATTTGTCAATTTTCCACAGTATGAATTTTGCAAAATATTTGCTCATGATTTAATTTAACATGTTCATTGCTTTCTGAACATATATAACCTGCAATATGAGTTAAATTGCTCCCGACTGTACATTTTAAATATTTTTATAGCCAATACCTTCTATCTTAAAGACTGATTCTGTGAAGGTGGGGTCTGAGGTTTCAGTGTCTCATCAAATCTTGCTTCTCAGTGACTACTTAGACTGTGTTTATGACTGTTATCAACCCAACGAAAAACATTATTTCAAAAGTGTAGGGTAAATGAAAGAAAAAATGTCTTAATCTATTATAATCATAAGGTATGTTAAGGAACAGAAGGGTAGTATTTAGTAGGAAAGGCAAAGCAAAGATATAAGGGAGAGACTGAAATAACAAACAGACTCTTGAGGAAGCGACTTGGAGTGAGACTTACGGTCCTGCAGAGGCTGAGGTGTTGATGGAAATCAGGACGAGGAGGAACAGCGTGAGACAGGAGTGAAGTCTGTCCTTCCCCATAGTGAGGGACAAGGCTCAGATGCTGTGTTGTGTCCGACTCCCTGCCCTCAGCCTGGTCCCTGCGATCTCTCCAAGTTACCAGACTTTATGAGGCCACTCCTTGTAAACAAACTCCACCCCGGGGCCTCCAAACAGAGTTGCTAGCTGGGCACGGATCCTCTGAAAGGGCTGTTGCTCTCAGTGATTGCCTCAGTACTCGCAAGGCCAAACCCTGACAGGCTCTGAAGCATTTCCAGAGGATAAAATTTACCTTCTAGTAAGAATGAATTTTCTGTAACTTTGACAGCAAAGATGATGAGGGCCTTTCAACCCACCTCTCTTCAACTCCCTCAGAACTCTTATAAGCAGACAGCAAAGCAAGCTGCATTTGAAGGTCCTGGGACATGTCCCTCTGCCTGTAACTCATTCAATGCAGATTCATTTCTGGGAATGAGTGAGGTATAGTTTTAGGGGGACTTCTTGACAGAGGGTTGAGTAGGAGTCCCTGGGGGACAGGGATTCAGAAGTGCCTGTGCACCACTGAGGCGGCAGGTGTGCCCTACTCCCGGCACTCCTCCCCGCCCTGCTAAAGCTGAAGGCAAGTCCTGCTCACAGCGCCCTCCCCTACATCCCTGTGGCTGCAGATGTGCCCCACTTGCATGGTTCTCCTGCAGTCTTGCTGAAGCGGGGGTTCAGCACAGTCCGCACAGGGGAGCTCTCTTGATCACCTGGCGCTGACGGCCAGAGGGACAGACATTCCTGGGCCCCACAGGTCTGCAACCGTCAGAAAGGCAATTCCAGGCAGGCTGCCACACCCAGGGCACTGCCCGGACAGCAGAATGGAATGTACCCCCAGTGCTTGACAGGCTATAGAGGCACTCGCAGGGGACGTGGGCAGGAAGACATCTTCGCACCCTCCCCGGCCTTGCCGCAACTTGCTGGTACCTCCCAGAAATGAGCTGATACACTAGCCTGAAACCCCAATTCTTGAAACTGTTGCCCAGGTGAACACCCCCAGATCTGCTAGTCTGGAGGTCCACAGGGCCTACAGTTGCAGGCTCACAGGACCAGATATATTTACATGCCTTAAAAGCTACTGCCTGCCTGAAGATCTGGCTTTCAGTCAGCCTGAAACTAGGTGCTGATGGAGATCACTCTTTTTGGAACATTGTCAGGTCTTGAGACACCTTCAACAACTAGGACCTGTCAAGAATAAATCAGGCTACTTAGACAAACACCCAGGTTTGAGAGACAACCCAGAGCTAGGGCAAGGATAAGTGAGAATTTTCACCTCCTCCCCAAGGCCACACCTTCAAGACTGGGAGAGTAGCTGTTTCACTTAATACATAGACTCAAACCCAGAGAGTTAAGCAAAAAGAGGAGACAAAGGAAGATGTTTCAAATGAGAGAATGAAACAAAACTTCGGAAAAAGACTTTAATAAAATGGAGATGAGTGATCTATCTGATAAGGAGTTCAAAGTTAACAGTCAAGAAATGCTCACTGAGCTTGGGAAAGAATGGACGACTATAGTGAGAACTTCCACAGAGAGACAGATAATGTAAGAAAGTTCCAAACCGGAAGTCACAGAGCTAAAGAAAACAATGACTGAACTGAAAATACACTTGAGGGCTTCAGCAGAAGACAAAGTGAAGCAGAAGACACGTCAGCGACCTGAAAGACAGGGCAGTGGAACTCTTCCAAATAGAGCAACAGAAAGAAAAAAGAATTTAAAAAAAGTGAAGATAGTTTAAGAGGCTTATTGGACAACATCAAACAGAATAACATTTACATTGTAGGAGTTTCAGAAGGAGAAGAGACAGAGAAAGAGGCAGAAAATTTATCTGAGAAATAATGGCTGAAAACTTTTGCTAACCTAGGGGAGGAAACAGACATCCCGGTTCAGGAAGCACAGAGAGTTCTGTATAAGATGAACCCAAAGAGATCTATACCGAGACACATTATAATTGAAATATCAAAACTTAAAGAGGGAATCTTAAAACCAGCAAGAGAAAAACAACTTGTAACATACAAGGGAACCCGCATAAGATCCTCTGCTGAGTTTTCAGAGTGGCACGATATCAAAGTTGTGAAGGAAAGAACTTCCAACCAAGAAACTCTATCCAACAAGCCTATCATTTAGAACTGAAGGAGAGAGAAAGGTTTTCCATACAAGCGAAAGCTGAAGGAGTTCATCACCACTAAATTGGCTTTACAAGAAGTGTTAAAGGGAGTTCTTTAAGCTGAAAAGAGAAGATGCTAATAACAAGAAAACACATATAAGTAAAAATCTCACTGGTAAAGACAAATATATAGTAAAGCTATATATTTATAAGTAAACCACTTATAAAACTCTCATGAAGGTTAAAAGACAAAAGAGTAAAATTAACTACAACCACAGTAGACAGTTAACAGTAAGCTAAGGGAAATTCCAACTAAAAATGTAAAACATGATATAAAAACATAAAATGTCAGAGTAGGGAGTAAAAATGTAGAGTTTTTAACGAATGTGTTCAAATTTAAATTGCTGTCACCTTGGAATAGACTGTTAACATATATAGGCTTTTACGTGATAATCTCAAGGTAACCCCAAGGCAACAGCCTATAGCAGATGTACAAAAGATCATGAGAAAGAGATCTAAACATAACACTAAAGAAAGTCTTCAAATCCCAAGGGAGGAGAGCCAGAGAAGAAGAAAGGAACAGAGAAGAACTATAAAAGCAGCAAGAAAACAACTAACAAAAATTTTAAAAGCTTATAAAACTTGCTACAGAATATATTAATGCAAAGCTAAAACTTTGGTTTCTCTTTGTTAAATGGTATATTGGTTTTTAGCAATTAAATTGTGGTCATTTGGGGGAATAACTCTGTGTCTGAGTCTATGTATTAAGTGAAACAGCATCCTCTCCCAGTCGTGAAGGAGTGGTTACTGTAATCAGTTAACTCATTTTCCTATCAAGCAGTTTGCTTCTTGATGCTTGCTGACAGGTTCTGGAAAGGGTTCTACTAGATATTCCAAACTTTGCTATCTCAAAGAGCAGGCTCTTGGATTCAGGTTTCTGAGACGTTATTCCTTAGACAACTTTCAGGCTACATGAGTGGATCAAGACAAGATTTCCACGACCCTTTGTAAAAAATTATTATTTATTTATTATTATTTTATTTATTATTTAACAGAGATATTGGGGGGTCGAACCCAGGACCTTGTGCATGCTAGGCATGTGCTCTGCCACTGAGCTATACCCTCCCCTCTTTCCATGACTCTTTTTACTTGGGAAGCAAATATACTTCATTAAAGAAGAATGCTTGAACTAAGAACAAACAGAACAGGAATTACTAAGATAAAGTGAAAAAAGGAGGGAAATTAAAATGTGGTTGTTTATTTGGAATATGATAGGTATTATTTTAAATGTTGTATTTTTAACACGTAAGGGGGAAAATTCTTCCTCTTTCTTTTTACACTGCATCTAACCCCCAACTTAGTAGATTTTGGTTCTGTAGATGGAGACAAAACATTTTAAAATGATATCTGATTCGTGCTGACTCCCTTAGAATTCAGGAACAGAAACTTTTACTGGATCTCCATACTTTTCATGGCAACATAGTTATTTGCATTAGTTTAATAAGAATCTTTTTTTTTAACCTGGACTTAATTGGACCGATTGATTGTGTAATCAAGGCCTACTTGGAGCAATAATATTTGAAAATAATTCTTATTTAATCAGACACGACAAGCTCTCTGTTGAGAAATATGGGTGAAGTCAACACCTACAAAGCCTTCTCATGAAACTAACATGGTGCCTGACGTATAGGGTCCCAGCCTTGCAAATATAAAGATTGTGTCCTGGCAGGCCAAGGGTCTTGGGAATTTGGAGGACTTCTAGATGAGAGGAATTCAGCCAACTTTGTAGGTACTACAGATGAAATAACAAGTTCTAGAGGTTCTTAAAAGTCTAAACCAGGTTCCATATGAAAGTTTCTTGACTGAAGTTAATTATGTGGCCTTAGTAGTTGCTAAACACTAAAGGCTCAAGATTTGCAGATGAAGCCATACAGGCCTGCCTGCATGGCTAATTAACCCTCTTGTTAACCTATGAAAAAACTGGTACAAACTTGATAAGACAAGCACGCCCCGTTTTGAAAGTCAAGAATAAATCTTTGAAGAGGGGAGACTGTCCGAAAAATTATCAGAAATGCAGAAATAAGGTAAAAATGAGGATTAGCACATTCTTTCAATGCGACTTAGAAGCAAGGGCCATGTAAGGAACACCTAGCAGAATATACTTAGTTCATCACATTGTTTAATACAGATTAAAGGTTCCAGGCTTAGTGTAAGTTACTTGCTAATTTTCGTCAGGTACACATGCAAAGAATTTCTGTTCAGTGGAACAGATAACCCCAAAGATTTTAAGGTATGTTCTGTTACTCTGTTTTATACCTAACCCATCATTCTTATCCTAACAGTTTTTGTTAAATTGTCTGTGAAGTATGATCTCTTGAGTACTCTGTGAACTAGTTATAACATCTGACTGGTTACTTCATTAATTACTAGTTTAAATAAAATGTTTGACTCATGTTCTTTTTATATTTGCCTGAGATTATAAATTTTCCTTATATATACATATAAATATATATTTTCTTTTTGAAAATTATACTTTGACAGATAGTTTGTCAAAATAAGAAGCTACCAAAGTTAATAACATCCATCTTTTGAGTCCCAGTTTGAATTATAAAATATTTTATAGAAAAGGTGCTATTTTATTTTACACAATTTGAAAAAGGCGTTCCCTTTTACTTTCAATCTTTTTAAAATGCTTGATCACAAGAAGCAGTTTAATTTTATATTCTGCCACTTGGTTCCCGTGGAAAGGGAATTTGGGGGGCAAGTGTACTGATGATAAAAGTCTTTTGTGTGGTTTATATATTAACAGACTTTGAGTCATCAAGGATCACTTACTGGGCATGATAAGTTTTGTTGTCAGATTAAGTACATGTTACATTTTGGGAGAGTTTTTTTCTCAGGAAAAATTTTGTTGAACAGTAACTTGAATTCTTACAGACTCTTTTGTCTTTAGTGCTTTGGGTATTCTTTATTTTAACATAATATCATTAATTCTGATTCCTAAATTTTGTAACAAAAGTGCCTAGGAATATTGAGTGAAAAACATGAGGATATTTCTCACATTATTGCTATTTAAAGAAAGTGACTTTATATTTTTAAAGTTACAACTCAATATCAAAAAACAAGATGACTGAAAAATGGGCAGAGGTCCTGAATAGACATTTCTCCAAAGAAGACATACAAATGGCCAACAGACACATGAGAAGACTTCACTAATCATCAGAGAAATGCAGATCAAAACCACATTGAGATATCACCTCACACCTGTCAGAATGGCTAGCTTCAAAAAGACAAGGAGTAAATGTTGGTGGGGATGTGGAGAAAATGCAACCCCAGGACACTGTGGGTGGGTGTTGTTACAGCCATTATGGAGAACAGTTTGGGGGTTCCTCAAAAAAATAAAAAATAGAACTAGCATGCGATCCAGCAATTCTACTTCTGCAGATTTATCCGAAGTAAACAAAAACACCCATTTGAAAAGAGTCTGCATCCCAGTGTTCATCACAACATTATTTACAATAGCCACCATATGGAAGCAACCCAAGTGCCCTACCTACCTATGCAAATATGCTCACTCAGCACTGGTCCCTTCAGTCACACCGTTTTTTTATTGAGTGTCTCCTATATTCCCAGCACAGTGTTGGGTGAACAGACTGCAGTCATGATTAAGATACAGGTTTGGCTTTCAAAGAGGTCTAAATCAATAAATGAGGGGAAAGTAAGTAATTTTTTAAAGTGTGGGATTTTTTAAGTTGAAAGAGGGGTACATATCCTAAACCGTTGGCAACGTAAAGCGGAGAGCCCAGTTTTGCACCAGTGGGCTGTGTATCAGAAATCAGAAAAATCAGAAAAACTTGCTTTCTTCTTCCCACCATTGCTTAGAAGACAGACTATCTATTATGTAACTCTGAAATAATTCTTCCTTAAAATTTTTCAGTGGTTTCTATCAACAAATGAGACATATTGTTCTAGTCTTTAATCATCATGTAATTTTATTTTTGCCCATATCTTTTAATTTGTTTCTGTTATACATTGTATAATTCTTTCAACATATCTTACTATATGTGTCCATGAAATTAATCTTTACTTTTCATTTTGTTATTCAGCCCAAATTCAGAAATTAAGTCAGAATTAGAATTCACATCATGTGAAATGAATAAGTGAAGATAAAATGTGTCTGAATAGGGAAGGCTAAAAATTGTAAAAAGTTGACATTCATCATCATTATAAATTAATTCATATTCAATGAAATTCCAAACAATACCCAATATGACTATGGGGATAATCCCCTTTATAAAATGATTTCAAAGTTCTACCTGGAATAAATAATAAGCTTAGTATTGCAAAGAAAAGGTGACAACAGAGGAATGAGGACAGTCTGGCCAGAGTAGTTATAAAAACATTTTATTAAGCCACAATAATTCAAAAATTTTAGTGCATGTGAAGGAATAGACTAGCTAATCAACAAAATAGAATAAATCACTCAGAAGCAAGCCCTAAAATGTATGGTAATTTAATTTGTGATAAAGGAGGCAGTTTTTATTAGCAGGGAAATACAGAATTGATAGAATTGGTCAATAAGTGATAATGGGACTGTTAGAAAGTGATATGAGGGAAAAAAGTCAATTTAGATGCTCTCTCAGTCACCACCCAACCGACAACAAAATAATTTGAGATGGAATTAACTGTAAAAATGTGAACCAGGACTTTTGCTTCCATGCATGGAGGATTTCATAACCAGAAAGATGTCTCTAATGCTATCCCTTTGTAAGCCACCCCTCCCCCCTTGCCCTAGCATCCATTACCCCTGGAAACCACTCATTTATTTTCCAATTCTATGATTCCATCATTCCATTCCATGTTGACTATACAAGGAATCATATAGTATGACCTTCTGAAATTGTCTTTCTTTTCACTCAATGTAACATTTTTGAGATCCATCCAAGTTGTTGCTTGTATCAGTAGTTAGTCCTTCTTTATTACTGAGTAGTATTCCATGGTATGGATGTACCACAGTTAGATTTAATCTTTCATCTATTGATGGACATTTAGGCTGTTTCCAGTATTTGGAAATACTGTTTTCTTTTCCCTATCTTCCTGTGGTTACTACGTTTTTTGGAATTTCATTTTGATTCATCTATAGTTTTTTGAAGGTACCTCTTTGTATACTTTTTCAGTGTTTTTAGAAACACTGTGGAAAATAGCTAGATATTTTAGAAGAGAGTTATAACACTGATAAAGAACAAAAGAAAAGAGAGACTTGTAAATGTCATAAATTTATTCAACATATAAATTTCATGTACTTCCAATTCCTGTCCCTTCTTTCCCCCACTGTCTTCTCTCTTGATAAGTCTGTTCTTTGTTTCTGGAGAAGTTCATCTGATGAGGTCCATGAGTTTCCATTTTCAAGCATTTCCATGTTCTAAACAGTAGAAGAAAAGGTAGAAACAGTAGGGAAATTTTGTGATCTAATAAAGGAATATTTTTTCATATTTTAATTATAAATATTTGAACTAAATAAATTTTAATTCTTTTAATGCTAAGGTTATTCCAGTTTTTTCATGCTTTACAGTGGAGAGCACAAGGTCTTACAGCAAGTGCTGTATTGTTGAAGATGAACCCTGTCAACAGCCTAAAGGAAGGTCTTGTAGATCATGTCTCTTATGCCGTCTTATATAGATAATTTACAGTGAAAAATTTCCTGACCTTAACTAGTATAAGTTTAGACACATCCTAGAAAGGTCATGAGTGGTAGATATATCACCACTGAGTATAGACTTGTACACTGAATATTAGGTGATTTAGCTTTTATATGTGGCAAATTCCTGGATTCATCTTCAAACAGGTCACCCTAGACACCAAGTAATTATACTTGTGTTTTTTTTCTGCTGAGAAATTCTATAATACATTTGAGGTTGTTCAATATAATTTACCCGGGAGTTTTACAGTATGGTAAGGGATGCTCAAGAAGCAGCTTTATGCCAACAACAAATGTTTATTTATTTTCTTCATGTTGGCATTTGATTTTACTGTTTATACTTTACCAGAACTGCAGGGGACACTGTACTCTTCAACAGTGAATTCCTCTGAAACACAAAAATGATGAGACAGAGTGAAGCCATTCAGTAATAGGCACATGAGTAGTGAATTGTACATAAACTGGGTGAGCTACCAAAGAAAGCATAAAGCACAGTTATGGAGTCAATAAAAAAGGTTGCAGGATGGGGGGGAGGAGAGAAAATTGGGCTTGAAAACACTGTTGAGAGGTAGATTTCACAAATAGATAACTGTCTTTCCATAGGACACGGTATAGCCCTTTTTCACATCTATATTTTTCTTATCAGAGTTGTACCTTCCTCTCTGATCCTTTTATTTTCTAAGAAAGAGTAAAGTTTGAACACTACTTGCATGCTAAGATGCTGGTAAGTTTCTAGTTCCAAGTTATGAGCAAATGGAAGAATTTTCTGATATGTGACAAAGTTGCCCCAAATCTGTGAGACTAATCAAAGCACAAGTTAAAAATAGATTAAATCTGGGGACTTGTATCACACATCAGTACCAAGAGGTGTTTATTTATTTATTTTTGTTTAGTTGTTTCTGCTCTTCTTATCTTTCTGGAATAATTCAGTCCAGAACTAACAACTTCACAGAGGAATTAGAAAGAATTGATACTCTGTTGCTTTATGATCAATTTATAAGAGTGACTCTAAGACTTGTTTAGGGGCACATGACATATTAATATTAGGAATATGATTGTCCTGTGAAACCATAAATCCACTCTTTCTTTGAATGAAAGATTGTGGAGTTTTCTTGCAGTTCAGGTGACCCTATGCTAGGTTAGTCATCTTTTTCTTTTCAAGGCTCAGCATGTCTGAATCCCACTCACCTGTCTCATAATAATCATAGGCCTTCACAGTAGCTGGTTTTAAATTCTTTACTTGGATGTCTTGTTCCACTAAGAAGGAGAAACTCAAGGTTTGATTCGTTAGCTGGAGAGACAGGACAATTGAATTGGAATCAAAGATTCATTTAATTACTAGTTACTCTTTTCTGAAGGTATTATCAAGCCCTGTACTTAGGCTGTCCTCTGTACTGAAACCTATGGAAAGAATGAGACATTTTAAGTCTTGCAGAACACACTCAGTGCCAGTAAAAGAGGCAATTCTATGGACAGTCAAATGCAGTAATCTGAGCCTTGGTGAGCTGGCCAAGCTTCACTTCCCCTGTAGCTTTTCTTTTCCCCTCATACGTTGTGCATATGAAATACGTTAATCAGAATCCGGATTGGTTGTTGGAGTGTCTAGAGGCTCTCCCAGACCTAGCAGAGAAGCTCACCTCTTCAAAGTAAATCAGGACATGGTTGGTGCTCACTTCAGTCCTTTGAATCTGAGGCTTTTCTTGGAGCTGTTGACCAAGAAGACAAACCGAAGGTATGGGATGAGGAAATTTGGGGCTGAAGCAGTTTTCAGGTATTTATGTTCTAAATGGCTTCTGAGAAACATCAAAACCACTGATTTTCATGATTTTGAGAATGATAGTAATAATGATTAAAAAACAATAGAAGTAGTATTTATTAAACCTTCTCTTTCTACCTATATAATATATATATATTCACTATATATATATAGAGAGAGAGAGAGGGAGAGAGAGTGTGAGAGAGAGAGAATTATCGTCCAACTATATATAAAAAAAGGGAGAATATTTGTATATACATACTTATGGTCTCCCTTTTTCTTCTTCTATATAGTTGGAAGATAATTCAATGCACTCCACATCCCTCGAAGTCATAGGGCCTGCTGGAACATTATTAATCATGTTTATGATTTATATCTTATACTTGAGACCACATGACAGAACTAGGATGCCCACCATTAAAATGATGGAAACACGCACTGGGGAAACAACCTCTTGGAGATCTGAGTCAATAGAGCCAAATTGACAAACAGAAATGCCAGCGTTTATCGTGACTTCGCTCTTGTAAGGGATGTGGGGCTTACCTTTTTCACTGATAACTTCACTGGTATGAAGCCTGACACCATCTTCACGTCCACAATGGCCATGTTGGAGCTGGGTCGTTCCCCAGTATAACTATGAAGCCAAGGGACGGGGACAAGGCAGTCAAATAAAATCCTTTGGAATTCATTCAAGACCGAACTCTCTCTTCCATTTCTAGTGTTCCCTAGCCCTCCCTACTACTCAGCTTCTCTGTTTGCCTCTGCTATACTTGTTTGGAAAGCTCATCATTATAAACTCATGCTCTGCAGGTATGACAACGTCAAATTCTTAATGTTAGGGCTTTTTAGTAAAAGTGAAGAAATTTTTCTTTTTAGTAAATATTGCAAGAATGTCTTATTCATTATGCATGACCTTGGACCATGGAGTTGCCCTGCACAAGAAAATCAATTTCACCATATTCTACAAAAGGTCTGGTAGTGATTTAGGATTTACCTAATGTTGATGTGAATCTGGACTTTTCTGTGAGCTTTGACTCCATCACAGTCCTTGGGGAGAGTATCAACTTGCAGGGTAAAGGGAGCTTTTCCTTCTTTCTTGGGCAGGATGTTATATCTCAACGATGTCTAAAACAAATTGAAAAAAAACCTTAAACCTTTATCTTTGCACTCAAATAGTCTATCTCCTCTAGGTGATTCATACCTCCCCTTAGCACACATTTCTTTTTCTATTTTGAAATTCAAATCTAATTCTTGGGACTTTCTCCCATTTGTAGTATCCCCCAAACCGTGGCAGTCTCACCTGCAGGTAGACACATCCTGACCCCAACACTGTTGTGTTGTAGTCCCCTGGAATCTTTGGCAACCTGATCTCCTGCAGCAGTAGGCGATTGGCTTCATCTACTTGAAATTCTTTAGAGGAGTCTGAAGACTTGACAGTGACTGTAGCCGCTTTCTCCCTTTTAGTGAAAGTTGCTGCTCCATATTTGGAGAGGGCTTGGAGCGCTACCACCGTATCCTGAAAAAAGATGTGTGCAGAAATTACAGGAGAGGAAGGTAAACAAAGTCAAACTGGATATAAACCACGTCAACACCGCTCTCTCTCAGAGTTATTTAGTCATAAACACAGTTCATTAATTGAATTTCCAGTCAATCCAGACCTGGTTATTAATCATGAACTATTCTAAGTACTCTGGGGGCAAATGAAGAAGTTTCCCGTTCAAGTAGTTTACAATGTACATATAGCAATAAGACTCAAAAATTTTAAACCAGAGGATATTTCAATAATTTATAAATTTATGTGACAATATTTGTTGGAAAAATTCAGAGAAGGGAGAAGAAATTGGAGCTAGCATAGGAAGAGAAGACTGAAGAAGGTGAGGAACAGGATTATCTCTAAATTTTAAACGAGAAAAGTTTATGGAGACAGAAGACAGGCATCAGGGAGCACCAGGGTGGGAAATATTACATGTGAAGACATGCAAAACAGTCAGCAAATTCCAGAAAAAGTGAAGGGATCAGCCTAATTAGATAGCAGTATTCATGTTTACTGGGGGAGGAAATATTTTGGGCAGAATATGAGATAATTTTAGTCTTTGGATGAAGAAAAATTTACTTTATCAGGAAAGTAATGATTGCTTTAGTGAGGCTGACCTAGTTTACAGTTGAGGATCCACTAAGGAGAGAAAATCTGAGACTGTCCAGAGGACACAGAAATTATCCATATAGAAAATAATGAGGCTGGAACCTTTCTGGTGGTGGAGAAATAAAGTGTAAATTAGAAGCACTATTCAACTATTCAACTTCTAGAAGATGGTTGTGTCTACATACATATTAATATATTTAATTTTCTCCCTGGAGTCTCTTCACAGACCTGAGTGGAAGAGAAGCCCCCGTTGGGGTTTTGTTGCTTGGTGATCCATTTTACAATACGTGTAGCCACAGACAGATCTGCTGAAGATGGGGCAGGCTGGGCAGTGAGATAGGCAAGAAGCAAGTAAGATGTCATCTCCACTTCAACAGAAGGAGCCCGGGGTTGATAATAGGGTGCATGAACTTCTTGAGGTTTCCCAGGACGTTGCCAGTGGATTGAGTCCCCTTTGAAATAGAAAAGGATCCAATCTTAAGCTTAGAGAGCGGTTTCAAAACCTGATTAGTGAATGATCATTGTAATTAGAGCTCCCCTAGTCAATGGACATAACACGAAATGAAAGTATTAAGTAATCACCAATCAGGCAAATCTTTGCCAAGAAAGTAAATTAGGGTTCCAGCCAATCACACTGTGTTTTGTGCCTTTGTGTCTATTACATATTTGTGTGATATTAGAAGCTGGGCTGTTGAGAGTCTGTAATGTGTGAAATGATAAAACGATTCATGTTACCTAGAGAATTTAAGGGTTATATCAATAATAATTCATCATCTTCTTATCACAAAATAATGGATACAGTATAATATAAGCATGATGGGTGATAGGTGTGAATTCATCAGGTCCTCTCTCTTCTTTTGGTCACTGGAGATTTTGGGAAGTCAGTTTTGCTGTAGGAGCTCTTACCTTCTTCTACAGCCTCTTTGCTTAGGGATTCAAGCAGCTCACGCCGCTTGGTCTGGTTTCCTGCTAGGGCGAAGGCATAGGCCAATAATGCCTTGGTATAGACAAGACTTCCTTGGGCCTCTGAGGTGGATTTCCAGGCCTCTTCCAGGCAGAACAGAGCATTGCGGACAACTTGATGCTATAAAGAAGATGAAGAGAGACCTGAAGGTTGCAGAACCAGGCTAATGAACTGTCCCCAGGCTAACCCCAGGTGAAACGCCCCCATGTGCCTATGTGGCATCACAGTTCTGACCAGAGAATCATCTCCTTTGCAGCTTCCCAAAGGATCTATAGTCCCTCATGGTCCAGTGAAATATACTAACATTAAATAACATGTAAATCACAACTCATTTTCCTCAGAGAGTCAGTTCCCTGAGTTTCATTCCTTACATTAGTGAAGGAGGGACAGCAAAGGTGTTAGTACATACGGTGACAGGCAGTGGCATCTCCAGCAGAGCAATGGTGATGTAGGCAGAGAGTGTCACCTCGTCATCTACGCCGCCCTGTAAGGGTCAGATGCAGAGATACACAGTCCACCGTTCATTAGCTAGCGTCAGCTACCTCTCTTTTCCTCTTGAGCATCTTCATTAAAAAGCATCTTTTCTTGTGCAACAATATTGATTTTCCCCCTTCCTCCTTCACCGTAAAACTCTTAAATCTGTCCCAAATCATTTCCCCTCACTCTCAGTAACGTATTGAAATTTTGGAGACACACTATTTTCTTTCAATAAAAAACAACTAATTTATGACTAGTTTTCAGAAGCTTTAGAGTATCCTGTCCTTCCTCAAGGCCATGTCACCAGGACTTGAGGAACCAGTCAGAGCATCACTGCTCCTACATATCACTTGTTCAGAACAAAAGTGAAGGCATCACCTTAATAGCATTGTTTAGCAGGGATCCGGAGCGTTGGAAACACCCATTTTCCTTTTGTTTCCGTGACAGCCAGTTGAGGGAATCCATGATGTGTGAGGGCTCCA
Source organism: Camelus ferus (assembly GCF_009834535.1). Classification (NCBI taxonomy): domain Eukaryota; kingdom Metazoa; phylum Chordata; class Mammalia; order Artiodactyla; family Camelidae; genus Camelus; species Camelus ferus. The sequence goes on along the minus strand of NC_045729.1, from coordinate 15,454,771 downwards.
CAAAAATGTATGACCGGGCTTGAGCAAAGGACTTGAGCACAAATGCGGTGAGCCTGTCCAGCAAAGAAGACACTGAGACATGAGGACCATCTCACTTTCAAAGCATGCCAAGTGCAGTCGCCTCCAGGTATCTTTACAATTCCATGCGGGAGATTGTTGGAGGGGATTCGTGGGGAAATGATACTTGAATACTGAATATGCTCTTGTTGGTACAGCAAACTTCTGAATCTATTTTTTAAAATATCTCAACTTCGTGGGTTTCTTCACAGCTGATACTTTTCACTTTTTTCTCATAAAATATTCGGTGGAGACTCCAAGCCTGCCCACCATCAAAATTGCCATTTTCTGAATGATTTTGACTACATCACAGTCTCCTCCTGTCCCTCTCCTCTTCTCCTTCCCTTTTTTGCGCAGTGTAGAAGCTTTTCCCCCCTATCATTTCACATTGTGACCCTTTCTGACTTTATTTCTGTTTGAGGACGTCCTTATTGTACTATCTTCTATACTATTAGAACAGGGGAGCTCAAGGTGACAAAATGGTGAGATCTCCCACGAGTGATGATACATACATATATGGGTTTTTAAAGAATAACAAGTTTCTGTGAAAGAACTCCAGGTGACAGAGAAAAGCGAATTTCCAGAAATCTGGCATACCATGGATCTACAGAGAACAGAAGGAAATAATTATCTTACCAAGTGTTTCCCTGACTTCTACCATCATGATCCCCGAAGGTGCTGTATGAGCCATCACTGTGTTTATAATTCAATTGTCTTTGGTAACCTGAAGAGGAAGTTTTCATAGATTTATGAAATAGCAGAGACAGTGGAGAATTAGGCAGGCTTTTCTTCAAAGCTTGCTGGAGAATCATAGGGAGACCACTATTTTACTACTACGCTATCTCCAAGACTCGATGACGCCACTGACACTTCTGGTTGCACAGCGAGACGTCTGGCTGGACATCACAGCAAGAATAATTATTAAATCTAAATCGAAAGGTTTGAGTTCACTGGTGGAGACAGCAAGGGACTCAATGAACGTTCTCCTTTTGGGGCAGCCTCTCACCGCTGATGAGGTGGCTGATGGCTTTGGACTTGATCGTCTCTGTCAGCTGCCGTGTCTCATTCAGATAGTTCAGAACATAGATGTTCGGGACAAAAAGGACCATGTTCTGTTCACCGCAGCCATAGGGCATCTGGACAAGATTCTGAAGATTTTGCATTGCAGAGCCTAGTATATCACCTGGGGAATGAAAGATTGAAAAAAGCCAGAGGCACTCAGTGCTGATTTATGTTGGGACAGGAAGATAGATTACTAGCTAAGGGAGAGGTCAAATCATATATAAAAGGGAGGACAAGAAAGCATAAGAGGTGAAGAAAAACAAGAAATAGAAAGGAAAGAGAGGGGAAGTGGGTACAGCTTAGTGGTAGAGCACATGCTTGGCATGCATGAGGTCTTGAGTTCAATCCCCCATGCCTCTGTTAAAAAGAAAAAGAATTTTGAAAAAAGGAAAGAGAAATGGAAAACAATAAAGTAGATGGTTCAAGGATAGAAAAAAACAGGAAAAAACTGAATGGCTGGATACTTCTTTCTGATGAGCCACAAATCTGGTAAAGTACACACACACATACACACGCACACACACAACAATTTTCAAATCTATTAGGAAGCACCCTGACTTAGTCACTCTCTTGAAGATGAGGGTACAGACAGATGACCCTTCTTACTTTTCAGAGTATATCAAGGTGTAATATGTAGCATCACATCTACTCAGTCCCTTTTCTGACTAATAACACAATGCAGTCCTTAGCTTGGTGCTCGTTCTCTCAGGCCAGTGTCTAGACTCAGGGACTCTTTAATGAGGGATGGTGCGGCCTTGGGCACTAGAATTATGGGGCTGGACAGCTGCTGCTTCTGGGCTGGGAGACTCACCCAAAACAGAATATGTCGCTCTGGCAGATCCTTCAACCACATTTGAAGGAAGTTTTAATGAGAAGTTTTTAGGCACTGCAGATTCTAATGAAGGAAGACAAATAGATATAAGGGAGGGAAAAACGAGAGAAATGGCCTATTTTTGTTTGCATTCTTTCCTCTATATGATCAAGATCCAATGTCTCATTTCTCTTGGTCATTGTCTAATTTCTTTGTTGCAATCCAAGTTTCTCCTAAAGCCACAACTCCTCTCCCAGTGAGGTTCACATTACTCATATATATTTGTGGTAAATTTCTATAGATTTCCTTATAAGCATATACCTTGTGTTATATTTATTTATACTTGTTCATGTTAATTTCTACTATTGCTAGTGGTTTCAAAAAGTCGTAGTCATTTCATAAATATGCATTAAGTGTGTGCTATGTACCAGATTCTGTTTTAAGCACAATGATACTTTCTGACTATATTTCTGTTTGGGGAGGTCCTTATTTTCAAACAATATTTCAGTCATATAGGATCATACATATATTCATTTTCACATTCTCTTTCACCAGAAGTTACTATGAGATACTGAATATAGTCCCCTGTGCTATATAGTATAAACTTGTTTATCTGTTTTTTTTATTTTTAGTTAGTATCTGCAGATCTTGAACTCCCAATTTATCCCTTCCCACAGCCTTTCCCCCCTTGAAGTTCTTCTTAAGATGACTTGTTTAAATAAAAACATGAGTACAGATGAACTATTGCCTGAATAACCTATAGCATTGTGACACACAGATATTTTAATAGTTTGAAAACTGTGTAGGAAGAAGTTCAAGAAACACAGGTATCTTGGAAAGAATCCTGTCCTGTAATCATCGGCTTTACCTCTCATTATTAACTGAGAGCTTTTTGGTTAAGATTCTTAACTTCTCTATGCCTTCATTAGGAAAAGATTGTTTCTGTTTCTTTTTTTTCCCCCAGAGGAAACATGCCCAAAAGGGCATTTCACAACTGTATACTTTGGCAAGTGGCTTAACATGAGAATTTTACCTGTTTTTTGACACTTACCTGATGCACAGAGAATTGTGTTGAAAGTTTCCTCCCTTTCTATTCCTTCCGGCTTTGTATTGAAAGAAAAAAAAAGTAAAAAGGTAAAGTGATGCTGAATGCATAGGAGAAAAGTCAATTTAAAATAGAGGAGAAAAATGTCAGTGAAAACTTGAGTGGTGAACATATTCATATTCTTCGGAATGAAATGTCACATACATATTAAATAATGCTGTTTACATAATAAGGTCTCTGAGACTTGGAGAAAGCAGACCGTCATACCTCGACTAATAAGGGTTTGACTACGGTGTCCTTCTGTCCAAGCGCCGGGACGTGGGGCACCTCATTGCCACACAATTCCTGAGACTGCAGGGCTTCTGCAGTGACTGTGAAATTCACCTTTCCTGGGGAATAAGATTCTCAAGCAGTTAAACAGTGATTCTGTTGCAGCAAAGTGTGTTACAGCTCAGTGTTAAAAGCTCAGTGTTATAGCTCAATTGTGGCAGCAACCTGGATCCGGGCAAGAGACCAAGCAGCTCTTGGAGGGTTGGAGAACTCAGGTTTATTACGCCGGCGGGCCCAGAGGAGTTAACACTCCAAGCTCTGGACCCTTGTCTGTAGGTTTACACAGGCTTTTATAGGCTACCAGCCTAGACTTTGCAACATTTTGTAACATCATATGCAAATAAGGACTAACAAAGGTGACTAATTAGGAACAAGCTTTGTAGAAATGGACCAATCAGGACTGAGAGAAATGGACCAATCAGGACTGAGAGAAATGGACCAATCAGGAGTGAGCTCCATGCAAATGGAGCACTACAAATGGACCAGTCAGGAGTTAGCTCAGGGAACCAATAGACTCTTAGGGGTAAGTTCTGCTTTCCTAGAAGTAGTTTCAGAGTTTAAAAAGTGAAATAATGCCACTGGGCCAGGGAACTGAATGGTGCTGGCAGGAGGGTAGTGGCCCTGCCTGGGGGTCCTGCTGTCTTTTTCATGGGGCTTCCCACCTCAATTCTATATTGAATACCTTCTTCTTTTTAGCTTCCTATATATAAAATGGTTTTCTTTCAATTGATTATTGATAAAGGAGAAGAAAAAACATGCATCTGGGTCAGAGTGGAAAGCAGACTATTCCAACATAAGAAGCAGGGCTTGTGAACGTCTTTACCACTCACCCAGCAACTTTGGGGTCACAGCCCAGGATACAGTTTTCTGCCTGTTTCCACAGATACAGTGAGATTCATCATTCTTCTCTGCTGGGATGGCCTCGAAGGCAGAAGAGACCTCCAGCTGCACGCTGACCTGTCCCCCATTCCCACCCATGAGTTTGAGAAAGAACACAGGCAAAAGGTCAGTTACAGGGGGAAGCAACTTACAGGGAGAATGCATACTCATTGAGAGGCTTTGAGGAATTGTTCAAACAAGGTAAATCCTGTCAAATATTTTGTAGTTTAGATGTTTGCCATAAGGACATTGAAAAACGGAAGGGAATTAGGATAAATACCCAGGATTTAGGCTTGTGTCAACACAAAGAAGAGATGTTTTCTTTAGTTAGAGTGAAAAACTAATCAGGTGGAAATAATATCTGAATTTAGGAATCCACAAATAATATAGAATCCCAAATGAATATTGACCTTACTACCTCGGACCTGTTGGATAGCTTCGTTCTTAGTTCCTAGTACTCATTCCCTTTCAAACTTAGGCAGCATCATACTCAATTTTGATTTACTAGGAGGTTACCTGGGAGACCCAGGTAATGAATGGTGATCGTGTTTCCTCCTTCTACTTTCCCTTATGTCCAGAGAAGGGTCCTTACCCGAATGCTACTGGACAGGTAGTTGAACACAGTGGCTTTGAGCGTGAAGGCTTCTCCTCGAACCACAGAGTAGGGGAGAGTGAGTTCCACGAAGAAGGGCTGGAAGACTTGAAGAGAGGTGACGGGGGAGAGGCCGAGCCCTGCTGTTTCAGACAAGCAGAAGGCACTGGCTTTCCACTCTGTGATGGTGTCAGGGACCTTCACTGCCAACTCACTTCTACCTGATACACTAGTGAGGGAAAAAAGAGGGTGAGAATCCCTTTTTGAGCATGGACAACTGGTGATCCCTGGGTGTGACCACTTAGGAACTGAGTGTGATAAATGCTAAACTTCATCTAAGGTTTGGTGCACCTAGTGAGGCTTCTGAAAGTTGTTTTTTTCTTTTTAGAGTCTAGGGTAGCTTTCTACTTTCTGTTATTTCAGGTATCTCAGGACCAAATTAGACTAAACAGAACAAGACAAAACAGAACAAGACAAAACCTTGCATTGTTTAGCAATCAGATAAATGAACTATGAATCTAAATATCTACCACTAAAGAGTGGAGCAGAACGGAAAGGATGAGGAACCAGTGACCACACTAGAATCACAGGGGAGGATTCAGATCCTTTTCTGAACTCAATTCCAGGCAACACACAACTTACTTGAGCTTCACCAAGTCCCAGATCCAAGTCTCAGGGAAATACTTCCGGACTGTCTCTTTCACTTCTGCAGCTGGAGAGCCGTCTCTCGCTGCCGTTGAATAAGCTATTCCTTCAGCTCCACGTGCTAGTGGAGCACTTAGAGGACCTGCTGTGGAGACACAACACACAGAACCCAGTGTCAGCCTCAGTTTTATCATTAATTTGTTAGTGCTTCCTTATTTATCAAGTAGAATAAGGTCATATGCTCAGGGAATGTTTACTCTTAGAATAGTTCAACCTACCAGCTTGTTACTTTGTTCACTTATCTCTTTGTCCTATTGGAAGGCTAATCCTCTTGCTTCATCAAATAGTCTAGAGGTAATATAATTTTCTCTAGAAATGAAGACAAATGTAAGTCTCCCTAAACTGATTATTCAACTGGTGAAGGGAAGGACAAAGATTAGTTTAAAACACCAAATACTGCTTGTACACCGATGGCATGATCACGTGTTCTCCACGTGCAGTGAAAATCAAACAAGAGGAATGGATCGTAGCTACAGCTAGAGGATTTGAGGATTTTTTTTTTTTTTTAACAGTTAATGAGATATAGAGACGCAAACAATAATATATAGTAAAGCATGTGTTATAGACAGCAGAGACTCAATAAAGGACCGAAAATAAAGTTTAGATTGACCAGAAAAGACTTTACCAAAGTGGAACGTAAAAGATGGCCATGGAAAGAGAAACAGAGGAGAATGAAGAAGGCATTCGAAGGAAACAGCTGCACACGTGTTGCACAGAGGTCGGAACAGATGCTCCAAAGGGATAATGAGAAACTTGCTCCTCAGGAGAAGAATGTCTATGTTGAGGGTGTGTTTAGCATAGCTGAGTAAGTAGTAGGTGTGACTGTATGATAAAACACCATGAAGGTTAGGAAAAATAAATTAGATCTGTTAAGGAGGCAGGAGTTAGGTTGATTAAAAAAAAATGACCCTCCAGAGATCAGAAGCTAGATAAGATAGTATGTATAAATATATAAGTATAATATATATAAAATGATAGAGTTAAACATGCTCTTTTAAAGCCTTACATATAGTGACTATTTGAATTCCAGAAGTAGTGACTATGTATGAGAAATAAATGGCATAATAAAAGCAATGTGTAAGGGTGATACACCTTTCACAGGACACAGGCTAGACTGAAGTGGAGAAAGAGGGTAGGCAAGGCAGCTAAATTGGGATGGTTTTTTAGTAATTGGGTTATGAAATAATGGAAATGGGGGTCTCAGGACTAAGGTGATGTAACTGAGAATGAAAACGAAAGAATAGATGGGTGACAAATAACCAAATGCAAAATTTGTATAGATCATTACAGAATATTTGGATTAAGAATGTAATGATGGTACTCTCTTTTCAGATTTTCTGGGTCATTCCATCGACATGTGTTCTCTTAGGATTGGAAGGAAAATGTATGCTTGGTATTAAGAGGGATATGAAAATAAAGTAATAACAATGCTTTTTAGTTTTTTAAAAAGAAATAAACATGCTATTACATGGAATCATGACTGCCACATTTCTTATTAGAAAATAGGATTAGTAGACAGCCAAGCATTCCTAGACACATTTCTCTACGTCTGTTAGCAGCAGAGAGAAAAACAGAATCTATTCAACTTTTCCTCCTGTCTAGGCACACTTGAGACGTACAAAGAGATTAGCAGTATATCTGCCAAAAGTTGAATTATTCTACTTTGTTCAAAATATCAAAATCACTTTGATTTCCATAAAAGAGTACAACAGGGGCAAATAATATGCATATAATCCTTTACATTTCTCAGCATCCCTTGCAGGCAGGGCAAGGTGATATATGCCACTTCCTCTTCTGGCCGTAAAAGTCACATGCAAACCTATTTCTTCTTCCCCAGGGTAGTAATCTTGAAAGGTACATTGGAGACGGAGTGACAGGATGAAAGCCGAAAGGATATCCTTGACAATAGTTGGTAGGGAACTGTTCTGGACAGCTACTGGACTCACAGGCAGTTTTTGTTTTGCTTAGCCTCCGAGATATGGGGGTTTGTTTGTTACTGCAATGTAAGTTATCTTATTCTGACTAATTTAGGTATTGAATCCACAATGGATATGGAGGATTTAAAGCACCAAGTCTATTGAAAGCTATGGCAAAAAAGTATTTGATTTTGATTTCAGAGACAGAGAGAGAAAAAAAACAATAATTGCTTAAAAATTAGTATTTTTCCCCTGGGGAAAAATATTATTTGAAGAAAATTTACCAAGAAGTTGCTGCAGAGTAACAACATTTAATACTTAGAAAAATAGCTTTTAATCCCAACCCAACCCAGCAAAGCACCATTTTTCTTCCATTATTTTAGCAGAGAGATAATTCTCACTCTTACCACTTGCGTAGTTCAGAGCCATTCCTGGAGATGGCAGAAAAACCTGACTAATACATGGCTTGTGGATTTTTGAGTTGGTAAAAATATTGAATCCTGCGGACTGGAAGAAAAAGAATGATGAAAGCATATTGGCAATTCAGTCTGGAGACTGGAATATTTTCTTACTTTTGTATTATACTTTTACTATGATTATACACATAGCTCATAGGATTGTCATGAAAATTCCACATGAAGGAGAAGAGAGCTATTTTAAAATATGAAAATGGGGTCCCAGAAAGTCCAATGCATCCAGTTAGTGAATGAGAGTTGGGATTAGGACCCACTTCTGATTCCTATTCTGAATTTTGTCTACTGGATGTTGATGCCTCTTTAATTGTCTTTTGCATCCAAGAAACTTGAGTATTTTGCTTTGAATGTTCTTCTTCCCTTCCTTTCCCCCTCAAAAAATCCCCAAATATTATACATGTATAGTATATATATTATATATATATCTCATAATTTTATTGCAGAGAATAATTTTTTTTGTTTCTCTTCATTTGAGATTATAGGGTTGCATCTTGGAGATTCTTCTTCACAGTCTTAGTAAACTTGGCTTTGTTTATGTTTTATTGGAAAATACGCCTTTGCCTAAATATCTATGCTCAACTTATCCCTTTTATGATTTAGTCTTCCCTGTTTTTCTTTCTTGATTTCTTGTAAGTAGCCTGAATCTCTGCATGCAAAACACACATGCAGATGTCCATGTAGCCTGATTCCTGGAGCCCACCTGTTCCCAACGTCCTCTTTCCTCAATATTTGTCACAGTTAAATACTACTTGCTGTCCTATCTTAGAGAACTTGGGAAACTGTGGGACTCTGAGGCACAGCTGTCAAGGGTGGCAGTGATACACACTAGGGAGAAAGAAGTCAGAAGGAAATGTTTAAAGATTAAGCAGTGAGCTAAAAACTTAAAGAGTCCTCTTCTCCGTGGACCGTTGACTGATTTATGATTCTGGAGGCTGCAGGAGAAGGAGGTTTAAGTTGCTCTCAGCTAAGCTGCAGACCTCTGCAGAAGAATGATGTATATTTTTCTTGAGGTATAATGGGAGTTTTTAGTCCTTTTTTTGGTAGTGACAAGGTTTGACTTCACAGCCTGGATGAACTTCCCTTTCCCTAGGTCTAGTTAAAGGCACACATTTTATTAACGCATTTTATCTAACCTAAGGCATGCTAACATTTCTACTCCACATTTTGTCAGTCTTTTCTTTATGCACAGCTACTCTCAGTCTTCCTGAAATTTTACTGCACTAAATGGATGGATTGCAGAGGCACTATGGGAAAGGTTTTCTGAGAGGAGAAAATGACAGTGATAACTAGCTTTGAGAGCAACTTGGTTAAGACTGTGGGCCCTCAAAGTAATACCCCTTGCGGTTTAAAGTGCCAGAGAAATTCACGATTGACTCTCTGTGCATGTACGAAGTTCTCTATGCCTCTGAGGTTTCAATTTTTTTCTGTGAATCATAGCTTTATTTTTGGCAGGTGGGAAGGAGGTCAGATTCTAGAGCTTAGAAGTCCATTTGTTCTCCATCTTAACAAAGACTTGGAAATCAATTTTGGTTATGTTTTTAAGAAGAATGACCTCAAAGATGCTGTAAACATCATCATCCGGGATCTGCCTTGGCGTGTAAATGAGTCCGTTGTGAGTTATGTCTTCTGCAGTGATACACGCTTCACCATCTTCATTCCCAGGACCTCTGTATCGAACACTGTGGACGCTCTTTACTGGTAGCAAATCATAGACCTGCAAAATGGAGAGAACAAAGGAAAAACTTATCTTATTTTATTTTAGTGTAATAATGTTCAATCCAGGATTTACTTAACACTCCCATGCCAATATTATAAACACAGAAATCATAGGGAGACATTAAGGGCTATAGATCCTAAGCCTTTTGTTGTACAAAAGAAATGCATATATAAAGAAATCAAATTAATTGATCAAAGGCTCAGAGCCCATTTTGGATGAGTAAGAATAAAACTCTAGTCTCCTGTCTCCCAGCCCAAACGCCTACTTTTAAAGGAAAGCAAAAAATGTGGACAGTACAGGGAAGCATAAGGAGAGAATAAAAGCCACTCACATTCCCGTCACTCAGAAACAACTTCTGTAAATACTTATTCCATTTTCTTTTCCCATTTTATATGATTAAGTTCTTACCACGTGTTTTTTGTTTGTTTGTTTGCTTTTGTTTTTAGTATACTATGTTAGGACCGAGTTTGGCTTGGGAAAAAAGTGGGTTGGGGTAACCTAGAAATCAAATCAATTCCAGTTCAGTTTTTTGCCCCGAGCCTAGTGTTAGGCCACCTGCTCAGTCACATAGTGTTCTGGCCATTAAACACACCCTAACTCCATGCAGACCTGCTGCCCTCTCTTACCTAAGCTACTACAACAGCCTTCGGTTTCCATTCTTTCATTCTCCCTCTCATATCCTCAGCAGCCAATGAGATCTTCTTACTAGAGAAATCTAAATTGCTGCTCCCCTGCCTACAGCTCCTCAGTGATTTACCCCCGCACTGGCCGTCAACTCCAAACTCCACTCCAAGCGAACAGAGCGCATCGCGTAACAGAGACTGTAACACCACGATCTTCCTTACTTTCCGTTCCACCTACAGCCGCTGCCATCCTCTTCTCTCACCACTACACATAAGGTCATTACCTTTCCCTTTTTAGAACACCCCAGACTTACTCCGACCTCAAGACCCTCGGGCACGCTGCTTTCATCCTTTGTAACGCCTGCCCCTTCCCCTCCATTGTCTGATGATCTAAGAAGACACCTCAGATCACTATGTCAAAAACTGTTCAACTCTTTTCTTTCTTTATCTCAACAGCCTGTTTATCCCTTAAATGATACTTACCAAAATTTAGCACTATTATACGTTTATATGTTTTGTTGCTTGCTTGTTTTAATAGCTCACCAGATTGTAAGTCTAAAACAGTCAGAGACCACATCTGATTGTTCACTATTAGAACTCCTATTTCCAGGGCAGTGTCCATCCCACAGTCAAGGAAGAGTGGATATTTGTTAAATAAGTAAATGCACCATGAAGATGGGAAACTCTAAGGTCCTTTTGGTAGTGCTTCAGTGTAAGAAATATCTTTAAAAGACAAGTTTGAATGGAAATTCTCTTTCATTTATACTTAAGAGCAATGAGGAAGTACCTGAATTTTAGAGAAAGCTTAAAAATCTGGCATCACATACCATCTTGTGTGGAGTTTGTAATGAGAGCAGCTACTCATATACCCTTGACTGTAGAACAGCTCTCCTCTCCTGGGGAAGGCCTTCTTCTTCTAAATAGACATTTCTCCAAAGAAGATATACAGATGGCCAACAGACACATGAAAAGATGCTCAACATCACTAATTATTAGAAAAATGCAAATCAAAACTACAATGAGGTATCTCCTCACACCAGTCAGAATGGCTGTCATCAAAAAGTCTACAAATAATAAATGCTGGAGAAGGTGTGGAGAAAAAGGAAGCCTCCTACACTGCTGGTAGGTGTCAATTGGTGCAGCCACTATGAAAAACAGTATGGAGACTCCTTAAAAAACTAAAAATAGACCTACCATGTGACCCAGCAGTCCCACTCCTGGGCATATATCTGGAGAAAACTCCAATTCAAAAAGATACATGCACCCCAATGTTCATAGCAGCACTATTTACGACAGCCAAGATATGGAAACAACCTAAATATCCATCGACAGATGAATGGATGAAGAAGTTGTGGTGTGTGTGGTAAGTGTGGTACATATATATATATACACACACACAATGGAATGCTACTCAGCCATAAAAAAAGCATAAAATAATGTCATTGGCAGCTATGTGGATGAACCTAGAGATTATCATACTAAGTGAAGTAAGTCAGACAGAGGAAGACAAATATCATGATATCATTTATATGTGGGATCTAAGAAAAATTATACAGATGAACTTATTTACAAAACAGAAATAGACTTACAGATATAAAAAACAAACTTATGGTTACCAAAGGGGAAAGTACAGGGGAATGGATAAATTAAGAGTTTGAGATTAACATATACACACTACTATATATAAAAGAAACAACAAGGTCCTACTGTAGAGCACAGGGAAATATGTTCAATATCTTGTAAAACCCATAATGGAAAAGAATCTGAAAAAGAATAGATATATGGATGTACAACTGAATCACTCTGATGTACCCCTGAAACTAACACAACATTGTAAATCAACTATACCTCAATTTAAAAAATAATAAAATTAAGGTAATAATATCCACCTTAAAGAAGTATTATTCATTAAAAATGTGTTGTGCGTCTTTTAGAGATAAGGGCTGTGCTAGGCTCAGGGAATGAAGTGGAGAGCAAGATTGCTCACTCTTTGACACATTACAGCAGAGAAGGAAATGAGATGATGCATGTAAAGCACCTTGTGCAGTGTCTTTTTTGGAACTGAACTGAATCCAAACTCATACATAACTTACTACCTCATGCCTGACAGTCTGAAGAACTTGTCGTTTTGCAGTTACAACTTCTGGCTACCAACAATGCTTGTATCATGTGTGCGTTTTCTGATACCCAAGACTGAAATGGGACTCACTGATTGAGGTGAGAGCTCAGCCTCAGGCTTCATCAGCAGCACACTCTGGTCTACAGCACGGAGGGCGCAGAGGGAGTGAGGAGTGGCTGTGACCTTCAGGTTGGTGTCTGAGGCTGGCAGGCTCCGGGCGGAGGAGAAGCTCAAATTTACCTGTGAAGAGGATATGATTATAGAAACAAATATTCTAATTATTACAGTCTCGAAACTCTCTTTTGCCCTAGGCTAGGACTGTTCCTTTCTACACTTCCTTTGTCTTCATCCACTTGAGAACAGGATTAGAGGTGAATCTGCCTGGGGACTACCGGTTAACCATCTCTGGAATACACTGGAAATGAGATATGGTTAACTCAGGCTTCCTACTCTTTTTACACACTGGTAAAATATAAGTTGATTTCGATCACAGTGAGATAGAATCTTGAATGGGAATTGGAACACAGGCTAACAAAGATACAGACCTAGCTACAGCCTGTCTCCAGGCAGTGTTTTTCTGGTGAATGTTTGTAGTTTGCACGGGGCTGTGAAAAATTCCATTCAGCCTCTAAGACCAGCCAACAAAGTCTCTTCCAGTTGGCACCCTTAATCATCTGACATTCTAAGCAGTGTAGTGCCATTTATCAGGATCAGGAACTTACTCATTAATTTAAAAAGCTAGGCATCTAATATAATACTCTAAGAGTTTATTGGCTGACAAAATTCAAAGAACTGTGAATAAAGAATAAGAGCTACAAAATAATGAAAAATTGTGCATAATTTTCCCAAAGATTTGACTCTGCTTTGGCCAATAGACATGCATTGATTCCTATTACATTGGAATCTATTGGTTCCTAATGTTTACATAAACATTTCTTGGATTGGAAAGAAATATCAGTACATTCAGTTAAATAACATTCGACTTGGATTGCGGAATTTAACTATGATAATCTGCTATGAGGTCTATTAAATTGAACTAACAGTTTGGATTCATGTATATCATGAGACATATATGAAAAAGAAATTAATTGACTTATTCTCAAGATGCAGGGGTATTCATCTCTATAGGTCAATATATTATGAAAACATTGGTTATGGAAAATCTACTTTAAATATATTTTTCTCTTTAGAAAATTTAAGTTTATTGAAGTATGTTCATGAAGGTCTGCATAGAATGAAAAAGTGAATTATTTGGGATTATAATAGACTGAAAATACCCTTAACCAAGAATTAGATCTGCTAGAAAATGTAAAATGTTTTACTGATACGAGAACTTTAAGGAAAAGAAATTTAAGGCATATTTTGAGAGTCTGTACCTATCTGTATTAATCAATGTTATCCTTAATGAATAATTATATCTAGTTAAGAATAACTGACAATTTAAACTGTTACATGGTAGTCAGTGTGTCTACTAACTCTGTTATTATTAAGTTTTTAATTTAAATTAATTAAATTAAGTTATCATTTTTATTATTAAAGTAAGAAAGAGGTATACAGATTTTTGAATAGTAAACAGGTTCTCCTCTTTCCCAACAAAGATTGAAAAAAAATAGTTAAAGTCTTTTGGTTTAAAGAAACACAGGTCTCAGACTGACCTGGCTCTTTCCTCACACTCTCAGCCCACTCTTTACCCTGTTTGCTCATCATCCTGTTGGGAGGTCTCACTTCCAGGATCCTTAACTGTGAACTTTAATCATTCCCTAACTTTTAAACAAATGGTCAGATTTCTTCTAAATACTGCATAAATCTTCATCTATATTTTTCATAGCTTATCTCCACCTCTGATCAGTGGTAAGTGAAAAGATATTTGATATGAAGTGATGGAACATAGTGTCCATGGACTTTGGTTTCTGGGTGGAAGTTTTATGATGTTACACAGGAGCTGTCCTATGTTTTTGCCCCAGAGAGAAGCTGCTACTGGGAGGAGTAAAATGTGCGAATGCTGCAGTGTAACATGACTGCTCCAAGGTTTAGCAAACAACTAACTACCCATGATTAGTAACAAAGACATTGAGGTTAGAAGCAAAAGTCTCTTCTAGGTTCATATGAAATACACAGAACCTCCAAACAGAACACAAACTATGCTCCTGGACACCTGTCCTGGTTTAATAGCATTCCTTCGTAAGATGTGATTGAAAATTTATATCAGAATCCACTGTGCATTTTTCTTAGATCATGGTATATTAAAAAAAAAGAGGACAAGCTAAATATAATTCTCATTGCAGAAATGTACACTTGCTATACATGTATATTGTTTTAATCTCCATAAAACCCATGTTAGAATCCTTGTAGGTGATTTTTTTAAAAAGACATCTGAAGTCGGTGGCTCCTGTTTGATTGTTAATGTCAAGATGACACACCAAATTCTGTTAAGATAAAGCTGCTTAATTTCTCAGTAGGCTTCTCCTTACAGCCATGTATTCTTTGAAAATATAAGAAGATCCCAATTGTAAGTATGTTAGATTTTTATGCTATAGTCATTATTAGAGTGCCCAGGCTACACTACTCAAAACAGGATACATATATATTCCCTTGCTCCGTTTTATCAAACCGAATTTAACTCACAGTAAATTATTGGGTTCTGCCATAGTACCTAGAGGCGTGTCAGGGGGTACAGTGGGATAAAATTGACATCTCATTGTGAAGCATCATTTTTAATTAAAACTTTGGGGAACAAAACATTTCAAAATTAAAAGTATTAAAAGTTATGAATAGCATATATTTGGAATTCCACGTGAATTTTAAAACAAGAGACTTGTACAAAATTGTGCTAACGGCCATTTGCTTTGAACTACTCCTTTGAACTACTCTGCCTTTAGAAGCCCTTTGGCAGAAGGTTTTAGGGGCACTAGGTGGGAATCTTTTCATGGACGTAAGTGTCTTATTCTCCATACTTCGAAAGAGGGGATGAATAAAAGGACTGGGCTTAAACAAAACACCCACCTTATTGGCAAAGCAGTTTTCAATCTTGAGTTTCTCAGTATCTGCAATAACTTCTCCGTTAGGTAAAACAGTATAAATCAGCAACTGGGCGGTGGGAGCAATGGCTGATTCCACTCGAAAGGAGAAGGAAAATACCCCTTTCACTGGAGAATAAAGTTCAAGATACTGGATTAGGAAGAGGGAAGAGTTTTCAATTTTATGAAGAAGAGGTTCTCAAATTATTTAACTTATTTACCTTTGGAGCCGACCAAAGTGAGAAAAGACTTGCATTTATACCATTGTGTATATAGTAGTGTTCAATATATATATGCTGAATTAATGACATTTGTCCTTAAAGATGTAGGTTAAATTGTTCAGTTCCTCTGCTTAAGCAGGAAAGAACATTTATTGTGTGTCTCTGTTTTTAAATTAAAAAAAACAGACATTAAGAAGTCAAGAAAGAAGAAACTTCTTGATGTCTTTAATGATCTCTATCTATGATCCAAATCAGCACAATTCTTGTCATATGGGGGAGGACAATTCAAAGAATGCAACACAATCTCTGCCTTCAGGCCATTTACAGTAGAGCAGAGATGCCTACACGATTTGTACACACACGAAAGAGCATAGCTCTGATTTTTGTAAATGAATTCCATGCGTTTATCTTAGTGGTTGCTTTCTGCGTGAATTACGTACTGCTTCTGACCCACAGAACTGTAGGATAACAAATCTGAGTGGTTTTTAGCCAGAAAGCTTCCTACAAGCGATAGGAAACTAATACGAAAATGTACAGAGTAAAATTTTTCTTTGGTGATTTTCTACATTTTTCGATTATTTTTGCATTAAAAATTTAATAATAAAATGAATATATTTTACTTTACGAATAAAATTTAAAATATAGAAATGCTGTAAAAAGGATAGTAAAGTACTAAATGGACTAAAATGAGCCTAGTATCCTTTTTTTTTTTTTAATCAGCTTCTTCATCTTTGGTTGACAGAAGAAGGTTGGTTTCCTCCAACATAAGAAATAGTCTCCTCTTGCTAAAATGTTCAAGATTTGACAATTTGAGAGAAAAAACAGGAAATCCGGAAAGTACTTACACTCTCCTTGCTCAATGGACAACGCATGGGTTCCTGATTGCGCGATGCTTCCTCTTGCTTTGATCTGAAGACAGAGGGAAAGACATTCATTATCATTTTAAAAGGTACATACTAAACTTACTTAAATATATTTATAACACATAAATAGGCAACAATCTATTTCAATCCAGAAATCATTTTTGTTCACTAAATTCCTCTTCTAATATTTTCTTATATGTATAGATACATACTTTATATAAAAACATAATTTTACAGTATTTTAGTATTTTACTTAATATTTACTACTTATCTTTAATATTAATATTTAAAATTTATATATTCTTTCAACAAATATTTTAAGCATGTATTATACGCAAAGCAATATATAGTAAAAGCAGATATAAAATATATGTAGGTATTCTCTAATGCTGGTTCCTATTTAAAAAGAACAAAACTAAACTAAAAGTATTTACACTCTCTATGTGCCAGGTACTGAAGTAAGGAATTTAGTTTTAAGATTTTTAATTTTGACGATAACCTTATGAAGGAGGTATAAATACTACCTTCAGTATTCAGGTGAGATATTGACAGTTCTCTTTACAGATGAGATCAAGTAAATTACCCAAGTTCACGTAACTAAGGCGCAATAAAGCCAAGATTCTGGGTTACTGTCAATGTTTTCACTTTTTTATAGAATTAAAAAATACTATTTATAGTTAATGTCCCTATATACAATTTCTTACACATAAATTTTTCTTTTTAAAATGACTTACCCGGCTAACTACCAGCTTTGAATATTTTAAATTTTTGGACGTAAAATAGGTATACCGACCTCAAATGTGTCACACCAATTTATAATATGCTTGTCAAGGTACTTTTCCCTGCAGTTGTACCAGCTCTTGAACTGTGTAAATTATTTAGAACCTTTATATGCTCCTGCTTTATTGTTTTAATTTTCACTTCTCCAATTAATGTCAAATTGAGTATTTTCCCCAAAAATTATTTATATTTTTTATTTCCTGTTGAATAAGTCCTTGATTTTTACCCTTTGCTTATTTATCTGCTGAACTCTAAGAAAAACATTCTCTTGACTAACAAGAAATTTGTCCTAAGCTCTTTCCTCTTTCATTCAATAATTTTCCACTAGAAATCAGAAAAACGTACACACACACACACACACTTAAATGTTTCAGTGAAGACCAGAACATAAATGAAAAATTAAAACATTCGTAATTTTTTTAGGAAGCAACTTCCCTTCAATCATAAAAACAAACAAAAAATATTGCTATAAAGGACATTACCTAGATAAGAACTCAATCTTTCTGAGGTCTACACAATGAGGAAGAGCCACAGTGGCCTTTATTCTTACCAAATAATAGAAGGTTAACTCTTTTTCATCCTTCAGAATCTGTTCATTCAAGATGTAGTATGCTCGAACCTCCTGGGTTTGCCCACAAGCCAGAGTACCAGCCACAGGTTCAAGGTGAACATAACTCTTGCTCGGGGAGAAAACATGCCTTGCAGTGTGCTGCGCTGGTAAATGTGATTCTTCAAGCCACCAGTTATCGTAACAGAAATTATTCTGTTTGTAGGTGACCTAAAGGATAGAATAAGATCTTGAGTAGGTTATTAACATATATTATGTTCATATTGGTCACTCTGTCATTTACTGAAGATTTTATGTTAACAAGGCTTACTTGGTTTCATTATAAGCTGCTGTCCCAAATAAAGCATCATCTATAAGCAACTTTCCCTTAAGTTTATTTAAGGTTACACTATACTGATTGAATACATATTATCACTCACAATCAAGGTCAGTTACTTTTTCTTAATACCCTTATGTATGTAAATTGCAGAAGGACACTTGAATACTTAAGGCAAAACATAAATAGTGGTATTCCAAGGAAAAATCTGATTTGTAATAAAATTGTAAAACTATTGAACTTTCAAGGGATTATCAAGATGTTCTAATAAATGTCTCCTGAAACTAGATCATGCTGTAAACAGAGTCTGAAGTTTTCTGGCGGAGAATTTTTTGTTTCTTATTATTTAGGTATCTGCACTGCTTAATTCCTATTTTGGCCTTTATCACTTTTTTTTTTAATCCCCAGAGTGCACATGTTTTCCCATATATCCTTACATTATGCGGCCCCAGTGATCTCTGTCCTTTTAGTCCCAGATGCCCCTTTCCACTCACCATAACTGTAATGAAAGAAGACGTGAAGTTAGTGGTGTCAATGGAAATGTCCACCAAACCGTGCTCATTAGTAGTAAAGCTGGCTTGGTACGACATGATAGCCACACTGACGACTACTGTTTTATTGGGGATTGGCTGGTCCTTCTCATCAACTAGAAGAACCTAGAAAGACGAAAGAGATGGCTGGTTTCAAGCGTCATATGGCAATAACATTTTTTCCACTCTTGTGTGCTTGGCCACTGTCTCTCAATGAAGAGCTTCGACTGTGAAAATTAGATTTGTTTTCTGGGCTCTGAAATATTTTTCTTTTTGACATTTCTATTTGGATAACTTAATTAGTGTTCCATTGAGAATTGCCAGTAGTGGACTCATGATGTTACCTTCCCGAATTCTCTCCATCTCTGGTGTTCTTTTTCTCAGTATACAGTGCTTCCATCCATTCAGTAGTTTATGCAGGATTATGTAGGGCTTTATTTTTCGGTCATTTTCTCTCTTTCACTGCCTATATCTAACCCATTGGCAAGTGCTATCTTTTCCCCACTAAACATCTTTTATTCCTATTTACTTCTCTCCAAATCTACTCTTACTATTCCACTTAAAACCGCAATATTTTTTCCCCATCTGGTTTCCAGTATCTTTCTATTTAAGCTCATGCAGTCCACCTTCTCGCTGCTCCATCCTTGCTTCAGGCCATTCTCTATACAGCCTAAGCTAAACTGATCGTGTCACTCTCAGTAAAACCTTCAGTAACTTCTCAATCCAAAATTCGAACATATCTTAAAAGGCCCTTAGTTCTTTCATCTTGAAAAGCCTTGACCATTCTCTCATCTTTCTTAAATTTCTGGACAAAGTCATATTCATCCCTCAGGCCTTCAGTTTTCTCATGCTTTTCTCTAAACCCGAAATGATCTTGCCCAATTATTAATTTCTTGCCAATTTGGTACAAAATACTGGAAAACATTAAATTCATAATATGGCAATCAAATGAGGAAATTGCCTATAAACTGTCAATTCAAAGATTAGTTACTACAAAAGGAAATATAAAATGCCTAGAAGTCTTAGATCTCTTTGATAGTCCTAATTGGAAGTCAGTCTTAAAATTTACCAATATTATTATCAATATTGAGCCTTGAAACTGAAAAAAAAAAACCTTTTAAAAACTAACTAATAAAAAACCAGTCATCTAGATGAAAGTATCTTTTTATTCTTTCTATAGAAAATTACATTAAAAAGTCATTGTTTATAAGAGGCAGTCAAATAGTATGCAGCCAACTATATAGGAAAAATGCATTATAGAGGTGTGTTAGGAAGTTAATAAAAGTATGCTTTTTTTTTTGGATTTTGTGGTGGTATTTGCCTTTTAAATTTGCAATTTGTTATAATTTCTTAGTCTAAATAAATATTTATTTTTTACAATAAATTTTGATTTTGTGACAGAAAAACTTGTTTTCTTAAAAGCCACATCCTCCAAATCGTGATTTTATTGAAAAGTTCCTTTACCTGCCCAAAGAAAGGGAGCCCGCGCCTGAAATGCGAATCCACTTTTGTAAATTCCAGTTTGCTTAAAGTATTTGTGATTTCGCTTGATCCAAGTCCAGTTAATTCCAACCCTGAAAAACAATGAAGTTGAACTGTTCTGTATATTCAACTCACCTCCTGCCTCCATCCCAGCTTTACTCCATTATAACATTCTAACTGTCCATTCCAGAATTTCTTTCTACTATTCTTTCCAGAATTTCCTCATGCTTAGAAAATGCAAACAGTTTGACATTAGCTTTGCTTCATATAAAAAATGATCGGTCTCCATAATTCCTCAGCTCCTCTGGTTTCACAAATATCCTGCTCGTTCCACCCACGTTCTTGGTAAGTTTTTCTTCTCTCCTCTGTAATCTTGTTCTATCTTTGTTTCCATCTCTTTTGCATCCATGGCCTCCCCGCCTACAGCTTTCTACCTACAACATGATTCTCCACATTGGCCCCCAAATATTCTTAAATTCTTATCACAAACTACTTCCTTGGCAAAACCCTTCTTATCACTGCATGGCCTATCCAAAGTAAGCCAACCTCCAGTGTCTTTCTGTTCAGTGAAGTGTGATCTGTATTTTGTCTTCATTCTCCAAAGCACCACTCTATCAAAGCCTAAAAGACCCCTTATTTCCCCCCATATATAGTATTCTCATCTCAGACCTCATCAGAACCAACCCTCAGAAGAACTTCATACAAAAGTTCCCTCCAGTGGCATCTATGAAATTGTGCTTTTTAATTTTAATTTTAATTTTCTAGCCCTATGACTTCCAATTTTATTATGCTAACTTATCTTATACTCTCTCCTAACCACATCCTTGGGCCCCTCCTTGTCCGCCTCCAACCTCAGTTTAGCAATGCTAAACGAGCTTGCTTCCAGAACACTTGCATTTACTCTTAGGAGGATCTGGACACCCTGGGGATGCTTTCAGAGTTACATTTCTGGTCCTGATTTTGCTCTGGTTTTCTTTTTAAATTGTCCACTGAATGAATCAACTTCCATTTTGATATTCCAGATTATGATTCATTATCTTTGACACACTCTCATCACCATAGTTCTTTCTCATCTTTCCCTTATCTTGGTTAATGGCATTTCTGTTTCTCAGGCCCCAAAATTGTAATGTTTGGGATCATCTTTGAATAATATTCTGATAGATCGCATTCTTCATCTAGCCTGTCCTTTTTCATGTCTGCTGGAATTAAATGTTAGAAACATCAGCTTATCTTGATCATTCTCCCCAAATATATCTGAAGATATCTAATGCTTTTCATAACAAAGTCTAACCTCTTTAGTACATGATTTACTTTTCTAAACACCTTAGCACCAGCCTGCATTTTCAGATTTTTCTGGGACTGAACACCTTTGTTTTAGGCGTATTATGTTTTCCTAGTCCATCATTATCTTGCAAAATACTATTCATTCTATACAAATCTGCTCAAATGATACTTTTTAAAACTAACTTCGGGTCTATGCTAGAATTAACTCTCTCTCTTCATACGCATTTGGCCCTTATTTTTTACATTTCCTGTGAAAAGTTTGTTATGGTTATACATAATACACACACACACACACACACACACACACACACACACATAATTTCTATTTAGATTTGCCATTCCTTGAGGGCAGAGATCTTGTCATTGTCATAGTCCCTGGCAACTATAAAGCATTCTACATGGAAAGGAAGTTTGACAAATGTTTAATAAATTAATAAATATTTTAAAATAATACAAACCTGTTCCCTCCTCTCTGACCTTGGCTTCCACTTGTATTGTCATGTCATACCCTCTTTGTCTCAGCTGAAACATTTTAGTCTTTACGAGTTGGGTGAAACAGCCATCACTGTCTGCCTGAAGAGAAAGGAAGAGAATTCCTGGGTCCTCTGATTTGTGATCAAAAAGGTCAGTTATCAACCCATGAACATTTAGTGTTGGCCACAGAAGGAAATTTTACAGATGTTCTGACCATCTTTTGGGTGCTTATCTTTTCCCAAGGCCCCAGATGGAAAACAAAATTCTTCATGGATCAGCTGAGTTACTCACTGCCAACTCTCCCCTCTCTTCTGAAAACCTATCTCATATCTGCTGCATTAAACTTCCAGTTTCCAAATGTCCCAAGATAGCTTGTAATTCTATCTCTTTGCATACATTGTTCCTCAAATGATAACTTTCTTTCTTCCAGTCTCATCTTGGCCAATGGTTACTGCTCCTCTAAACTCAACTCAGACATAACATGTTCTAAGGAGCCTCTGTAATGACCTCAGCCTAAATATCTACTAGGGATTTTATTTTCTTAACTATTTTCTTGGTATTGAAGACATCAATAAAAACATACATATTCATCGAATAGATGAATCGTTATAGCAATCAGATTTCCAAGCTAAATATTGGGGTCCATAATTTAATAAAGATTTGTTTCATTTTTGTACTTAGTTACAGGAAAATATTTAGTGCATAGTAAAATTTAATCACTCTTAATTTCCTTATATATAGATGTCATGACATTTGAAAATAAAAAGGAATCCTGGTCTCCCGGATGTAGTAAAGATGTTGGCAGCTAGACCTCTCTCACGTTTATCGGGTTATCAATGTTTCTCTTGACATTGGTCATCGTATTCACCACCCTAGGCTTTTATTTATTTGCTCTCTGCAGCTTTGATACTTTTCTTTGTGATACAGTGCCCGCTCACACTGCCACACCCTGCACTTCTGTGTACTCTTCCTCTGAATTCAGTAATTGATCCATTTCACTTTAAACACATCATGTTCTACCGCTGTCTCCCTTAGTTGCTACACTTCTCTGATGTAATCGGAGTCTCCAGTCCATTGTCCCTCTCAGTCCCCCTCTTCTCAACCTCGTGATGGTTTCATAGTCTCCCATATGCAGGTTAGATTCCAGAGTGTGTCATTTGATTCCCCTACCAGCCAAATTCTTAACATCTGCCACCTTCTTCTGTTTTTCCATTTGATAAAAGCCAACTTTGGAGACTTCCACATCCTTTAATGCCCGTATATCTGGCACGCCGATTGCCCTCAGAAGGAAATTACAAACCTGGCCGAATAACTACGACTGTAAATCCATGAGCCTGACTGCCAAGTGGGCGCCTAACATTGCCAGGCAAACTTACAATATTTCCCTTACTCAACGCTTTTCCTAGGTGACTATTTCAAACACTACTCTCATACTGTATTGTATTATATTCGCTGCTATGTTATCAACCACAAGTAAACAAGATCTGGTGTTAATGTCCTGGGGAGAGTGGTTTCCATATACCTGTTGACTAAATTCTTCACAGATGCTTTGTGAATATTTTCCATAGCAGGCAGAACTGTATCGTAAATATTTTCTGCATACATTAATTGTCACCAGACCAGGAACAGGCTTTCCGTATGTATATCTATAACAATAAAGCAGTCATACAAAAAGATACTGAACGTGAATAACTCAGATTTTCTTCACATGATTTCATCCATTCATACACACTTCTTACTCATTTGTAGCAATTCTGTTTCCTTCCATAGCATTTGCGCTTTAGAGGCCCTTACTCTGCAACTGTGTCTTAATTATCTGTAGCTCTAAGAGAAAATACTTACTGAATCTTTTGCAACACTTCCACGGGGGGAAATTACCCATGTCGTTTTTCTTCTGTCTTTTGGGAAATTACCCGTGTCTTTCCTCACTCCCCGTTGAAGTTTTACTATACAACAGCCTTATTTCCTTCTTTCTCTGCTGTCGGGTTATCTAGGTATGATTCCAGCTTTGCCAACGCCTTCTAAGTTGTTTTAAGAAAAAAATTAGGGATCATAGAGAGTGTATTTCTAAATCCTCCCTAATTTGTATATGTGTTAAGAGGACACTTGAGAAATTAAGTAGGAAATCACTACCCATCAAACAAAAATGTTATATATGAAAAGCATCATAATGACTCCATCTGTTTCTGCCAAATCTGATGGGAAGATACAATGTGGTATTGTCTGAATGTTTATGTCCCCTCGAAATTCGTATGTTGAAATCCTAAATCCCAGATGATAGTATGAAGGGGTAGGGCCTTTGGGAGATGCTTAGATCATGAGGGTAAGTTCTCTTGAATGGGTTAGTGCCTCTATAAAACTCCTCTTTGTAAAAGGGGCCACAGAGAGATCCCTCATCCCTTCCACCAAGTGAGGACCAAGCAGAAGGTACCAGCTATGAACCAAAAAGAGGACCTTCACCAGAACATGACCATGCTGGGCAACTTGATCTTGGATTTCTCAGCCTCTAGAACTGTGAGCAGTTAATTTCTGTTGTTGGTAAGCTACCTGGTCCGTGGTGTGTTGTTGTAGCAGCCTGAACGGACTAAGACATGCTGCAAAGCCAAACTTAGGCTGTTTGTTAAAGTGTGCTTTATGGACCACGGACATTGAAATTACCTGAGATATTCACTGAGATTCAAAGGAGAATCAATAGAAACCTATTGCCCAGACTGTGATGTAGGTGAGGTCTGGCCATAGCAGCCCCAAGCTTCCTCTTTCTGTAGTTCCCCCGCCCAACCCCGGATCATTTCTATAAGTGCTGATAAAGTAATAAATTACTTAGTAAGTTTCAGCCGCTTTGTTGAATCTTATCTTTAAATCTGAATCAAAAGGTTTTTCTTCTGATGGAAAAACTTAAAACATCAGAACTAGTGTGAAAGATAAAAACATGTTTTTCAGAAGCCAGAAGTGAAGTCTCTCTGCTTGGTGCACGTGGAGGGGGTTCCCCTGCACTAAAACGGCAATCAGGGAAGACGTAAATGACATGCATTTTTAATTCTACATTATATATCCAACATTTAAGATAAAAGATCTGCTTAGCTTCTTTCCAGCCTTCCATAGTTGAAGAAATTGGGAATAATAAAAAAAGAAATGGAAATATTGGAGAGGCAATAAAAAAATAGCAGTGAAGGGTTCAAGGTTTGGAGCCAGACTGTTGGATTTAAATTCCAGTCTGCCACTTACTAGCTGTAGGAACTTGAACAGGTTATTTTATCCTTTCCATAATGTAGTTTCCTCATTTGTAAATTGAGGATAATTACCCCCATGTCACAGGGTTAGTGTAAAGATAAAAGTGTTAACAAGTTCAAGGCACTTAAAACATTGCCTGATGCATCTGAAGTGCTCAGTTAATGCTTTTATTATTGGTAGTAGAATAGGTAGTAGAGTAGGGAAATAAAAATGAGATGGAAAAAAATGTAACTCACAGGCCGCAGACAGATACCGCAAATTCATCATCTAGAAAACCAATAGTCTTGGGCATTTTCACTTGGACCTCAAATTTGGGCAAAACTGTTGTCAATAAAAAAAATAAAGAGGTGAGAACAGGCAGGTCTTGCAAGTATTAGTAATGATTCTATTACAGAACCTTGTAAAGGGTCTGATTTGATGAAATGATTCCAATTACAATAAGGAACAGCAGGGCTACTATTGGCAAAGGAGATGCTGTTCTTAATCGTGGGCAGCTGGCACCATGCTGACTTGGTGAAGCTGGTATTTCCCAGTCTCCTCTGAATTTGCCGCAGGTTTCAAAGGCAGAAGGAAAGCACCATTAGACCCTGAGGATTGCCGTGGTTAGATGCCGTTGCAGGTGCACGGGGACCAGTAGGTTCCAGTTTACCCTTATTCTTTGCCTCTCTGTGTCCAGCTCGTCTTCCCAGCTTCTAGCCCTGCTGACTAACAGGGGCCTCGTGCCCACCACTAGACACTTGGTTATAGAAATACCAAAGTGGTAGATTGAAGGAGGTAACAGTCTTCTGTCGATTCTTCTGTCAGGCTCCCTTTGTGGTTCCCTCTGGCAGCTGGAGGTGTCCTTGCAAGTTCTCATCTATCCATCCCCACCAGAGCTTCAGGAGGACGGGTAAGTAATTTCCTCTGATCCACCAACTCCTCCTGCTGGACTTTCCTTTCCCAGCCTCTCCCACGGTTGTATAATGTTAGCCATTCCTACAGTAAGTCCCTGTTCTCCAATTCTCACGACAGTTCTGGTGCATTCTGGGAATTATGATTTTGTGATGGGTCTCCTCATGCACAGCACGCTAGATTTCATTTACATCAGAAAATCCACATAACTGATAACCAACAAGATGGTTTCAATGTCTGATTACCATCATTAGAGTAGTGTACGTGTAGGTTTCAGACAGCCAGGGCATAATCCCAGGAGATACCTTCTAACATACAGATGAAGAGATGTATGTAGATAACACAATGTGTTGGTTAGCAGTTTATGTTGGAATGGGGTCAGATGGAACTATTAAAATCTCTCTTGCTTCTTATTGACCCTATGATTTTGGTAAATGACTGACTTTTCGGGTATTAATATGCTCATTAGTAAAATGGAGGTAACATAGTGATCTGTCTCAGAGGGCTGTTGCAGGGATCGAATGAGATGGTGCGTGAAAAGTGCTTAGCAAATATTTAAGTAAATAAAAAGGCTTGCTAATTTTCAGCTATTATTAGCAAGATGTTTGCTTGTCCCCGGCATGTAAAAATTATCCAGTCTTACACACTCTAATGTTACAAATGTCTTGCTCACATGCAGAATTCTTACCGTATTCATTCACCTCAAAGGCACGCTCTACTTTTGTCCCAGACTCCTTCTGCAGTACGACCTTGTAGCGGCCCAGTATGGGCTCCTCTGAGAGTGGGAAAGATTGCTGGTTGAGCCCTCCTTGCAGTTTGATGCTGTGCCATTGGAAAATTCGGTTCCTCTTGGGATTCTATAAGTAAAAACATTATAAATTCATAGAAGCAATTGAAATCTATACTTTTGAGGAGTGAGACACCTTTTCAGGGGGAGTGGCATTGGGAGTTGGATATTTAGATGGTTGGCAAATTGGCACCAGAGGTATTAACAAAGGTTTATAGGAATTCTAGATTGAGAGAAGGACATATTTCCTAGCTATGAGACATTAAAGATGATAGTACCTCTTTTCGAAATTATGCATACCCACTTGGTCAGAAATACTGGAAGAGTCACTAAATTGCGTCATCTCAGGGAATTTTGTTCCTTCATTTACGTCTTATCCTCTCTCCACAGGATTTAAGAGAGACAAAGAAAACAGTGTTTGTTTGGTTTGACAGGCTAGTGGGGAAGGAGGAGGTGGAGAGAAGCAATTTAACATAACGTAATGAGTCCTAATTCCAGTTGAGATACATAATATATTACTTACCTCGATATAAACCACTGGGAACTGAAAAGAAAGAAATAGTGTAAGTGTGAGACAGAGTTTAGAAAAATAAATCCATGACATCAGCATTAATACAGTATCCGGGTGGAGGAAAGGAGTCTCTACATTTCTTGTCTAAGTGAGGAAGTGCACTCCAGTTTGATTCACAGCACTTTATACGTTTAGTTTGGGACATACAGCTCTGAAGAAATCATGACTTCCCTTTTATTTACTTATTACTTAGTAATTTTTGACTTGCTTTTTAAAAATTTTATTTTTGTGGGGGAGGTAATTAGGTTTATTTCTTTCTTTATTTTAATGGAACTACTGGGGATTGAACCCAGGACCTCACGCATGCTAAGCACACACTCTACCACGCAGCTATACCCTTCCCCAAATTGCAAACATTTTTTTTTGGAGGGCTAATTAGGTTTATTTAGTTATTTTTAATGGAGATACTGGGGATGGAACCCAAGACCTCAAGCATGCTAAGCATGCATCCTACCACTGAACTATGCCCTTTCCCATGACTTACCTTTTATGAAATAACATAAATGGAGGAAACCTACACTTAGGTAAAATGGTCCAATAATAAGTTTATTTTGCAGATGATGTTTATTTCTGAGGGAGTCTCCATTTCTCTAAGACAGAAATCAAATGCACTGATTCTCTTTTGTTCAATCAAAATAATTAGGTATTTAAAGTGAGAATTTCAAATGAATATTTAATTTAAGAATGCAGTTGATGACCTGACCTCCCTTATTCTCTAGCAGTCGTATGCTTCTGAGATTGTTCTGTGGTAGATTTAAATATCTCGTATTGGTCTCAGATTCTTCTAAAGAACAAGTTTTACATTTTTGTCTGTTTCCACCAGCCTTACTGTTATGAGACTCACCATTTCATCCAAAGGGTGAAAACTGACATCCATAGAGACAATGCGGAATTTCACTGAAACATAGAGATTATCCCCATGAAGCCCTCCAACGGGGATTCAGGGTGGCGAGACAGATACAACATGACATTATTTCCAAAAAATGATAGAGAACCACACCTCCAACCCTTCAGGTTGCCTCTGCTCAGTTCGTTCCTTATACCTGTTTGTCCTGGTTTGTAGATGGGCTTGTCTGTCTGGACAAAGCTGAGGCTTTCCGCTTTGGTCACGGGCATCAGCTTCCTCTTCAGAAACTGCTGGGTTGGCCCCTTCACCTGCACGATGATGAACGCTGAGGAGGATGACAGCTCTGGAATCTGTAAAACAGAAATGGGCTGAAGAATCTGCCCAGATTCCACCTCTGATTTACTCATTTCTCCGGTTAGTCCCATGGGAATTAGGAAGGGCTGGGGCCCAAGGGGATGTCAGTGCTTTATCAATTTTTATGGCTGTATAACATGACAATAACAACTTGTTGATTTAATTAAACGGAAAATGTCACTGCAATAAAACGAACTAATCCTTCAACCAGTCCTGACAGTGAAGGCAATTGTTTTCACAGCAATATTGTGGTATTAAAATAATGATTGTCTTCCAATGGTCAAAACGAGCATTCTATGTTATCACTGGTAGTAAGCCGATATGATTAAACAAACATTTAGTACTTTAGTAAAAGGTTACAAGGACAGCACATTAACCATCAGTCATCTGCGAGATCTTAGGTAAGTCACTGAACTTGATCAGTCTCAGTGTGTGTACCTGTAACAGCATGCAGATTATTCACCTTAGAAGTTCACTTTAAGAACAAATGAAATCCTTCCTGTAACTATTATCTTTTGCATGTTGCACTAGTTCTGTTCTGTTTGTAAATATTATGTAAGCATATTCAGTAGGACTTTGATGTTTAGATCTGACTTGAATTCCCTCTGTACACCTCATTTTTCCTTCATTCTGCGTCTTTGTTACTGGGGGTCAGAACGCAAGGCATCGCTGATAAGCTCTTTCTCTAACGATCTCCCCTTTCCCAGGGAGCGGTACTGACAGTGAAGGAGCGGCAGTAGAAGGAGTTCTTCGCCTCCAGGTCCGTGAGGAGATCTATGCTCTGTGTTTCATACTCCAGAGTTACCGTCAGGGCCGCTGTCTCATTCAGGTGATTAAGCATGACGCAGGCCTTCTCGGGAACCCCAGCATACAGCTGTGATGGGACCACCACCAGGTACTGCCTGTGGAGAAGAGGGCTCAGGGTCAACCATGGGGGAGCTAAAAAGACATCACTGCCTTCGTTGTTTTCTAGATAATCTTTGCTATTGTCACCAGTCGCAGGACAGAGCCAGATTTCAGCAAGAGTGTCCAGGAATATATTCTTCAAAGGCCAATCCAGAGGGCCTTAGAAACTCAGAAACCCTCCACCTAGTTAAACATCAGTATGCTTCTCCTGTGTTGTGGAAATATTCACCCTCGTAATATGAGTAAACCTATTCAAAAGCTATGGATAAGCACTCTGAGTTATTATATATTTTGGGCAGAAATAATCTCAAAGTGAGCAATTTGAAATGAATGAAGAAAATGTGGTAACAGACACACACACAACGCTTATGCAGCCTTAAAAAAAAAAAAAAAAGGAAGTCCTGCCATTTGTAACCACATTGGTGGACCTTGCGGGCATTGTGCTAAGTGAAGTGAATCAGACAGAGACAGACAAATACTTCATGATACTAACTTAGATGTGAAATCTTTACAAAAATGTCAAACTCAGAAACATAGAGCAGAAAAGTGGTCGCCAGGGCCTGGGGAGTGGAGGAAAAAAAGAGACAGGTTGTAAAAGGGCACAAACTTTCATTTATAAGGTGAATAAGGTCTGAGGCTTATGTATAGCATGACGACTATAGTAAATAACACTGCATTATATAATTGGAATTTGCTGAGAGCAGAACTTAAATGTTCTCACCACCCCCCAAAATATTTGAGGAATAGATGTGTTAGATTAATTATTAGATTATTCTATGTGATAGATTACACATAGATGGTGAGAATCCTTTCACAATACATATGTGTTGTACACTTTAAATATCCTACAATTTTATTTGTCAGTAAGATGCCAATAAACCCCCTCAAAAAAATTTTTTTTTTGGTAACAAAAAACATGATCAGTCAATTAGTCACCATTGAAACCGCTAAGAAAACCGATCTGTTTGTGGTCTTGGGTGTCATGTTGATGGTGTCACGAACCTCTTTGTTCCCAGGAAGCACTAAAGAAGCAACACTTAATGCAGGGAGAGGCGCTGAATTGCTTTTCACTGTTGTTTCAAATGCAGCCTTAGAGTTTTTCTTTCTTCCATCTCTGGAGATGGAAGTCACACTAGGCTAGTCATCATGTTACCAGGTGCACTGAGAAGAAGATACCATTCTCCTGTTGCTATTCACCCATCGATTGCAGTCACCAAACATGCTGCACTTCGCAGTGCTCCGGCTACCCATGCTTCTCTCTCTTGCTGAGGTGTCCTGGTCCATCTGGAAAACCTCTGTTTAGAAGACTAGTTTCAAAACCAGCTTTCTTAGGTAGACTTTGGTGATGCCCCGTCCCTTGTACCAATTCCCACGAGGAGTTAGGTTTTCATTGTGAGTGTTTTCACAGTGGTTCTCGTTCTGCCCTTTATTTCATTCTCTGTGCACCCTGTCTCTCTCTTTGTTACACTGCGAGGTCCTGAGGGCAGGGTCCACATTTTGTTAACCTGTGTATTCTCAAGAGCTAATGCCAACCCCTAAAGGTTTGCTGAAGGGTTGAGTGACCGGACACACAACTCCTGGCTTGTCTGTAGGTCACGCCTCCATCTTGGCAATCCCTGGGCTTAGGAGCAGACAGACACTGAGTCACTTTACAGTGCTAGGTCCACTGCAGGCTTTTTCATGAGCCAGTAAAGAATTTATCCTTTTCTTTTTGGTTAGGAATTCTATATTCTTATTTGATGAAAGTTGTAGAATTCTATAATCTTGTTTGGCGAAGATGTCACAAGTAGTACTGCCCTGTGTTGGGGTATGCCTCTTACCACACGAGCAACAACAACTTACCGACCCTCCCAAGCCCTGTCAGCAACAGATAATTTCATAGGGATTCGGGAAAGAAAGAAAAACACAGACATCAAGAAGCAGATAACACAATGGGGAACAGGGGGACCACAGAATTTTCTGGAAATGGTGCTTACGGTTTTGAGGTAGCTGAAGCATCTCTTCTGGGAAGGAGCAAGAAAAGGAGAATGAAGACTGGATTAAGCAGCTGACGTCCCCTCATGGTGCAGAGAGGAGTAGGAAAGAATGGGTGTCTGAGTCCTTGATGCCTTGAACTCTGTTCTTGTTCCAGAATCACTGGTTTTTGTTTTACCTGATGGGCAGTAAAAGTAAACTGCTAACCATTTATTTTTGTAACATATTAACTCCCAGTATAAAAAAATCAATTGCAGATCGCTTTCATCCACTTTCTCAAAGTGCTTGGAAAATAGTATTTTGAGGCTACATTAACTCTGATTATTAATCAGCACTTTAAGTATCTTTAAGAAAAAACCAAAATAAATCACCTGATTTGATGAAATCGATCAACATTCTTGACCTTCTTTTTCGTTTTTTTTAAAGAGCTATTAATGTAAATACATATTCCAAATCTCTTCTTGTTAGTCCAGGGAGCATCATGTATTCTCCCAAACTCCATCAAATACAGTTCTTTAATGAAACAAGGAAATTAAGTTTATCACAGGATTTTAAACAAAATAAGTATGAAGACAATTGTTTAAAAGTTTAGCTTTCACTTTTTACAGCTCTCCTTATATTTGTTTTTTTGTAAAGAAAATGATAGTTCATTTGGATATAATAACCCATGTAATGTATATTCATACTTTTTTAGTTTATTTAACATCTAGAATACAAAGCCAATTAATTTATTTTATTCTCTAAGGAAATGACCTTTATTTGATGAACATTCTTATTTAATTTCACCTTGAGCAATATAAACATATTTCATTAATAGTGATTCATCATCCTATTTGCTTTCCTAAAGAGATTGGGATATTAGAATTTATTTTTATGGAATTTCGAAAATAAGAAAGATCTACCTTCTTATATTAATACAACTAGGTCTCCACGAAATTGAAGTATGTCTGTTTTGAGTTGACAAGTGGTTTAAACTGTAAAATACAGAATGATGAGAAACAAGCACTTCTGTGGATGAGTTCTTGACGTATGTTTTTGGATATGATCGGAAAGAGTGAGCCCTGGGTGGTTGGCAAATGCTTGCTGAAAACTCTTCTGCTTCATTTTGGTTTCTTCTCTCATAAGAAACTTTATGCTCTCTCCACTTCCACAGCTCGGCCCAGCTCTCCCCACCTCCACCCTCCATTCCTACACTGCCATAAAGAAATACCTTCATTCTCCACCAGCTCACTGTGGAATAAGTTAATTTACAACAAATAATAACTGACTTTTAAGGAGTCACTATATTACTTTTCCCAGGCATAATTATACTTTTTAGATATGCGCCAAACCTATATTTTGGCCAAATGCCTAATGACTAAGTATAAAAATCCAAGCAAAATCACCATCATAGTTTGAACTTCTGGAATACAAGAATAAATCTGAAGTCTTATCAAAACTTTACCATTGCAATTTTTAATTGAAAATTTTAGTTGATAACATTTTAAATATTGATTATAGAGCATTCTCAGCTAAGGCTTTTATATTCTTGTGGCATCCAACCTTTTTTCTTGTATCCCTGAAAAAAATTTTATTAAGCATTTAACCTCTCACAAATACTTGACTTTTGTCATAAATAAGATAACAAAAAAAGTATTATGAATACCAACATTTAAAAAATTAACTGTAATATTACTTTTTAAATATATCCAATGAAATGTAAATATTGCGGTCATATAGAAAACAAATTTATGGTTACCAAAGGGGAACAGGCATGGAAGAGGGATAAATTAGGAGTTTGGGATTATCAGATACAAACTACTGTATATAAAGTAGATGGACAACAAGGTCTACTGTATAGCACAGGGAACTATATTCAGTATCCTGTCATAAACCACAATGGAAAAGAATATGAAAAAATATATGTATAACTGAATCACTTTGCTGTATACCTGAAACTAATACAACATTATGAATCAATTCTACTTCAATTAAAAAAAATACTGCAGTCATTTATTGCCTACCATCATCCATTTAACTCTTTTTATACAAGCCGGAAATTTTATATCATTCCTGTTTCTGGTAGTTCCATTCTAATTCCCCAGGTAATTTTATCTGGGTGTTCTATGCTTCGGTATATTTTAATGGTCACCTTATCATATATTTCTGAAACTAAAGATAATTGAAATTATAAAAGAGTTAAATGGATGATGGTAGGCAATCTATAAAGTTTTGAGTATAATACATTTTTCTGGATTGAGTTATATTACAAGTATTATCAAAATATTATTTATCAAAACTATTTCATCTGTTACAATACCAATAATTTTAAACACAAGAAAAAGTTTTGTTTGAAAATCATTTCTTAATGAAATTAATTGTGTACTCCACCCATCTGTTTCCCTCAATCAGATTGTGTGTCTTTGGATGAATATTATGTATTGTTAGATTGAGACAAATTTCAACTATCCTCCAGCTATGTTTTCTATTCTACTCCATTTCTGTTCTAGAATATTCCTATTCTATTTCCTAGTCTATAGATGTAAGCACCAAGAAATCTTGTTCACATAAAGAGAGAGATATAAATGTGAGAAGTTCTATTATAACATTATCATTTAGTAAGTTAATCATCATTAAAAAAGAATTTTAATTATCTATCAGCTGATAAATCAAATACGACCTTAATTCTGTTGAAAGCAAAGCACCGGAAACTAAGTCAATTGCAAAAGGATTTGGAACTCAGTCATTAGAATCGTTCTCTGTCTCTGTTTCTAGAAAGAATACAAAAAGGCTTGCCAACACTTAAAAATGGTTACTAATTGTCACTGTCTTACTTAAAGACACCTGATGTACTCAAGAAATTTGGGGAAATTAACATATGATTAATTTAAATATAATTCTGTCAATGTAAACCTCATAAAATGCCTTTTATCTTATTATCAAAACTATGACTTGTACATTTAGCTGATTAAATTTCTAGAAAGTGTCTACCAATTACCTAATTTGCAAAGCCAGGCCCCATTGTCAAGACAATCAGTCCAATTAGATTTATGACTGATAAGAAAACCATGATTTCATTTTTAATTCTGAGAAACTCACGAATTTACATTCCTGTGACAATTATCCCACTTCTGAATTCTAAGATAAAGATGTTTGTTGGGTGTTTGTCACCTGGATTTACTATTTCTTTCCATGCTCTCTACTTTTTGCTTATGAAACTCTAAGGGGAAATACAAACATTGACAAGAGTTGAGGAAGGAAGAGGTGGAGTTTTAAAATAAAAATCATCATTATTTCTGCCACCCACCACTCCAGTATGAATGAGTATAGAAAATTCCAATGGGTCCAAAAGTATCCATTTTTAATATCATACTTTTTTATACCAGAGATATGTTTAAGACAGATGTATGAGGCCTGCAATGGGCTTACGATTCTTTGAAAAGAATTTGTGCAAATATCAATATTTTGAATTATCTTTTTGTAAAAGACAAATAAGGTTTTCACTCCAAGATATATCTAAAATACCTAAGTATTTGTATATTAAAATTTGTCCACAAGTCATGCCTTGATTGCATTATCAACATTATGATAGTGATTTTATATAATTATTACCTACAAAGATCATAAGATTATTGCTCATGCACAATTCTGGGGATTCCAAAATGATACTGAAATAGGTTGAGGCCAAAGCTTAATCTTATTGACAGATTTTAGCTTAATGTCAAAGTCAACGACCAATGTTACAGTATTCCAGCTTTCAATAGTAGGGAGTCGCTTAACTCATATGAGTGAAAACAGAGTAACGGAATTCCAGTCATCAGTTTGATAGGCACCCACTGAATATGTGTTGAGTGAAAGAATAAATAAAATAAGTTGGTATCATTTCTTGGCTAGAATAACGTTCATATATGCAGGAAAAACACCTGGACAGGAAGCCATCTGAAATACAGTGTGGGACTATTTTAACTGACCTCAAAGCAGAACAACATGGTATTTAGGAGAGCAGACTCAATTGCCAGAATGCCTGGGAAGGAATCCCAGGTTCCTCACTCACTGTGCCATCTCGGGCAAATTACATAAGCTCTCAGTGCTCCAGCTCATCTGTAAAGTTGGCTGAATAATGGCTCCCCTGGGATTAATGACCTTAGTGAATTTACGTAAAGCACTTAGAAAGTACCTGGCATGGAGTAGGAGTTATAGGTGTTAGTTATTGTTAATAAGGTTGCCTTTCCAGTTTTTTATCTTAGAAACTTTTGTGTGTGTGTGTGTGTGTGTGTGCAGGGGACATTTGTTGTGCATAACTTATGTAAGATTCATGGTTTTGAGCGCCAAGTGTAATTGACTCAGCCAAGAAATTCCCACACAAGGCTACAACTGCACACACCAAATCATTCACTAAAGCAAAAATGACTGCTAATAAGATTTCAGATGAGCTGAAATGTTTAATAACAAGGCATCTGTTGTATGGTGCCTTGGTAGAATATGACACATCTATCAAAAGTGATAAATATGAAGAATGGATCACAACATCAAAAGTTTTAATTATTTACTGCTAAGTGAAAAAGAACAAAAGCTAACTTTTTTTTAACATTTTTTATTGATTTATAATCATTTTATAATGTTGTGTCAAATTCCAGTGTTCAGCACAATTTTTCAGTCATTCATGGACATATACACACTCATTGTCGGATTTTTTTCTCTGTGAGTTATCATAACATTTTGTGTATATTTCCCTGTGATATACAGTGTAATCTTGTTTATCTATTCTACAATTTTGAAATCCCAGTCTATCCCTTCCCACCCTCCATCCCCCTGGTAACTACAAGTCTGTATTCTCTGTCTGTGAGTCTATTTCTGTTCTGTATTTATGCTTTGTTTTTGTTTGTTTGTTTGTTTTTGTTTTTTAGATTCCACATATGAGCGATCTCATATGGTATTTTTCTTTCTCTTTCTGGCTTGCTTCACTTAGAATGACATTCTCCAGGAGCATCCATGTTGCTGCAAATGGCATTATGTTGTCAGTTTTTATGGCTGAGTAGTATTCCGTTGTATAAATATACCACATCTTCTTTATCCAGTCACCTGTTGATGGACATTTAGGCTGTTTCCATGTTTTGGCTATTGTAAATAGTGCTGCTATGAACATTGGGGTGCAGGTGTCATCCTGAAGTAGATTTCCTTCTGGATACAAGTCCAGGAGTGGGATTTCTGGGTCATATGGTAAGTCTGTTCCTGGTCTTTTGAGGAATCTCCACACTGTTTTCCATAGTGGCTGCACCAAACTGCATTCCCCCCAGCAGTGTAGGAGGGTTCCCCTTTCTCCACAGCCTCTCCAGCATTTGTCATTTGTGGATTTTTGAATGACGGCCATTCTGACTGGTGTGAGGTGATACCTCATTGTAGTTTTGATTTGCATTTCTCTGATAATTAGTGATATTGAGCATTTTTTCATGTGAAAAGCTAACTTTTGACTCCAATAATAGCATTAAATCTTGACACAGGCAAGAAAGAGAATAAGAAAATGTGAAAACAGTTGACTTTGTAATTGCTGATAATTCTAAGACAATGTTAATTGTATAAGAAATAGATTCTTAAAATTCTCAAAATAGACCTGTTTAAAAAGAGAGCTCTCTGAAAGACATCATTACCTTTGGACACGGTTCTAAACTGTTATTTCCAAAGAAAAGTATGTTTACAGAGCATTGAGCAACAGGGAGTGGGTGAGAATGAAGGTGTCCTTGCCACTTGGTGTACATTGGGGGAGGGACAGTTCAAATTCCCAGCAAGTTGTAGGATGAAATTGAAACTCACATTGGCAAAAATAGGACATTCATAGCAATATTTCTACTGAAGAAAAGAAGCAGGAATCCTGGTTGTTAGACCTCTGTGATAATTTACTGATGAGCCCTGTACATTTTTCCAAGTATTTTTATGACTACTTGGCCTGCCTGGTAGAGAGCAGGCTGAAAAATGCTGGGGCTCATTGGACGCATTTCCATCCTTCAAGGATTTCCCTGCACTGGTTCTGAGAGGCAGGGCAAATGATAAAAAGGATATAAAGAATGTGCTATTTTTTTGTCTTACTAGAAAGACTCATGGTTACTATCAGCATGCTGATTCAGAGATCAGGCCAGTGGGTTTGTCAGTGAGCTGATTCCTCCGACCGGCTCTATTCACGACTGCAGTAGTCTTTTCTTCGTACACACTATTAAAAACATGAATGCAAGTCCAAGCTGCTGGCACTTGCTACCCTCATGTGATAGAACATATCCTTGGGGCAGGGAAAAAAAAAAAGTAAATTGAGATTCTAGCTTTCCACCTCAGATAGCAAACTTTACTTCTTTATGCTTCTATTTCCCCATTGATAAAATGGTAATAATGACACACTTTGCAGGGGGTTTGATTAAGCTTAGAATTAATGTAAGTATCATGCCCCTAGCAGAGTGCTTTGCATATAGCTGTTCTCAATAAATTGGAACAGCTCCCATTACTGTTGATAAGAGACCTAACCTCTCTTGAGTTTTCTCATCACAAAAAATAGGGCTAATACCTCAAAGGAATGTTGTGGGGGCTAAATGAAGTAATGGATGTTCTGAGCAAGTGTGACGTACCGAGTAAATGTTAGTTCTCCTCTTCCCTGAATTTATCAGCCAGAGGAATGAGGAAAACGGTTTGCAATTCTGGATACAGGGCTGTCATGGCCAATTCAATTAGGAAATTTAAAAAATGAAATGTGAGGAAGCTTTATGATTGAGACTATCGGCATTGTTTGAGTTCATTCTATTGACTTAAAGCAAATAAACAAAAAACTGCCTGAGGAGCAAAACAATGTTCCATCCAGCCCAGTCTTCTTCCTCCGAGTCATCAGTGGGAGTTTTGTCCAGGAGAACGACACTGTCTGTGTCTGCACACCCTCCCCATACCCTCAACCCGTTGCCTCCCCTACCTTGTCTGTTCCAGTCCTACTGAACTCCTCGCTCTCCTCCCGCAGAGGGTATGGGAGAAGGGGCCTGACCTGGAAGGGCCTGCTCGGTCCTCCACTCCCTCCGCACACCAGGCTTCCGTGTGGCTCCTAAGCAATGTACAGGAATCCCAGACTTTTCACAGATTCTTGTGGGGATTTATTGGACTCAAGATTCTGAGACAACAGAGTGTTGCTAAGATTTAAGCATTTAAAATACAATTCAGAAGAGCCTCTTAAGCATTTTATCTCACATTGTTCCCTTAGTGAACAATCCAACATTTATTATTATTATTATTATTATTATTATTATTATATTATTATTAATATTAGTCATCCTCATCAGATCAGAAGCAGAAAAAAGGAAGTCTATTTGTCAAAAAATATACAGTAACAGAAGTAGGTTCTTTTTCTTAATTAATCTGCTGGCAAACCAGTTGACAAATCTATTACAAGAAACAGAGGAGAGCAAGCTTCGAGAGGCTGTTGGGAACAAGCTGGTTATTATTTACAATTAAGTCTGGGGTTTATATTTGAGGTTTTTATGTAAATTGTAATCTCTCTCTCCTGTTTTGCAGTAATACCTCTTCAGGATTTAATCGACACTGAGAGACTGCATGCATGAGGTACTATGTATTTTACAATTCATTTGTTCTCTTAGAAGAACTGGAGTATACATTATTGGGAAAAAAAAACCACTACAGTGGTAACTACGGTGAGCTCCTGAGGGGTGGTGGTGATTTTGGATGGGAAGTCTTTAAAATTAATCATAAAATTTTTAGCACTGGAACTGGAAAAGGAGAGGTTATAGGTGAGATAACAGAGCGACTATTAAGTAAGTAAATTAGAACTTTTTTGAGGCTGAGAGGAAAGTTCAGGAACCAAAACACTTGTACCTTTAGAATAATGCTTCCTAATGTAAAACATAGATCACTTTATTAAAAAAGGTAAAATAAATAAAAATACTTGGTTAGAATGGTGTAATAAACCATTACAATAATAAGCAAAACTGAAAAATAAAGAGAAGCAACTGAATAAATTTAAGCTAAAGAAAAAAGTCAAATATGAAAAATGACGTAAAGTAGTGAAAAGTAGAAAGAAGTTAAATAAACTGAAAAGATACAACACAACAGGAAAAAGGGGGCTAAACAGATAAAACGGATATAGTGATACAGAACATAGGCAAATGACAATTTAAAATAAAGTAGGTGCTTTCAGATGTCATCAGACTGGAAATGTTACTGGAGTTTCTCCATAAAATATCTTGAATGAAACATACACGTTTGAAAATAACAGCTACATAAAAGACAAAGCAAATCAATATCTCCTTCCACCGAATGCATGGCTGGTGGTGACAGGTTTCTAAACAGATAGAGCAGCTCCAGCCATATGAAGAAAGGCTGAAAGACTCTTCATTCTTGCCTCTTCCTGCTCCATGCTTTCTAACGTCATCCTTTGCTTTTAAACGGAAAGGTCATCTTTTGGATATAAAAGAGAAGAGACTTAGAAAAAGTTAGCAAACTGGGAAAAAGTGATTTGTTCAGGTCTCCAAACCAGTGGACGGATTTGCTGTAGCCAAAATGAAAATAGAATGGGATATTAAGATGCAAGTCCCAAAGTGAAGCTACACTCTTCAAATTGCTAGTTTTGTTGGAACATTGATAAGAATTATAATAGAGTACAATTTAAGAAAGGCAATTTTAGCAAGACTTCCTGAAACAAAATTGACTTAGGGACTGTACTTACCCTGATCTTTATCTTTACCAATTTTTTAAAAGTTATCCGTACATGTATTTTGATTCTGAAGTGATAGGAAAGACACAAACTACTTTAAAGGAAATGTTGACATTTTCTCAAAATTATAGACCCATTAAAACCACGTTGATTGACTTAACCCTATGTTTTAGGGGTACCTGGATCTCTTTCAGTGTCAGTCGCCCCTCCCCACTCCCATCAAATGCTAGGCATTGTTTACTTTGAGTTATAAAGGGAACCATGAATAACGTCCACTTCCTAATTCTATGAAGTTTAGAGGTTTGTTTTAGGAGCTGAAAACATCTTTCAAATTTTTGATGAAATTTTTCCTCTGCTCAGGTGTCCAATGTCTTTATAGACTTACTTGTGAGTATAATCTTGAGAGAAAGAAACTAAAATTTGTTAGTTTAAATAAAGAAAATGGTTTATTGTCTTAAATTTTGTGTTCCAGCAGGGTTAAACACTTCACACAAATGCAGTGAAACTCCAGTGGTTCAGTTACAGAAATCAAGGACTATTATTGGTGGTTTTTTTATGGAAGGGACCTTCTGCAACCTGAAATTATATGAGGTAAAAATCCACTCCACATTTCTTAAGTGTTGTGGCTTCCTGTAAAGTAGCAGACAAATACACTCATCACATTGGCCTTGTGTCTGATCTCGGAGTTAAATTTCATTGTTTGCTTTTTCTTTGATCTTGGCAAATCTGGGCAGAAATGATGACAACACTCAAACTAGGTCAAACGAGGCCCTGGAATTACGTGAATTACCAATGTAGGATAGTTCTACGCATGAGGAATGCGAAGTGTGAAGCTGGAACACATAAAATCAAAAAACTGTATCTAGATAATTTGTGGATCTTAAAACATTTTAAATGACTAACTTCACAACAACTCAGCCATCAATAGCGTCCTGTAAAATTTTTAAGCCCGGATTGATGTTGTATCTTTTGTAAGTTCTCAGAGGGACGGGGAGAGATGAGGGTATGGACATCAAAATGCAGATGTTGGTCCCATATGAAGCTACAGCGTCTAAATATGCTTTGTGATTTAGTATAAAGCAATAGTTAATATCACAGTAGTCTTTGTTTTAAAAAGGAACATGACATTGGGTAAGTTATGAATATTTGAAGCATTCTATCTTAGGCACTAAGGGTCCATTTTTTTGAAAACTGAATAGCCTCAATTGTGCAAGGCACGTTATTCATATTTTGTGCTACGTTTAAAACCATTTCCCAGCATCTTAGGCTCTTTACTGGAAAATAGATGGGATGAGGAAAGAGAAACTCATTTTATTTTAGTTCTTATGAGCTGTTTGAAGTGGTAGCATTCTTTTCAACATCTGCCTTCTTCAGCTAAGTCTTAGCAAGAATCCCAGAACCCTTCCAATTTTATCCTTAGCCCTAGTTCTTGAAATACTTCCTATCAGGAAAGAAAGCATAGTGGCTAATGTCAGTTGCTAAGGATAATCTTCAGATTGTTTTCATCATGGTATAATCCCCCAATCTACAGAAAACAGCTCTTCGGCACCATATCCAAGGCTCTCTCGTAACTCTTTTATTCACTTGAACCTGTTTTCCTGCCTTCTGTTTTTTTTTTTTTTTTTCCCCCACTAAAAATAAGTCTGTCGAATTCTCATCTTAAGGCATGGTTTTTGAAATTAATTCTATCTCTGTGCTTTTTCGTGTGCCATTTGTCTCATTAGAAACATCTTTCTTTCGACTGCAGTAATCTCTAAGAACTCCTTCCAAACCAAGGAGATAAGAGATTTCTCAATTTAATTCCATGCCGCGCTGATCATTCCAACACCGGGCAATTCTCTACTCACTAGGCTTCTCTTAACCTGTTCTTGAGACACTTTATTGCTGTTTTACCTGTAATTCAACTATCAGCTTAGAGATTTGCCTAAGCTATCATGTAGTTATTCCAAAACTTGATTATTATTAGAATTATCTAAGGAATTCTTTAAAAATACAATTTCCCAGGCTCCCCACCCCAGACTTAGTGAAACTAAATCTTTAGCCTTTAGGCTACATACTCTATATCTTAAAATCCCTTGGTTGAGTATGATTGACATAGAGAATGCCAGGCATGTTTAGTGTATAAAAGATAAGGGTATGTCTGTGGAAAAAAATAAGAAATATTTCCTGAATTTGCATCTTCTTCTTATGCAGGATCCTTGCTAATCTTCTCTGTACTGTTCCAATTTTAGTATCTGTGCTGCCCAAGTGAGCACTTCAGTTTGTGTTTTTGTTTGTATTTTAGGCAAACTCTCTAATGTATTTTAATGCAACCAATTTGCCAAGCATGTATTGTGTACCATCAATTTTGATGTCCCATCAACTAATGATATTGGTTGAGTATAATGAAATTTAGGCACACTAGCCTTTCTGCCCAGGCTTGTAGATGGGTATACCTGTCTGCACAAAGATTACACTTCCCCGGGACCTGATTGCTACCAGTCTTCTCTCTTCCAGGCTGAGAGTTGCCACTTTAGCAGAGAATGTAATGAAAGCCTGTGGGTCAAGTCTGGCCCAAGGGATCTAAGGAGCCAATAAATATAAGAATGAT
Organism: Camelus ferus; assembly: GCF_009834535.1. Classification (NCBI taxonomy): domain Eukaryota; kingdom Metazoa; phylum Chordata; class Mammalia; order Artiodactyla; family Camelidae; genus Camelus; species Camelus ferus. The sequence goes on along the minus strand of NC_045729.1, from coordinate 15,412,082 downwards.
GTTTTGTCTAGAAATCCCTACCACTGCCTGTGTGTCGGCATCGTAAAAGTTTCAATTCGTAAGTTGTCAACTCTATTTTTTGAATAACCAATCTTGTTTCTTTCTCTGGTTTTTTTACTTTCTTATCTCATCATTTAAATTAATTCTTCTTACTAAAATTTTCCTTCTCTGCATGGGAATCTTCCCTTTTATCTGTCTTACTCCCTTCAACAAATTTCTGTCCTAAAATCAAATGGTTTGGTTTGTCCCTTTGTCACCATTTATGACTATACTTACATCACCCCAAACTGAGGACTATGTTATTCTTTAAAAAAATAAAAGAACTCTACCTACACAGTGAAATAGTCTGATCTCTGTCCCTAGAAATTCAGTTGTATGGGTACCTTTTGTGCACCTTCATTATTCTTCTTGCTACAAAACAGAATGATGCATTTGAAGAAATGCAGAATAGATGCATTTAAAGAAATCCTGTCCAGTAACATTCTCTTCAAATATTTTGGTCTGGACCTCATCAGGGTTGAAGGAGACAGTCAAAACAGCAGATTCTGTAAGATTGAAAAGCTAAGCATAAACTTCACCTAAAGAGCTTTCTTGCAAAACAAAAGCGACCAGTAGAAAATACTGCCAACAAAATTTAAGCAAGAGCATTAAAATTGAAAGTGTGAAAGCAATGTTCAGCTACGTAGCAATTATTTTGTTAAACTGAAGGATTTTGGAGTGTAAGAAAAGTGCATTATTTTTTAATGTTAGAAATACATTAACAGGCTAAATCTAAGGACTTGGAATTCATGAAGTAAAAGGATGCTGGCCTATGAATTGAATTTTGTAGACTCAAAAAAGGAATCCCAATAATGAAGAAGCAATTAATTTAAGTCATTAGTTCTATAAAGGTAAACAATGTCAGTGTCTTCATACCATATTTTTGCCTCCAAATCGATAATTGCAAACTTCAAGTTACTACGATGAGTCCAGCTTCCTTCCTCAGCAGCCCACTGAGGCCTCTTTCTGAACGTAAACACAACAGTGTTAAAGCTCTTAATGACATTCCAGGTTATTTACTAGGCAGAAATGACGGTGCCATTCAAATTTGGAATTTATTGTACAAGTTAATATATTTTGGATTATATTGTGAAATGGTAATCTTATCCCACATCAAATTACTGCAATGAAAATATAATGAAGCTCAACTTTTTAATACCAAGCTCTATTTGGCTTCCACATGTAGTAATTAAACCCTAGGCGGTTGTTTACACTTTGGGGAAATGAGCAAGAGACAGATGAATGAGAGAAGTACCCAGAAATATTCTTACCCACATCATGATCAAAATAGAAGTCAGCAGACTCTGCTCACTAAATCCCGGTGGATCCAGGTACAGACACTCTCACTGGCAGGGAAAGCCTGCTTTGGAGCTATTCAGACCCACTCAGCAGCTTTTGTCTTTCTTAAAGTGCAACACTTGTAACCTGGTTGGGTATTTACTTTTGATCATCTCCCAGTCCTTGTCTATTACATGTCATTAGATGTGACACTTGAAGGTCACCATCTCATTGATGACAAGATGTACAGCAGCACTTCCTAGACTTAGAATATGACACCTGTGGTGAATTTTTCAAGCACGAATTAAATCTCATTCCTGTAAATTCGATTTTTGCAAGTGAATTTGTATCTCACTACCCGGTTGTTTCTTAGTTGAAAGCTAAATCTGTGTTGAAAACTTAGTACCCATTTCTGGTTGATAACATTTTCATATAGTTATCACAATGGAAGCAATTTATAAATAATGATAGAAAGTGATCTAAGAATGCTTAGGTGGAAAAAACTGAATCATCATTTTTTTTATTGGTAACTATTGATGTTGTATTTTCTGTACAATGTATTTTTGCATATCACATACATTCTGACAATATTCTAAATTAAGAGAAAGTAACCCCAGGCCTCAAAATTTTAATATAATGAAGATAAGAAAGATAAAGAGGATAACTAACAACATTTATTACAGTTGGAATTACCCTTTATTTCTGCAAATAGTTTACAAATGTAGGAAGGCCACTTTCTTTTTTTTGGTATATCCCAGTGTTTTATTTATTTATTTACTTTTTTTATTGAAGTATAGTCAGTTTACAATGTCTCAGTTTCTGATGTACAGCATAATAGTTCAGTCATACATATACATACATATATTCATTTTCTTACTCTTTTTCATTATAGGTTACTACAAGATATTGAATATAGTTCCCTGTGCTCTACAGTAGAAACTTATTGTTTATCTATTTTATATATAGTGGTTAATATCTGCAAATCTCGAACTCCCAACTTATCCCTTCCCACCCCTGCAAGGCCACTTATTCACTAGTTTGTTCAGCAAAAGATGCCATCTTGAAGATATTCTTAGGTGATTCCCTTGAAGTGGAGATAGACAGTCACTTACGTAAACATAAGGCAAGCTGGAACCCACTGCCCCTTGGAAAGAATGCAACAGAATATTTATTAGTCTTTTTTTTCTTACTTCGTGTTCTCCCTTCATTACTTTTCTGAGGTTACAAATATTGAAAAATTATTACCACAGTAAGTGCAGTTAAACTCTATGATACGATATAGATACAAAAAAAAAAAAAAAGAAAGAAAAACAGGTTTTTTAATTTGTGATGCGAACTCTCAGTATTTACTCTTAACTTTCAAACGTACCACACAGCAGTGTTAACAGTCGTCATGTTGTATGTTACATCTCTAGTGCTTATTTCTCTTATGACTGGAAGTTTTTACCTTTCGACTGCTTTCGTCCGATGTCCCTTCCCCAGTGGGTCCCTTTTCCTAGGACTTTGGCTTTTTTTTTTTTTTGATTCCAAAGATAAGTGAGATCACACAATATTTGTTTTTCTCTGTCTGACTTTTTTCACTTAGCTGAATATCCTCAAGGTCCATCCATGTTGTCACAGATGGCAGGATTTCCTTCTTTTTTGGCTGAATACGATTCCATTGTATGTATATTTATACCACAATGAAGTAAGCACTCTGGATCCCCAGACTTTTAAAGCGGACACCCATTTTGTGGGGTGCTTTCTTTTTGTCCAAGATTCAGGCACTTTTTTTTTTTTTTTGGATGCAGAAAGATGCATCTTTCCAACCAACAAAGCCTGCTGGCTTTGCACAGCTGCACATTCCAGACAATCAGCAAGGACTAAAGCCAGTCATCTGGTATTCAGGGTCTGGTGAACTTAATGAAGTGTTAGTTTATATTTTCTTTTTGTATTTTCACCCACTCCTTTCTAAAAAGACAGACTGGTGCTGCGTGCTTCTAAACAAAATTGTCTCCGGTCACTTGACTAAGACTATGTCTTCATGCCTTTAATCTCTACATCACAGATGGGAGACAGTTTCAGTCTGGTGAACATTTAGGTTATACCTTCTCAAAAGCAATGTCTCCATGTCTTCTCTCCATGTCTGTCCATTACTGATTCCTTGGAATTTCTTTCCCCTTTGTCTTAATACTCACTCCAAGGTGTGACCCTAACATAGTGACTTAATATTTGGAGAAATTTCAAACAGTCATGTGTTTACACTTAGAGTATTTTTATTAATTAAAATGCAGTGCATAAATCATACTCGCCATGCGTGCACAGGCATATACCTCCTTCACACATCCTCAAAATTTGGTAAAAGTCATCTTACTTTTTAAATGTGAAATTTAAATGGGAAATGGTATCAACAACAGAAATATATCTGTACACAAGGACACGGACATACACAAGGTTTTGGGGTAAATCCTATGAATAAGAATGTTATTTCCATAGAGAATGTGGACCAGGTGTTTCCGAGTCTGTCCATTACATGAGGAAATCTCCTTCTAAGGTGGGAAAAGATTTCACCGTTTACCAATAAAGAAGGATTTCATTAGTAAAGTTAAGGATGTGGAGAAAGTTGAGAAAATGATGGCTTGGATTTTCCATCAGCAAAATTTGTGAAACGCTTCTAGCATATGGAAAATCCCCTTTCTTCTATTCACATACACTCCAGTGTACATTTCCTCATATGATAAAGTACAGATAATATTTCATCATGAACTATAACAGTCTAATTTGGAATAAGGCCTCCTTACAGTTCCTACTAAGAAGAGGTCCAAAATAAAACCTAAATCAATATTCTTAATTTCAAAATCATTGCTCCAGTCAAAAAATGCATTTTGGGGAGCCTTTTATGGAAAATACTTTCAAAATATCAGCATTATCCTTTATGAAATCAAGAAAATGTGTCCAGTAATTATCAAGATAAAATATACATAGGCCATAAGTCCAAGTCTGTGTGTATATTGAATATATTGTAGTAATATTAACAGATAGTTTGTGCTTTTATCTCGTTATTCATACATTTACTATGCAAAGACACTTTATATCCAGATAACTTTGTCTACAATGAAAAATAATTGAAGATTATATAGGCAATATTTATTCTTAAAAAGTTAGTAGGTAATACATATCGGGGAAAAGTAAAAACAAAAAGGAGAAAAAGTAAATTGTTTCCAGTCTTAGTGAAGGTATATTCCAAGTTCCAAAGTCAAGTTCGGAGTATGTCTTCTCTTCTGTCTTATGTCTTTCTTACCTTTCAAGCTTCACTTTCTTCAAGGTATAGTTCCTTGGGTAGTATTTATAATTTTTAATATTAGAAAAATTGGAAACTTCTGGAAGGAATTCTAATTATTTTGCAACTTCGATTATAATCACTTTGATGAGAGTGGTATTACCTTGTATGACAGTCAATGTTATGGAACTGTTTCTTCTTAGATAAAGGCTAAAGGGCATAGGGAGAATGCGCCAGGCATTTACCACAAATTGTGTGACAAATGAAAACTTGCCCTTCCCTCCGCAGAACCTGTTCGGGAGAATTCTGAACAACAGCAGGCAGATACCTCATGCAGCTGAGGCTAAGCTATTCTCCTCTGTCTTCTCCCTTCAGACCCAGGGTGGGGCTGTGTCGGAGGGGAGCAAGCTCACTGTGTCCTTTTCGGAATTACCGGCACTGAAAATAATAAGGTTTCTGTAAACTTGTTTTGATTTTGGCATCGAAGTTGTCATGGCAATTTATAAAAATTTCTGGAATCTTGTGGCCAGCAGATGCAGACCGAGTCTCACAGGCAGAGAGCAGTTGGGATATTATAATAAATATCACCCCCCCCCCCAAAGTTCTAGTCATGAAGAGCTTTACTGTGAGCGATGGGAGATTTGTGCCGGCCAGGCACCTGTACTGGCCCCTCTCCGAATGACTTCCCTGGGATTAGTAATCTAGAAGAACATTAAAAAGGAGGTGTCGAAGGTTCTATAAGAAGAAAAGATTGGAAAACACAGGGAAGGAATTGGGCTGGTGCAAGCACTTTATCCATGGCGACTCAATAAATGCACAGTTATTTAGGGCCCCGTTGTAATTAGGCTGTATTATCAGTATACAGTGGGCAGGGAAACCACAGAATAAATAAGCCTAACTATCGTCTATTAAAACTCTATTTTTTAAAAAAGTTAATTTTTGTTGCGTCTATTGCAGCTTAGGACCATGTCTGAGGGCGGATGACGCAAGACTTAAGAAACAAAGAGACAAAGTAAAGAGCAAAGATGGGACCAGGGGACTCAAGATCTCGTGGATCCACAGTCCCGAAAACCTGGTCAACATCATATTTATTAGGAGTATACAGCCCAGGAAAAACTGCGATCAAAGAGGAGAGGCTTTAGATATTCCATGCAGTAAGCACCAAGTTCTGCTTGCTGATGAACTGATTAATTTCAGGCCTCTTCCTTCCAGGAACAATCACCCTCCTCGGGGTGTGCAGAATTTCTAAGTCAATCCTGTTATCACCTCCGGAACATCTCTAGATAGCAAATATTTCCCCTGGGCTTAACCGCATGCTTTCCTGCCAGAACAAAATTCTGTTAATGGATGCTCTGGCTTTCCTGGACCATCTGTTGTTTCTCCCTAAGCAAATACCTGCCCTCCTTCGGGCCCTTAGGGTCAGTCTCAGGATTGCTCACCACAAATTTTCTTTAGCATAAAACGCATTATAGGTCATCTACTGCGTGAAACATTATAACAAAGCAAGCATGTGTGTTTTAAGAAAGTAAGTGTGAACGTAATATTTTAAGCTCATGGAAATTTAGGTGCGGCTTGTTTTCCCGTGGCTTGTTTTCCAGCAAATTTTTAAAACAATTTATTCTTTTTTTTTTTTTTGAGGGGAGGTAGTTAGTATTGTTTGTTTGTTTGTTTAACTTATTTAACTGCAGGTGCTGGGGATTGAACCCAGGACCTTGTGCATGCTAAGCATGCGCTCTACCACTGGGCCATCCCCTCCCCCTAAAACACTTTATTTTTAATTTTTTGAATACTGAGAGAGTCTAGAACACTGTTTCCTTTTTTTTTAAAACATTTTTTATTGATTTATAATCATTATACAATGTGTCAAATTCCAGTGTAGAGCACAATTTTTCAGTTATACATGAACATGTATATATTCATTGTCACATTCCTTTCTCTGTGAGCTCCCATAAGATCTTGTGTATATTTCCCTGTGCTATACAGTATAATCTTGTTTATCTATTCTACAATTCTGAAATCCCAGTCTATCTCTTCCCACCCCCCGCCCCCTTGGCAACCACAAGTTTGTATTCTATGTCTGTGAGTCTATTTCTGTTTTGTATTTATGCTTTGTTTGTTTGTTTGTTTATTTGTTTTTTAGATTCCACATATGAGCGATCTCATATGGTATTTTTCTTTCTCTTTCTGGCTTACTTCACTTAGAATGACATTCTCCAGGAGCATCCGTGTTGCTGCAATCCTTTTTTTTTTTTTTTTAACTCCATAACTGGAGGATTTATCTCTAGCTTTTTCGTGTCTGGAGCAGCAGTCTCAGCAGAGTCAGCAGCCTGTATTGAAGTTGGTGGAGACTTTCTAAGTATACTCTCCCTGTCCCCCAGTTTTGATGATATTTTATTGAGAAGGGTCTGTGTATTTTGTGTTAGGTAGATTTTTTTTTTTTAATTTCATTGGGTTTACATTGAAGTCCGCTTCAACGCAATCCTCCCACCCTCGGCCACCCTGCCTTTCTTTCTCTCTTTCTCTGGATGTTGGAGGATTCCATATTCTGTACCCCATAATGTCTGAAAACTTGAATTCAGAATTGACAGTAATAAAGCAAATTACTAGAGTTGCTATCAAACAAAGTCCTGAGTTTTCTGGGATGAAAATTGTGAATGACGCACTGAAAAAAGAAAAGAAAAATCACAGACTCAGATGCAAAATCACAGCATTTAATGGAATAATAAACCAAGTCTGATTAGAGGTCATAGCAGATTGCAGACGGTTCAGGAAGTGAGGTGGTCCATGGTTTTCTTCCAGGTTTGATAAAGGAGAATGAGTTTGTTCAAAGTAAATAGTTTCCTACCTGAGATTTAAAAGCATAGTTTAAACAGTAAATAAATGTGTTTGTATATGTAAATAAATATATAGATGTAGATAAATACAAACATGCACGAATACATTCACATTCACATGAACATTTACATGATGTATATAAAATATGTATGTACATATTTAATAGCCTATTAATTTATAAAACAAAAATGAGATTTTTTTTAAATGAAGCATTCATAAGAGGCACATATATAGCTGAAAATTCTTTAAAGCTCTTTAAAAGACATTAATAAAAATTTTAATGGCTATCCTATCAGAGCACTTATCTAATGCACATAGTTTTACAGACTTTGTGAAGTGCCAGAGGCCTGTCTTTGCTTGTCTATTGTTTTATCTTCATTTTCTTACCAGATACGTTTTAACCATCTAGGATGTATGTAATTCCCTTACCTTCTCTCGTGCTTTGTTTTGTCTCACTGGGACACTGAAACACTGTTGATGTTGTAAGAAGCAAGGGCATATTCATCTGGAAAATAAGAGGAAAGTTCATCCTTATTAAATCTCCACTTTTCCACAGCCAGATTATGTCAGATAATATAAATACACTAGATCTAATCTTTCCAATAATTTTGCAAGAGAGTCAATCACTTCTATTTTCTAATTCCAGGAACATCCTATTAAAGTTTTAGGCGCTTGATGAAGTACATTCAGTTAGTAAATGACAGAACCAGAATTCAAAGGCTTCTTGATAAACTGTGCATGAGATTCAACAAGAAACTAATAGCACTGACTTTCCAGGGGGAATTTTTATAATCTTAACCACATTGTAGTCATTGTTTTGGAACCTAATCAAGATTTTCCTATAACGTTTCAGAATATTGCTCACTCCCCTTCTCAAATTAAAGTCCATAGAGGTAGCATGAAATGATGTCTTGGCATCAACAACAACAAGACCTGGGAGCTTAGCGGGTTGCATTTCAAATTAAAGGGGGCTCCTTTGCATTATATCTAAAGGATTCTAGGTATTCTGTGCAAATTGTTTGGTCTGTACGTGTAGTTTTTGGTGTATTCATGGCAGAGGATGAGCTATGCGTCCTTCTACTCTGCCATCTTGGCAATCCCCTCCAAAAGAATTCTAGCTGTTGAAAAACACTAGTAAATAGAAAAGTGGCCCAGTCAGCAGTTAGTTATATCATGGAGTGAAAAAAAATCAATGCATAAAGTGAAACCAGGTTTCTTTTTAGGCTCTTATACAGATATCTGAGGGCACGGCTGTTGTTTGCCTACCTTTTTCATAATAATCATAGACCATGACTGGAGCTGGCTGAATGTTGGATACACGGTTGATTTGCTCAACAGAGAAGGTGAAACTCATTGCTGTTCCAAAAACCTATAAAGACACAAATTATAAGTACATCAGAGCAGATCTTCCAAAAAGAAAACCACTGAGCAAATTATTTCCAGATGTTCATGATCTACCCAATTAAATAAATTCAGGGTACTATGATCTTATGTAACATCAAAATGATGAGTTAGGTGACATTAAATTGTATGTATGAAATTTAAAATTTTGCTGATTATATTGGTGTGCAAGAAATTTAGTTGAAAGCAGTAGAATACTGTGGGCATTTATGTGAATGTTAATGATGTACACATGAAAAAATGACCCTAAAACTCACGCCAGCCTCCACTGGAGTTCAAATCAGACTCTAACAGAATTATACATCTACTCTTTGACCAGACTATGGTAGATGCTGTGAGGAATGAAAAACATGGAAATAATGTTTCTAAACTTCAGGGTGACATAGTCAGATAGCCAAGGCATATGTGAAATAGCATAAGAATTAACACAGAGAAGATGATGAGTGGGACAGAAGAACACTGATCAACTTTAATGTCCCATTTTTTTTTTGACAAACCTTGTCATGTATTGCTATAAGACATAGAAGCATCCAATTACCCTCAGAAGAAAAAGAAAGCCATGGAGTAAAGAATTACTGTCAACTTACATTTTCCAAGTAGAAAAGAATGTGGTCATTCTTGACTTCACTTTTCATTACTTGGCCATTATTTTCAAGCTTTAAAGAAATTGGCAGAAAGGGAAAGACGTTAAAGAGTACCATTCCAGAACTGAATGTTTCATGCTTTTTATTTAACCAGTTGTTAGGAATTTATTTTATGGAATGTTCCCTTGTGCCAGGAGGTTTTCATAAGAACAAGTGGGAACTAAATTTAAAAAAATAGGTTATGAACTATGGGAAATAATTGCTCCAAGTTAAGAATCCATCCTTGGGGGGTGAGTATAGTTCAATGGTAGAGTGTGTGCTTAGCATGTATGAGGTCCTGGGTTCAACCCCCAGTACTTCCACTAAATTAAAAAAAAAACCTTTAAAAACATTATGCTGTACACCAGACATTGACACAACATTGTAAACTGACTAAACTGCAATTAAAAAAAAAAAAAGAAAAGAACCCATCCTTCCTGTGTTTCAGCGAAAATGTGAATGTGAACTTGGAATAAGTTTGTTGAAATGAAGAATTCCGTGGCTTGGTTTTGCCAACCAATTGTTTCATCCACACATCGCTGCTCTTTCTGCGCTGCAGGAGTGGGCTCTGCTCTTTACCTCCTCAGTGGACGACGTGACTGGAGTAAACCCTGATAGCATTTTTACATCAACAAGGACCATGTTGGAGTTATTGCGAATTCCAGTATACCTGAAATTTAAAAACAAAACACTAGCTTAGACATTTCAGAAGAGTGACTTAATCTTATGGGAAGGGTTGTGAGTACATAGATACCAATTGGTTACAAGACTGGAGGAGACACAAAAGCTGGAGAGGAAACTCTGAAGACGGTCATTCTAACACACCTGGGATCAGGTACAACTAGGCTGATCGTGGATGAGATGATTCAAAGCAACATAAGTTGGGTAAAGAATGAATGATCTGGACCTAGAATCTCCCCAAATCCTGCTTTTAAGGTTACCTGTGGCATCAGAGTCAGAACTTACAAACAAAACTTTTAAACTTATGTTACATGTACTTATTATGTTGGCCTTAGCTTTGTACAACACTTAAGAGATCTTTGTTTAGAAAGCAGGATGTTGGCAGAATCATACAGTAGACATGTCCCCAAGATATCTTCTGGGTTACACCCCCAACTCTGGATAAGATGGTTGGGGCATGAAGTTAAGAACTCCACGGTGCATTAAGTTCTTACCTTAGTGCTAGTGTTTAATGGGTTTTCATTTGGAAATCCCCAGAAAAATCCCCCAAACTAGTTTTATTCAGTGTTTTTCCACAGACGAACCAAAGTTAAAACTTTTTGGCATTTAAAAGTTATATTTTAACTCAAGAGAATTACTTAGGTTTTCTACTCTGAAAAACAAAAATCTAAAACTTTGCTCTGTACAGTTCTAATTAAATAAGTGTTTATATGTTTTCTCCTATTGGGTCCACCTGTGTTCGTTTTTAGAAGGAAAAACCATACCTTCATTGTCCAAAACTGTCAGTACTTTCATACAAAAAGGTGGGAGCTATTGCTGCAGTATCAGTGTGGCAGAAGTTTTCATATGACACTTGCATACAGTATGAATTACATTTGATTAATTCCACCTTTGATTTCATTTAAGATGTGCTAAACTGTGCATGCACTGAGAGCAACAAAGTGATTATGCTGTAGACATTTCACCATCAACATGTGAACTCATGATTATCATCTTATGTATATATTTAAAAAATTTTTAAATTTTACAGCAAAGTGATCCAGTTATACATGTACATACATGTATCTATTTTCTTTTCCAATTCTTTTCCATTATATGTTATTATAAGAAATTGAATATAGTTCTCTGTGCTATACAGTAGGTTATCTATTTTATATAGAGTCATATGCATCTGCTAATTTAATTAAAAAAATTGTATACAATTTTTAAGTTACTTTGCATTTACAGTTATTACAAAATATGGGCCATATTCCCCATGTGGTATAACACATCCTTGGCCTCTCTCACACCCTATAGTTTGTACCTCCCACTGCCCCACCACCATATTGTCCCGCCTCGCACCTCCCCATTGGTAACCACTAGTTTGTTCTCTATGTCTGTGAGTCTGCTTCTTTTTTGTTATAATCACTAGTTTGTTGCAATTTTTAGATTTCTCATATAAGTGATATCATATGGTATTTGTCTTTCTCTGACTTATTTCACTCAGCATAATGTCCTCCAAGTTCATCCATGTTGCTGCAAATGGCAAAATTTTATTCTTTTTTTATGGCTGAGTGGTATTCTATTGTGTGTGTGTGTGTGTGTGTGTGTGTGTGTGTGTGTACCACATCTTCTTTATCCATTCATCTGCTGATGGCCATTTAGGTTGCTTCCATATCTGCTCAGTTGTAAATAATGCTGCTATGAACATTGTTGTGCATGTATCTTTTTGAATGAATGTTTTTGATATTTTGTTACTTTGCTACTGTTTCAAATAATTCTTTTTTGATATATTACTTTCTCTCTAACCTGAGAGTTGATATCAAAATGGGACACTTACTTGAGAGTTACCGTCAGATCAAAATTACTCTGGAATACATCAGAAGAGTTTTTCTTTACCATTTCCAAGGAAAGGGAAAATCCTGATTCCTTCTTAGGCAGTAGCACATTATACCTCAGGGTAGCCTAGAAAGGATGGCAAAGTGTAAGGAAATCCATCCGTTTACCCTGTAGTAAAAACTGAACAACTTATTTCTCTTATTTCCATTATTAATGACTTTATTTTACATCTTTACCATAGGGAATAAGGCTAACTGCAATCATTCAGTTTTCAGAAGATACAAGAATCTTTAACAATGTAATTTAATAAAAATATCGGAATACTTTCTGTCACATTCCTTGAGAAAGTTCTCAGTTACCCAATTATCCTTAAGAGTAGTTCTTTACAAAATAACTTGTGTCTTCAGCTATTGAGTAGAAGATACCAATGAGAGAAAGAGGAACCATGGAAATATGCAAACTGGTAAGACAGTACTTCATATATAACTGAACAGACAGTCTGACCCTTTTTTTTTAAAAACTGGCAAACATCCATCTCCTTCACTGGAAGAGGTCTATTACCTGGATAAAGGTACAGCCTTGTCCTTCCACATCTACTGTGTGTTGTCCGTGTGCTTCTGTTAGTTCTGAAAGTTGGACCAGTAAGCGGTTGTCACCGTTAACCTGGAAAACCTTACTGGATTCGTCACTGCTAAAGGTGACTGTGTTTTGCCCATTAGAAAAGGTTAACTTCATGTAGCGGGTTATGGCAAGAAGACAGACGGCAGTGTCCTGCACAGAACAGTACAGACATCAATCAAAGCTCTGTTATGGTGCAATGTTAGTCATCATTTGGCCATGAACTTCAAATCAGTCCATAGAAGTACTCCTATGACGGGTCAACAGAAAACCAAGAAGGAGCATCCTAAACAATAGGAAACAGATTTGCTTGTGCTGGGTGTTGCCATTTGGTTTTCTGCAACAAACCTTAATTAGATTTTAGTTTTTTAAAAAAATTTATAATCTCTGTTGTTGAAAATAGTGCCAAATCTTTTCTAAAAATTAAGGTGTTATATTATTCAGGAATGATAAAGAATATATTATTCATATTATTATGCCTCAGATAATGCTTATGCCCAACTGTCTTCAAAGATAGAAAGTCAGAATCCAGAAAGGATGTTGGGAGATCCAACTGACATATGGTTTTACTCAGAAACTAAGACTGAAAAAGGGAAAGCCAGAAAGGAAGTGAAGATTTTCCTTGTGGGCATAAAACTGCATTTCTTTGTATTAAATATTTTTTCTTAGTTGATACGTAGTTTGACCACAGGGTCTTCAATTACTTAACTTTTCATCAGATCTCTGGTACTTATAACAACATTCTTTTCTAGACTTACATTCTATTTTTAACTGTGTAAATGGAGATATAAATCAGGCATCAACTCCCTGAAAAGGGGCCTTATCTTACTCATTGGTATATAAAGAATTCCTGGTAGAGTTCCTGATGTCCAAGAACTGCCCAGTAAATAATTGTTGACAAAATAAAATAAGACTTGTAATAGCAAATATTCTTCATCTCAGAAGGCACTGTCCACGACTACCTTTGCTATCTAGATTATGGCAGAGTGGCACCTTTTGCACTGAGCATACTGTGTTAATACCGGGTCCATCCCAGTCACCTGGGGGTACGAGAAGCCTCCTTGAGGACTCATCTGTTGGGCGAGCCACTGCACGATCTTACTGGCGTAGGTCAGGTCAGGAGTTTTCTGGGAAATGACAGCCAACAGCACATAGCAAGTCTTCTCAGTCTCAGCAGAAGGTGCCCAGGGAATAAAGAACGGAGATGCTTCTGTCTTGCGTCTCTTTGCTCTTTCCCAGTATATCATGTTATCTGAGAAAAAGGGAGAATTTTCACATAGTCCCTATAAAGAAAGCTGATTACACAGAAGAACGATGCCAGCCTTATGCTTTGCCTCTGTGATGGGCTGAATTGTGCCCCTCAAAATTCACGTATTTAAACCCTAATCCTCAGAACCTCAGAATGTGACTGCATTTGGAGACGCCTTTAAAGAGGAGATTAAGTTAACAGGAGGCCATGTGACGGGCTCTGAGCCAATATGACTGATAGGTGTCCCCATCAGAAGAGGAAATTTGGACACTTAAAAGGGACACTGGGAACGCATGCACATGGAAAAGAACCCCTGTGAAGACGGAGGGAGAAGACGGACATCTGCGAAGCAAGGAGAGGGGCCTCAGAAGAAAGCACACCTGCTGAGACCTAGATCTTGGAATTTTAGCCTCCAGAACCATGAAAGAAGAACTTTCTGTTGTTTAAGCCACCCAGATCCCTAGTATTTTTTTACAGGAGCACAAGACAACAAACACTGCTTCAAATAGCGACTTCCTAAGGTCAAAAGTAGAAAATGAAAACGAATATATGTATGTATATGCGTGACTGGGACACTGTGCTGTACACCAGAAACTGACGCATTGTAACTGACTGCACTTCAATTAAAAAAAAAAAAACTGGGTGCGATTAAGTTTCACAAGCAACTTTTATTATCTCTGGTCACTACGCTGGATTTTCTTTGCTCCACTCATTTCACAAGGAACTCGCAGAAAAGAGGAAGAGGGACATAGAAAAGATGTAGTGTTCTTTCAAAATAAAGGGCCACGCGGAGATTCCATCAGGGAAATAGAAACGTACTAGGGGAGACAGGGTGCACATGGGATGGCTCAGTACGTTTCATCACTTTATTCTCAAGGTCACGTGAGCAAACGTGAATAATACGTACTTAGTTTTGTAGCAGATTGATCCAGGGTCTGGAGTAAGGATTCTACTGGCTTCTCTCTTCCAGCTAATGCAAAAGCATAAGCTAGAACCGCATGGATATAGCCATTCGTGACCCCATTTTCCAAGGCCTCCTCGAGGCAAAAAAGCCCGCTTCGTAGAGCAGGAAACTAGTTGTGAAGAAGAATAATGTATTTTAAAATACTATTTGAACACTTTATGAGCTTGCTGAATATTTAAATGAATATTCCTTATAATGTATATAATATACCCTTGAAATATATTTTACATACAAATCCGTTCATTTACATACCTATACATTATACTTTATAAACATCATCAAAATGAATTTTAATGGATTATTAGTATTTGAGAAATAACATTTAAGTCATATGAAAATGGATGTCTCTACATCTGATCAGACATATTTGAGTTAATAACACAAATGTTTTCTATGTGGCAAAACATACCAATTTATTTTTAGACGTAAGAGATTTTACCCTAATGCCTAAAAGAGAGGCTTATGTTTCCAAAGATGATTTTTGAGACATAACAATGACCCTGAAAATTCCTAGTAATTTATTTCAAGCACAGATTTTGCGATCAGATCATTGGACCTCTGGATTGAGAGGCCACCAAAGTGAACCACACTTCAGTTGAACACATTTACATACTGAACTGGTTAGACAGACAGAATACTAGGTTATGGTCATACTTGGAACGAGAGTTCTTCATCTGAAAGTAGTGGCTGAACTTCAGAAGGCAGGTGACTGTGAAATGGGATGAAATTGTGTATGTGTGCATGTGTGTACCTTCCCTAGGGAAAACTCAATCGTGTTCATCAAAGGTTTCCATGACTCAAAAACCTTTGAGGAGCACTGCTTTAAAGAACGGTAATGAACTCAATGTTCTCTTGATGTTTCCAGTCCAAAGAATTTCAAGTCACTCTGCATCCATGGTCTAATGACTGAAACTGAAAGACAATGGAAATCCATACGGTGGAACTGAGCCCAGCTTCAAGGAATGCACCCACGACATACGCGGTGAGGAAGACATCCTCTTTGTCTCCAACCTAAACACAAAGGAGCAGTGAGTCACACAGGACAGCAGGGTACAAAAGAACAGCCACTCTTCTGCAATGAAACTAGACACAAAAGAAGCCTTGGAACAAATACCATTCTTCATAAAACCACCTGAACATGAGTAATTTTAAATTAAATGTTCAGTAACAATGCTATCCGAGCAAGAATCCATCAAGATCCAAAGTAATAATGAGAAAAAAAAATACAATTAATGTCAAGGATACTTAATGACATACGTAATCATACTTATGTGGCCTGGTATTCAGCATGGACCCCAAGCAATTCACAGGACTCTGTTTTACACTATTTGGAATTAATTTGGAAAAGCAAGCAAAGAATTTCTGATGGGATGGAACAGAAGGTTGCTGTGAAGCTTCCTGAACATCCCTGGAAAAGTGTCCTAGGCGGTAGCAATAGTGAAGTTTCCTGGATTCTTACCATGTAAAATTAGAAAAACACTTACAAGTTGCGTTGTTTGCAGACTGATTGTGGGTAGAAATCCCTGGGGGAACTCACACGTGAAATAAATTGGTATTCACACAAGAACTTTTTCTAGTTGAAAAAATCAGGAATAAGACATAGGGAAATGAATTTTAATGGGTCCCCTCTGAAATGGATGCAAATAGCATTCAGATGGCATTTGGGATCCAATGATCTAGTGTAAACCTCTCATTTTATCCTTTTAAGCAAAAGGCGATCGCTCTCTTCTTCAGAGAAGGAACATTTCTGAGGAGGTCAGCTTTCACGGTGCACGTAAGCACAGATGGTGGACAGGAAAATAAGATGGGGGGACCCAAAGCCCACTTGGATAATAGCAAGTTGTATCCCCATGCCTCTGCAGTGTAAGGTTTTATTTTTCCCTACTCACTCCCTCCCAATTCAAACCCACACATACAAAATTCTGGAAAAAGGATCGAGTAAGATCAGACAGGCAGGCAGTGATCAGTAATGAATCCAATAAAGAACAAGATGTGGAGAAGATGTTTTAGAAGCGAACATGAAGTATTCTCATCTCTTTCCATAGGAACAAGAGCTCTTCTCCATCCAGGTCCTGCCGTGGTGACGAAGAGGTGTGGAGTAAAGACATTTTCCCACATTGTGTAATAGCAAAGCCATTGGAAAACAATTTACATCAAAATTAAATACTCTCCAGGGTTGCTCTTGGTTCATATTTTGAAATGGATTAGCTTTACATCCCACATTCCGAGAAGGGGAGCGGTAAGTATGAAGGACGACACAGAGGAAAGAGCCAGGGTACGTCAGGCGTATCAGGGCATGCCAGATACCATGATGGAGGAATACAAAGGTTGGGGGAATAAAGGACACAGGAAACGGGATGGAGGTAGACAGCTGTCTGCAGAGCAAGGAAATCAGAAGCAAGGGAGGATGGCAAGTGATTTACCCAAACATGGACAGGAAGAGGGAAGAGTGGATGCTGTCAAGGACCTGCTTCGTTTCATTTGCCTTTTGACCTGGGGCAAGCGAGACCTTCAGGCTTCGACTTGAGGAGGTATTGGATGAATGCTTTATTGAAATTATAGAAATGACCGGCCACCCTCCCTGAGCTTTCTTGCCACCTTAAAGAGGAATAAATATCCTACTCAAGCCCCTCCCCGACATATTGTTTGGCTCCAAATTTATGAATGTTTTCTCTGTAGGTTCTTTGTCTCTCCCCTTCTCCCATTTCCAGCTTATCTACTGAAGGAGACTGGTTCTCTGAAAAGACTAAACACAGTAAAGCAAACAGTAGATTCCAGGAGAGCTGTACCTCGGCTGAGGGTAACACGCACGCAGCAAGAATGATGCCGCTGTCCTCCGCGTCACAAGCCTACGACAACAGCAGACTCCGAAAGGGTGACATTCACCAGAAAGATACTCAGGTTCCCGGTTGTGCAGGCCAGAGGCAGGGAAAGCAGGCGGTGCAAAGGAGCAAGGAAAGCAGACCTGTGTTCATCTCTCACCTCCCAGGCGTTGTTGAAAAGCTTGCCATCGCTCTGAAAGCAGCCGTCTACTTTCTGTTTGCTTGAAAGCCAGATCAGGGTCTCTTTTTGAACTTGTTCATCAATGAAAATGTATTTCTCCATCCCCTTTAATGTCTTGAAGGTCAGGGCACTGAGCCTGTAATGCAAATCCCCCATTGGAGGGAAGTTGGATAAGAAAGAAATGATGTCAGCAACCCAGCAGGTCCAGCACCCTTGCTGCCTCTGGGTGATGGACGTGGATGCAGCTACTGATACTGATGGTAACCAATCTTTATAGATAGCGGGCTCTTTCCTTCGGTTCAGTAAAATGTGATGAACAGCAATACGTGAAAATAAGAGCATGTGATTTCCAGCATGTTTACATACAGATTTCTTGCTCTAGAGTCCATTGGATGATCCATGCATAAATAAAGAGTGGGTGTAATTAGATGCTTTGGGGCCTTCTGGGTTTACTCTCCTGCATCTACATGAGACTGAGAGGTGTGTTTTAAGATGTACCATTTTCCAGTAGCTGTGAGAGTGTGGGTGGGGTCAGTCATTAAATGACCAGACTCTACAGCGAACATCTGTGAGACTGTAGGTACATTGTTGCGTCAAAATGGGAATAATCAAATGTTTTAGTTTTCTCTGACTCACTTCTATAAATTCACTTTGAAACCCACGTCCCTTTCAAATCCCCACCAACCTCAAGGCCCCTCACACCTCACAAGACCTCCGCAGATCACTCCTGTTTTATTATCCTGTATTAAAATAAAATTTCCGTCTCTCACCATAGGCTTCCTTCCTGATTCCTCCGCCAAAACACATTATAAGAACCATCAGGGTTTTTGAAAGACAGTTGCCTTTGATAACCTAAAATGCAACATTGCAGGAAGTTATTTTTTAATCTAAGAAAATGAGAAGAGAAAGAGTGGTGTCGTGCAAGCCCTGTGTGTTGGTGTTAGACAAAACAGAATTTACTAAGACAATCATTTCAGTTTTAATTTCTGAAACTCAGGTTCTCCATCCATTGGGAGAAAAAATAACTTCTACCTTATAGGGTGTGAATGACAAATAAGATATTACATGTGACTGTGTCTAGCTCAATAATTGTCTACTATTACTAATTGCTTAATCTTTTCCTTAAGGTTATTTTACCCTATCTTTCTGAAAAAAAAATTATACTACTGAACTTTTCCTGATATATCTCATTTACAAGGTTTATACACTCTTTTTCTAAATACAAATCCAGTCACTTCATTGCAATGCAACACAACTGAGCAAACAAATACAGAGTTGATAAATGAACCATTTATAGCTAATATTAGTAACAACAACAACAAATAAGGTAGGTCAGCAAAATATGAGGCAGTAAAAAAAAAAAAACTGAGCTCATAATTTGAAACATTAAAGGTCTAAATTGTGAAGCTAAATAACCACGCAGATACTGAATGCCAAAAAAACCCAAACCCCCCAAACCCCACAACATAGCCAGGACTCAGAATACCTCAGTTCACATAGGTTTTCACCATGAAATAATAATAACAGCTTTATGACATCTTGATATTAGTAACAATTTATTTCACCTATTATGGGCAGAAATTACTTAAATCTTCTCACCATTAGATAAGAAAGAGATAGCTTTGGATTTAACTTCCTCTGTCAATTGTTCAGTAGATTGCAGATAGTCAAGGATGTACGTGTCAGATGCCAGCAGGGCAATGTTCTGCTCTCCGCCTCCAGAGGGCATTTGGAGAAGATTCTCCAGGTTCTGCACTGCAAGTCCTAGAACATCCCCTAAAAATACAAAAAGCAGCAAGTTACTACTGCTTACACGTGGCACCTCAGCACTGATGATGGTAGATAAAAAGAGGCACAGAGGAAGGAAGAAACATTGAAAACTGAGCCTAAAAAGTAGACACAAGGAAAGTTTTCATGACGTAATTCTAAAGAGGAGATAGGAAGGAAGAGTGAAGTTCAAGGTTTGTGGTATGAAAAACATTTCTAAAATCTTCTATTCCCCAAGGGAGGGGGAGTTAAGAAAGTGTGTTTGTTTGCCTGTTTGCCTGCTTGCTTGTTTTTTGAGAAAATGACCCTATAAACTATAAACTGTTATCCATCCCGTCTCACAAAGTGTTAATAACAAAGAAGCCTGACATTTGCAAAACAGGCTTCTGTTCTTACTGAGGAAATTCGCAGCATCTTTAACAGCAAAATGTATTCTGATTCTCCAAAGGGAAATTTAATATTTTAGATGAACGGGCTATAGCAGAACCTTTGTTTTCTAAATGCCAGCTGTCATTCAGCAGAATAAGTGTTTCCTAGGGACACGGATTTGACAACGGTTCTGCAGCACCAAGCTGAAGAAATCGTCCTCACCAATAATTCCCTCCCACTGATAGCTTAAGAAAATCTTCCTATCCTTTTGTTTGAAGGATTTTTTTTTTGTTTGTGACCACCTCCATCACAATACTCAAATCATTGTGAAATGAAAAATTAAACCAACTTACCCACAATGGTGAAAAAGGCCCTGGCTGATCCTTCCACGACATTGTTTGGCAAATCCAAATCTACTTGCCTAGAGGCTTTGGTGCCTAAAAAGAAAATATCAATAATGTTATGGCTTCCTTTTATAAACTACAGCAGCAGATTTGTGGGACAAACATACTAGGAAATATATTCCAATATTTATTTTTATTTTACAAGGCGTAAACTTGAGGTTTTGGTTGAGTTTGGAATAATAATACATTCAGAAAATGGCATATAAATCTGTGTATTACAGAATGATCTCTCCTCTTCATTAGTTTAGTGCCTAAACTATGTATGAAAAAAATGTAAAAAAACTACTGATTCTGACATACAAAAGATAAAGCTTGGAGAATCCTATTAGGCATTAAAATTGAAGCATCATCTGACAGGATAAAGATGTGGTACATATATACAATGGAATACTACTCAGCCCTGAAAAAGAATAAACTAACACCATTTGCAGCAACATGGATGAACCTAAAGATTATCATTCTAAGTGAAATAAGCCTGAAAGAGAAAAATACCATATGAAATCACTTATATGTGGAATCTAAAAAAAGAGAGACAAAACAGAAACAGACTTACAGACATAGAAAACAAACTTATGGTTTCCAGGTTAGGGAGAAGAGGGTGGGGAGGGATAAATTGGAAGTTTGAGATTTGCAGATACTAACTACTGCATATAAAATAGATAAACAACAAATTTATACTGTATGGCACAGGGAGCTATCTATATTCAGTATCTTGTAGTAACCTATAATGAAAAAGAATATGAAAATGAATATATGTATGTATATGTATGACTGAACTATTATGCTGTACACCAGAAATTGACACAGCATTGTAAACTGACTATACTTCAATACAAAAAAATCAAATCATCATCAACCAGATAAAGCAATACTTGTGAGCCCATAAAACAGGCTATTTCAAGGGCAGTAATTAACCCATGGTTGTTTCACCAAAAGAGTACAGAAGCACAGGTTATATTAAATGCTATTTGAGCATAATCTTGACTTTCTATTGTTCAAAATTGTGCCACATTCACATGATAAGAGGAGTCAAAAATATACAAGATGGGAGAAATAGGCTGAGGCAGATCAATGTCATGGGTGAACTAAACAAAAAAATCTTGTAAATATCCTTTTTTTTTTGGCTGAAATTATACAATGAAGATAGGGTCTGAAATAGAATAATTCCTCTACTAAATATTTGGAATGAAATCACTGAGGTCCTCAGTATGGCAAGTGGACTAAAGTGGAAGGAAAGGAAATAAACTAACCTGTGCATAAATTTTCTTTAGGACTAACTGGACCACTTAAAACATCCTCTTACCTTCAGTGCAGATAAGGAAACTTTGAGTCACTTCCTTTTCAACCCCTTCAGGCTGTCAAAGAGTAAACAAAAAGAACAGGCTAATGAGTCTGGGTCATCTTTCCCTGAAGGAAAAGCATTCAAGCATCAGCTCACAAGGGCACGGCTGGCACATGGTTGTCCTTGGGAAAAGACCCATTCATTGTCCCCTTCAGTTGGTCTCTGGAAGTCACTGCATGTTACCAACACCCATGGTAAGCCCCGTGTTCCCACAGTGCTTTGCAGGACAGAGATAACTTTAGTGTCTTAGCGGGACACCCTCAACTTCTCTGATCTTGTCCAGCTTCTCCAGTGGACAAACAAAAGCATCATGCGGAGCAGAAACATGCCAAGAGGTGAGGTGCAAATGCACCACTGACAAGGACTGACTCTTTTCGCAGAGGATGAGAACGACACAGGCATGTGGGACAAACAGATTTGTCTCTTGGATGTGATAGTCAGTTAAAGAGAGGGAAGAGGATTAGGTGCACAGGAAGCATCATGAGTCAGGAGCAAAAAAAAAAAAAAAAAAAAATCACAGGCCTGTTTCAAGTGCTAAGTTTTTCTATCCTGGGTCAGGTATTAATTAAAGAAAGGATGAATTTTATTTCTCCTTCATTTATTTAAAATGACATGTCTTGTGTCAATAGTAAGTATGGTCCATTCAGTAAGTCTCTTCAAGAAGGATGTCCTTTCATATTTAACTTAATAGATAATCTCTATTTTGTCCCCGGAAGAGCTTGATAATTCTGCAGACACATACCTCTACCAACAAACTTCTGACCACAGTGTCTTTCCAGTTTAGAATCTGCTGCTCAGTTGCATCTTTTGGGCAAGCACTACTTTGTCTGGACTCAGCTACTACAGTGATATTCACTTTACCTGAAAAACATTGCCAAATAGAAGTTAAATCTGCCATCGGTCCCTTCTGTAAAGGGAAATGATTAGAGCCTGTGAATCATCTCTTGAATCAGATGAACTGAATTCTACCCTACTTTTGCCTGGATCAAAATAACTCACTCTTTCTCCTGCCTGGAGGTAATATGTATGTTGTGTTTTACCTGTTTCAAGATTCCTTATATTAAATGAGTGATTCATTTACCTGATTAGAACTCAAGAAATTATAAGAGAAAAAAATAGCCTTCAAAGCCAGAGAAAAAAATATGTGACAATGAATATATGTATGTTCATGTATAACTGAAAAATTGTGCTCTATGCTGGAATGTGACACAACGTTGTAAAATGACTATAACTCATTTTAAAAATGTAAAAACAAACAAAGAATATATTTATTATTATTTTTAATGGAGATACTAGGGATCGAACCCAGGACCTCGTGCATGCTAAGCAAGCACTCTACCTCTGAGCTATATCCTCCCCTCAAATTAGCATTTATATTGTATTTCAATCACATGCTTTTATACAGATGAACGGTGGGTTTGCTCCACACTAGCATGAGCAAAGAGAAATTAGATGATACAGATAGGCTTTTTAACGGAGAGTCTAAAAAAATGAGAAATTTTTAAAATGGAGAAATTAAAAATGTGAGGGATAAAATGATTTTTGTATAGAGGATTTAAGGAAGATAAACAGAGGCAGGAAAAGTAGGCTGGTTTTCCAAGAGAGGCTGGCACAGACCCACAGCGGCTTACTTACCCAGCTCCGCAGGTGTGAGAGTCCAGATGTATGTCTTCTTCTCCCCAGCTTGGATAATCTCACTGCCGTGGTCTTTAGGGGTGCTGAGATCTGCCTCAAAATCCTGAGACATTTCCAGTTGAACAAAAATCTAAAATAACAGTCATGACATTAAGGGTGGTAAGCTACAGACTCCTCCTCCCACCTCGAGGAAGTTTCTGCTTTATCTATTTTGCTTCAGGTTATCAAAAATAGAAGATACCAAATGCCTCTTCTCACCGGATGATAAATACAGTAGAACACACAGCGTGGAGCGACAATTCTTAAAGCAGTATTTAAGTCACTGCTGTGAATTAAAGCCACCATTTTTGTTTGGGGAAATGGAAACCAGGCTTATCACTTGACAGCACCATTTTACATTTGAGAATAGAAAGAGTATGGCAATATTTGAGGAATCTTTTGAGCTTGTTAGATTTTTGACTCCAGATCAAACGGAATAACTTACCTCAACACATGTATTCAGGTAGTTGAAGACACTGACGATCAAGTCAGATTGCTCGTTTCGAACAACTGAGAAGGGTAAGGTCATTTCAACAAAGAAAGGCTGAGAGACTTCCAGAGCAACCACTGAGGCAATGCCAAACCCAGCCTCACCATTCACACAGAAGCCGCTGGCCTCCCACTGGGTAATGGTATCAGGGATGACGAATGAAAGATTTGCTGAACCTAAGGAACTACAGAGAGAGATTATTGGAAAAATGCATTTTTTGGTCTAATCCAGGAACCTACATTTAGTGCAGAGCAAACAAAAAAGTATGAACCAAAGGTTAAAAAATGAGCGATAGTGTTTGCACAGGGCATTAGAGAAATATCTTGAGAGCTGGATTTCTGTAAAATTGAATCTTAAAAAGGTCACGTTTCTTGACACAACATTGTAAAATGATTATAACTCAATAAAAAAGTTAAAAATAAATAAAAATAAAAATCATCCAAAAAAGTTACATTTCTTTTTTTTTTTCTATCAAAGTATAGTTGATTTACAATGTTGTGTTAGTTTCTGGTGTACAGCATAGTGATTCAGTCATGCCTATTATTTTTCATTATAGGCTATTACAAGCTATTGAATATAGTTCCCTGTGCTATACAGTAGGACCTTGTTGTTTATCTATTTTGTTTTATTTCATTTTTTGCGGGGGAGAGGTAATTAGGTTTATTCATTTGTTTATTTATTCTGATGGAGGCACTGGGAATTGAACCCAGCACTACCACTGAGCTATACCCTCTCCCCTCAAAGGTCACATTTCTTTAAACACCACATTATTTTTGAAAAATTGAGGCAGCTTACAGCTATCTGGATGAAATTAATAGACTAGAAACAATACTAGAGAAAAAATAAAATATATTGTCAGTATATACAAGTGAATGGTATTATAAACAACCAAAAAAAAAAAGAAATAATGACAGATGGGAAAGAAAACTATTAAATGCTTACCCAACACTGACAAGGTCCCAAATCCATGTTTCTGGGAAGTTTGTTCTTACTGTTTCAATTATAGCCTGTTCTACATAGTCAGGATTCTCCTTTATGACTTCACCAGCTAAGAGAAAAGAGAGAGAATGAAAATATGTGTTTCAATGACATACACCTGTAAGTTACATCTTTAACCACACCTGCTTAGTATGAAGCCACACAGATTGCTCCTGGGGCTCACTGCCCATGAATATGCTTCTCAGTCTAGGTGTCAGCATTTTGATGCTTGAATCTCTCCTGCTATTAAAGAAACAAACACATCCCTAAAAAACCACCACCAGATATTGCTCCTCTGCAGCATAATTTGGGGAAAGTAATGTCTGTTCACTGAATGGAGTTTCTCATCTGATATTCTGGCATCTGCCAGACAGCAATTCGGTATCTGCCAACTCCTTCACTAAAGTTTCTAATGACATTAATATTGCTAATTTCTGAACAATGCTTTTTTTTTTTTCTTTCCTTGGCCTCTAGGCTACATTTGGCGTTCTTAATCAGCGTCCTTTTCAAAGCAGTCACTATTGTTAATCTCTGTAACACTCCATCCTTCTAGCTTCCTTTTCTTCTATTCTGCCATTCCTGTTTCGCTATTCGTGTTTGAGGATGTAGCCTCCTCGTCCTTGACTTGTTCCTAAGAGCTCTGTTTTAGGTTCTCTTTGTCTTACTGGGCACTGTCTCCACACCGATATCCTCATGAGTGGTTTTGTGACAGTATTTATGCTGACATCTCCTAGCCTGTGTCTCCCACCCGGACCTCTCTTCTGAGATCCAGATGTGTGCCTGCAACACCCCTGTGCCCATGGATCTTTGGTTGCTTCACAGGCGTTTCAAGTGAAACTGTTCCAAAAGCATTATATCTTCCTCCTGTTTCCCTCCAGGATTTCCCAACTCCATGCAAAGTACCAAATCCATCCACTTTCCCAGATCAGAAACTCAAGAGTTGTCCTTGACCCGCCCCCCTCCACCCTGCATTTCCTGTCATAAACAACCAAATAAGAACAGCTCACAAATCTATCCATGTTTGTTTCCACGGCCTCTCTGTAGGAGTCCAAGCCCCACCATCTTTCAACTTAATTACTAGCTTTTATAACATTTCATTACAGACAGTCTTAAACAGCCCAAACCCCAATCTCTTTTTCCACAGAGCAGCCAGCTAGCTCTTTGAAAAACACATATTAGATTGTCTGCTTGAAACTTGGCATTAGAATGAACTCCAAGCTCTCTAAGTGCCATGCAAGGTCCAGTGTGATCTCTGCTTATCCCTGCTGCTTTAGCTCTCTTTAATTTTGTCCTTTAACCATGCCTTCTGCCTTTCTGAAATGCTTTTAGTGTCTTAGCTTTCCTTTCATAGCACTTCCCTTTCTGCCTGGAATGCTCTTTGAACCCTTTCTGGGGGCACATTATCGTTCAACTTTCAGGTCTTAGTATAGACGCTACTTCTTCCAAGAGGACATAGTTGAGAAATTTGTCTCTTCTTCTCGTATTACTTCTGTTTAATGTGCTCTTCTCGGGTCTTTGGAATGACCTATTTAATTATGCTTCCCTGTTAGACTAAAATTCCAGGAAAGCAGAGATGAAGCCACTGTGTTTACAATACAAAGCTCAGTGCCTGACCTTAGAGAATGTTTGTTGAGTGAATTAATAAATCAATAACTGAAGAAAGAAGAGACTGAAATGAATAACTTTGGGCTTCAGCACATTTTATTCAGCTATGAAGAAGTTCAGAGGTTTCTGAGACGGCTTACTAAATCTGGCTGAATCTAGTAGCAGAAAGGTAGATAGCTTCAACATTGTGACGAGCACTTAGAGGTGACTTCAGCCTCAGGACTTCACCGGCCCCCTGAATTCTCACTGTGGCTGCTCTTGTATAACACTGTCAGGCCCTTCGTTTCTCTCGAGTGGACTTTCAGGTAACCACTCCAGGACCAGTCCCACTTCCATTACTGGGTTCACCTCAATGATAGGCCAGAGAGATTTAAGGGATGTCATTCAAGTATCTTCCGATCTCAAAGACAGCTTTGATTTTGGTTCTGTTTTGATGACCTGTTTTCATTTTGCTCCCCTAAGTTTCCATATTGGAAGTTGACTTAATTATCTTGTGCATCTAAGGCCATGGCTGAGTTTTATGCCTACGGTCCTTCCAACAGGAAATGGGCTGGTATTTGAACCAACTTCTCTGATGCCACCTATTTGGCTAAGAATCAAAATGCCCTCTGCCTTGAACTCTGTGTACCACGATCTACACAGAATATATGTACGAGGGCCGCATCAGGACATCTCACTCTCTGTGTCTTACTCACTCCTGGTGACTGTCCTCACACACTGCCGCACATCCCCTGCTCCTGCACATTGCTGCCACTGCGTTCTACAGACAAAAATGAACTTTCTCTCATATCTGAAGCTAGTTTTCCCTTTTAGCCAAAACCATTTTCACCTGTCTTATTCTACTTGATTCAACTGCAGGATATCTCCTTGTAGCCAAAAATAGGACATAATTCACATGTAAAAGTCCTGATTTTTTTATACTTTTATACCAAATACACCCAATTTCATGGCTCCTTTTAGCCACCTCTCACACACAAAATTCTAGATTACCCACATGCGATTCTGGACGGGGCACTGTACATGGGTTCATAACCTCCCAAGTTTAGATACAGTGGCCTAAGGAAGGGCTCCCCTCGCTCCGTCAGACATACTTCTGGTTTCCGGTGATGGAGATTGGTAAAGACTTTCAGACCCATATCCTTCAAAGAAACAAAGAGCAAAAGACAAGTTGGGCATTCCTTGCATGCAAGACCTGAAAAAGGCCTATCGACCATATTGTCATAAAAAAAATAGATGGTAACTATTCACATCACCTGTGCTGGCAAAAGGCTCTGGGCCCCGAGAGGTCAAGTCACCTCTACGATGTACAGAGAATCTCTAACTTGGAGAAGAATGATAATTACTGTGATTTATCTCGCCTTTATCACATGCTAGGATTTTGCAAAGTGTTCTTATATCAGTCTCCATTTAATTTTAAGGAAAAATATTTATGAGATATTATCATCACCCTCATTAACATTAAAAAAAAAACCACATACACAGACATGCACACAAACACACAGTGAGTAAATTGGAGAGCTTGGACTTGAACCAAAGTCCGTCTGGTTCTATAGTCCTCTCTTTGATACCTGTGACTTCAGTTACACAGATCTTTTTGTGGAAGCCTCAGCCTATTTAATTGATAGCCCAGGTGTAGATGGAGCACACTCTGTATTTGAGCCTCTTAATTTGATGATTTCTGCATAAAATTCATTGCAGTAAATCAAAAACCGTCTCATGACTTCTAACAGGAAGGTTTGTAATTTCAGCCACCGTATAATTTATTTGCAGCCAAAGAGAGAAAAGTCAACAAAAATCACTATCTTTTTTTTTATAAGATGGTTTCTGAGTGCTCTATAAGCAGATTTCTGACACTGATATCAAATAACAGGAAGAAAAGAACATTATAAAATATAGATCTGTGTTATGAATACTAGAATTACAATGGAGATGAAATAATTTTTAAAATCTTAAATGATCTTACCCTGACAATATTGTAGGCGTCTCCATCCCCATGGTTGCTTACAGGTGTATAATACAAGCCGTTGTAAAACATATCCTTCTGAGGAATGCAAGGGTCTAGCTTGCCATCATCCAGGTTGAGACCATGATAGAGATAACCATAGAGTTCTGTATTTGGAAGCAGATTATACACCTATGGGAAAAATTACATAGTTCCCAGTTATTTTAAGCACTCTTCTTATAATTGCAAAATTGGCAGTGTTTGTGTGATAAACATTTACTCTTGTTCTTTTCTTAGCAGCCATTGTACTTAATCCAACACCTTTGAGTCAACTCATTCCAGAAGAGGAAGCCTTCAGTTTTGTTTTATGTGGTCAACATCACATTCACAGAAATTTTTTGTTTTGGCACAGGATTTAGGATCACATGTAAAAAAAGAGCTGCCCAGAGATCTGTGGATTACTCCAAGGCCCGGAGTACAGATAATTCATTGTGAATAGAATGCTAGAACTCCCAGGTTTGGAGGAAAACAGTTGCTGCCTGATTCTAAGTCTTCTCAAGAATCCTTCCAAAGAGAGCATAAAGTCAAAGAGAACAAATAATAACATCTATGACTTGTGTCTTTGACATTACTAGGATATAGAGAGTACCATGACTTTCAAACGATGTGTTAGAAGAGAAATAGACACCATAGTCCAACTGCTGCTGAAAATCTGAGGCTATGGAAAGCTGGAGAGAGGAGGCTTAGGTGACTACATGGAAAAGAGGAGACGGGCAGGGAGAAATTAGAGGACCTACATGCTCCACCTCAAATAAAAACATCATCTGAAGGGAAAGACTTGTTAGGGGTCCCGATAAAGACGAGAAGGCTTACAGTTTCAGCTGACAGCTGCGGTTCTGATTTCAGCAGAAGAACGCTTTTATCCACAGCCCGGAGAGCACAGAATGAGTCGGGGGCTGCTTTAAGTTGGAGACGAGTGCTGGAGCCAGGCAGCCGCCGCTCCTTGGAGAACTTCATGCTAACCTGAAGCAGAGGAAGAACAGGAATGAGGAAGGTAATTTTACAGGAAAATACTTCGAACATATTCAATCTTTTCCAGATAAACCTTCCTAGGTTTCTGTACCTGTATTTCTCTCACCCATTCTCCCCCTTAATTCTCCTTCCTTACAGGGACACCTCCCTCACCACCCGCCCATCATCTCAAGCTTGGCATCACTGCCAAAACTTATTCATTCGGTGTGGTGATTCTCTCACCCCCTAATAATTTAACTATAGCAGCGCCGATTGTGAGCTTCCCATGTGAAGGTTACAGAAGTCAGAAAACAAGGAGACAACAGGGAGTAAACGGCCCACCCCCTCTCACTCAAGACAGGGGAGAAATAGAAGAAACATTACCTTGTTCTTAAAGCACTTTTCAACCTGGAATCTGACGCTGTCAGCCACAATTTCCCCACCGGGGTGGAGGGTGTAGACAAGCATGAAGGCCACGGGGGCCAGATCGGCACTGACATTGATGGGGAAGGAGACGTTTCCCTTCCAGGCTGTGTAAATAGGAGAGGCCATCAGCAGACACAGTGCTTGAAGTCTCCCAGATCACTGGGCGCACTTAGATAAAAGACAACAGCTTATGGACAGAAGGAGCAAATCGAGATTTATTTTCAAGGTAGATAAATAATGGGAAGTATATATACAAGTGAAGAAGACTGCACAGTTTAGGTAGTAACAGTAATTGGGCTTTGGGCGTCACTTTTCTATAATGTACTTGATAATCTGGCGGTAATAGAAACAGGTTGAAATCTCTTTCATCAAAATATTTAGTAAAGTGTGTCTGTTAATCCCCAAACAGACACACACTTCTATACATAAAATAAACAACAAGGATCTACAGGGATGTATAGCACAGGGAACTATATTCAATCTCTTATAATAACATATAATGGAAAAGAACCTGAAAAGAAAACACGCATCTGTATGTATGTGGGTAACTGAATCGCTTGGCTGTACACCTGAAACTAAAATTGTGAATCAACTACACTTCAACAAAAAACTTTTAAAAATATTTAGTAGGCTATACTTGGGCGATGTTCTTGCCCTCCATCCACAAATCATAATCTTAAGTGCCCTTCCTAACTCCTTCACTCTATCACTGTAACATTTTTTTAAAAGATAGAAAACTGAAGGAGAGTACGTATTGAAAAATGAAAATGTACTATACACACCTTTGTTTCTGATTTCCTTTTGTCCACTGAGGAAGATAGCTCCTTTGACCATTATCTGTGCAGAACAAAGGAAACATAGTATGTGATAACAGACTAAGTAATAGAGTATTATACTATTATTAGACAACGAATGACCTTGTGATAATTCTATTCCATAAGATAAGGTAGCTTTCACAAGCAGATATTAAAAATGGACTCTACACAACATTTTAAAATGACTATAAGATGTTTAAAAAAATTTTAAAAAATGTTTAAAAAATAAAAATAAATTAAACTAAAAAAGAAAAAGGACTCTGACCACTTGGAGAAGAACAGAGAAAGTGACTATCATTGATTGACAACTTGTTGTGTGCTAGAAATTGGGTGGAAGACACGACAGCACTGTGTGAGGGTTCAGACTGCCGGGTTTCGAACAAGCCAAGTCATTTCGCTTCTTTGCCTCTGTTTCTTTATTTGTAAAAAGGAAATATTCATAGGGCTGCTTAATACAAAACACCCCATAACACTGCCTGACATACAGCACTTATCCTAGGAGGTAAGTCTTACTTCCAATGACCAATACCCAGCTGAAGAAGCTAAGGCTTAGAGAGTTAAGACAATTGGTCCGAGACCACCTAGCTCACACGATGAACAGGAGAGGGTGGAAGATTCCAATCAGGAGTCTTAATTTCCAAGTTTGTAGCTTTTCATCTTTCAACAGCCTTATAGAGACAAAACGGGCAAACGGGGACAGACCTAAAAGGACTAATTCTTCTTACTGCTCCTCAAAACCAGTTTTCCACTTTACTCTCTGGCAGCTGCTTAATGTTTTATTCTCAGGATGGATCGTATTCACTAGATGGGAATTATAATTGAATGCGCGAAATAGCAGACCCTGAATAGCAAGTGTTTCAACCTTAGAGGTACTGAAATTGCCTCGGATCTTTCTATGCATTTCTTTATTTGTTTCTGGGTTTGTCCTGCAACGATCCAGTAGCGGCCGGCAGCGAAGTGAGAAGGCTGGTTCACGCGGATTAACAGGGCACGATTGATGCGCGCGTCCTGAGCTGCACTGCGCTGAGCAGATCCGTGAACCCGCCGGCGGAGACTTACCAGATAGAAGAAGTTTATACCGGAATCACCGCTATGTGCTTCACTGTTTAGGGAGTAATACACAGTAACCACCTCCTGCTGATCGCATCTAAGCTGCTTCGTTTCGGGCACGATCGTCAGGAAGCTGTTCGTTCGCGAGTAAAAGCGCCGGACTGGGAAATAACCTTCCGAGTAAGTGGGCGTTAACCAGCTGGGAAGGTAGCAGCTCTTAGGTCGGATATATGTGGCCTGAAGAGATAAAAGAAAACAGGATTTTAGAGCTACAAAGAGCTTCCAGGCACGGGATTTATGAGGTCTCATCTCTTCAAAGCAGGGAGGGATCAGCCTGTGACTGACGTTTCGACGTTAAGTTATGGGAAGTAAAACACGAACAGCGCCCTCCTCTTTTTGTATATATAACACATGACTAACTGAGTGACTATTTCATTAGGTCTACAACGAATTGCTGACTTTTATTTTGTCATTGAAGTCAGAGAGTAGCCTTAGGCCTTGTGTTTTTCAGCTACATTTGAACACTCAGAAATTGTTTAACTGCAAAAATTCTGTTTAAGCAGAAAAAAGAGAAATCATAGCAGCTCTCTTGTCTGGGTGTGGAATGATCAAAGGAAAAAAGCCAACTCATTTTCATGAGCTATTTCTAGTGTCTCAGAGGAAAATATGGGCCATTAGAGAATGTCTAACAATTGAAACAAGCTCTTATCTCGTCCTCTTGAATAAGTATTCTCATGTATTATTTAATGAACAGGCAAACGTAGGAGATATCCTAAATTTTAAGGCTTTGTTAAAAATCTATCCTCAATACACATTATCTTTTAAGAGATTCCTAATGTACAAAAT
Source organism: Camelus ferus (assembly GCF_009834535.1). Taxonomy (NCBI): domain Eukaryota; kingdom Metazoa; phylum Chordata; class Mammalia; order Artiodactyla; family Camelidae; genus Camelus; species Camelus ferus. The sequence goes on along the minus strand of NC_045729.1, from coordinate 15,379,595 downwards.
TCCTGACATTCAAATCCTCCGTGAGATCTCATCGGCTCTATCTTACTTTCAGGCTGAACTCCGGATCGAACATCTCTGAAGTGTCGATGGAAAACTGAGCTTCTCCGTTCTCGTCTGTCGTGTAATTTCCTACAAATTTGTCATTGAGCTCCAGTTGCAATAACTTGTTCACCATCGGTACGTTATTAGGACCAGAAAATTTAAGCTGCACACACACAAAAAGAAGCATTCATTTTTAAAATTCAAAACGTCACATTTCTACGTAAAAGAAATTTTCTATTCACAGGTGGGATCGTTTATTTGTAATTTTCTTAAATTCCAGCGGACAGAAAGATGTTCTATTAAATAAGTATATAATATGGAAATAGCTATAATATTATCTATCATTTTCTTTCAGCCTAGGGCTTTTTCCAGTATATCGGATGCAGTAATGTTACAAATGAGTGATGAAGGTAGGAAGAAAGTGTCCAGAAATTTTCAAGGGGCATTCTATGATCTAAGAAAATGAAATGAGAACATATATATATTTTTTAAGTCAAACCCACAGTTCCAAAATATGAAATTCCTCTTCTATAGAAAGGGACCATGTTCTCAAAGCTAACACTCCCAAGCACTTGAGTGATAGAAACAGAAGACTTTTCACTGATCTGCACACCTGTAAGACACGAAGAACAGTGTTCAAGAGGATTAATCATTTGATCGAGAATTTCAAAAAAACAAATAGCTTAGATTTTCTTTACACTTGTGCAAACATCTACATGCAGAATTATGTTCTTGTTCTGCATTGGAAGGGAGGTGTGGGAGCGGGGAGCAAGGCTCCAGAGTACTCTCTATCTGGTTATAGAATTCATCAAATTGAATAATGTAATTAACATGGAAATAATTGAATCAGAAGCAGGAGAAAGCACAACTTCCTTCCTCCTACTATTCAACTCAGCTCTGGCTGGTAACTCTCTGCATGACAGAGAATGTCACAGACATCTCAAGAATAAGGCTTACACTTCCTGGAATCATTCTTTAGCCTGCAGGATAACCGTTTGCAGACTTTTATCAGATTCAAAAAAAATCTGATAGCAAAGTACATTGAAATGCATTGTGAAATCAACAAAGCATGTAATAAGTGAAGGCAAACATATCTCGCTAAGTTACAGTATAAATGTGTCAGACTTACCCACTATGAATGGCATCACAATACTGATCTAGTATATTTATATAAAGCCCTTTATAAATATTATCCCAGTCGTTTTCAAGTAACAGTTATTAGTAATTGAATCTGGTTTTCCCCACCCCAAATTCAATCTTACTGTCCTCTTTTTCTTTTTCATTCTTTCAACAAATATTTTGAGCAGTCATTATGCACCATCTTGCATATTTTTCACTAGTAATTTTTGTACTTGCAAATGTACCCAATTGTGTTAAATCAGAAATTGGCAAACTTCTGTAAAGGATCTGATAGTTGTTATTCTAAGCCTGTGACCCACACGTCTCTGGTGCAGCTACTCTGTTGTTATAGTCTTTTGCAAGGTCAACAAATACAGCTGTGTTCCAATAACACTTTTTTGACATAAACAGGGGAGGAGCTGGATTTGACATTCTAGATGTAGACTGTGAACTCTAGCATTAAATCAATGATTAGACCCTGGCAATTGATTATCGACTGACTTACACAAAGTTAAAAAGAGATACGTCATTTTTTAGCTGGCTCTGCTCCCTCAGAGGGAAGCTCCTCTGTCTTATTGATGGAGGCACAGAGCAGATTAAACATGTAGCATTTACATAATCATTCTATTTTATTTTAAGTCTTATTGGGAAAATCTTATTCAAAAGTAACCCTTCAGTTCGCTTTTTGGCAATGTCCTTCACTTTACTATGTTGACCAATTATTGACCTGTATTTGGTGAGTATTGCTAACTCAATAAACTTCCCCCAGTCAGCTGCATATATCCCCAGGTTGCCCATAAAACACAAGCATTACCTGTCCCAGTTTCCGTAACAGTTACGGTGATCTGAAATAACATGAAAAGTCCAGAACGGTAGAGTTGGAAGACTTTGGTATTTACCATTTGAGAAATGCAACCATTTCTCAACTGAAAAATAAAGAGAAAGCATAATGAAAAAGTTAGGGATTTAGAAGTCTTTTAAAAAATAACAGCGTTTCAGCACAGTTACCAACTCCCTCCACTGCCTGGTAACTCCATTTCACAAACGTGTTGAGATGACCAAGAATTACATAAGGAGGAGGAGATGGGGGCAATTTTCATCAGCAGTTAAAACAAAGTAAGAATGTTGCTGGTAGATATTGCCGGTGTCCAGGTCCTCGCCCCGTCCCAGAAAGAATTCAGAGACAAGACACAGGGGTTAAGAAAGTAAAGTGAGGATTTATTAAGGGGTGGATAGTACATTGCCAAGGGGAGAGAGGGCAGGCTCAGGTGAGTGGCTGCCCTGAGGTTCTTTGGCAAGTTGGTTACATAGGGTGTAAAAATGAATGGGCAGAATATTCATTGGGGGAGGGAAGGGTTTGCGGTTGTGTTCCCTGATTTTTTTTTATCCCAACTCTACTTTCTTGAAGGGACGAGAGACTTTTGTCCTTACTTGGATTGGAAGTGTCATGGTTTCGGTGCATGATGGGTACTTCTAATCTGCAAGGCTGATTTTATTGAAATGAGGGCATAATGAGCAAAAGGTTACATTAGGACACTGGAGACTCCTGTCTTTTCTCACCTTTCTTTGTAGCCTCCAGGTCACTCATCACCTCAAAAGGTGTGATGACCACTTATTAGCCCAGAGGTTCCTGTTTTTCTTTTTCTGCCCAGGGACCCCTGGTGCTTACATGATGTGTGGCTTCCTGTGTTTGGCCTGTGCCCTTCTCTTTTGCCTAATTTGTACCATTTGGCCTGTGTCCCCCTTTCTGTGCTCATATCTAGCTACCGGTCTGCTCTAACAAGGAGGTAAAACGTCTAATTTACAGACTTCAGAGATATTCTCCTGGAAAACAGTGTAGATGGGAACAAATCAAAGAATGAAAATGGAACTGAATGATATTTTAAGATTAAGAAATTGAAATCATCTTGAGAGGCATTAAAAACAGGTGGAATGGAAGCACTCTTCAAACGGATAGCACCAAAACACTTTTTAAGGCAAATTGTTCATTTAAAATGAAGAAAAAATCAGCAGATCATCTTTCAGGAGTGACATCAGTGATTAGAGAAATCTAGATCCAGTTCTGTTTTAAAACAAAGTGTTTATTAATTCCACATTTAAAATGTGAGGGGCATATCAATTCATTGATCTTCAAAACTGACATATGACCTGAACACTATTAGCAGCTGCCTTATATGGATGAATGGACTGTGGGATATATGATCTGCCCAAGGTTACACAGTCAGGACGTGTGGCGCTCACTCGGCTTTCTGACACCAGAGTATGTGCTCCTCTGAATTAGCAATGATCATATCAGCAAGGGCAAAAAAGGGCAACTTTACTTTATCTATTTATAACACAATCAAATTAAAATGAAGTTATAAAAAGTAACCAGAAGGGCATTAATTGCTTTGGAATGAAGAGAAAGATATTTTCTGGTCATCCCTGAGTCAAAGAGAAAATGTAAAGTAAACCAACAAGGATCTAGATGTTATAAATGTTCAGGGAAAACACTTTGCAACAAAAAATTCTATGGTGTTAAGCTGTGGTTGAAGGAAAATGCAAAACACTGAATGTGCTTTTAACAAAAAGAAGCAACTAACTTTTTTTTTTGCAACGAACATTGTTTTAGACCACCAAAATAAACTAAAATTTTAGGGAAAAGAACTAATAAGATGACAACTAAAATAAATTATTTAGAAGCAAAAAGTAATATTAGGAAACAAAAAACAAAAGCAAAAGTCAGAGTAAGGCCAATAAAATAGATGAATCTTTTTATGAGCATGATTTAGGATAAAGAGGGAGAGCCAAGTTGTATAAGATTAGGTGCTAACAACTGAACATCCATTTGGAAGAAAATTTTATTTATTTTAGAACATAATTGAAAACTATGTTCCATTGATTAGGTAAAATTTTGGAATCTCAGAAGCATACTTAGCTACATGTACAGCACACTGGCAAGTGAGAACTTTTTCTAAGGCTGAGAACTCAGAATCATTGGGAACTTCGGTATTTCAAAAATACCACAAAGTCAACATTTAAATAACAGGCTTTAAAAATTCACTTCAAGAATAGAGACTGATTAATATTTATAATTAAATAAAGTTTTAATTTCACAGGAACAGGAAAAAGCAGAGGTAATTAAGAGTTTTCAAAAGAACAAATCGAAACTGATAACGAAAATATGAAAGTATGCTCAAACTCTAATAATGCAAATCAGAATAAATCTGTGACTATCGAAACAGCAAAACTTCTTTAACTTACATATCGTTGGCAGTAATTTGGAAAAATATAGTATTCTCAGATATTGCTGATAGGAAATTGAAGGCTTAAAAACTTTTTGAACAACAGTATGCTAATACTTTAAAAAATTAAAGCTATATACGGTTCTATTTATCATTTATCTACTGACTCAGGAAACCTGCTCCAAGGAATCTATTTCAGATACATAAAACCTCCCATATATAAAGATAGTTTTAGCAGGTTGTTTATTATTGCATTTCTAACACTGGGGTAGAGTGAAACATTACCTGAACGAACACCCATCACCTGAGTAAAATGATCGATTACATTACATTATAACCACATGGCAGAATACCGTGCTACTGATGTGAAAGACTGCCACTCACCCTTTCTTAGTCTGTAATCCCTATCTGAACAATACGTTTCTGTCCGTCTTAACCGAATATTGTTATTTACCTAAAGGATGTTCACCAAATGTGGTGAGTTTAGGACAATCAGAATTAAAATATAAACTGTGTGGATACAGATTTCACTTTCAAAGCCCAATGGGCATCCTCAAAGAGATGGACAGAATTATTTACTTCAGGTTACGACGCTCTAGATGGAGAAAGCAAATGATGGCTACGAAAGTCAACTTCAAATCTAAAGTAATAAAAGTAGATACTCGGAATTGCAGGTGTTTGCAAATGAACTTTTTTCAAAAGGACAATCCTAATTTGCATGGTGAGTCCATCAGGGATTCATTTATGTAAAAGGATGATTAATGATTTCCCCCAAAGAAAGATCAGAGAGGTCACCTAAACAGCATTTAAAACAAGGAAGCCAATCAATAAAATCTTTCAAATTCTAAAAATTCTATTAATATGTAGGTGGCTAGCAATTGCCTTGGCCTAGAGAATGAGTTACACATGGCATTGTCTCCTCATTCCTCACCTCACTTAGCTGCAACCTCCATTATTTACAGAATGAAGATAATGTTGTTCAGTCCCCTTTGTAAATGGAGTCAAAGAAAGAATAAAAATGAAAGTGAACAAGAACCCTTTTTTAGAGTAAAGATTATGATCCGTACCTGTGCAACAAATTGTTCACATATTTCATTGCTGGCTTTCTCACAATTCCCAGAGGAAGGAAATTCTCTGCACACCTGGATTTGGGCTCTGCCTTGCACGGGTTGACCAAAGGTATACCTAGAGGGAGAAAGTGTACTCGTGGTTACCGATGAACACTACCCTGGTCATATTTGATGGTCTCTTCTTCAGAAATCATATGTGGAATCTTTAAACTGTGACTACTCCAGCGATCAAATTCAATTAGGAACCCTCATCTGTTGGCTCTACCGTCTCACTGAATTTAGGTTAAATTAGCCATTTGATCTCTTAGGGGGAATCAGCTGCTTTAAAAAAAAAAATCCAACTCAAGGTAATATAAAATCTAAATTCTCAGTGAATAGGACTTACTGGTTAAGTTGAGTTTTAAAATTTTTCTATGCATATTTTATTCATTTTTTTTGAAGTTTGGTCGATTTACAATGTTAGTTTCAGGTGTACAGCGAAGTGATTCAGTTATACATAGACATACATATATATATTTTCACTTTCTTTTTCATTACGGCTCATTACAAGAAAGCGAATATAGTTCCTTGTGCTACACAGTAGGTCCTTTTTGTTTAAAAGAATAATAATTTAATCTGATAGAAATATTATAAAAATTATTTGCAGACCTTGTTTTCTTTAGCAGAAAATATACATGCAGATAAATAAAACTTGGATAGATAAACAGCAAATTCGTATTGTATGGCATAGGGAACTATATTCAATATTTTGTAGTAACCTATGGTGAAAAAGAATATGAAAAGGAATACCTGTATGTTCACGTATGACTGAAGCACTGTGCTGTACACCAGACATTGACACAACATTGTAAACTGACTATACCTCAATAAAAATATATTAAAAAAAACATGGATTACTCAGGCTTATGAAGTACTTACTTCTAGATCAATATTTTAAAAATTCTCACTTCATCACTCAATAAATATAAGAAGATTGGCATATGCTGGATATGCTTTGATCAAAAGTATAATGTCTTTGGGGTAAGGTTAAATAGATAGTTCATTTTTTCCTAAGACACACAAAAACCTACAACACAAGGTTTTTTAAAGGTTCAGTCAAAGGCAAATTTACAGTTGATGGTTTGAATTTTTTGGTTATTTGAAGATTCTTTCTACTAGGAGTTAAAAAAACTGACACATGTGAAATTTGTATATAGTAAAACTGAATATCATTAAATTTATCAATCCTAATATTTTTTTCTAATTGTTAGACGCTGTTATTTACATACAGCATCTCATTTATTTTTCCCAGTGACTCTGAGTTGTAGGTGTGTTATTTTGTTTTACAGATTGATAAACTGGGATCAAGGAACTCACTTCTCCACATTGTAATTGATGAAATTAAAATTCAAACTCAGATCTTCCTCACTCCACAATTTGTGCTCTTTCCATTCTACTAACTTGTTTCTTTCTCTATTTAAAAATTCTTAATGCTGCTGAGATTCCACCAACCCGAATCACTAAAATTATCTGTCAGCTTGAAATATCGATTACATGTAAAATAGAGGCAAAGCTGAGGTCAGGCCACGAATGTGACACCTGAACATCTCATTTATTTTTTCTTATTGCCTTCTACTTATAAAACAAAGCTTATCCTAATATTATCTACAGGTTAACACATGGCCTTGAAATATGTATCTTAACATTTTCATAAAGGTCAAGACAAACATTCTTCTTTTGTAATTTGAAAAGCTTATGGTGGATACTGAGACAGGTCATTAAAATGCCTCTGCCCATAGGCAATTTTCTTCCTTCTTAAAAGCTTAATTCATCTCTGAAGGGGTTAGCTAAAATATTGTTGTTTTCTCTGGCTGTTCCCTGCTAAGGCCCAAGGAATACTTAAGAAACTATTCACAGACACACTATTACACAACTTGGGATGGGCAGTGCATTCACTGATGTTAACCTCTGGACACAATGATTTCATTCATCGTGTTCTCACAGGCTGCCCAGAAATAACCTTGGAGCAAGCACGGCTCCCCTGCAACTGCCTGGGCCGACTGCGGGATGTTATTGTTGCTGCTGCTGACATACTATTTAATGTCAGACCTGAGCGATACAGAACGTTAAGGAAGTTTCAGAAAGTCCCAATTCCATAGCAACATTTAGCCTGGAGGTCTTTTAGGAAGGCCATACTTGATAAATATTTTGGCTCCCCCAATAATAACGTGTTGCGGTTTTTTAGCCCACCATTCAGCAGATAAATTATACGTTAGTTCCATTGACAGTTCTGGCTTTCTGTAGGACTTTTCTAGCGAAGCTGGTGTGGGGTCCTGGAAGTCCTCAAGCTTACATTGATTATCCCATTACTCTGAACACAGATAATCTACAATCTCTAATATGTCACATGTATGACATTCTGACATGCACTCAGTACTCTTCACTGAAACTCAGACAAATATTATGATTATTTTCCTAGAGTCCAAAGAACATTTTAAACACTAATTTAAGATAAAAGGTTAGAAACTGGTCTCCAGGATTCTTCGTGGCATCTTCAGCACCATCCCCCAAATCTACTGGACAGCCCTTTATCAAAGTGTCTTTAATACACTATGGAAAATACTCATGTTATCAATTCCATTAAATTTTCATGTTATCAATTAAATAGTGTTTAACAAACAAGCAAATATTAATATTTTAATCTTTTATATAAAATATAACCGAGGTCTGAGGAGAGAGAATAGCTCTGAAGTTAAATAACCGAGTCTAAGTCCTAGTTCTGCCATAAAAATCTCCATTTATGTTGATTAGTTATTTCAGTTCTCTCTCATTATCTTTCTTTATAAAATAAAGATGGTAATAGCTCCTATCTCCTAGTGATGTGATGAAAATATAATAAATGTAATGCTTAGTACAGTAATTGGCATTAAGTATTAGCTCTTTTTTTTACTAGAATTAGCAATTTGAGAAAAGGCATCACAACTTAAAAAAAAAAGGTAAAAGGCATTCAAATAACTTCCCCAAAAGAGAATCAAAATTTCTCAAATCATATAGGAATTTTTTTTACATTAAGAGGATTCAAATTAGTTTAAAGTAAATTGATAAAATGCCTTTTTCCCACTAGGACATTTTCAAAATTTCTTTTCTTTTTTTTAAATGGAAACATCCAATGATAGTGAAGATTCAATGAGGGGGATATTTTTGTATTTGCTGCTGGGATCTTATATTGGCACAATATGTTTAGTGAATAACAAGGCGGTCAAAAGACTAAAGGAAATGTTATACATTTTATCACGGTAATTCCAATTCTGGAATTTTTTTTAAGTAAATGATTTTTAATTCAAAAGCTACTTTTTATACATTTATGCATGATGACATTACTAGAACATTATTTATTACTGGGAAAACAAAATCAAGCAGGCTACGTGTTACACAATAGAAGAATAGTTAAGTAAATGTGATATAGCCACATAGAGACATGTTATGCAGCAAGAAATTGGAACTCATGAAAAGGCTGGCACTCTATGGAGACACATTTTCTTAATTATAGTGGGTAGAAAAGTATGATTTTAATTGTGGAAAATATTCATGAAAGACCAGAGGAAAATAAATCGCAACGTTATTGGCAGTTGATAGAATTAGTTATAGGTAATTTCTCATGTTTTTCTTTATATTTTTCAAATATTCTGCAATGGTTGATCTCATGTTTCATTCTCTCTGAGCCTTGTATTGACCTGTGGAGTCAAATCTCTCAAATAAATACTTACTTAGCACATGCAGCCACTTGGAATTCATCATCTGAAATAGTTACTGTTTTTGGTGCACTGACCTTAACCTCAAACTTGGGCAACACTGGAAATAAAGAGAAGTATATTTCAGCCTCCACAATTGTCGGTGAGCAAAAATGACTGTGATCCTGTAGCTAAGTAAGCTTCCACGCACAACTCTGTCCCGTGTCTGTGTCTGTATAGACCACGTTTCAATTGCCCCAAGTTCTGTGTGGCACCTGTGAGTGATGGCGTCTCATTACTGATTAGTTCTTCCCCTTTCCTTTCTCTTCCCTTTTCTGAGAACTTCACGTTTGGTTTGCTGTAATCCTTTAGATCCTTTCTAGAAAAGCATCTGGATTCTAGAAAATGAGATATTTCCTCGGGAGGAAAGGAAAGGGTCAGAATCAGAACAGGGGCAAGGGGTGTGGAGCAAGAAGGAAGAGACGAGAAAACATAGACGGTCAAGAAAGGAGGATGGCTGAAGACTGAATCAAACCTAATGCATTTTTGTCTCATTCTAGCATGAAAGTTGCTTTGTTGAAAAAGACCAAAGTCCTTTGACCTCACCATTCATAGAAGACAACAGCCACAAGTAGCAATTGGTTACCATGTCTATTGACAGTAAACTGGTGTGTCAACGTCTTTCCTGATTTTCTGTGCACAATGATAGAATAATCTCCAAACATTGGTTCTGAAATCAACTGGAATGAGAGTTCAGTAATATTGTGAAAAGAAGTCACATTGTGCCATTGAAAAATCCTGTTGTTTTGAGGATCCTAGAAAATAAAGAAATAAGAAATAAAAACAGAGGTCATGTGAGAGCATTAGCTTTTCCTTTTTGTTTGTTTGTTTTGTATTTTGGCTTTTTAACGTTTTTTTTTATTTTTTGGGGGGAGATAGTCAGGTTTTTACTTATTTACTTATTATTTTAATGGAGGTACTGGGGACTGAACCCAGGACCTCATGCATGTTAAACATGCACTCTACCACTGAGCTATACCCTCCCCACTAGCTTTTCCTTTTTCATTTGAGGTGCTTTATGTAGTTATTAGAAGTAAACAAATCTCCATCATTTTATTGCACTAATTATTAGAAGTAAACAAATCTCTATCATTCTATTGCACTAATATCTCAAATTGCAAAAACAATATGGCTTCCTCAGGCATTCAAATTTAATCTTACAGTATATCTCTCTTAAGCCCAGGAAGATAAGGAAAAAAATGATCTGTAACTAATGATTTTGATTTTGATCTTTCTGAACCAAAGTTGTGTAAAGAATTTTAAACTCAGTTTGTGTGATCCGGAGTAACGCTCTTCAAAGGAGGTGGCGCCCTACGGACAGGTGCACAAGGAGATACTTATCTTAACAAATGCTTGTGAAGATTGTCACTGGTTTGTATTTGGTCTCTAAGTTGATCATGAGTTACACACTGCATGCAAGAGCTATTAAGTGGAATTTCCACAAGACAGGATCGATAATGCCGCTGTTTCTCCTTTATTTGCTTTTAGCTTTTAACATATTCTAGCTTATGTGCACCTGGTCCAATAATTGTACTGATATCATCTACCCATGTTTAAAGAAATCCCGATAAAAAGATTTCTACGAGGAAACAAAAACATCATTCACTTCTCATTTTTTTTTTCTTTTTGCTTTCCTCTACCGTGAAGTCTAGAAAGCTAAATTAAGTTTTTAGTCTTCTTTTCCGTACAGATTGCCCATGTGACCTAGGGCCGGCCAGTTAAATGTAAGTAGAAGTCACTAGGTGGAAACTGTTTCCAAAAGAATCAGACTCAGTTGCCACTGAAAATAAAGCAATGCATTGAGGGTGGCGGAGAGGTTAAGTGGAAGAAGCCTGGGTCCGTGGTAATAGGCTGCTGCTGTCCTCACCCTGAAGTGTCTGCCCTGAGACACAGTAGTGTGTGAGGACAGTAAACCCTTCACTCATTGAAACCAACACTAGTTAGGGTTTCTGTTGCTTTTAATGCAACACAACACTAGAGGAATTAAGATGTGAAGGGAATAAAATTTGTGAATCACTAACAGTGCAGAAACATGAAAGTGATTGACCCGATACTCATCCTACCAGCAGGACGAGTGTTTGTCACCCACATGACAAAGTCAAAGCCATTCAAATAATAAGACTATGTGAACCGTGGATTTACACACATAATTATCAAGGATGTACCTAGATCTCAGTGTATTAACCTCCAGAAGTAGTTAATAGTAACTGTACGTGTTATGTGTAGAGATTAAACCACGTATGTTGGGCTTTATCGATACGATTCATTTTCTGACAGGCTTAAGAGGTTAAATAAGTTTGAAAGCCACACAGCGCTGCACTAGGGGTTTGAACCAGTAGGAGAAACTATTTCTGAAAGCAGAATCCATTTTATAATAATATCGAGAGCTTCTAAATTTTTACATGTTTATGGTTTCTGTTTTCTTTAAACAAGACAGGGCTAAATTAAAATTGAGAAAGACCAGCAGCCAAAATCAAGCAATTTTATTTTACTTATTTTATTTTTAAAATTTTGTTGGGGGGATAGGTAATTAAGTTTATTTATTTATTTTAATGACGGGCTGGGGGATTGAACCCAGGGCCTCGCACATGCTAGCATGAACTCTACCACTAAGCTATACTCTCCCCACCAAATCAAGCAATTTTAAACCCAAATCTCCCTTAGAAAGAGCCCAATCTTTTGTTTTCCATGAAAACCCAAGTTCCTGCATTTGCCCCACAGTCTGCGCGCACAGCAGCCGCCCTCTGTTAAATTTTCATCGGATGCCTTAAGCTGAGTACGTAAGTACAGATTTTTTCTTCCCTCTTATCTTGGTTATCTTAATTTCTAGCTGTGCATAGTGAAAACTAGACACACGTCACTATTTATCTGACTATTTTAAGTAATGGGTGTGACAAAGCAGATCTCTTACCTGAAGTGTGATCAAAGGATACTGAAAGAAGAAAAAAAATGCAAGTTAATATTTTAATAGTTCATTCTTTTTTGTCAGATGTTGTATTCTAAAGATTATCTGACTTCAACGTTGACTTATTCCTCACTTTGCCAGAGGGCAAAGTTTCTAGAACCAAAGATGCCAAGAACACGCCAAATGTGAAAGAGACCCCGGGCCTCCTCCGGGAAGTGCAAAGCACAGCACGTTCCGCGTGAGCCTGTTTTTCCCCTAATACGATGAAAAGACCTAAAGACGTATAAGTCAGTTCACTACACAGGAAAGTTTTAGGTTTACATTTGACGATTGTCTTTGAAACTATATTTTACAGTTCTGCATGTTAGAACCTATTTCCACACTTATGGAAAGCTTCCTGACGACACTGTCTATAGCAATGGATTTATTTAATTTGCTTCAATTTCATTGTGTCATTGAAATGACCGAACTCACCAAATCCTCAGTAGGTATGAAATTGGTATTCAGTGTCACGATGCGAACTTTAACTAAAAGAAAAGAGAAGAAAGGACAATATTTTTTCCTTGTTATTTCTCTCCCAAGGTATGATTGCTTGTAAATAGACATAAAAATTAATTACCTTTCTGTCACAGAATGCTGCCCCCTCCTCCTCTCGCTCTGAGTTAACCCTTTAAGACTGGAGGCTCTTGTGCACATTTGTAATTCCTCTGCTGATGACACTCTGGTGTCACCAAAGCTGACACTAGCTGCTACCACTACTGGAAACTCTTACTCTAATGACCCACAGGGATATCTCAAAAATTGGTGGCAGAATTAGTCATAGAAGGACAAATGCGAAATACACGTGGTAAGAGTTACATGCAATTTTCCTGGAAGAATATACTGAGATTTGCAAACATTAAGTCAATTTTTAGCAGAATTCCAGAAAAACCATGTTAGCTACTTTTGTATATATAACTGTCATCATAGCACTTTAATGAGTCCAGAAGAGAAAATGCAGCAAAAACATCTCACTCGAAGAATTCTGTTTTTGTTCATTTCTTTTCAGTCAATTATACAAATACATAGTATTAGTCAGAAGGAAGTGTATGGATACTCTTATCCAACCTCTAATTTTATACCTGAGAAAACTGAAGATCTCAGAGATGAGAATTTACTTGGAAAAAGCCAGTCATTAATTAACGAAGCCAAGACGAAATCTATATCCTTCTGAATCCTAGTTTGGCGTTCTTTCTGCTCCTTTCTACTTGCACCAATAAAAAAATCAAATAAAAGTGCTCTGCTTAGGTGATCAGGCTTCTGATCACTTCTACTGGCATAAATAATAATAATAAAGATAATGATAAATATCCCTTAAGGGCTCCTTCCTGTGTGCTAGGTACAACTGCACATTGACTGATTATTTTCTTCTCACAAGAGTTCTACAAGTGAGACACTTTTACTGTCTCCATTCTATCGGTGAAAAAATTGAGTCTAAATAGAAATTTAATTTGCATGTCCAGCTGGTAAATTGTGGAGCTGTTGAATTATGTGGGCCTGTCATGGGAATTTATAAACAGTGACACGGCATGCAGAATTGTAAGAGACGAAGCATTTTTACTGGAGTTGGAGGGCACGGTTTCATAACTGACCTGGACAACCAGTCAGAATTCTAGGAATTCTTGCTCCTGTGACATTAAGGTGGAATTTAAAACCATGTGTTTGGGTTTAACTTGAATCATGTGTTTGGATTGCTCGGAATGGGAAGAATGGGTCTCTCAAGTCCACGATATGAAGGAAACATAAATATTGACTCACCATCCTCTCCAGCTTTATAGATGGGCTTATCTGTCTGCACAAAGGTTACTGTCTCTTCCGAAGAGATGGCTACAGCTCTCCTCTCAAAGATTTTAAGAGTGTCTCCCTTTGCCAACAATGTCACGAAAGCCAGCTGCTCCGAGGACTTCTGAGAAACCTGTTTATGTTGAAGAACAGAGAAAAGGAAAATTATTATTAGACATTAAGATGGTAAATTATGTCTTAATTTACTCTCAACCTGTGAGAGTCTTGTAAACTCATAATTTCTTAATGAGAGACTCTGTGATTGCTTGTCACAATTCACAATAATAAACTTATTTTTGTCTTCTTGTCTGTTGTTTTTTATGTTCCTCTGAGTCCCAGTCCTGCTTCCTTTTACTTAGTTTCCTGTCCTCATATTACTAAATAGTTCTACCATCTAAAAGGCAGGAATTACATCTTATTACCATTCTCTGTAATAGAAGAGTGGAGTAGTTCACAGGTTTTGTTGTATACGTAACTTTTCCTTCTACTTGCCTCTCAAGAATTCTCCCATGTTCCTCCCTGATTTATCCCAAATCAAGATTTGTTATTGCTCTAAAAATAATATTTAAGCAGTAATTTCATTTTTTTCTACCTGAAGTTCTGAAATGTCAAACTCAGCGCCTCACCTCAAAATTTGCACAAGTGTAGAAGTTATCTTCTTCCACAGACTGGTCAAAAATAGTGGTATTGGATCCACCATATTCCAAGACGACACTCAAGGATACAGATTCATTGAGGTTTAAAAGGTGGAGACAAGCTTGCTCTGGAGAATGACTTTGCATCACAGAGGAGACCCATAGGATATATTGCCTGTGCAAAGAAAGTAATCAGTCAACTCTCTAAACGAGTGGAGGAGAAACGCAGAACACGCAGGAAAGGCAATTTTGGCCCATCGACATATTCCTGAAACCTGTGCATTTTTCATAGTATTGCAATAACCTTGAGAAGCAGAGAGAGAGGTAGCTTAAGAAAAAACATGTCAGACCCCTGCCTCCACTTGTTTAAAATTTACAAGGTAAACCAGCACTCAGTCTCAGGAGTTGAAATGGTGCCCTATAATCAAATTTTAGCACAGAACATATTTAAAAAGGTCACTTCGCCAGTACTTAAATGAATAGAAAGTATCATATTTCCTTACGGTTTCAAAGCCACAGAGACAGTAAAATGAAGCAAAAGGGTGCTCAGAAAAATGGTGGGCACCATTTTGCCCCAATGCCCGAATGATGAAGACTCCAAGGTAAATATGCCTTCTCCCTCTTTCTCTCTGTCTTCCTTTCTTTTTAGAAGTCAGCTGTCTCAGCTCTTTCCTGTCTTCCTCTCCTTCTACTCTGCCTCTGTCTGTGTACTGTTGCTTTTATACAGTACCCACGATGAAGGATCAGTTACATTTTGGAGCGCGCGTCAGAGACCCATTGATCACATTTGATCACCTCTCCCATTACTTCTTGGTGGAGGGGGTCGGTGTCACCTTATGTACAACTTCCTTCTTAAGTTCACTGGATGCTGATCCGTGTTTGGAATCAGCAGCACAGGTTGGACAGGAAGAAGGAGGAAAACAAAGAAAGCGCTTGTGTGACATGGAGGATGTCGTTAATTTAATTTAATGCCCCACTCACAGGGCTGGCTGCGGCGTCTAAAGCATTAAGTATGTGGGAATTAGCACTGGGAAGGAAATACCTCTCCAAAGGTAGGGACTTGCTGTCCTCGTTCCATGTCCTCAAAGGTAAATTTTCCAGGCTTCTGAGAGAAGTAGTGTATCTGATGTTGCCCAAACCCAGATGCAGTGGGGTATCTCAATATGGGCTCATTTTACAGATAATTGAAAGTATTATTTTTCCATGATTTTGTAATACAGAATATTGGGGGTCATGGTGGGCTGGTGTGTGGGCGGTAAAAAAATTTACGAGAGACAAAGAAAAGTTTAAGAAACAAAGAAAAAGTTTAACAGATATGGTGTTATAGACAACAGTGGGCCACCTGGATGAGAGGGACCTGTGTGAGCACGAGGGCCGCCTGCTGAGGTCTTTTATGGGAAGGGGTTGGTGAGCAGAGGGGCTGTATGATCAGCTTGTGCCCAAGTTTTTGATTGGTTATGGGTGAGGTAAGAGAGTTAGGGTCCATGAAGAGACAGTGGGATTTATGACTCCAATAAGGAGGAAACACTGGGCCGAGACGAGGCAGCCTGAGTGATTGTGAGGCTAGCCACTTCCCTAGGGCCATTAATTCTGCCAGAGCAAACACACGTCAGAAAAGCGTGTACTTTGGTTTTTTTTGATGGATTGCAGGCGGAAACCTGAGAGCCCAGGGATGGGGGGTCACGGGGCCTCGGCAGACACCAGGTGGCCCCGTACAGAATACATTTGAAATATCGATATATGTTCAACATTTACTACGATTTTCTTAGTGAGGTTTTCTTTACAATACCCAATACCCTTTTCTTCCTAAAAAAAATGAAAGAAAAGGTGATATGTGTCAGTGTATACACACACTAGTCACTTCTTGACAAAAAAAAAAGCTTTATCATCATTTGAATTGCAAAACATTTCTGCAAGGAAGAGGAACCACATCAGGGGACCTGGCAACCTCCTGACAGAGTCTTTAGTGTGTTAATTCTCCCATTTGGATTTTTAAAAACACATCTTTCTATTTCAAGTATTGATGGTGTTAATGCATCTGACTTGAAGAATGATGTATTGGGTAATGAAAGATCTGAGCAGGTTTTGATCTTTTAGAAATAGGCGTGCAACACTGCAAGATAAAATACAAAGGAAAGAACAACAAAACCAACCATAAGCGGTGAGGAGGTGCGATGGAACCCCAGGGCCCTGGGGCACGTGAGAACGGGGTCCGCTCTTGACCACATTCCCAATTCCAACGCAGAACTCCGTGCGTGAAACGTCTTAGCAGAACTGAGCCATCTCTCCTTTCCCCATTTCAAGTTGGGACTTTTGTTTTCAGTCTGGCTTTCCTCTGACCCTGCCTGGGAGGCCAGTTCCCTTAAAATCTCTGCTGGAAGGCTAATCCTCCACTGCGGACCTGCGTTGCCGCTTTGAACCTTTAATTTCTTTTCACTAGAACCTCAGATTGTTAGTCCCCGTTTCTGACTAACACCCTTCCCTCTGCTGGCCCTTAGGCTTGCTATTAGAACCACTGTCTGCACTCCATTCCTCACGCTCGTAAGTCGCTAGTTTCCAAAACAAGTTCACCAGCTTCTACTCATCAGTACTCAAGACAAACAGCACCAGGCAGACTGTTTATAACTCAAAGCAACGGATTCTTTATTCCCGAGGCTAATAAACCTAACATAGTGAAACTTCTCTAAAATATTTGCGTTTTTTTCAACTGCAAAAATTTCGTGCTGTTCATCTAAACGTTAATCAGGGCAAGTTATTGTTAATATATATATTTTGCACCACCTTTTAAACCACCTTGGGAACTGGACTGTTTTTATGATATCTCGTTCCTCAAACATAATTTTATCTGATGAACCTACCCCCCAAATTTTATCTGATTAACATGGTTAATGGACCCTCATTCCAGAAAATTCAGATAGGAATCCAGCCGTATCTAGAGTACTTGCTAGGCCTCAGCAGTAATTCTAGGTTCTAGAGATAACAAGATGCATAAGACACAGTCATCTAAAGGAGTTTACTTCCTAGAGAAAGGGACGAGAGGAAAGGGGGAGGGAGGATGGGAGAGGGTAGGGGGACAGGGAGTCGGGGGTGGGTGAGGATGAAGGAAGGGAGGACCACCCATTGAAGAGGGAGGGTATTTACTGAGTTCTTAGTAACTAACAGGCAGTGTGATAAGTGCTGGTGCTGACAGTATCTTATTTAATCCTCAGAAAATACAATTTTAAATGTATTGTTTATTCTTATTTTACCAATAGGAAAAATACAGTATCAGAAAAAAATTATTATTTTTATAGGCTCACCCAGACAGTAAGTGATGGGACAGAAACTTAAACTCTTTTTCAGGGTTCCTGAGAACACCTTGAACTTCTAGTTCACCTCTCTAAGATGCTTAAGTCAACAAGACAAATAGGACGATTGCCAAGATCAGTAAAGCATAGGCAGTTAACTGTGTTTTAAAATAAACAAAGCTGTTCAGTTCCTGGTGTTGCAATCTATTGAAAAGGAGATCACCTTCTCCTCTGAAAGGAACAGCCTGCTTGATACGTGAAATTGCCCTCCTTGTTCTCAGAAGTTTGTCTTCTGCATCACTGGCTGGTTGTTAGAGTTGCCAAGAAATTTCTAATCACACCTTGCCCACCTGTAGATGAGCGATTAAGAATAAAAGTAATGGGGGCAGAAACAGATGGACAGTCAGGAGTCCAGTGAATACGGATGCTGTGAGCTGCATTTATGGAGCTATATGTTTTCAATTTTCCAAATCAAGTTCATCAGTGTCCAAGAGAGGGTTTTACCCTTCATCGTTTAGATCAGGTTTTAACCCTTCCATTTGCAAATGGCTGTCGCACCAAATGCTACCACCCGCATGGTCACACAGCTTCAGGTCCACACCTTTTTTCTTTACTAGAGAAAATATAAAAGTCTTGAGATGAGGAGGGGGAATGAGGTGTAAAAATGATCGAAATCTAATGCAGTATTCTTACTTATGTAATTCATCACTGAATCCACCACCTGTCTGGAAATGTCTGCTACCGTCCTTTGGAGAAACACGGACTTCACAAAACATTTAGACTCCAGCTATAGCCATCCCTTAAACATGGAGATTTAGTCATTGGCTCAAAAAATATTCATTTATATGTGTTTTAGGTCCTATGGTTAGAAACAAAGAAAAATAAGATATGATTTATTTTCTTCAAGAATATATTGATATCATTGGAGAGTCAAAGACAAAAACCCACTGCAGACCGTGTAGATGTGGTCATAGAGAAGCACTCATTTTAGGAAGTTTTCTGCTCGGAGGAAGGACAGGATCAAGGAGAATTCCACTAAGGGGGGGGGGTCACTTGAGAATCCTCAGGTTTTTAATTTTATGGTTATCTAAGAATCAGAAGCCTTACTCGGATCTTGTGCTCCGTACCCCGGATGGCTGAGACGCTTTAACTTGAAAAGGCCGAATGATACAGCCATGAATAAAACCTGGAAGACACGAGGATATGAAACTGTGGGGCCAACACATTCATAAAAAAATACAAACAATTAAGTAAACAGCCCATGATTCAGCTAAAGGGAACACCCGACTGGCTCTCTGAAATGAACCCACAAGGACATCGGGGCGCGTTTTACTGGTCAGGTTTCATTATCCCGGGTCTGGGCTTCGTGATCTATTTCAGGGACTAACACAGTTTTGTTGCTGGTAGTTGTCTGTGTTGTACTTGGCTCTTTGTATCCTCTCCAGAGTCCCAGGTGCCACTGCACGGCCATGATCGCATCTCACGGCTCAACAACTCACAGCAGCAGCGTGAGAGGCTCTAGTCCGCCTACAAACAACGTTCTCTGGGAAATCTCCTGATTTACAGAATTTCAGCCATGGTGATGGTCTGGGTGTCACAGATTACTGTCCTGTGACTTGAATTCACCTGCCTTTAACCAAAAGCAAGGGGTTAAGATAGAAAAAAACATCCCTGAGAGCTCTTAGCTGGTGTTCTCTGCTGAACATCATAATTTCACAGAACACAAATATTACACAAAGTCACCCTGGGACCGTGGTGGAGTCAGGCAAAAACAAGGCCACTCATTAATCGTCTCTAAGAACAGACAAGAATCTGAACACTGTCGGACTACAAAAATTGCCAAATATGTCCCTCTCCCCGCTCACATCAGTGACTGCATCTTCTTTCCCATTTACAACTTAAGTCTTAGAGTGTTATTCCTGCCTCTGCACTAAAACTATTAAGAAAACTTCAGCAATACAAGTAAAAGGAATAAAAAAAAATACTCGAAATTATCTGATACCACAGGAGGAAGGAGACACAGGCAGGTATCAGGAAGGCCCACACCTTCCGGGGCCCTCTTCCTGTCTCTAGACTCTTCCGTCTCTAGAACATGAACCACAAGATGTGTGTGTGATATTTCAGTTTCTGGGAAGTCAAGCACAAGTTTGTTAAGAGATCTTTTATCCCCCGCTGTCACATAGCCAAAACCTGCCTGGGAAACCAGGTGAATCGTGCAGAGCATCAGTCTATGCATTTCCATCAAGAAATATAGTTAAGCTGACATGAGGCACACGCCAGTGGCTCTGGCACATACAGCCTCGCCTCAGGGATAGCTGACTGGTTCATTCATGCCTGTCCTGCCCGTGTATCCAGGTGCCCCCTGGAGACAATGACAGAATCACCACAAAAACAGCTGTAAGTTTACACTGTCCCTCGGCAATATTCAATAACCCAGTGAACCAAATGCTAGTTTCTGACAGCATCCAATCCAGAGCAAGCCCCACTTTCTTGAATTCTCCCTCAGGTCTCCCAGCACAGGGCCCTCCCTGATGCCTCCCTCCTGACCTGCTCTGCCATGTGGGAAGGTGTTGACTTATAGCTGAGCTGGACCAGGAAAGCGGTAGCCTTATCTCTGGGGACCCTTGGTTGTCAAGCTTTGACTCTTGGCTAAAAAAGGGCAGTGGGATTCATCGTGTGCATTCAAAGTCTGTGACCCTTGGGCCAGTTGGCTGTTGGATGGTTTCCAACTGGCACAACCAGTCAGACAGCCTGACTTGACAACGTGACTAGTGGGGAGTAAGAAACCACATGGGAACTTCCTTCTTGAGCTTTCCCAGTGATGGTTCCTTGCACAGATCTTGGTAGTTTGTTTCAGAGACAGAACACAGAGCAAGTGTGAGGAAGAAACTTGGTGCTTGCCCCTGGAAGCCTCTAGCAACCCGAGTGTCTGCCTGTGTTCTCTTTCTCTTGCTGCACTGTATCTGTTCCCTTGACTAAATATTCCTTAGTATATAACTTTGCAGTAGCCAGCCTGCTTTTTTTTTTTTTTTTTTGCCTACAGCAGCTTCGTTTTTTCCCGATAAAAGTCTTTCATTTTGAAAACACTCAATATCACTAATTATTAGAGAAATGCAAATCAAAACTACAATGAGGTATCACCTCACACCAGTCAGAATGGCCATCATTCAAAAGTCCACAAATGACAAATGCTGGAGAGGCTGTGGAGAAAAGGAAGCCCTCCCACACTGCTGGTGGGAATGCAGTTTGGTGCAGCCAATGTGGAAAACTGTATGGAGATTCCTCAAAAGACTAGGAATAGATTTACCATATGACCCATATATGCCCGCTCCTGGGCATGTATCCAGAAGGAACCCTACTTCAAAAAGACACTTGCACCCCAATGTTCATAGCAGCACTATTTACAGTAGCCAAGACATGGAAACAGCCTAAATGTCCATCAACAGATGACTGGATAAAGAAGATGTGGTATATTTATACAATGGAATACTATCCAGCCTTAAGAATGACAACATAACGCCATTTGCAGCAACAAGGATGTCCCTGGAGAATGTCATTCTAAGTGAAGTAAGCCAGAAAGAGAAAGAAAAATACCATATGAGATCACTCATATGTCGAATCTAAAAAAAAAAAAAAAAAAAAAGAACATAAATACAAAACAGAAACAGACTCAGACTCATAGACATAGAATACAAACTTGTGGTTGCCAAGGGGATAGACTGGGAGTTCAAAATTTGTAGATAGTGACAGGCATATGTGGAACAGATAAACAAGATTATACTGTATAGCACAGGGAAATATATACAAGATCTTGTGGTAGCTCACAGCAAAAAAAAAAATGTGACAATGAATATATGTATGTTCATGTATAACTGAAAAATTGTACTCTACACTGGAATTTGACACAACATTGTAAAATGACTAAAACTCAATACAAAATGTTTAAAAAAAAGTCCTTGGAGCGCCTTTCTCTCTGCTAGATTGGATACTGTCTGATTGGAATCAATTTTTGCTCAAATAAACTCTTAACATTTTTAATATTCCTCAATTTTTCTTTTAGCAGTGACAATAATAGAAGGCTAACTGTGAAGTTTGATTAGATCCTGGACTGAGGAGGGAAAGGGTTCTAAAAGACATCTTGGGTGAGTAAAAAAGACATTTGAGGAAAATTCGGATAGAAAATATATCTTAGAATATATATTAAATTATTTTTAAGTTTCTTAGATGTATTTATGTGTGCAACTTACTTTCAAAGCATTCAGAAAAAAGATAATAGAAATCAATAGAGCGAGGTAAAGAATACATGAGGAAAATGTAATAATTGTTGGATCTAGGTGAGGAAAACGCTGGCATTGAACGAACTAGAACCTTTTTGTAAATGTGAATCCTCCCATAACTGGGCTTTTACGATTGCAGTTGTACATTATAGACACAAGGTGGCGATAGACACACATTTGAATTTGTATAAGACACTCCGGTGAAAGGAGTGGTCAGGAAGGAAAAAAAAAAAAAAAAAAAAAAAAATTCTTGACCTAACATCCTCAAAGGCTACTCTAGGAGGAGCAATGTGTGAAAATCCTGGAAGGCAAAAACCACTGTGAAAATTCACACTACAGCTGGGTAGTTAATATTCAAGTAGGCACGCTGCAAAGTGTTAGAAATTCAAGTAGGAAGCAGCAAGGACGGCCCCTTGCTTCAGGAAGAAACCTCGCTTCCAGTCCTGGCCTCACCAGTGTCTAATTCTGTGACCTTACTCAGGGCGATTATGAGTAGCTCTCGAGTGTAAAATGAGGAAACTATCTGAACAAAAACTTGGAAAGCAATTTCAGCCGGAGTTGGAATTCCATTTAGAGGTCATGCGTATTAGCGGGTTTGGCTGGGAAATTCTTAGCCATGCCAGCAGTCACCTGAAGTAGAACGTTGAAAATTTCCCACGAAGCACAAAGGATAAATACAGAACACACTCTGATTCTGCAGCGTCCCAATGTTTATTTTGAAAGGACCTTAAGGGATTGTTTTGAGAAACCACAATTTGCTTCCTGTACATGTGTGATCATCTTTGGGTTCTGGCCCCATTAGTGGGTCACCTTCTAAATGTTGACAAATCATTCTATGCTGCTTGTATTTTATTTGAAAAGTGGTTCTTCTGGAAAAAGTGCTCTTGGAACTCAGCCATCCTGCCAAGATTCCAGGCAATCAACAGCCATATGTATGTGAGAAAGGCTTTGAAGTAACTCCAGCTCCTGTCACCATCTCACTCTGCACCAGAAACCCAAGCAAGAAGCACCTAGGTAAGCTCACTCAATAAACAGATCTGATTTTATATTTATTTATTTATTTGTGTGTTCAGGAAATATTTACTGAGCATCCACGAAGTGCCAGAACCATGCATTGGTTAGCAATACGACGAAGCTTCTTGATCTGGTGGAGTTCATATTCCCATGGAAAGAGCCCCATAATAATAGCAATAGTGTTATTAAAATACTAACAACCATAATAAAATAATAAACAAATATATAAATTATCCAATGTCATATATTATGAAATAAATAAACAAGATGTTTGCAAATGGATAGAATGGATAAACCTCTTCTGATTGATATGCAACTTTTTTTTCCCCTGCTTTGTTCTGTATTGCCTGGTTGGAAGGGAGCAATTTTAGCCAAAATCAAACAACCCCCACTCCAAATCAAACAAAAATACCAGTTGAGTCCACAAGAGGGCGTAATGGGGTTCACCACAAACAAACAGAGATGTGAACTTGTATGTAAACTTTAATTAGCTACCAAGGGGTAAACTAAAGGTTATGTCCACCAGACGAGGTCATGCTAGTTCCTTCATGATTTTATAGGTGTTTAGAACTTAAAATCATTTTTTATAATTATCTTTTTTACTTGTAATTCTGGATTTTCCTTTCCCAAGCTGCTTGGTATGAAAGTCAAAAGTTACTCTTGTTTACCCATACCTGCATTCTAAAGGAAAAGAATCTGATTGCTGGCTGCCTATACATCTGCGGATTGGAAGCAATGGTTAATAAAAAGGTAGGCTAAGGCATACAGAATGTTTTATTTTTAGATTTTCCCTACCATAAATGTTTTTCCGTGATACTTTAACCCACACTGTGCACATTGAAGAGCTCTGTGGGGCAGAAAGGTAAAACAGAAAGAAATGGACTTCAAGTTCAAGCACATAGAACAGAAAATAAACAGAAGGAATCTCTCTGGTCCAACTTCAAGGTCCATTTAACACAACATAGATTGACCGTTACTCTATTACTCTTGTTAGCTCATTAAATTAAATTAAATTAAATTAAATTAAATTAAATTAAATTATCTTCCTTTCATTGTTCTGTCTTGGTACATATCCATCTCTAGCCAGGAGAGGAATGGAACCAGCTTTACAGTCATGGAAACAACAGATTATAATGTAGCAAAGGAGACACTAAATCTTACTTTAGAAAAGTGGGAAGAAATAGATGAAACATTTTGAGAGACGAGAGATTTGAGGAACCGTCCAGAAGGAAATTAACATTTGATTCAAGCCTCCCACAATTACTAGGTTTTTTTCTAGGCAGAGAGCAAAGGGGTTGTGGGGAAAGAGCATCTTACGCTTGTGGGACAACCATGAAGTCATGCAGCATCAGGACGTGTTTGGAGAACGGTCAGGAGTCAGCACCCGGAGCGTGAGCTGTGCAGAGGAAAGGAAGCTGGCAGGTCTTGAATAACACAGAAAGGTGACATGACTTGGAGTTGCAGTCAGTTGATTGTCAAGAAACACTGACTCAAACACTGCAACCAAAAATTTCCCCTTGAGGTGGAGGGGTGGGTATAGCTCAGTGGTAGAGCACGTGCTTAGCATGCACAAGGTCTTGGGTTCAATCCCAAGTCACGCCATCAAAAAAAAACACCTTTCTCTTAGAGCTAATGTTTTTTTAATCTGCCTAGAATATGGTTAGACACGCCTTCCCCATGGAATAGCATCTTGTTAGTTTGAGTTTCAGAGATGATCTCAGCAGTATCAAGGGTAAGTTTACTTATCTAAGACCACACGCACCAGCAAATGACAATGACAGGACCTAACGTCTTCGGCTTAGTTTCATGGTAAAAGTTTCTAACAGATGTGTGTTTCAATGGTGCTCGATTCCAGATCTATCAAGCATAAGAGAAGGAAGACTCCGTATTTGGAAAAAATTCTGGACTAACTGGATGGACTTAGCTTTATCCTGATCTACCTCAGAAGGTTGATTTTTAACATCATTCGAAAGAGGTAGGCATGTACGTTGTCAATGTGGGAGGTTTTTTTTTTTTTTTTTTTTAAGATTTCTCTTCTTTACAGATCTTTTCCCCCAAAGTTACAAAATGCTTCAAAATCTCACTTTTATCATATATTATTTGGTGACAAATACTCTTATCTAGAATGCTTTTCTAAATAATTTATTTCCTAGTTAATTGGCACAAAATGAATTATACTTTGAATTTTTGATGTGTTCAAAATTTTATATTAATAAGTATTATATATTAACATGCATGGGAAACAGGAATTAAAATTTTATTTTGGTCCATCCGTTAGAAACTTTTACATAAAAGTTAAACACAAACTTCTGGAAGATTTACAATAGTTAGAATTTTGTGTTTGTTTATTTTGTACCATGAAATGCACATTAAGCCATTCTCACAGTATAGAGAGTTAAAATTACAGAGACCTGAAATGGAAATTAAAGAAATGGAGAGGGGCCTATATAGATGGGACGCAACACATACTTTATTTCTGACAGCACTTTAGTTCTTTTTGGCAGATCCATTTAATTTCTGCATCACAGTTCTCGGAAAGAATTTGTGAGTTTGAGATGTAAACACAGCTGTTTTCTTTAGCATCACCAGTGATTTGCAATCTGTGGAGCAAAAGGAAAGCTTCTCCTTAGTGTTTGTGGTTCTCACACAATTCTCCTCCTCCAGCCTGTATTTTCTATAACGCAATTATTAAACATGGAATAACTACACAGTCATGAATATAATGATATAAACGTTTAATGTAAAGCTAATAGCAACCTCTGGAACTTGAAAACCCAGCGTCTCTGAAAAAGAATTGTTCTAACAAGACAAGTCATAATGATATAGTCAAAAGAGAAGCTTTGGAAACTGGGAATTGAATCTCATTCTACTATTAACATGTCACATGGAAAGTTATCTTAAATACACAGGATATAACCACCTGATATTTGGGGAGGCATTGAGATGTTGCACGTGAAAGCACGATCACGCTTAAACAAAGGACGTGCTCAGTAAATGTAATGAGCACACAGAGGGTGGTGCACACGCAGGGTCTCCACAATGTGAACGTGAGCCGGAAAAAGAGGCTCACTTCACGTAGTATGTAGACGGAGGTTCCTTTTTCTTCCCATCCCAAGTGGTTGGTGGGTGTCTGTTACAATATATATACTGTTAGTTTCAAAGAAGCAAGAGTCCTCTGGTTCGCTGTGGTGGGGAGGGGGAGGGGGAGGGGGCAGTAGAGTTCGCACAGTAG
Source organism: Camelus ferus (assembly GCF_009834535.1). Classification (NCBI taxonomy): domain Eukaryota; kingdom Metazoa; phylum Chordata; class Mammalia; order Artiodactyla; family Camelidae; genus Camelus; species Camelus ferus. Next base: position 15,353,199 of record NC_045729.1, on the reverse strand, counting down.
GATGGCAAGTTGGGGCCTGGTGCTGGGAGTGGGTGAGTGCAAGACATCCACCTGTTGTCTCAGACATAAAACAACTTGGTGGCAGCGGTCCATTTTCTTTCTTTTTTTTGAAAAGGCATCCTTTATTCCTCTCTTTTTTTGCCCTCCTTTTTTGTTTTGCTTTGTTTTTGGGGGGAGAGGTAATTGGGTTTACCGTCACCCTCTTTTATTTTAATGGAGGCACTGGGGGTTGAACCCGGGACCCCCTGCGTCCTAAGCACACGCCCTGCCACCGAGCTGCTTCCCTTCCCTCCCACCCCTCACGGCTTTTCTTTCTTTCTTTGTTCCATTTCTTCACGGAGCCTCTCCACCCTGAGCAGCCAGTCTGATTCTCTCCTCGTGCCCGGCTCTCCAGTCCAATCAGGAACTTCTCTCGACGGAACTGTTGCAGAAGGGCCCCCACGTTTTCTCTCTCCCGCCCTCGGGTCCTTTCTTCACTTTTCAGGATAAATGTTTAATGCTCATCTGGCCAAGACATTGACTCCCTTTCCAAAAGGTCTCTCTGACTTCCCAGGCTTCCCTGATCCGTCTCTGCCTTGCTCTCTTCCATCATTTCATTCAATCCCCCAAACCGTCCTGTGAAAGAAATTAGTATCACCCTTTATGTTCCTCTTTACCTGAAAACCAGGGCTGACAATTAAACTATAAGCAGAGTCTCAAATAAAAGCAGAGTCTCACTGACCCATTTTCTGCTGTAACGTTGTGAGCATCTCTCCAGCGGAAACAGCCCTCAGCAGGAAATCCCTTTGTCACCAACCTTAAACCGCCGCCCCCACGTGCTACTCCTCTCCCTGAGCACAGCCTTCAGATCTTTCTATCGCACAATACCTTGCCTAACTTGGGTTTTTCCTTTGATCTTCTGTAGATCAAAGCAGTAGAAACAGAGAATAAGTCACGAACAGATGGCCACTCTCTTCCCTAGAGTCCCCTTCAGTAACCTCATCAAGAGACGGTGTGCACAGAAGGTGTGCACAAGCCAGCATCTGACGAGAGATGGCGGGGAGCCGGCAAGCCTGCACGCGGCGGGGGTGGCGATGGCTCTGACCTCCTGTCTCACTGATCAACTCAGATCACTTCCCCTTTTCCCTTTAAAAACTTTCACAGCTGAGCAGAATCTTTGCCGATGGTTTTTGGGGGTCACTGAGTCCACCATCTCCCCGGGCTGCCGGCGTTCTGATTAAAAGCAACTTTCCTTTCCACCAACATTTCCCTCTCTTGAGTATGGATTTTTGAGCGGTAGGCAGCCAGACCCGAGTTCGGTAACAATATAATACCTTCCAGGTTTATCTGATCACTAGTGTCTTCATCAAATCGTCATTTTTTACCCTCAGAATGAAATGGAATGTTCAACAGAATTGAATCCAACCACTTTGTTTATATTTCTGCTCATAGACACATCAGTGTTTTCTAATTTTATTATAAACCTTAATAAAATAAAACATAATGGCCCAGTAAGAAAACATACCCCCCTAAAAGTAAACTTTACTATGTACAAAAAAAAAGTTAGTATCAGAGTTGCATTCATTTGGAAATGAACTACAAAAAATCATCCCTAAAAAGCATATAAAAGTCAGGGTAGATTTTATTTAACAAAATGTTTGCCTTTTTGTACATTTATTCTAGCCTGCAACATTTTATTTTAAAAGACTCTTCATTTAAAAGTGTTAGCTTTTAAGAAATATTTTAGAACATGAAGCAAACAATGTCAAAATTTGCTAATTAAACCAACATTTCTTTCACTGTTTATTACTTCTCCATAATAATAAATTATTACTATATCTTGGATAAACGAACATGCTCCTTTGTTTGAAGTTTTAGCCTCTTGTTTTTCAAATGATAAAACATCCACTTTAATTGTGATTTATATGAATGTGAATGGTCATTCCCAGATTCAAGAAATGTAACACAGTATCATCTGCTCTGGGAAAACGCTCATTAAAAGTTTTTATTTTTTAGAAACTTGGTTGGATGCTTGCTCACTTTTGGTTTTGGGGGAAAAAATGTCTTGACCTTTGCTGTACAAGAGACCATGAAGTCTGTTACAATATGTCATTTAATGTAGCATCAAACTTCCTATAATACTGATGGTTCTCTTCCCATATGAGATGGGAAACTATGAGACAACAGATAGGAAACAGCAAATAGCTCTTTTGTGGCTTACGCATTTTCATCACAGGTCCTCAAACAACTCTTTTACACCACGGATTAAAATAGGTCACAGCATTTATCACAATGCGGGTAGTTTCTCTTAAGTGTCTGCTTTGCACACGCTGACACTCACTACATTTTGTCGTCTGCTATTCCTTGTCCCAGTGCTGGTGGGGACCCACTAACTTATCCAGCCCCACAGTGTGACAAACACGACTTAAAACAATTCTTCGTGCCAACAGCTTCCAGCTCAACATTTCTTAATTTTAAAATTGTTTACTCAAAGAACGTTTGTATGTGCCGCTCCCAAAGGAGCTGGTCTATTCCATGGTTCCTAAAACTCCATTGCAGGTAAAAATGTATATTGTTATAAAGAGCTGAAGGAACTTTTCAACCAACGTCAGAGTCACTCTTCTTCTCAGACTGTTCCGCACCTCTTAAACATTTCTAAACTAAATTAAAACTACGAAACTCAGTCTTCAAGAACAACGTTACTGTCTCGCCATGTGAAGCTGATCTGTGTTGAGTACTCAAATTAGCTTATCTAATACTCACATGTTAGAATTCAAAAAGGAGCCATTTATCCACTTCCAGTTCTTCTCTGATAGCGTAAAATTTAATCCAATCCAGAACAGAACTCCTTTGTCTATCATACTTTGTATGGATCTCTAAAAAATGAAACAGGAGAAAGAACTGAATATTGAATCTGTTTATCTGTTCATGGTTTGCATTTTTCACTCATCCTATAAAACCCAGTTCAAGTATCACCTCCCTTATGAAGCATATCCTATCTCCCCATCGGAGTTAATTATTCCTTCTTTGTGATATTTCTTTCTCTATATTTATACTGTTGTAATTCATTAAGTTATATTTAATTATTTGCTTACAGGTCTGTGTAGTCTCTCAGACTGTGAGCTTCTTGAAGTCAAAGTTACTACTTCCATCTGCACAGACCCCTTCGGCTAAGCACCAAGTCTTGATATGGTTACAAGAAGGTGCTAAGTTGTACTGAAGTATTTGACTTAATTACTTACCAATTCTTCTTGATCTTGGATTAGCAGCAGACTGGACTCTTTTGTGAAACAGTCGGCTAGACTGTCATTCCAAGGTTTGGAACTGTGACAAAAAAACAGGCATTTATCTCGGAGTGGACGCCAATTTGTTGGACACTTTAACAGAGGTGGTCTCGCTTGTAAAGTAAGAAAGAGAAAGAAGAAATAAATGACTGTTATATTTCTAACCTGTCAGCACACCGCTATGACTCTTCACACATGAGCAAGTCATTAGAAAGGCAGGGAAGTCTTTGATCATCACTGTGAGAATTAATAAATTTATTATAATTTTGAGGGTTTTGAGACCTATTGTTCATTCTGGTACTAAGGTTTAGAAATTGGTGACCAGTAAAAACACTGAAAGACAGAATAACTTGTTCGAATCCACACAATCAGAGGCTGGTGGAATCAAAACACTACTTCTGAGTTTCCTTAAATTCATCATTAGTGCTTCCTGCGGAGACAACGATATCAAACTTATATAAAAAATATCTACTTTAAATGACATGCAAAATGAAAAGCAAATAATAATTCAATGCACTAATTTAATTTAAAAAATCATGGAGAAAAAAATCATAATAAAAGTTCTAATTTCTAGATTATATATTTGCCTATTAACGTGATCTACTGGTTAGTGTTTTCTGGAAGGAATTTTCAGCTTTCTTAAAATTTCTGTTCTGTAAGGATGTGTATAATGAATGAACACATTCTGCTACAGTCACTCAACAACAGTGTCTTTATTAACACACATTACTTAGTAAGTGCGAGAACAACACCTTGATTGATACAATAAATATTAAAGAATTTATTCTATGTTTTTGTTCCATCGATTAACTTTGGACCAAAGTTGGCTGTTTGTCATGTTCATTAAAATCACCAAATATTCCAACTAAATGCATATTTTACTTTTTAGCTTGTTTTTGCCTATTAGTTATTGAATATCCTAGCAGCAGTCTCTCCTAAGACAGATGCTTTGGTGCTTAAGGTGACAGGCTCTACAGTTAGACCACCTAAGGACAGTCCCCGGTGTCACCACTTAGGGCTTGTGTGACCCTGAGTGAGTTGCTGAACCTTTCCACGCCTCACTTTTGTCAAACATAAAATCAGAGTGATAACACTGTATTAACGTACGGGTTGTTACGAGCCTTAACTAAGGCAGTGCGGGATACGTACAAATTTTAGTGGTTATTCTTAAGAAATTCAAGCCACGAAACATACCTGTTGTTTCATTCCTGCTCTCTTGAACAATCACACTGCTTCTTTCTATTGAGGACTTTTGTCTTAAGAACATCACTAGTAAATAAGGAGAAACCATGAAGAAGATTAAAGCTGAAACGTGCAGTGAAATGGATGTGTTGCATTTCTCACTTCAGAAAAGTGAACACACGCAGATACTGAGTTACCTGTCATCGACTAGAAAAGTAAACTCAAAGGTGTTACTTGAACTCTTAAGTTGTCTACCCTTCTGCCTGAACTTTCCATCGTCAAAAGGAGCATTATTGTGGCTTTCCCATGGGAGACACTGCCTAAGACAATCTGGAATTTTACAGGCACTTAAGAAACTGTAAATAATTGGAAATTTGTGTCTTCTTTGTTATTGTCACATCTTACCTTAATTGTGATTTTTTTTTAAAGCTCTTGGAGTACATGCGAAATACAAATCCTCTATACAGACAATCAAAACAATTAGGAAGAGAAATATAAAAAGTTTGAGTTTGCAAAGCAGGTTTGGGCGGAGCACTCTTAGAAGCATTGTTTTGTAACTGGTTTTATCTCGCTGGTCTTCCACTAGGTTGGGGGTGGCCAAATTACGTGAACATACTTTAATATTTATAGTAGAAGTGGAATAATATGTAGGGCAAGGAATGCATGATCTTGCATCACTTACCTGAAACACTCAGCCCGATCACAGTCAGGACGAGAAGAAGCATCCCCACACAAGAAAGTTGCAGAGCCAGTTTATGCCAAGATGAACCCTGGCAAGCATCTGAGACATTACGAAAATACACTTGATTAACTCCATTGAGTTCATCTGGTACAAAAAGCAAAGGTGGTTTGGATCACATGAGAACAGTTAGATTCAGGCTGAGGACAGGGGCAGGAGAGAATATTTATCAGTCATCTTTTAGAGGAGGGTCCCGCAGGATGGAATCTCAGATCCAACTGAGAGTTTGCCCATCAATGAAATAAAAATATTTACTCCTGTCTTGTGTACAAAGGATGGGTCTAACAGTCAAGTGAGATCGATGGGAAGATGTTTTGAAAATTGTTGACTGCTCTACAAAAATGAAGCAGATGCCCTATTGTAAGAAGTCAGTCCAGGAATTTTGTCTAAAAAAGATGGCCTTCATTCCTCCAGGATATTTTTTATTTTTTGAGGCTCTATTTTGTGCCAGGCAACATTTTCGGTACTGGTGATAAAAGACAGTTCTACTCTTGGACATGAAGTTCTCTGCTTTACTGTTGCGTAGAACAATCATCTCCAACTTTGACCAAATGTATGGAATTCAAGGAAGAGTATTTTATAAGTTTGCATATTATTTTCAGTATTTCAGTGAGCACAACATAACATGAACCTGTGTCTACAATACTGCATGGTCTAAAAATTGGCAAATATCTTTGTTTTCCCTGTAATCATATCAATAACAATGTGCTGTGTATTTCATGATCATCAAAAGTCGTGATGATATTAATTAAAGTAGGATCGCAAATTAATCATAACTTTATCTATGTATTTTTGCTTCCAGATCTCTTTTTTAACTTTTTTTATTTTTTAACATTTTTATTGAGTTATAGTCATTTTACAATGTTGTGTCAAATTCCAGTGTAGAGCACAATTTTTCAGTTTTACATGAACATACATATATATTCATTGTTGCATTTTTTTTTTGCTGTGAGCTACCACAAGATCTTGTATATATTTCTCTGTGCTATATGGTATAATCTTGTTTATCTAGTTTACATTTTGAAATCCCAACCTGTCCCTTCCTACCCCCCCGCCCCCTTGGCAACCAGAAGTTTGTATTCTATGTCTATGAGCCAGACCTCTTCAAAAACATGGATTTCACAGGGAAACATAATCAAAGAGAGGCTTTTTAACACAAAAAATTCTTGGGAAACACTGAGCTACAGCTTCCAAAATTAAATCAGCTCTGACAATTCACAGTTCAGTTATTCTACCTGAAATTGTGCTTAGACAACCTGTATAAGTGACTTAATTATAAGATCCCTTTTATTCTCACTTGGTTTATACTATGTTAGCTATATTACAGCTATAAATTATTTTCTAAATTGTGTTATTAGAGCCAGGGGCCTTGACAAGTAAAGGTTTTCTAACTTATCTGCAGATATCTATTTATTTATATTATCTATTCCTTTTTACGTTTTTCTAATATTCCTCAGTTAAAAGAACACTTGCTTTGGGGGAGGGTATAGCTCAGTGGTAGCGTACACACTCAGCATGCATGAGGCCCTGGGCTCAATTCCCAGGGCCTCCAAAGAAGTAAGTAAGTAAATAAATAAATAAACAAACAAAACTAGTTACCTCCCCCGCCACCCCCCCAAAAAAAAGAACACTTGCTTTGAGTCCCCTGTTAAAAATTTTAGTGTCAGAAATGTTAAAATGTTGTCTTAAATGTTCCAGAGTCCTACAGGCCCATTTCTACTTTAATTTTTTATACTCTCCCTGGTGATTAAGTTGTGTGACCTAGTTTTCAGATGGCTTGTAATGGTCTCTTCCCTGAGGACATTGACTTTCAGGGAAGAGTTAGTTCTTTCCAAAATGTCCCTGGAGAGACGGAATTTAGGAGAGCTAAGTGAGATCAAAGACTATGGGAGGAAACAGATAATAGATTAGATCCAAGGGAGTGACAAGTGGATTATCGTCTGAAGGGGAGAGATAAATAAGGGTAGGCACCTAGAGAAGACTCCAAGGCTTACGTCGGAAATCGGGAGAACAGGACTTGAGAATACTGACCTAGAACTTCTAACGGGAGCCAGTGTGACGTGCAGCGGCTAAACGCAGTGAGCCCATGACTAGTCCTGGGCCATCTTCCCTTACACTTGTATGTATTATGTTACCTTGCTGTCTCCTTTCTTCCTCATCCTTTCTGCCCTTGAAACTTTGTGAAGTGGAGAAGGCTCCATACAGTCATGACGTTAACATTTATCACTGAGGAACAGCAGGGGTTAAGAACGGAGGCTCTCAGATGGAAGAGGTTTGTGTTTGAGCACGGTGCTTTGGGCAATGTAACCTTCATAAAACTACCAATTTCCTCAGCTGTGAATAGATTCTACGTCATACAATTTTGGAAAGGATTACGTGAAATAGTTCTTCTAGACATGGTGTCTGGTACATAGTAACTGTTCAGCTAAAATGGAAAGAACTGAGTGAAGAGTCCTGTGCTTGGGAGCTCTGCTTTCCTGTGTTAAGACTGTCTGCTGCTCTGTGCAAGATTAGAATTAATGGAGTTACAATAACAAATTGAAAAAGACAAGTAAACTTTAGTTATCTGGAAATGCTCATTTAGGGCTATTTTTGTTTTGATATAAACAGTATGCTAAATCACCTTGCCCCATTGCTCTGAAGACCTCCGTGGCTTTCTATCAAGCAGGACTGAGTTATATGCCTATAAATCAGTCTACAAATCCCTGTTTAACTTGTTTCAGTTGCTTCTCTAACTTCACCTCCTACTGGTTTCCATAAAGGCGTGCTCTGCCTTTTCACATTAACCTTCATGCTCCCCCTGCAATATGCCAGGCAAGTTCTCACCTCAGGGAGCTGGCATTTGCTAGTCCAACTTGTAAAGATCTCTTCTTCCAGAAAGCATACCTTTGTCCCTTAATTCTTTCAGATCTTGACTCAACTGTCATCTTGTCAGGCAGACCTTCTATGATTATTCTATTCGATACGGTGCCCTTGCCAGAAGTAACTCTCAATTCCATTAAAAAACAAAGTTCTCCATTGCATTGAATATCATCTAATCTTTTTATATATACTACTTAGTTACTAGCTTTCGCGTAGTCTTCCTGGGCATATAACATAAACTCAGTAAAGGAAAAGATTTTTTTTCCCTCTACTTTGTTCACTGCTGTATCCTCAGGGTTGGCGTGTGCCTGGAACGGAACTGGAGCGTATTTTCAGATGAACAAGTAAACTTTAGAGGCATTTTGTTGACTTAATCTACTTTTCTAAGAGACCAAACCCTTGGCCATAAAGTAAGTCACAACTCACATCTCTGCCTGGCTTTCCTGACCGCCTTTGATACGGTCAGTATTCTGCATGGCTTCCACAGCCTGAACAGGTTAGTAGGTTTGCAATAATTGCAATACCAGATCAGTGTGCGGAGAAAGCATGTCACCTGCCATTTCAGTAAACAAAGGGTGTTGCAGCCATAAAGCCATCAACCGCTGCAGCTGCATACAATGGGGCACTTGGAGGGGAATTCAGGATGGAGAAGAACAGGACACTGGCCCTGGATAGTTATATGTATCAAAGGAATGATTTCAGTAAGCCCAGACTCTTGCGTCTTCCCATACATAGACTAGCACTAAAACCATTAACTTGAGATGTCTGTTTTTGTGATTAGCCGTGATCTTTTGATTTTGACTACAGGTGTTTTTTGTTTTTTGTTTTTTGTTTTTTTTTTTTCCCCAGCCAAAACTCCTATGTATCCTGTTACTCCCTGATCTCTTGGGAACAGTTTCTCAGAGCTATCTGAGAGGTTGCCTGCCCCGGCTATTGTCAGTAAGGCCATCAGATACATCATTCTCAACTTTTCAGTGATGCATATTTTTTCAGTTGACTTCTGTTTTATTAATCACACATTTTGCTCTGAATTTTTATTCTGCTATGTCTTTCAGATTTACTTTTGGGATGATGTTTTCTGGAATAACGATTATCATAAGAATAGACACATTTTTCTGGACCCATTGATTTGGGATCACAGATCATGGCTTTTGAGGAAAATCTGGCTGTTTTTCTCTGTGTTCATTCTCCGACATCTCCTTTCAACCTCATCTTTGCTTCTCCCCACTGAGCTGGAGCTGAATAAAGAAAAGAGTCTTTCTCTTTCCTATCAAAAAACAACTGAGGCTTCATCAAACCCTCAGTGCAGTTACCAAAATTCTCCAATTTCCTTTAACCCCCAGAGGAAGGGTATCTGAAAATACCTGATAAGTCTAAGACTCTGCAACTCTCAATTTAGAACGTCAATAATTTAATACTTTCAAATTATATCAAAGCATCCTAAAAAGATACAATCCACTTGCTAAGGACAATACAGAATGGATATCAGGTTGGATAAAAATGCTCTAGTACTGATGTTAGCAAATTTGGTTAGACTTCAGAAGGTAACACTATGTCATGAAAACTTTATACATTTTTTCCCGCCTACATTCTGGTTTCTTTTAATCCTTTCCCAGGCCATGGGCTCCATCACCTGTTCCCTCACGTTAGAAATCCCCATTCATTTTACTCAGAATGCTAACTTCTCTGACACACAGAAAAGCGCCAACTTCAACAGGTATCAAACCAGTTTATCGGTGAAATTTTCCTGTGTCTTGTGGCTTATCTCCTTCTAAACAGTGACACTTTTCAATTTAAAAATGATCAGATTGTGATTATATTCAAGTCTTTGATCTTGAATATCATTTTCTCCCAGAACACTTTTTTCCCTTCTGTCTGGAGAGTGGAGAATGTTAACCATTAAGCGTACACGTTGTATTCTGAAAGAAATGCTACGAATGCAAATACAGTGGAGCTTCATCACTGTATTTCGTAGAGGGATTTGAAGTAAGGTAGGTTACTATTACAGCAAGGTAGTAACGCGTCTCTAAAAACACTCCTTTGCTCATGCATGTAAAATATTTCCTCGAGATCTTTTAACCGAGGCTCAGTAATAGGAGTGCTGTCCACTTCTCACACTGATACATGATAAAAGAGAAATCTAGGCGGTCTGTGTTTTTTCCCACAGGGGTGATCACCTGCAGACAAACCATGCAACACCTACTTAATATTAACATCGGACTGCTGATCATTTTCAAAGCCCTGATTTAAAGCCATAAATTTAAGAGGAAAATCTAACCCTGGAAGATATACAAATGCCAAAAGGAAAACTAAAAACACTTACTTTGAGGAAGAGATGGGGGTGATGAATGTTCAAGACCAGTATCCCTGGTTAAGTTTAAATCAGCATATATCACTTGTCCGTCCATCGCAAACAGAAGAATGTGGCACTAAACTTGTGTGAAAGGAAAAACTCCAAGTTCTATGAGGCAAGAGCAGCAAAAGGAAGTGCCCAGTCTTGAAAAGTTTTTGTCTCTCATATGTTACCACCTACCCACTCACACTTCTAGCTGTGGGTTTTACCTTTAAATTACTGGGTGTCCATTATACTTAGACAGGAAGTGTCTACTCTTCTTAATTAATTGGTCTGTTGTTTGAGAAAATTTTGGGAAGGTTTGTTGGTGGTCTCTGTCACCATCCTTCTTGAGTATCTCTCTGAGTGCCAGGACCAGCGTGAGGTAAATGAGGTACTCACCCAGGGTGTACATTTAAGAAGTCTTCCAAAACTCAGGAATCAAGATGAATAATATTTAATGCAACCCTGTAAAAAATAAACACTAGTGCAAAAACCTGCAGGATGCCTTTCAAAAGCTCTAAAATCTTCCTGCAATATTTGCGCTCCAAAAAAGTTGCAAGATATGGAAAATAGACTTGTAAATGTGGACAAGGCTGCTAAACAGAGAAAGCAAAGAATTAAAGATAAATAGACTACTCTTAGCTTAAAATAATGCCTTTCGTGCCCTGGACTTTAATTTCAAGTTATGAAGCATGACCGTGACTATTAGGGATTGGTTAAAGAAAAATTAACATGAATTCTCCTGAAATTCTTCCAAAAACCTGGAGGATGGAATACTTCCAAGCTCTATGAGATCAGCATTATCGTGATATCAAAGGCAGACAAAGACACTGCAAGAAAACTATAGACCAACTGTCCTGATGAATATTGATACAAAAATTTTCAACAAAATACTAATAAACTGGACTCACCAGAACACTGAACAGATTTTACATCATGACCAAATGGATTTATTCCTGGAATAGATGGATTGTTTAACAGGAAAATCCACCAATGTAATACATCACATTAATAGAATGAAAGACAAAAGCCACATGATTATCTCAGCTGATGGAGAAAAAAAACACTTGACAAAATTCAACACCCTTTCATGATAGGAACACTCAAAACAAACTAGGAATGGAAGGAAACTATCTTTACTATAATAAAAAACATTTATGAAAAGCCCACAGCTGACAGCATAATCAATGGTGAAAGACTGAAAGCTTTTCCTCTGAGGCCAAGAACAAGACAAGGATACCTGCTCTCACTAATTCTATTTAACATGGCACCGGAAGTCCTAGCCAAGTCCCGTGGACAAGAAAAAGAGATAAAGTCATTTAAGCTGGGAAAAAAGAAGCAAAATTACCTCTGTTCAGAGATGACATAATCTTGTATGTAGAAAACACTAAAGACTCCACACACATACACAAAACTAGACTAATCAATGACTTTGGCTAAGTTTCAAAATACAAAGTCAATACACAGAAGTCAGCTGCATTTTTAGACACTAACAATAAGCTGGAAAGGAAATGAAGAAATTAATTCAGTTGCATAGCATCAGAAAAGATAAAATACTTAGGAATGAACCCAATTAAGAAAGTGAAAGGCTTGTACACTGAAAACTGCAAAAATTTGCTGAAAGAAATTAAGGAAGATATAAATAAATGAAGAAGCATCCCATGTTCATTGATTGGGAGACTTAATATTGTTAAGATATGCGTACTAGCACTGCCATATGGCCCAACAATTCCACTCCCGGGTATATATCCAAAAAAAAAAAAAGAAAAACACTCATTCAAAAAGATAGATGCACACCAATGTTTATAGCAGCATTAGTTACAAATGCCAAGATATGGAAGCAACCTAAGTGTGTATCAATAGATAAATGAATAAAGAAGATGTGATATATGTACATACATATATGTATATAATATAGAGATAGATAACATACACCCAATGGAACACTACTCAGCCATAAAAAAGAATGACATTTTGCCATTTGCAGCAACATGAATGGACTTGGAAGGTATTATGCTAAATGAAATAAATCAGACAGAGAAAGACAAATACTGTATGATATCACTTGTATGTGGAATCTAAAAAGTAAAACAAACTAGTGAATATAACAAAAAAAGAAACAGACTCACAGATATAGAGAACAACTAGTGGTTACCAATGGGGAGAGGGAAGGGGGGAAGGACAAGATAGAGATAGGGGATTAAGAGGTACAAACTACTGTGTATAAAATAAATAAGCTACAGAGATACATTGTACAGCACAGGGAACATGGTCAATGTTTTATAACAATTATAAATGGAGTATAACCTTTAAAAATTGTGAATCACTATGTTGTATACCTGAAACTTATATAATATTTACATTAACTATCCTCAATTTAAAAAAAGAAATGTGCTAGGAGTGAGGGTACAGCTCAGTGGTAGAGCGTATGCTTAGCATGCACGAGGTCCTGGGTTCAATCCCCAGTATCTCCATTAAGAACAAATAAAAACCTCACTACCCCCACACCTCTCCCACACAAAAAACCTTAAAAAAAGAGGAAAGAAAGAGATGTGCATACTAGCCAAAGTGATCTGCAGATTCATTGCAACTCCTATTAAAATCCCAATGGCTTTTTTTTTTCAGAAATAGAGAAAAATTCTCTAGGGAACCTCAACTAGACAAAACAATTTTGAAAAGAAGAAGAAAGTTGGAGGACTCAACTTCCTGATTTCAAAACATACTGCAAAGTGCAGTAATCAAAACAGTGTAGTGCTGGCATAAAAACAGACAAATAGACCAATGAAATCGAATAGAGAGCCCAGAAATAAACCTCCATGTACATGGCCATGTGATCTTCAATGGCAGCGCCAAGACTCCTTAGTGTGTAATTGACAATCTCTTCAACAAAGGATGTTGGGAAAACTAGATATCTACATGCCAAATAATAAAGCTGGACACTTATCTTACACTATAGACAAAAATTAAGTCAAAATGGCTTACAGACCTAAATGTAAGACCTGTAAGTATAAAACTCTTGGAAGAAAACATATAGGAAGAGCTTCATGACGATGGATTTGGTAATGATTTCTTTGATACAATACCGGAAACACAGGCAACACAAGCAAAAATGGACAAATGGAATAGCACAAGCTTAAAAAATTTTGTGCATAAAAGAACACAATCAACAGAGTGAAAAGGCAAGCTACAAAATGGGAGAAAATATTTGCAAATCATATATCTGATAAGGGGCTAGTATCCAGAATATATAAAGAACTTCCTTCCCTTGAAACATGATTGTTTTCTAATGCCAGAGACTAATTGTAACAGAGAAGAACAAACTTGACTCCATATTGGATCTATTCCTTTAGTTCTAATCCTTGTGCTGAGTCATGCTGTCTCTGCACCTTTGTAAAATAATAAAGTCTGAAAGATACATAATAGACTTTTTTCAAGGCTCTACCTCCCAGGCTTGACCTTTAAAGCCATAACACTTTTCATTTATATAGAGATTAAAAGGTGCAAAACAGAAAATAACATTTGTCTGTTGGAGGTTTACAGGAACGTCATAACCAGACCTTCACTGACAGTTGCAAGAACAAAGAATTGTCATGTTGCCTCTGGGGTCTGGCCAGCACAAAGAAGTCTGCAACAAACAGCCACACCGCCTCCGCTTTTTGTATAAAAGAAGTCTAACGTCCAATTCGGGTAAGATGGTTCTTGAGACACTAGTCTGCCATCTTCTCAGTCTGCTGGCTTTCCAAATAAAGTTATTATTTCTTTCCCCAACACCTCGTCTCTTATTTGTTGGCTTGTTGCACAGTGAGCAGGACAGCCTTGGACTTGGTAACATCTTACATGGATATACACTGAAGGAATAAATGAATGTGTGATGTATTTATCGTGCTTATCCCACGCTTCATCTTAGTGCTGGGGAGAAGATCACACTGCAAAAATGAAAGACTTCTACACCCAGCTGAGCCAACTGATTAATACAAGACTGAATACAAACCCTTCCGAACAGTAAATGCACTTTCTCTAGCTTATTCCACACCGGATTATACCAATATTCAGAACATTTTCAACATGATGATAAAAAGAGATACTGCACAGAGATTTTTGTGTGTGTGTTTAACGTTCAGAAATTTCCCCTGCAAACAAAATTAGGTCAGTTGTCTTTATGCACAGGAAATACTTTCCACAAATATCTCTCTAGAAACATTCAATTATTTGCATGATGTGTCAGCTAGTGGTGGGTGGTCCTATCCAGCATTTGCCTGAAGTTCAGTCACTAAAATGCATATCGATACTGTTAAAACTGGCTTTTATAGCCTAAGACTTGCATCTATTTTTACAGTAGACCAGTTCTCCTACTGTTTTTGTATTATTAAATATAGAGGATGTAGGTGGAAGATAAGGCAGCTGCTAGAAATCAAATTCTCAAAGTCCTTTTACAAAGTGGACATGATTACTCCAATACAGTCATTCAGTCTGTGTTCATAAAACATCTGCTATGTTACACTCCATATTGGGAGGGTTATGTAAGTAAAATTTAAATATGAAATACATATACAGAATGCAAACTTAGCAACAAAAAAAAATGTAAAGTACAATCTAGGTCTTCAGAAAAGTCATAAAAGAGTGGGGAAAATTTCCAGGTAATGTGTGGGTGGCTGCAGTGTTGTGAATAATGGTGAAGATAAGATAATTTATCTAAAGCAAAAAAACCCCAAAACAACAAAAAGTCTTATACTAAGAGGCCAAGAGACTTGGGTTTTGAATGCCAAGAAAAGTAGAAAATTGCATAAAATAATTCTGTGTCCTTAGTCAATAAACATTTAGTAAATATTTAGTAATTTTAGTAAATACATAAAAAACATGCTTCCAAATTATCTGTACTAACCCCAGATTAGATGCTACCTCTGGGTGAGAAGAAAGAGGGAAAGGGCTTTAGTTGTAATTGTAAATTTTATTTGTTCATTTTTAAGCTTGATATGGAGAAAAGTGTTAATATATGTTACATGCATGAGCCACATCATTTTGAATCCCTTTGTTTTGTTTTCATTGTAAGTCTCAAATATGCTCTTGGCCATAATTTTATGTTCAATAGCATTTTGCTTACATGCATTTCATAATCAGCAATTTTTATTTTATACAAATATCAACTTCAACTAATGTGATTTTATCCCATTTTTTGTGTATATATATATATATATATATATATATATTTATTGAAGTATAGTTAGTTTACAATGTTGTGTTAATTTCTGGTGTACAGCACAATGCTTCAGTCATACATGCACATACATACATTCGTTTTCATATTTTTTTCACCATAAATTACTACAAGATATGCAATATAGTTACAGTTTCCTGTGCTGTACAGTATGAAATTGTTGTTTATCTATTTTATATATAGTAGTTAGTATCTGGAAATCTCAAACTCCCAATTTATCCCTTCCCACCCCCTCCCCCCTGGTAACCATAAGGCTGTTTTCTATGTCTGTGAGTTATTTCTGTTTCGTAAATAACAAAAAATTTGTTTGTCTTTAAAAAAAATTTTTTTTTTTTTTTTAGATTCCACATATGAGTGATATCATATGGTATTTTTCTTTCTCTTTCTGGCTTACTTCACTTAGAATGATGATATCCAGGGCCATCCATGTTGCTGCAAATGGTATTATTTTATTATTTTTTATGGCTGAGTAGTATTCTGTTGTATAAATATACCACAGCTTCTTTATCCAGTCATCTGTCATTGGACATTTAGGTTGTTTCCATGTTTTGACTATTGTAAATATTTCTGCTATGAACATTGGAGTGCATTTATTTATTTATTTATTTTGAATTAAGTTTCCTTCTAGATATATGCCCAGGAGTGGGATTACTGGATCATATGGTAAGTCTATTTTTAGTTTTTTTGAGGAATCTCCATACTGGCTGCACCAAACTACATTCTTACCAACAGTGTAGGAGGGTTCCCTTTTCTCTATACTCTCTCTAGCATTTATCGTTTGTGGACTTTTGAATGATCGTTATTTTGACTGGTGTGAGGTGATAACTAATTGTAGTTTTAATTTGCATTTCTCTGATAATTAGTGATATTGAACATTTTTTCATGTGCCTATTGGCCATTTGTATGTCTTCGCTGGAGAATTGCTTGTTTAAGTCTTCTACTCATTTTTTGATGAAGTTTTTTTTTTTTTTCTTATTAAGTTGTATGATCTGTTTATATATTCTGGAGATTAAGCCCTTGTCAGTCTGATCTCTTGCAAATGTTTTCTCCCATTCCATAGGTTGTCTGTTTTGCTTATGGTTTCCTTTGTTATGCAAAGGCTTATAAGTTTAATTAGGTCCAATTTGTTAATTTTTGCTTTTATTTTCATTGCTTGGGTAGATTGCCCTAGGAGAACATTGCTAAGATTTATGTCAAATGATATTTTACCTATGCTTTCTTCTAAGAGGTTTATAGTGTCTTGTCTTATGTTTAAGTCTTTAAGCCATTTTGAGTTTATTTTTGTGTGTGGTGTTAGGAGGCATTCTAACTTCACTGCTTTACATGCAGCTGTACAGTTATCCCAGCATCACTTGCTGAAGAGACTGTCTTCACTCCAATGTATGTTCTTGCCTCCTTTGTCAAAGAGTAATTGACCAAAAGTTTGTGGGTTTATTTCTGGGCTCTCTATTCTTTTCGATTCGTCCATATGTCTGTTTTTGTACCAATACCATGCAGTTTTGATGACTGTAGCTCTGTAGTATTGTCTGAAGTCTGGGAGGGTTATCCCTCCAGCTTCATTCTTTTTCTTCAGTATTGCTTAGACAATTCGGGGTCTTTTCTGATTCCATATAAATTTTAGGATTATTTCCTTTTAATTTTCATTCTATAATTAAGTTTTTAATGATCTATTCTGATACAGAATTGAGATTTTCAGATTATGTCTGTCCATTTACCACCTTACTTAAAGTTTTGTGTAATTTTGCCTTTTTGTTTCAGGTAGAAGAGCTTCTTTCAGCATTTCTTTCTCTCTTTTCTTTCTTTCTCCCTTCCTTCCTTTCTTTCTCAATCTCTCTTTCTTTTTCTTTCTTTCTTTTGTTGATTTATTTCATCTTTTTTTTTAAACTTTTTTTTTTTGGCTAATTTTTTTTTTTTTTTTGATGGAGGTACTGGGGATTGAACCCAGTACATGCTAAGCACGTGCTCTACCACTGAGCTATACCCTCCTCCTAACATTTCTTGTAAGGCAGGTCTAGTGGTGATGAACTCCCTCAGCTTTTGTTTGTCTGAGGAAGCACTTCTTCATATCTGAATGATAACTTTGCTGGATAGGGCATTCTTGTATAATAGGTTTAATCTCTCATTATTTTGAGTATGTCATTTTACTCTCTCCTGGCCCATAGAGTTTCTGCTGAGAAATCTGCTGATAGCCTAATGGGGGTTCTTTTGTAGGCTGCCTTCCTTTTTTCCCTGGCTGCCTTCAAAATTCTTGCTTTGTCATTAACTTTTGACAGCTTTAATATAATGTGTCTTGGAGTTGATCTTTTTGTCGAGGGTTGTTCTCCTAGCTTCATGAACTTGTATATCCAGTTCCTTCCCCAGGTTTGTGAAGTTCTCAGCTATGATTTGTTTAAATACTCTCTCATCTCCCTCTAGGATACCATTGCACTAATGTCACTCTTACTAAAAGAGTCATATCTCGTAGAATTTCTTCTTTTCTATTTTTTTTTTTTTTAGTTTCAGTTCTCTCTTCTTCTACCTGTATCATTTTGAGATTTCCTTCTTGAAGCTCACTAATTCTTTCTTCTGTGTGATCTGCTTTATTTTTCATGCTTTTTAATGCCTTCTTTATCTCATTTATTAAGTTCTTCAGTTTCAGAATTTGTTTAGTTTTTTTTTTTTTTTTTTAGAGTTTCAGTCCCTATAGTAAAGTATTCCTTCTGTTCATTCTTAGTTTTATTCCTGCGCTCATTGAACTGCCTTCCTGAGTTTTCTTGGAGCTTGCCGAGTTTCTTTATGACAGCTATTTTGAAATTATATTGTTTAGATTACAGTATTCCATGACTTTAAGTTTGGTTTCTGGAGAATTGTCATTTTCTTTTTATGGTACCGTGTTCCTGTGCTTTTTCTAGGTGTTTGATGTATTGTCCCGATCCAGCACATTAGAAGTAGCAAAGACTTCTTTAAGTAAATCATCTTTTCTCTTTTTTTCCACTTGATTCTACTAATTCAACAGGTTGGTAATAAAGTATTTCTTTCGTTTTTCGGTAGGTGGTGCAATAGCACAGGTTTTGGTTTTTATTACCTGGGGTGCCTCTGCTTATAGCTGAGATTCAGCACGCACTTTCCACCCTCTACCACCTCTGCCGAATGTGTCACCCAGTGCCCTCACTCTCACTGCTTGTTCCGCTGGGATCTCGGGGTCTCTGGTGAGTTTCTCCTTCTGGCATTGCTGCTGTCATTGGCATCGTCCCCTAGGGCACCAGGATGGCAGGCACCTCTGTCATGCAGGGGACCTCCTGGGCTAAGCAATGTGGGGAAAAGGAGAGGCCTGAGTCATGGGTGCCTCTGCTGTGTTTCCATTTTCATTTTTTCAAGATACTTTCAATTTCCCCTTTGATTTCTCCTTTCACTCATTGGTTGGTTGGGGAGTATTGTTTAATTCCAAATGTTTGTAATTTTTCCAGCTTTCCCGATGTTGTTGATTCCTGTTTTAACACTATTGTGTTTGGAAATGCTACTTGGTACGATTTCAATCTTCTTAAATTTACTAAGACTTCTTTTGTGACCTGTCATATGGTCTATCCTGAATAATGTTCCATGTGCATTTGAGAAGCATGTATATTCTGCTGCTGTTGGATGGAATGCGCTATAACTGTCTGTTAGTCCATTTGGTCTAATGCACACATCAAGTTCAACGTTTTCTTGTTGATTTTCTGCCTGGATGATCTATCTTTTGCTGAAAATGGGGTATTGAAGTCCCCCATGATTACAGTATTGTTGTCTATTTCTCCCTTCAGAGATGGTGTTTCTCTCTACTGCCGTCTCCATTGCATTCATTGAATTCTTCAACTTCAGAATTTCCTGTGTGATTCTTTTTTATGGCTTCCATCTCTTTGTTAGATTTCTCATTTTGTTCATGTGTTGTTTTTCTGATTTCACTGAATTGTCTTTCTGTGTTTTCTTGTAGCTCATTGCATGTCTTCAAAACAGCTATTCTGAAATTTTTTGTCTGGTCAACAACAAATCTATGTGTCTTTGAACTTTGATTTTGGATGACTATTATGACCTTTTGCTGATGTCATGTGCCTTTGATTATTTATGTTCCTTGGAGTCTTGCATCAGTGTTTTCACACTCAAAGTAGCAGTCACCTCCCCCAATCTTCACAAGCTGCCTTCAGGTGAGAGAGACTTTAGGCAGGTCCTGCTTATATTCTGAGGCTTTCTCCAATCTTGTGTAGACACACTGGCTTCACATTTCTTGCTCCCTCTCCTGGCCAAATTCTGAAGCTTGCATATCTTCTCTCGACCTCACAACACGCCAGCCTGAAGGTTGGTAACCTCCTTTTTCTCCCCTAGAAGGTAGTGCTGTAGCTCAAGACTGTAGTTTCTCCCTTGTGCTCAGACCCTGGCTTGTCTTCTGTGCATCCTGTTTATCCAAGCTTGCTCTCACCCCCCCCCGCCAGGAGTGCACGCCAGGAACCAGGTACAGAGTTTGGGGGAAGTGTGAGTTTGGCACATGGGGCATTGGGGGCACCCACAGACAGTTGGGGGATCCTCAAATGAAGTTTTCCCAGAGGTCTTGCATAGGTCTCCTGCTTGAGTGTAGAACAGAGGCAACAGGCAGCCCTTTAATGCCCTCCGATACTCTTATCCGCCTCTTTCCCAGTCCCTTCCTTCCCCCCGAGTCATGGGATTCTTGCTGTAATACTCTGAGTGTGGAGGGAGAACAAGAGATTCCTTTAGAAACACCCCAGGCAGCTGGAGCATCCAGGCACTCCCTCACGGCTGTCCCTTTTCCCCTTGGAAGTGACCCCTAGCCTTTTTCTTCTCTAAGCTGTGTGGCCTTGGGAAGGAGTGATGCTCACAGACTTCATTTTTTGTTGTTGGTTTGAGCTCCTGTGGAATTCTAGAACTTCCCCTTTAGAAGCCTGAACTCCTGTTAAGGCTCTCTTGATCAGAGGTGTCTGCCCAAACCGTCATTTTTCAGAGGCTGGAGCCAGTTCACAGGCTCCTGCGGGTTCCACAGCTGTACTGGGGTATGTCTGCCTGTCACCCAATGCAGGGGTGAGTGAGACCCTTCCTGAGTGCCTTGGGGTACGGTGCTGGGTACCACAGCTCGCGCAGAGGCTCTTCTATTCATGCCTAGATGCCAAACTTTAGAAGTTAAAGACGGGGGAGTATGACGGATGCCGTATGCCACCATAGCATCACCCTGTAAGTGTTATAATTTGAATTAATGTTCTTAATTTTATATTTGTTGGTCAATCGAAAGTCTATTCAATGAATTTCTACCTTTGCCAGAAGAAGAACTTAGCCACATTTATGTTTCTTACATTTGTATCTCTTTTGAGGGTAAGAACAATCACAATTGTGGTTCAGCCTCAGGTGTAGACTTCTTCACATGGAGTGTAAGATTGGTTATGTGCTACTTAGTTTAAACTTCAATATTGGATACAGCCCTGAGCTCTAGTGGAGAATCTATAGTTGAAGTACTTTCTTCATTTCTTTCTGAGATTCTTGTTTTCAACTATCCATTCGTTGCCTGGGTTTCTTTGTTAATTCGTTTACTTTCAGAAAGAGTCTTTGTGGGTTGTATTCAGTAAGTTCCTCGTGTTAAGTTTCGATTTTATATTTGCATGAGAACAGGATGGGTGTAAGAGCTTGGCTCACCCCGTTTCCTCACACAGTGTAGACATTCTCTTATATTCAGCCATTCGTGTGGCTGTGGCAAAGTTTAAGGTGAGCATCGTAAGCAGCAGACATTTTCTTTATGCTGAAAAATAAGAAACATCGTCAGGATGTGCTTTACTTCTTTTTTTTCTTTTCTTTTCTGTAACCGTCACATTAGTTGTCCTCTTATTTGAGTAAAGTTTTTTCCTATTAATGCTTAACTTTTTTGTAGTGTGTTCTAGTCTTCAAAACACTCCTTTTATGCACGTTAGCTCTCCTTACTCCATCTTTCCTAACAATCGCCTTTTCAAATGCTTTAACTTTGGCAGAGTCAATTTTACTACATGATACTTCTACAGTTTTCCTCTCTTGAAGAGTATCCGAGGGCATTCCTTTCTTTCTGATAAGGGTGTCAGGGGTGTTTTTCACCCTCCTTTCCTGTGCTGAGTGATGCCAGCCCATTTTTCCTCAATTCTGTCCTACCCTTCTAATTACACGTGTTCTAAGTGTTCTCTTTACAGTCTAAGTTGTCCACGACTTCTTAAAGTACGAAGAATATTTATATGAAATTATCTTATTTCTTCTGAAATGTTTATTCAAATGCAAATTCTGCATCTGCTTTGGGGTCTGTTTTACCCTAACTATGGTGAAGATGGCAGTAAAACAGTGTGTGGGGAGCATCTATGTACAGGCCCCCGGCAAGTTATTTCTGGAAATTCATTCTGTGTGGGGGTAGCTTTCCAAGCCAGTCATTTGCTCAAAGATAGTTTTGAAAGGGACGGGCGCATATAGTAACATGGATGAGCCAGGAATTTTCACTTTTACACCTGGCATAATATGAAACTGTCAAAGAATTTCAGGGAACAGGTAAACTATATACACACACATTAGGAGCAATGGAAGTGGGGTTTGGGTGGGAGTACAAGAGGAGGACTTGTGTAACTAAACACAATCCCAGTTTTCCAACAATTGATAAGAAGAAGTATCATTTGCTGATCTCTAATCTCTCATGCAGAACCTTTCAATGTCAGCTGAACGCTTTAGTAGCAGCCGATTTTCAGAAAATACTTTTCTGCTGGTATTCAGTCTCCACCTTCAGATCCCCTAGTGAAATTTTAAACATATATTGTATCATTAATGAGAAAAGTGTTTTAAGCAGTAGTAATCACATTATTCTAATGTGGAAATTTTAGCAGTCTAACTCAGTATCATTTGCATTCAATCCTCTTCTAACAACACCCCACATTTTCTCTCTATTTTTTGACGCATGTAGGATGGCTGTATTGGC
Organism: Camelus ferus; assembly: GCF_009834535.1. Taxonomy (NCBI): domain Eukaryota; kingdom Metazoa; phylum Chordata; class Mammalia; order Artiodactyla; family Camelidae; genus Camelus; species Camelus ferus. The sequence goes on along the minus strand of NC_045729.1, from coordinate 15,330,663 downwards.
TTTACTACTCTTTAACAAATTATCTCCAGATGTAGCAGCTTAAAACAAGAATCATCTATTATATTGTGGTGTCTGTGGCTCAGGAATCGGGGTGCAACTCTGCTGGATACTCTGACCTGAGGTTTCTCAGTCAAGGTGCTGTCCAGGACTGCAGTCATTTTGAGGCTCAAATGGGGGAAAATCTGTTTCCAGCCTCACTCACACGGCTGTGAGTTGGCCTCAGGTTCTAGATGGTTACTCCAGATGGATTGACACGGGGACCTCTCCATAGAGTTCCAAGAAATAAAGAGTTAGAGAGTTTACACAAGACAGAATTCACAGTTTTTTGTAACCTAATCTCAAAAGTCACCTATATTCGTTTTACAAAAACTGAAGTGCAGTTGATTTACAGCATTAGTTTCATATGTACAGCAAAGCAATTCAGTTATACATACACATACAAATATAGTTATATATTTTCAGATTCTTTTCCATTATATGTTATTACAAGAAATCAATTACAGTTCCCTGTGCTATACAGAAGGTCCTTGTTGTTTCTTTATTTGTATGTAGAGTCATGTGTATGTGTTGATTCCAAACTCCTGACTCACCCCTCTCCCGCTCTAGCGCCTGGGGCGACCTCAGGGTGTATATTCATGTTGCTGTATTATCGTCATTAGAAGTCAGTTACTAGGTCCAGTCCAGACTCCAGCAGAGGTGACTACACACAGACATAAAAGCATAAGGGTGGAGGGTCACTGGGGGTCCTTAGAGGGGGGTCCCTGACTTGCAATGATGCACATCTTCCCTCCACGCAAAGCACATTCACCCTCTCAAGGTTCCCAAGCATCTAAACCCGCTAAATCATCGGTTCTAAGTGCAGAATCTTATCGAATAAATGAGTTTCGTATGTGGCTGTTTCCTTGGATTTCGTTGTCTGAATACAGGTGCTGCAGGTACGTGGATCTGAGAAACTAAAGGGACAAGTTATTTCTTCCCCACACGCCCAGTGCGCAACGGTGGGCTGTGGATAAGCCTTACAGACGTTCTTGTTCAAAAAGGGACAAAGCAGTAGGCGCAGAGAGGTGACTGGTCCATGACAGCTTTAATATTTGCTTATTTTCTTGCCTTGGACAACATGTATAATCTTTTCAAGCTTGTTTCTAGATCAGTACAATCTGGAGATAGTGGTGCTTTGTGAAGACTGAGGCAATCTGTGTAATGGGTTTGTTAGTGGGTAGCGAGACCCCTAAATTAGGAGACCCAACAAAGTGTGCGTCCTTGCCTGCCGGCTGGAAAGAATTCACAGCCGAGGCAGAGGGACAGAGTGAAAACTGTTCTTATTTTTCAAAGGTGGGAAAGAAAGGAAAGTGCTCGACAGGGAGAAGGACAGAAAGCTCTCAAGTGGGGAAAGGAAGTGCTCGAATGAGGAGCCACGATGGTCGGGCCACGTGGACTTTTATGAGAGGCTTCCACCATCATGCCCTCCTTCCAGGTGTGATGGAGCCAATCGGTCCTTGTTTGAGTTTTGCAGTCCTCGCGTGGGCTTTTCCCATTGCTGTCATGGCGAATCGTCTGCTGTCATGGCGTTGGCGGGTGTGTCCCTTAGCATCTAACGCATTACAGTGAGCGTGTAACGAGGCTGGAGACCTGCTGGAAGTCACATCCTCCGCCACCTTGGCCTCTGTTGGTTCTAACTCATTCTTGTTTTTCCTCACTGCAGCTGCCTCCCGAGACTGAGATAAGCATAACTGGTTCCTATTTGAGGGAGCGGCAGGCGTGTGATCCTGGGGCAACAGCTTTGGTGCCGAAAAGGAAAGCTGCTTTTAACCAGAGTGCTTACAGTTTGGTGGACTCAGAGTCCCCTCCAAAAATCCATCTCCAAAGATTCTGTTCAGCCATGAAAGCTTTGAAGGAACGTGAAGGAATGATCCCAGTTAATCAGTGAGACAGGCGGTCAGAGGCGTTGCCGTCCCCCAGTGCCTGCAGGCTTGTCCTCAACTCCAGGAGGCTGCTCTTTTCTGACTCCTGGAGGCCTGGGAGACGCTGGCTGCTCTAAGAACAAGAGGCGGGGGGTGGGGGTGGGGGTGGGGGCGCTACAGGGCCCTGTTCCCTTTCAGATTTAAGAGGGCTTCTGGCTGGTGGAAGCCTCACTTCAAGGTAGACCCCGTACATGTTGCCTACACTCTCCGTGTTATAGTCACTATAAAAATAAACTATGAATAATGTGTACAATGAATATGTGTCAGTGAACTCAGGTTTGGCTTCTCCCCACTCAAAAGTCTATGATTTGAGAGGCAAGTGTCCGAAGAAAGAAAAGGTGCTTTAATCAGAAGAGGCTGCAACCTGGGGAGATGGAGAGCTCAGTGTCTCCTAAAGACAATCTCTAAAGATTCGGCTCAGCCCTGAAGGTTATAAAGGGAAATGGGGAAGTGAGCTCAGTTAATCACTGAGACGGGGAGTCACAGTCATCCCCACACCCTCTGCCTGCAGCTTGTCAGCTTTTTGTGAACTTTTCTTTGGATGCTATCTTGTTCACATGGTTTGTTTGCAAGATGACTGAAGGGGGAGCTAGGGAATAGAGCTGGTTGTTAACGTCTTATTCTCCATTTATACACTCTTATGATCAAAGGAACAAACCCAACAAGTTAGGCAACTGGGAAGACAAAAGAAGCCTCCCGCAGACAGCGCTTTCCTGCAAAGAGCTCTTTCCTGCCCACGCTGCTGACAGATACAGCATCTTTAGTCGTTCCAAAAGTCATTGAAAAATGTTAGTATTTGTTTTAAGTAATTTCTGAAGTAGGAAGAAAAATATTTATTGTGTACGTCAGACTTTTGACCTGAAAAGGATTCTTATTTTCAGTTTTGCACAGGAAACACTGCACTTTATCACTGATCTGCTCAGGCAGTGTCTGCACTTCGGTCTGTTTGATATGGAAGCAGGCAGCTCAGTGGATTTATTATCCTGGCCACTGAAACTCCTACCTTCTCCTCTGACCTGCTCCCTGGAGACACTGTCTCATTGTCAAAAAAGAAGCTGAGGAATATTAAAAACTTTAAGAGTTTATTTGAGGAAAAATTGATTTGAATTGGGCAGCATGCAATCTAGCAGACAGAAAGGGGCTCTGAGGGGCTGTGCAAAATGGAAAACTTTTAGGCAGAAAAGGAGTAGCATCAACGAAGTTGCACTGGGCAAAGTTACTTTCCTTTAAGGGATGGCGGGGGTCTATTGGGCCGATGATCCAACTAGTGCTTTCCAGGCAATTGAATTCCTGGTTGACTGGTTTAAAATTCCATTTCTGGGGACGCCAAAGCTATAATTAAATGAAGTCTCATTTTGGTGAAGTTGTCACAGATGACTTGGCACAAGCGACCCCACGTGGAGCCTGCTGTCCTGTGTTTCACACCGTGAGCACCGCTCCGTGAGCCCCTGTTCCCTCCCCTGCTGCTGAAGTGCATCGCCCTGTACTCGCGGACCGGAGTCACCAGGGGGGAGGGACCCAGAGCAGAGAAGCATCTCTTTCCAAAACGGATGTCACCTCCTGTGCCCCCTTCAGTCACTTTCTAAGCCACTCAGTGCTCCTTTCCCCTTCCCCAATGCCAGGCTCAGAAGGTGTGGAGTTTTAGGAAGACTGTTCCCTGGGGCTCTGAGGACGTCTGAGAAGAGATTCTTGAATCTGTCCCAGGTGAGTGTTCTCCCTCCCTTCCTGTAACTGAGTTTGCACAGTTAGGGCAGGGGGTGGGGGCATCGGAGAACAACAGCTGCTTGCTTCTGGGTGTAGGTCCCCCTTTTATGCTGTGTGACACCCCAGCCTTCCCGAAGCAAACTGCCCGTGATCACCCTCACCACCTCCTGCTCAGGGAGGAGACGCTCCTAAGGACTTCAGGCACCTGCCCCCTTTGCTGACCCAGCAGTGAGTATTCTGACTGAACAGACGCCAGGGTCGAAAGCTGTCAGCTGTCCCATCACGGCAGCACAGGCCTCACCTGGGAGGTTGTTAGAAATACAGAACCCCAGGTCCTCCCGCAGACCCAGTGAATTCAAATCTGCGTTTTACAAGATCCCCAAGTGGTTCCCAGGCAGGCATGTTAAAGCGTTTAAACCACTGCTGTAAATAACACAGCCAGAATCAGTTATTTTGAAGTTTTAATTCCAAAGTCCCCCTGGAGATGTGGTGTGTGTGGGTGTGGGAGCCCGCCAGCACCGTGGGAGGTGAACGCTGGGGCTGCTCTTCAAGGGTTTGCATTCGATGTTTGTCCGCACATTTGAGGGCATTTGCACGTAGAGAAATGGAACAGTGATTGCCAGGGTGAAACGTTAGCTCCTCAAGAAGACCCAAGTTGTTTTTGGTTTTGTTTTTAATCTGAGTTACTTTACCAATAGTTCCTACTAGGGGGCACTGTAAGCTTTTTTCTATTTTTCTTTTTTCTGTCCTTAAAATTTAGGTATGGGGAAGTCAGAATGTTAAAGTCATCAGTAAATGTTTCATTCTACATTATTTTATTGGGTACATCACTACCTGCATTATCCAGGTACTGCATTTTTGAATTTATGGATGAGTAAACGGCAAGACCGACCATTTGTTTCCTATCTCCAAAACTCAGGCTCCTATGGCACCCTCTCACATCACTTGTTGCTCTTAGAATACTGTAATAACAAGTCATATAGAGAAAGAACTAAAATAAAATTTTCCCCAAAGCTGGCCACAGTCCTGGGAAAGGCAGCTCTGATCCTGTTTAAGTAGTTTGTCTAAGTTCGAGTGGATGAAAGCAATATTTATTGGGTTGCTTTGCTAAGAGTCTCTTAACAGCTTGCAACACAAAACGTGATCCATATTGCAAGCTTAAACCAAATATTCTGTTAGGCCTTCTGCTAGAAACCTGAAGGGTGACGGAATATCAGAGTGCCTCTGAACAAGACGGATGTATGTATGTGATGAACTGCACAGCCCTACGTTCCTTACCTCCTTTGTCTTAGTGCGTTTACTTTGGAAAACTTGCAATTGTAAATTCTCTCTCTCAGCCAGTTTGGTCTGTCAGTCTCAGCCCCTTGCCAGTTTTACAACCTAGAAATGTCTTTCCCAAAGGCCTGGGAGCCATGTCTTTGGAATATAATCATCAAGAAAGACCGTTTCCTTTTCCCCTCAGTCTCAGTGGGAAAGTAGGAGTCTGATCTCCATAAGTACCCATCATTACTGATTCACTTTGTTAAACCACGTCATCTTTTAAGATATATATGTATACATGGGTATATATCTGTTACGTAACTTATATGTATATATGGCTGTTGTACATTGTCTTTGTTTTACCCTGTAAAGTTGTGATTGCTTTATCAGCTGCTATAATCCAGATGGTGAGAATATTATTGTGACCTTTCACTAGGTACCTTCAAGAATAGGTTGTCATGAAGGTTGCTCATAAACATAATCTGTGCATGCTTCTCCTGACCTTCTCCTTTACATTTTCTCTCGTCAGGCACAGCTATGTGGCTCCTCTGTTTGCTGCTGTTTGTTTTGTTTCCCCCACAGGTGATTCTGATGTACAAAGCTGGGAATCACCTCCTTGTTTTTTGTTGTTTTTTTTTTTGAAATCACTACTTCGTAATCTGGGCCCGTGTTGTAAAATAAACATCTTTAAAATTATATTTACTCTTCAGCAAGGAGTGATGGATGCATGAAAAGTCTCTTCCAAATGTTGTTGTGGTCAGATCCAACCAAAAATACAGCTTTCAATCTCCATCAGTTTATTTTTTATGAGTTAGAGCTTTTGTTTTTTTCGTGTTGTCTCCAGTGGTTTCTAAGGTGCCTCTTTCAAACTTGTGTTTGAGGGATTCTGACAACAAATCATCTTTGATGAGGATCCTTACCTCATGTCACACATACAGAGCATCACTAGGGGGCGCTGTGAGTTTAGTGCTCTGTATGTTTAACATCTGTAACTTTCAGTTCTAGGTTAAGGATGAGTGTAGGTTCCTATATCACTGAGTGAAAAGCAATTAACAGACTGACTAAAAGTCATCTGCTTTTGTAAATTAATAGACTTCATTTTAGGTTTGTGGGGAAACTGAGCAAAAAATACAGAGAGTTTCCATATACCTTACTTCCTCCTACACAGCTCTTACTTTTACCTTGCGTTAGTGTTCCATAGGTTACAGCTGATGAACAAATTCTGGCACATTATTATTAACTGAAGCCCTCAGTCTACATTAGGGCTTGCTCTTTGTGTTCTATATGCTGTGAATTTTGAAAAATGTATATGACATATATACATCATTCCAGTATCAGACAGAATAGTTTCACTGCCTTAAAAATCGCCTGGGCTCCACGTTTTCATCCTTTCCAATCACCCCCATCCCAGCCCCTCAACAGATCTTTTCATTGTCTCCATAGCTTTGCCTATTCCTGAATGTTAGATAGTTGGAATTTCATAGTGCATGTAAATTTTCAGATTGCTTCCTTCACTTAGCAACATGCATTAAAGGTTTTTCCTTTTCTTCTTGAGTTGACAGCTTTTTGCTTCAAGTCCCTGAATACTACACCGTTGCTTGGAGGCTCCACAGCTCTGTTTATACGTTTATCTATTGATAGGCATCTGGGTTATTTCTAAAGTTGGGCAGTCATGAGTTTAGCTGGTATAAATACACTTGTGCAGGCTTTGCGTAAAGTTCAGTTTTCAACTCATTTGTATAAATGCAAAGTAAGATTGTTGGATCATTTGATGAGTATATTAACTTCTTCAGACACAGCCAAAGTGTCTTCTAAAGAGTCACTTGCTTTTTATTCTTGCCAGGAGCTGGAACTTTTAAATCATTCCAGGGATTAAAATAGTCCACGAAAAAAAATCATTGAGTAAAGACCATGTGATGGAGACCAGTAATGACACATTTAAAATCATTTAAAAATCAAAATGGAGTAACTATGGTTCAGGCCACCAAAACAGAGCTGGGTGGCCATGGTGGATGTGAATTCAGACACCTTGCATAAGAACTCGAATTTTCTGAAAAGCAACAAACTCAAGGACACCACCAATCATTTTCAAAACAATATCTGCAAGCAGCTGCCCGCTGCAATTCACAGTCTCAAAGCCACCGCCAACAAACCATTACTATGTAACCATCTTGATCCCCAATCAATCCTTGTATAAAGACACAGCACACCCTTACTCCCTGCCAGAGCTAATCGCCAGTCATAGTTCTCAACAACTTCTGTAAGCTTTTAGTTTTCTTTGCTTTTATAAATTTGCCCAATTCTGTAGACCCTGGGAACACAATTCAAGCGCTTCCTAATCTGGGTCTCCTGAGAGCTGCAACCCTAATAAAGCACAGAGCAACACATTTTTTTTGACTGGTTTCTCCCCAAGATGCCAGGGCCTCCAACACCTTCTACATGGGAGTTTGCAGAAGTTCAGGGGGCCAGTGGGAGATTCCTTAGGACCACCCCTGATCTGGGATTAAGGTACAGTAAAGAGTGTGTTGGACTGGGGGAAAAATGCACAACCTAAAAGTTGAGAATTATGTTTGATTCGCTGGATTTTCTGAGGATTTCAAGCTGAGGACACAGCCTCTCAGACAGCTGTGAGGGACAGCTCCTGAGAGGTAGAGGATCCAGGATATACAGGAGTTTTTGCAACCAGGCAATCAGAACATCAAAAGATTGTTCTTAATTAAAGAAAACCAGGGTGGGGAGAAGCAAGATGGCAGAGTAGAAGGACTCTTGTAGCTCACCGTCTCCCACAAATACACCAAAACTCACATCTATGGACCCACTCAGCCAACCAGAGAACCTGCCATACTCCGACAGAACATCACCCTGTTTGAAAGACAAAGACGCCAAAAATCTGGTAGGAAAAAAAGGAAAAAAGAAAGAAGAAAAAGCAAAACAGTGTGGGACCGATCCCACGGGGAGGGAGCCGCAAAGGAGGACTGGCGCTCGCTCGCTGGGTCTCCCCTCCCCAACGGAGAGGCCAGGGGGACGGAGGGGGAGCCTCCTAGGCTCAAACCTGCCCCGAGCAGCCCTTGACCGACAGAACTGAGTTAAACGGGCACAAAGGGTCCCCGCTCCACGCAGCCCGAGACGGGAGCCGGTGGCTGGGGTCGGGACAGGCGGCCCGAGCCGGGCGGAGGGCCGGGGGCAGCTGCACTGAGGTGGCCCCGGGGGACCGCAGGGGGCTGCGCGCCGTGGCTGGGAAGGGATACGGAGCAGAACAACCTCGGCCCCCCATAAATTCTGAAAACAGCAGAGCAACACGGCTGGCGTGCCCTGGGGGAGGGGTGCCGTAGCCTCCGTCTCTTCAGCCCTGCGCCGCCATCACTGGCGCTTCTCGCGAGAAGAGAGGCGGGGCTTGGCCACAGCCGCCGTCCCCTCCTGTGCGAGCGCCCGGGCGGGGGCGGGGGCGGGGGCGGGGCGGGGGCGGGGCAGGGCCCTGAACGCGCCCCCGGGGGATCCCTGCGGCCTCCTAGGCAGGACTGAGACTTGTTTACAGCCGGAGGCAGATAGGATCTTTCTGCCTGGGCACCTCAGAGAACTCACGCCGCCAAGACAAACAAGGAGCTGAGATTTGGCACGGAGCAGGGGCGGGGCCGTTCCGCGGTCTTCCCCGAGCCCGCCTCCGGAGCGCCCATGTGAGGCGAGGCATGCAGCTGAGCAGAGCGACCGGCACGGGGAAAGGGCGGGTGGCAACATGCTTTCCTGGCAGGAACGCAGCCCATGACCACGGCGCTGGGAGGGGGCGCGATCCGCACACCTTCCTCCCCTGAGCGCAGCATCTGACTGTGGCATTAGAGGGGGAGTGACCCGCCCGCCCACCGGATAAGAGCTCAGCACCTGACCCAGTGCTGGGAGGGGGCGCGATCTGCTAGCCGACAGGCACTGGGAGCAGCACAGAAGAGAGTGCCAACAGAGGGCCTCTGGAAACAGCAAGCTGAGTTCGTGAAACAGGGCGAAGATGCAAAGACCTCTTAATAGAACTATTAAGAGCACAGCGTCTCCAGGAGAACTAGATAACTGATACTCCTTAAGCCACAGTGCCAGAGAGATATGAGCAATATGAAGAAGCAGAGGAACCACTCCCAATTAAAATATCAAGAGAAATCCCCTGAAAGCAAGATCAAGGAAATAGAGATTGATGGCCTACTAGATCAAGATTACAAAAAAGGAGTGATCAAACTACTGAAGGAACTATAAGAAATAGTGTTTTGAGACATAAAATATGTCAAAAATGAAATAGAAGCTATAAAGAAGAACCAATTAGAAATAGTAAACTCATTTGCTGAACTGGGAGCTGACCTGAAGTCTGTACAAAGCAGCCTAGATAATGCAGAGGAACGAATAAGTGACCTAGAAGACAGGACAACAGAAAGCACCCAGTCAGAACAGCTGAGAGAAAAACAAATAAAAAAACAATGAAAACAATATAAGGGACCTATGGGATAATATAAAGTGTGCCAATCTATCCATAATAGGGGTTCCAGAAGGAGAAGAAAGAACAAAGGGATTGAAAAGGTATTTGAAGAAATCATGACTGATAACTTCCCAAACCTAAAGGAATCAGATATCCAAGTACAGGAGGCTCAGAGAGTCCCAAACAGGAAGAACCCAAACAGACCCACACCAAGACATGTAATAACAAGTTGGCCAGAATCAAGGATAAAGAAATGATCCTAAAGGCTGCAAGAGAAAAACAAAGAGTGAGTTACAAGGGAACCCCCATAAGGCTCTCAGTTGATTTATCTACACAAGCACTGCAGGCCAGAAGGGAGTGGCAAGATATATTCAAAGTCTGAATGAAAAAAAGATGCAGCCTAGGATACTCTATCCAGAAAGGCTATCCTTTAGAATAGAATGAGAGATAAAGAACTTCACAGACAAGCAAAAACTCAGAGTTTAGCAACACTAAACCCATGCTAAAAGAACTATTGACAGGTCTACTCTAAATAGAAAAGAAGCAGGATGCTACAAAAATGAGAAACTCATAACTGCAAAGGAGAGAACAACCATGAATTACAAAAAGAATAAACACAAAATTGTAAAAGAAGACATCTAAATCATTAAGAGTGGAAGAGTGAAACAAGGAAAGCCACTGTGGAAAACAGTATGGAGATTCCTCAAAAGACTAGGAATAGACTTACCATATGACCCAGGAATCCCACTCCTGGGCATAAATCCAGAAGGAACCCTACTTCAAAATGACACCTGCACCCCAATGTTGCACTATTTACAATAGCCAAGACATGGAAACAGGTTAAATGTCCATCAAGAGATGACTGAGTAAAGATGGGGTATATTTATATGATGGAATACTATTCAGCCATAAAAACTGACATCATAATGCCATTAGCAGCAACATGGATGTTCCTGGAGAATGTCATTCTAAGTGAAGTAAGCCAGGAAGAGAAAGAAAAATACTATATGACATTGCTCATATGAGGAATCTAAAAACAAAACAAAACAAAACAAAAAACATAAATACAAAACAGAAACAGACTAATAGACATAGAATACAAACTTGTGGCTGCCAAGGGGGCAGGGGGTGGGAAGGGACAGACTGGGATTTTAAACTGCAGAATAGATAAAAAAGATTATACTGTATAGCACAGGGAAATATAAACAACATCTTGTGGTACCTCATAGTGGAAAAAAAAGTCACAGTGAATATATATATGTTTATATATAACTGAAAAATTGTGCTCTGCACAAGAATTTGACACAACATTGTAAATTGACTATTACTCAATAAAAAATGTAAAAAAAAAAAAAAGAAAACCAGTTATCTCAAATTAATGAATTTAGTGCTTTTCTATGGATGGGAAGATGCAAAAGTCTGCACTCCTTGAAATTCTTGCTTTGATGTGCACCTTAGCTCTCTAGGGCCAGTGTGCATTCTTCCCATCTTAAGTGTCCTTTGCAGAGGGCACCATGGGGGAGGCAGCAGTGGCTGAGGCTTGATGCTTGCAACACCCTTTGTTTACTGACGCAGCAGGCAGTATTTTTCATTCACAAGATTCATTGGCAACTGGCCTGGGTCCCCCTGGTTTCCAAGAACACAAATGCCTCAAATTTCTTGGAGAGGCTTGTTTTTAAACTGGGTCTGGATATCCTCAAGCTCGCTGTGGCAGAATAAGCTGTCTTCCAGCTGTCATGCAGGTTAGGTGTGCCACTGTTTTTATAACACATTGCTGTTATTACCTGCAATTTCAGAAACATGGACCTGGGGGAGGGTATAGCGCAAGTGGTAGGGCACGTGCTTCGCATGCATGAGGTCATTAGTTCCATCCCCAGGACCTCCTCTAAGAATAAATGAAGAAGTATACCTAATTACCTCCCGCACACTCAAAAAAAAAAAAAAAAAAAAAAAAGCCATCAGAACAAGATTTAAAAAAAAAAAAATGCTAGAGACCAGAGTGAGATAAAGAGGGCTTTTTTGGGACTTTGTTAGGGCTAGAATCTGGAGATTAAGTCAGGAAGCACTTGAATTCAGACTTGCCAGACTACAAAAGGGAGGAAGTTTATAAAAGCAAAAACAGTGAGTTACAAAACTTGTTGATGAAGAATTATAATTGGAGCTGGGAAGAAGGGAAAATGATTGTAAAAAAAGGATTGCATTTGAAATACTTGCATAAGGACAAGGAGGGACCTTGAGATGATTAACACTGCAGCTGGAGGCCTTTGCTATGTCTGCGTTGTCCTCTTTTTCCTTGGGCCTGGTATAAAATAAAGGAAGTTCAAGTTCTTGAATTCTGAAGCTGATATAGGAAAAAATAGGGAACAAGAGGATGGCTGTGTCCCACATCTGGGGTGAGTCACTGGGATGTGCCCTATCAAGTGAGGGTCCTTGGCTTCACACCGGAAATAATTCAAGAGTGAGCGATACTGAGTAGAAATAGATTTATTCAGAGAGATGCACACTGCATGGACATACTGAGTGTAGGCCATCTCAGGAGGCCAGAGAGGCCATGAGGTTGGGGTGCGAGGCGGGGGGTAAAGTAAAAGTAGATACACACTCCATAGACAGGGTGCAGGCTCTCTCAAAAGGTGAGGGAGTGAGAGGCCAGAGGCAGAGTGTGGCTAGTTTCATGAGCTCTGTAGCTTCGTATGCTAACAAGTGGGAGGATTACTCCAACTGCTTTGGGGAAGGGGCTGAGTTTCCCAGGAATTGGTCCACTGCCTGCTTTTTGATCTTTTATGGGCAGCCTTGGAACTGTCATGGCGACCATGGAAGTGCCATTTAGCACGCTAACATCACAGACGTACAGTGGGGTCAAGGTTGACTGGGAGTCAAATCTCCCACCATCTTGGGTCTCAAGGTCTACTGGGAGTTGAATTCTCCACCATTTTGGTGTTAATTCTTGGGTCATTCCTTTAATGGCTGTGCCTTGCCCCTTCCTTCCCGTCTCTAAACCAGACCCTCAGCAGCCTCACAACTGCATCTTTGTAGGCTGCAGTGAGATTAATCTATTATAATTTCAATTTGCCATCATTCTGATCTATGTTCCAGTTTTTGTGATACTATATAATCATAACCTTTTAAAACATCAGTCTCTTGATTCAACCCAGAAACAGACACCCGCTTTGGCTGGCCATTCAGGAAAATCCATCCAGACCTCCCCCCAAGATGTCCCAGGTGTCTGCTCTACCCTCTTCATCAGAATTTGCAGGATTTATTTCTCAGCACCTACCACAAGGGTAAACACTCTGCAAATATTTAGTGATTGGATACGAAATGATTAGGAATACAAAAAACATGTAAAAATGTGGCTGCCACTCGAAGTACATATGTTATATAGCTGCTGCTAGAAGTAAGCCCCCAGTTTCATTGACAGCACAGGATACATTTTCTTCTCACTCATGCAGCTGTGGACGATAGGAGTTCTTGGTCAGGATGCAGCTTTCTTCCACGTGGAAACTCAGAGACCCATATCTCTCTTATCTTGGGGCTGTGCTGTCCCTAAGGTCTCCTTGTCATTGGCACCTAAATGAGAAAGGGGAGAGAAAGCTTTTGTGAACATACGTCCATTTCTGGAAGATCAGTGCCCAGTGACACTGTGACACACCTCACCTTGATCCACACTCAGTTAGATTTATTTCTGTGCCCACATGTAGCTGAAAGGGTGGGTAGAAATGTATATTTATAATATATAAGAAAATCCTTAAAACTTAACAGCAAAAACACAAAGAACATAATTAGAAAATGGACAAAAGGCATAAAGACAGATTTCACTGATGACAATACACAGATTAACAGATAAGCACGTGAAAAGACGCTCAACATCTTTAGCCACTGGGACAGCGCTAATTAAAACCACAACGAGATATCACTACATGACTCTCAGTATAGCTAAAATAAAATAGAAGGACATCAAATGCTGGTGAAGATGTGGGGAGCCTGATTCACTCCTATATTGCTGATGGGAATTCTTGAATGTTACAGCCACTCTGGAAAGCAGTTTGGCAGGTTTTTTGGTTTGTTTTTTGTTTTTTTATGTAAGTGTGCAATTACTATACAACCCAGCAAGCAGAATTCTTGTTACCAAGGCCAAGCTCATACTGCTTGCCACATGATAGGCCAATAAATTGAGAGATGGAGCCTTGGGGCAAGGAATAACAACTGTATTCAGAAAGCCAGCAGACTAAGAAGATGGTGGACTCTTGTCCCAAAGAGCCATCTTGCCTGAGTTAGAGTTCAGGCTTCTTTTACACTAAAGAGGAAGGGGGTGTGACTGGCTGTTGCAGACTTCTTGGTGCTGGCCTGACAGTGTGATGGTGACATGATAATCCTCTGTTCTTGCAGCCGTCCATGTAGGTCTGGCCATGATGTTTCTATAAACCTCCAGCAGGACAAATGTTATTTTCCGTTCTGCAACTCTTTATTTCTATGTGAATGCAAAGTGTTATGGCTTTACAGGTCAAGCCTGGGAGGCACAGCCTCGAGCAAGGGCTATCATGCATATTTCAGGATATAGGTAACATCCTTTGATGAGACAAAGGCACAGGGCCAGCTTGGCTAAGCACGAGCAAGAAAGCACAGAGATTGCAGCTAAAGGACTAGATCCAATGTGGAGTCAGTTTTGTTCTTCTTTGTTACATTCTGAGTATTTATCCCAGAGAAATGAAAACACATTTCACACAAATGCCTATACACAAATGTTTCTAGCTATTTTATGCATGACAGTCCAAGAGTGGGAAAAACCCCAGATGTCCTTCAATAGAGGAACAGTTAAGCAAACTAGGGGCTAACCACACCATGGACTACTACTCAACAATTAAAAAAAACCAAAAAGCAAAAAAACCCAGTGAAATCTAAATACTCACAACAATTTGGTTGAATGGCCAGAGAATTATGCCAAGTAAAAAAAAAAAAAGCTCATCACAATTTTGTATTCTCTCATCTCTCAGAGGTACTTTCTGCTGTTTGTTATTAGAATGATCAGCATTCCAAGAGTAAGCACAACAAGAAAAAATGGACTTGAGAAATTTAAACTTTAGAATTTAGAAAAGGAAATGAGCACATGGGAAATGTTTTACAAACAAAGTATGTTTTCATTATTTTATAGCTCGTTTCTTCCACCTGTAGTTCATTTTACAAGCCACTGCCATCTAGGTCTCCCCAAAGCACCATTCTCATCACTGATGCCTCATTGCAGAACTACCTTCCATGGGTCCCCCGTGGCTATAGCCATGGCCATTTACTGTCTCTGATCTACCTTTTCAACACCAAACACCACTGTTACAATTTTTTTAAAGTAGGGCTTGGTCCTGCACCCAGAGCGCCAGCACTGCGTGGCAGGGGCAGCTGCCCCCGCCTCCTTCACCCCGCCCCCTGCACAGACTCCATGCTTATCAATTTGTAAACTTCTCTTATTGATGCTTTCTATACCAGTGGTTCTCAATATGGGCTCCGTTTTGGACTCATTTGGGTGGGGGAGAACCTCTTAGAAAAGATGAGTGCTCAAATACCATCTCCAGAGATCCTCATATAGTTGAGCTCTTGTGGTGCATTAGAATCATTTTTTAAAAACTCCCCTAGTGTTTCGAATTTGTAAGCACAGTATAGAATCCTGATTCTACCTTATTCCCTAGAGCTGAGATAACAAGTTCAACTTTGTCTAAATCAGCCTTTCCTCTAAGGTTCAGTGCAAGTGTCCTCAACCCCCATGGGGTCTTTTCCCAAGAAAAATACTCCCTGACTCCCATCTTGGGCCACAAGCTGTACAGTTGGTAAGTTAGTTACAGACCAACTTGATGTCACACTATTCTTATTGATTCTTGTAAATCCTCTTCTACTTTATTTATTCTCATTTTAGTCTAATTTCCATCCCCCAACAGGCACCTATTCTTGTGTGCACTTTTTTTAAATAAAAGATATTTTCACACAAATAAATTTAGTACACATTGTTATCTTAGCATAGTGAACAGTCACGTATCGCAAGGTGATACTTGGTTACCACGCAGTGATCACCACCGCCCCAAACATGAAAGTGGAGCCAGCAGCACTCAGAGCCCCCTGTGCTCCTGCCGGTCACTGGTCCCTTCTCGCTGTCAAAAGCATCTTCTTTCTTAAGCTCACACAGTACTTTTTGCTTGTTTCTGAGCTTTATGTAAATTGAACAGTTCAAGATGTATTCTATGGTGTCGGTCTTCTTACATCAAACATTATGTTCTTGAGATTTACTCTGCTACACACCAGAAACTGACACAACATTGTAAATCAAATAGACTTCACATACATACATACATACATGCATGCATGCATGCATTTCCCTGGGCCCTATCAACAGAGACTCAGATTCCATAAATCTGGAGAGGATCAAGGAATGTGTATTTATCAGCAAGCATCCTAAGTGACTTTGGACCATGACCGTGGACCACACTTGCAGAAAATGCTGCTACCTAGTAACACAGAAGGGCCACAGACTTAATATTTTACCTGCCAATGGAAACATTCTATCAGATAGTTTGAAAAATTCCAAAGGCAAAAGATGTATTTGAAAGTCAAAGTGGAATAATAATCATTTTATAATTATATGTTTTTTCTTTTTTTCTTGTGTATTTTTTTTTATTGAAGTATGGTCAGTTTACAATGTTAAGTGTCAATTTCTGGTGTACAGCACAATGCTTCAGTCATACGTGAAGATACATATATGTGTTTTCACCTTCTTTTTCATCATAAGTTACTACAAGATACTGAATATAGTTCCCTGTGCTATAAAGTATGAACTTGTTGTTTACCTGTTCTATATATGTTAGTATCTGCAAATATCTAACTCCCAATCTATCTCCAGCCACCTCTCACCTCCCTTCCCAGTAACCACAAGTTTGTCCTCTGTGTCTGAGAGTCTGTTTCTGTTTTGCAATTAAGTTTGCCTTTTTTCCTCCATATTCCAAATATGACTGATATCATGTGGTCTTTTTCTCTCTCTTTCTGGCTTATTTCACTTAGAATGACAATCTCCAGGTCCATCCATGTTGCTGCAAATGGCAATATTTCATTATCTTTTATGGCTGATTAGCATTCCATTGTATAAATATACCACAGTGTCTTTATCCAGTCATGTGTATAATGACACAGTTCTAAACGCCTGTAACAGACGTAGAAGAGCACCAATAAATGGCAGTGAAGGGGGTGGGGAAGGAGACCCTGTGTCATGACACTGTGGAATCTGGAGACACCTCCTTAGAAGTTTGGAAGTTCACTGTAATGGCGTCCATATAAAGTGGGCGAAATGCCAAGCCACGGTATACGTTAAAAGCAAAATAAGATCAAGTGTCTGCATAGTTGCTAAAGATTCCATGTAGTATCATGATGTCATGTCTGATTATGTGAACAGGCGCTCAGGGGTAGTTGCTAATTTTCTGTTAATGTCTTTTAGAGTTAGTGTTCTTCCTCCTGAAATAAATGTACATGAATAAGAATAAAATGGTAGAACTGATTTTTATTTAAGAAGTAGCATGAAATAATACTATTGTCTATGAGTCACTGCGATGTTTTTAAATATAAACTATTTGAAGTAGGAAAAAATGTTTGTTACAATATAGATTCCGTACAGTGACAACAAAAGGAATTTCATGTTTACAAATCGCCCCTCACTGTTCCTCATCCTCAGGAAGTTATTCCATTCCCATGTGATTAGGGAGGGATTTTCTGTTAACTTTCTGTTATCGAGGCTCACAGCTTAGCCAACAAATTCAAAGTGGACTGTTTTCATTTTCATTGCTGCCTTTGCAACCGGGGAGTGTTCGTGTTGAAGCAGAAACATGAGTGCTGGGGAAGCATCTTTGGAAACGTTACTGACAGACTCTACCTTCAGAAAAGGCTGGGAGAAGGGGAGGCTTGGTAATGTAAAACTGGTAAACTTTGACAAAACAAAACGGGAGTCGGGGAGACAGGTGCTCTTCTCCCATGGATGCATGATGGAAACTGCATTTCAGGGGTGTTAGTACTTCACAGTTCGTCTCTGTGGAGGGTGAGAAGTTTGGAGGGACCGAGGTGGGTGGGAGTTGGGTGGGTGGGGGGAGAGGTGTGTAATTGTTCCATCAGTTATTTTATTACTGTGTGTGTTACTTAAAGATTTTGGAGGTAGGAGAAATCCACGAAAAGTTACAAGAGTTTAAGAGAAAAATGTTCTCTGGATTTCCATTGGCAGCTTTCACCCGGCAAGGCACATTATGATGTTAAATAACAGATTGTTTATATCCCAGAATGATGGCAAATTCAGACACTACTAATTGTGTAATATGTATATGATTAAAACTTGCCCCTAAAAACTGGGATTTTGGGTGTATAGAGCTTTTGAAATTTAATTTACAAATAGATGTCGGTGTTTGGGGGTGGGAGCTGGAGCCTAAACCTACCCACCAGTGAATCCTTTAGCATTTTTAGTTTATAGCAAATTTGATGAGAAAGGGATGTCTATAGTTTGAATTATTTTTTAACTCAGTACAATGCATTTGAAAGTCATCCATATGGCATTGTGCATCAGTAGTGTGGACTTAGATAAGGGGAAAAGTTATTCATGTAAGGGCTACTGCAGGAGTCTGAAAAGGGCTCTCTTTTTTCATGCTTTGAATGTTGATTTTCTTAGGAGGTGCGTCTGCTTTTATACATGTAAGTAAAATAGGCGATAAAAATAAATACCTCAGAAAGGCTCTGAGAAAGGCTCTCACTCTATAAATAGGGCAAGAAGGGGGACGACATCTGAGAAGCAAGAAAGCGTGAGCCCCGGGGAGCAGGTGGCACTGCCGTGCGTGACACCCGTGTTCACATTCTGTTAACCGACAGATCTGCTTAGGGGAGCCACGCGCATCGCTGCATCGTACTGGGTTTTTTTAGTGCTTGTTTACATTTTCAGGCAGGCTAGAGGCTGGCTGGATGTGGAGGGAGGGAGAGCGTGACTAAAATATATCAAGCCAAAGCAAAATAAGAAACGAGCAACTGGGACCATAGGGTCACGTTTTCCCTTTTTCTTAGTACCTAGTGGTAGTTTACCCTTTTACTAGCTGGAGGATACTTGGCTTGTTTGCCAGGTTTTGGTGATAGTGAATGAAGTTGATGTAAATGCTCAGGTAGAGGCTTTTGTGCAAAAGGAAGTTTTCATTTCTCTAGCATGCGTGCCTGGGGATGGGATGGCTAGGCCTATGGTAAGTCTGTGTTTACCATACCTCACTGCCAAGCTGTTTCCAAAGTGGCTGTACTGTTGCATTTGCAACAACAATGCGTGAGAATTCAGTCTGTATCATTCCTGCGCCGTCACTTAGTCTTGTTAGTTTGCTTTGTTGTGTTTGCCACTCTAATGCGCTCACAGGGCAGCACATTGTATTTCAATTCGTGTCTCCCTGATGGCTGGTGATGGTGGTTTCTTGATTCTAGGAAGGCAGCAGGGCAGACGCAGGAGCTGGCGAGGGCCTCCAGGGCCAGCAGTGTCCTGGGTGAAAGGAGGCCTGGGTTCCCAGGAGCCTGGTGACCCGGGAGCCACCTGGGGCACTGGAGCTGGCAGACACTGGGGTGAGGGGGAGCCTGCAGGGAGTCCCACAGGGCTGCAGGGGTCAGCCTGGGGCTGGGGCTGGGGCAGGTGGGTCTGGGGTCGGTAGTGAACTCATGCTACTCTCCATTCCCCGGGGAAAGGGTCTTTCTTTGCGCTGGGCTGCCCAGGCTTGGGAGAAGGGTGTTGGGGGCCTGGGTTCCCAGGAGGCCACCAGGAGCCGGGTGTCCCAGGAGCCACCCGGAGCTGCTGGACTTGCCAGGTGCAGGGGGGAGACAGAGGCCGGGCCCCTAGGAGCCTACAACAAGAGCTGCTTGGAAGTGGCCAGAGGCAGGTTTCTGTGCCAGGACTCGCTGGAGGGGGCGGGGGCCGGTGTGAGGCCCGGGGGTGGGTGGGCCTGGATCCTTGGCTCTTGGGAGGGTATTTTCATGGGTAGATAATTTTCAAATTGATATTTCTACGGGGAGATGAGTAGATGTCACTTCTAGAAACACTTTTTTACCCCTTTTCCAACCTATATTCCTTCCATTTTTTTTCCCCCTTGCCTTATTGTCCATGAAAGAACCTCTTGTAAAATGTTAAGTTGGATCTGTGAGCACAGACATCCTTGCCTGGATCCTGATCTTTGGAGGAAAATACACCCTCTTTCACCCTTAAGTACCATGCTAGCTGTACTTTTCATGAAGATGAAGTTTATAAGGTTAAGGAAAGTCCTTCAATTGCTAATTTACCGGGGTTTGTTATCTTGGATGACTATTACATTTTTCACTTTTTTGTATTTTGTTGAGATGGTCATGTCCTTTCTCTTCTCTTATTCTTTTAATATGATGAATTATATTAACTCATTTTCTAAACCTCCCCCCAGTACTTCTAAACAAATCTGTTATTTATGGAGGTGAATCTGGATTGTTTGTATCCTCCTCCCTCTCGCCTCTCCTCCCCCTCCTCCTCCTCCATCCCCCTCCTTCTCTTTCTCCCTCTTCCTCTAACTCTTCTTCCTCTTCCTCTTCTCCTTCTTCTTTCTTCTTTCTTTCTTCTTTCTTCTTCCTGTTCTTCTGGGATTGAACCCAGGACCTTGTACATGCGAACATGCACTCTACCACTCTACCACTGAGCTATCCCCTCCCCCTGTATGTTTCTTTTTCATCCTCATTTCTACTCTTTTTGTTTCTTGCTCTCTCATTAGCTCTTTTTCCAATAACTGAAAAATTCTCTAAGGGAAAAAATTCAGTTTCTCTTATCTCTGGCTCCCTTTGGGCCACGACAATCATTTATGAACCCTGATCCTTCATGAAAGGGGTTGGCGACAGGGGAGCTGAGGTACAGCTAACTGTGCGGGGTGATTCTGTGACAAATTTAAGTTTTTCTTCCTGATGCCTCCATAAAGTTGAGACTGTGACATTTGTATTCATAGGTAACAAGCTCCAAAGAAAATGCTCAGGAATTTTTTTCTCCCGTAACCCCTGCCAAAGTTTTTTGTTACGTGACCGCACTTACATCCTTACTTGCAAGCGTGCTTGTACCTTCTGTTCTTTGGGCAGGTAAGTTACTTGTCCTCCAAACTTTGCAATGCTCTTTTGCACACGTATATTGCCAGTAAATATTTATCGAGTTCCACTATGTGCCAGGCACTGTATAAAGTGCTTGAAGAATTTCAATGAACAAAACATGCAAAAAAAAAAAAACCAAAAAATAAACCCCTGCTCCCAGGGAACTTCTATTCTAGCAGAGAGACACAGACACTATGATAAATCAAATGGAAGTGGAAGAGATTGAGGTACCCGTGTAGTGGCCAGGGTGAGCCTCCTTGAGAAGATGACCTTTTAGCACACTTTTGAAGGAGATGAAGGAGCCATGTGGCTTTCTGGGGGAAGGCATTCAGGTGGAGGGAACAAGTAGAAAAAAAAGAGAAACCCCCTTGGGGTGTATGAGGAACAGTAAAGAGGCCTCTGTAGCTAAAGCAAGGGGAGAATGTGGAAGAGTAACAGGCTACGGGTCAGGGAAGCCGTAGCCTTAAGAGTCAGTTGTGGACTTTGGCTTTTATTTGGAGTGCGGTGGGGACGATCAGCAAGAGGAAGTCATGAGAGAGGAAATCCATGATGGGACTTTCATTGTAGAAGAATCATTTTGACTGCTGTATTGAGAATAGATTTTTGGAAAAATAGGGCAGAATCAGGAATTAAGATAATCTTGTAGAAATTCAGGCCAGAGATGAGGGTGGTTTGGGCCTGAGGGGAACGGTGGAAGTGGGAAAGGTTGGTAAGATTCTGGATATTTTGAAATTTGAGTCAACAGTAATTTCTATCAGATTGGATAAGGGAGGGAAAGGTAAGCTTATGAACCAAAAATGTGTTTTCTTCCCATAGCGTACACTCTGAAATCTTGCTGTTTTCAGAGCATCTAACGAGGGCCAAAATATTTTTATACCTATTCAACAGAAATACATAGAAAACAGAAAACTACAGGAAACCCTACATTGTATTTTTGGCACTGGAATCAATCTTTGAACTGTGTGATGTCTTGTCCACCAGGAGGCTTTATACCCCCTTAGAAACGTACCATATATAGAAATGTACAGACTACAATTTAGGGAAGGGAAGGAGTTTGCCTTTCTTTTGTCAAGAGGCAGAAGGGGTAATATCAAGGAGGAGGTGGGAAAGGGGAGTCTGTATGATGCCCGGAGAGAGTACTACAGAAGTTAAATGCTATAGAAACTGAGTTCCTTAAAGCCATCGTTGTCTGCGTTCCCCCAGGAAACTCATATGCACAGGTACGTGGCTTGAAGTCCAGTGGACCCGGGTAAGACTGTTACTGATGACTTAGGAAAGCAACCATCGAACGTGCATACTTCAGGACTGAACTCAGGGGTAAAAGATCACCGTATAAAGATAAAGATTTACTCACATACTAGTTTCTGGAGCACATTCTCTTCCAAGGCAAATCCTCAATATAATAAAATGATTTAGGAAAAGTGCACTAGCTTGCACTTGGCAAGTGATCATGGGCTCTCAATGTTGTATTCTCCCGGAAACCAGAAAAGGGACACTGATCTCAGAAGGCCTGCTGTATTGGCAAGGAGTGAAATGCAGCCACGTTTCTCCCTACTGTGTTGCAGTCGGTGTTTTATAAACGGTTGACGCTGGCAGCGTTCCAAGAGGCGTTAGAAACGTTTGTCAGTAGCAGTCCCGCACGCCGCCAAGAGCGGGACAGCGCCCGGAGGATGCATTACAGAGCCAGGCACTTG
Organism: Camelus ferus; assembly: GCF_009834535.1. NCBI lineage: Eukaryota > Metazoa > Chordata > Mammalia > Artiodactyla > Camelidae > Camelus > Camelus ferus. Next base: position 15,308,467 of record NC_045729.1, on the reverse strand, counting down.
GGGCTCTACTTCAGGATGCAGAATGAGATGATGGATGATGAAGGAAATTATGTAAAGAAATATGTATAAAAGAAAACTATTTATTGGGAGAAATCCATGCATTTCTAACAATCTGTCTACCTGTAGAAAGTAGCCCCTGTTCAGATTTTATGAAAAACAAATTGGTATTAGCAAAGGCCATAAAATTCCAAGAGTCCAGTTGGTATTTGGGCGTGTTTTTCTTTAAGCACCTCACTTTGGAATTTGGTTGTATATATACACATGCACATACACACATGTATATACATCTGTACACACGTGTAAAAAAATAAGACTGAACTCAGGATGGTAAGTGGGAAAATAGATAAAAGGGATGAGAAAGTGTATTTATTGTCATTCACTGTGTCTGTCCAAGTTTTAGGAAGAAACACAGAGTGCGTTCCGTGTGTTATCTGCCCAGAATGATGGATTGGATTTGGGCGTAAGTGCTTTTATTTTTCTGAAGACTCAAGGAATTGGACATTCAGCCAGATGTTCTGTGCCTCGTTAGAAGCTGGTCTTGCTCAGTTTGAAACCAAGGAGGAGCTGGTAAGAAATATTTTAGGATCACGGTCTTTGGTGAATCCTTAGCCCCCCCGCGAAGGACCGGCTGCGTCAGGTTGCAGCTGGAAGAGGAGGAAGGAGCCCGGTCTGGGCAGACGTGGTGGCGGGGGCTGCATGATGGCGCCTAACATTTGTTGGGGGTGTATTCTCTGCCTGAAACTCTGTGAGACAAGTTGGATACATTCTTACTTGTCATCCTCACAGTTAACCTGTGAGACCAGACATTCTTCCCATTGTACCAAGAAACATGGTAATTGTGTAATTTATCACCCAAATTGGGACATTTGGGGGAGTGACAATATTAATATTAATATTATGTTGGAACCACAGACGTAAACTGGGACTTCCTGAGTCAAGTTGGGATGGATGGTCACTTTAAAGTAATTGAGGCTCAGAGATATTTGGGTGACGTAAGCTGAGAATTGAAGACTGGGCTGTCTCCGAAGGCGAAGCTTCTCAGTTATTACGAGGCTCCCACCCAAAGGGAGAAGGAGGCCAGAGGGAAGAGAGACTCAAGAGAAGTGTGAAAGAGACATGTTTTTACTTTCTGTGTCTTATAACAGAATTTCCTGAGAAGATACAAAGGCGCTCCTGACCACTGGATCGGCCTTAGCAGAGAATCACCACGTCACGTTTGGAAGTGTACAGACAGCAGTGCATATAACGCCCCGTACGTTTTTAGATTTCTTTTCCTTCCATGGAGTTGACGTGTGGTTTTGCATGTGAATTGTGTCCTGTGAAAATAAATTTAACATCATGGGAAGCTATTTCACTATGGGGTAAGAAATATAAATCCCTCACCTACTCTTCCATTTATTAGCTTTGCCTTTGAAAAAACTTGCCTTATTGTGACTTCAGCTGAAATCTTTCATGTGAAGATGACATTTGACATGATTCTGCCACTTTCGCCGGCTGACTTAAACTGCGCTGAGATTTTTATTAAGAATGTGGAGGGAGACGCTGGTGCACGACGGAGGTCCTGCAATCCCAGGAAGCCACTGAACACTCGCCACCCACAGGCTCTGGAGTCCACTCTCCCAGCTGCTGCGTCTCCCCGTTAGAGGAGGTGGTCAGGGAGCCAGTGGGAAACCCTCCTAAGGTTTTCTCACCGGAGGGAACTTGGTAACCGCTCCTTGGATTGTGAACATCTCAGTGGGAGTAATGTGCATGTAACCGTTGCATTGGAGCAGATAAAATGGAGGGGCTCCTTTGCTTCCTTCAATCAAAGCTCAACCCTCTAACGAATTGACTAGTAAGTAAACACTGTTGTTTCCACACGTGCATGAAGCAGGTGAGGAGACCCTGAGAATGAGCTTCACTGAAGGCCCCCGAAGGCCACAGCTCACTTGGCTACAACAGCAAGCACTCGTTAAACACCTGCCCGGTACCAGCTGGGTGTGTTATCGGTGATGCTAATCTCGCGATATTCAAGAGACTATAAAAGGAACGGAATACAGAAATGGTGTATATTTAAGAAGTAATGTGAATGACAGATTTTCACTTTTCTCTCGTTCACATTAAAAATACCTGGAGTAGGTATTTTTACCTAGGATAATAGAACATAGAAGGGGAATAAATGTAGGTGACCCACCTGTGATTTTTTGTTATCATTGTTGTTAATATTTTTGTGTTTGGTTTTAGGTTTGCCATCACAGGGATTGGGGAATATGCCTATCTGAGTGACAACGGAATTAGCAGCGCCAGGACCTACACAGAAAGGAACTGGATTTGTAGCAAGACAATATTAAGTAGTTAGGTAAGTGGGGACACTGGGCAGATTTGTCGGGGATAGAGAGGATGGTCTGGAAGATGGTATCATCCCTCCTCCTGCGTAAAGGGACTTTGCTTCTTGTAAAGAATTCTCAGTATTTATGCTTTAAATTAGTGTGCTAAATAAATGTTGTATCTATGAACAAATACCCATCTTTATTTTACCCTTTATTGGATTTAAAGTCCTGCTTTTATTCCAATTAAATGACAAATAATTAATTATGTGAAGTCTTTAGGCATTCAATACCCAATCTTAGTACTGTTCATATATGATTGAGCTTTAGAAATAAAATGTTTTAAATTTTTATATCCTAGCTACACTGTACTGATGAGTCCCAAAAAGGATGAAATAGCAATTTAGAATATATACTTTCTCTTTAAAGAAGATTACCACATGATATCATTTATATGTGGAATCTAAAAAAAAAAAAAAAAAAAAAAAAAGAAAAAAAAACTTATTTACAAAGCAGAAACAGACTCACAGACATAGAAAACAAACTTATGGCTACCAGGGGCCAAGGAGGTGAGAAGGGATAAATTGAGAGTTTGAGATTTGCAAATATTAACTACTATATATAAAATAAAATAAGAAATAGATATACAAGTTTCTTCTGTATAGCACCAGAAACTATATTCAATATCATGTCGTAACTTTTAACGACAAAGACTATGAGAACAAATATATGTATGCGTACGTATGACTGAAACATTATGCTGTGCACCAGAAACTGACACATTGTAAACTGACTGTATTTCAAAAAAAAAGATAAAGTCGGGGGGAATACATCGTTTTTCTTTATGTACTTACATTTCTCCCATTTCACTGGTGTATTTGTCAATTTCCTCTTATAATTCTGCACAATTTTGTATATATTTATATATATTTTATATTTATGTTATATATATTAGAGACTATGTATTTGATACTTTTTGCCTTACACTGCATTTTATCTCACGGAGAATATGTCTAGTTCACTTCTGTGTCCTCAGAGATGAGCACAGTGTCTCAAATATATATGCCTTCATGACTACAAGATTCTATCTCATTTCTTAGTTTCTGCTGTCTTTCTCATAGAGGAAGCTAAATTTCCACAGAAATCTGGAAAGTAAAAAAAAGTTCATATTGATAAACTGAGTGTGACTAGCTCACAGATGATATCTGAGTCAGACTCCAACCCTTACTGACCTAATATTCTCTTATAAACTGGTTTCCAATCCATAAATCTAAAGCTTGGATTCCACTTCTTACCAGCTGTGACCTTGATAATTTACAAAGCCCCTCAAAGCGGAGTTTCTTCATGTGAAAGATTAATATAGTGGCTAATTTTAAGATTCAAATGAGCTAAGAGATCAAAGTCTCTTCCCACTGTATCTGCCTCATAGTAAATATTTAAATAGTTGTTGTTCTTCCATTATTGCTCAACGGAAATAAAAGTAAAAATGGCCCCAATACTTATGCCACCCCTGTGGGAATGTCTAAGTGATGTTAAGTTGTTATTTTCCTTTGCCCCCAGCAGGAAGTCTGTCCATTGTATAAATCAGTTTCTAATGTTTCAGTGGAAATCATTACTGGTTGAATTAATCATTGAAAATTCATGTGGGAAACATTTCTTCATAGGAACAAGCCTCCAAAATACATGGCTTGCAACAGAAAGAGAAATCTGCATAATTTGGGACTTACTCATTCTTCCACTTTAAATTTGTTCTGACTCTTTCTTTACATTGTAATCAAAATGTTTGTTCTAATGCAAAATATGAATGGGTCACTCCTTTGAAAAATCTTTTAATGACTTCTCCTTTACTTTCAGTATACAACCCAAACTCCTCATGGTAATCAAGGTCATAAAATATAATTATGTCAATGTTTTCTATCTTCTCCTCTTAGTCATTTTCTTTAAAATCTCTACCCCTGCCTCCAAATTGCCATTAAAAAGTGAAGAAAAGTGATCATATGCCGAGCAATTTTTCTGCTAGCGCACAGAACCCCAACTTGTGGGACTGTTCCAGAGGGTGCAACTTGTCAAACCAGGGCTTGTACAGAAAGTCCATGGTGTTCACAACCATTGGGAATAATCTTGCTGTTCCAGCAACGTGTAGAAGCAATCAGGGCACAGCTATTCGGGAGTAACTGGAATTATATCTAGCCACGTTGGCTGCTGCAGGGTCAAAGAGCTGAAGTCCCGCAGAGAGTGAAGACTGAGGTGCAGATCATCTTTGGTTGTGCCCAGTGAGCAGCGATCTGCAGCCATAAGGAAGTCCTTTGCTTGGCTCATCTCGAGTCTTAATTTAAACATCACCTTCCTTGGAGGTACTTTCCGATCTTTACATCAGGTTGTGTTTCCCCATTCCTGTGTTCTCATGGCGTTTATTTCCCCCATCTAAACCTCATTACATTCTGTTGCTCTTTCTTAATCAGTTTTCTCATTTCGCAATTATTTAATGATGCTTCTCTAATGATTGAATTTAATTTTTCTTCATATACTCTTTGGGAATTTCAAAAATTTCTTAAGTGAGTATAATTTTATAATCAGGATGAAATAACACATTTAAAAATTGTGACTTTATGCATGGTTTCCCCTTATCTGATCTTTGCTTTCATGAAAACAGGTTCCTGTTTTCATGAAAGCAATACATAAATGTACACACGCTTGCTGACTGAGAATTACTCACAGTCTACCACCAGGCAGCCTTTCTTGGGATATGTGGTTCAGACCACCTCTCATGGAACAGGATGCTCATCACACCGTAAGCTGTGGTCATGATGAGGCAGGAAGCCCCATGAAAAGACCAGCAGGACCCCCAGGCAGGGCCACTACTCTCCTGCCAGCACCATCTGGTTCCTTGACCGGGAAGCTCTATCTCACTTTTTGCCTCTGGAACGGCTTACTTACCCCTAAAATTCTATTGGTTCCCTGAGCTCACTTCTGATTGGTTGTTTCCTTCACTCCCGATTGGTTATTACTCTCACTTCTGATTGGTCCATTTGTTGTACTTCATTTGCATGGAGCTCACTCCTGATTGGGTATTTCTCTCACTCCTGATTGGTCTATTTCTACAAAGCTTATTCCTAGTTGGTCAACTTGTTATACTTTATTTGCATATGATAAAGGCCTGTGTAAACCTACAGATGGGGTCCAGAGCTTGGAGTGTTAACTCCTGTGGGCCTGCTGGCATAATAAAGCCGAGTTCTCGAACTCTCTGAGTGTTGCTTGGTCTCTCGCTCAGATCCAGATTGCTGTCACAACGGAGCTGTAACACCGAGCTGTAACACATTTTTCTGCAACAATGAGAGCTGGGACAAACTGGGCGCCCACTTGAGGAGAGTGGCCGGAGGCACACAGTGGGTGCAGAAGTAGGATTTACCTGTGGGGAGAAACTACAGTGCTTTTCCTTCACCATGTTGTCTGTGCTTTGTGTACTCCCTAGCGGATGGTGGGGATGCTATTATTTTGTATTAAATAAAATAAATACATTTTTGAGTGACATATTTTTCTGTTGTGTATTTTTTTAAACACCATATTTACCCTTAATAGTTTGTGGCCAGTTTACTTAAAAACATGTAGTCCTGCTATGTTATGGAGTGTACTTAATACTCTTCTGAGTTTCTTGGCTCTGAGTCAAGGAGAGTTTAGCAATGAAACACTCTTCTGAAAGTCATCTGGAAACACTTGAGATAAAGGGCACCCGTGTTAAACACAGCAATGATGCAAGTTATATTTAAACTCATTTGAGGTCATTGTTCATTAGGCTAATGTTCTGATTATGAAATAAATAAACTAGAAATATATCTCAATGTTTGTTCATTGGAAAGGATGTCCCATGTGTGTACAGCTGTTATTTTGCAATATGTGAAACAGATTTAGGGCTGGTGTTTAAATCTTTTCAGTGGGAATGCCCATGGAGGCTGTTTCATTTTGAAAATTGGATGCTCTTAATATTCCAGTCAGAATATTAGAATATTAGAATTGGACTTCTGGTGTTTCTCAGAATATAATGTAATAACCAGAGAGTGTATTGAGACCTCAAGAGCAGAGATGACCCAAGAACAGAAGGAAAGCAAGAAACAGAAAGACCCAGAGTAATAAAAATGGAAAAGAAGAGAAGCAAGGTCAAAAGTGAGTTTAGATTAGATTTACTGCAAGGGGAGTTCGATGGAAAATGTTGGTGGGACCATGACTTCCTGTAGGACAAGCTGGTGTAGACACATCTGTCCCTGATCTTTGTCTGGAAATAACTCAGGGAACTACCTGTGGAGAATGTTTTAAGATTTGGGACCCCAGGACTGGAGAACTAAAACTGTCAGAGAATTCTGTGTTCCCTTCCCATGACACCCAACAGAAGAAAGTTACTATGATTTGGCATTTCCTGATTCCCCAATCTAATGATAAAAGGCAACCCAGGTAGTCTCTTTCCTCTCCCTGATGGATAGCTTCCCACTGACAACTCCAGGGGAGTCCAGCAGCACCAGCAAAGGGGACCTAGTGGACCCAGTGACATGAGCAGCTAAGGAAAGCTCTCATTCTTCCAGATCTGAGACCCCCCTGTCCCACCCAGAGACACCATATGGCCAGGAACACCAGTAAAGGTGAATTCATCACCATCTATGAAGCTTCCTTCATCTCTGTGGGGTGGAATCTCACTTCCTCCAATGAGATAGGCCAGGCTGAGCAGCTTGGGAAAGTCCTTCTGCCCCATAAAGCAGCACCAGCAGAGACCAAGGGAACCTTTGTGGCACCAGATCAACCAAGGAGATCAAAATAACACTGGAAAGTCTCTGAAAATTAGAATGTCATTGGAACCACTGATCACAACAGTACGTCAGAACATGCATGCTAAGTCTAAACAGGATGGCTGCCTGTTTAGACAGGCAGTCTAAAATAAAATAAAAATAAATAGTTCCCAAGTTTCCAAACATAATAGCCAAAGTTCTAGGATACAACAGAAAGTCACCTAAAGGAACCAGGGGAAAACTTGATTAAAAACTCTCAGAAAATTAGGAATAGGGGAAGCACTTCAACTCAATAAACATCATCTACCAAAAAAAAAAAAAAAAAATTACAGCTAACATCATATTTAATGATGAAAGACTAAATGATTTCTCCTTAATATCAGGAACAAAGTAATTATGTCCTCTCTCTCCATCAGTATTCAACATCAGAGTGAAAGTTCTAGGTGATACAATAAGATAAAAATAAAAATAAAAATAAAATAAAAATAATAAGACATACAGATTAGAAAGAAAACTGGCTCAATTTGCAGATCACAAGATTATCTATGTAGAAAACACCTCAAAATATAAAAAATAGCAAACCCTTAGAATTAAGTGGGTCCAGCAAGTTGCACGATACAAGTTTAACACACAAATATAAATCATTTATTATATACTAACAATTAACATGTGGAAACAAAAACACAGTAGCATCTATAATCATTCCAAAGAAAGTGAAATACTTATGTATAAAATTAAAACGTATTCTAGATAGGAATGCTGAAATTTTGAAGTGCTGATACAGAATGAGAGAAAAACTACATATAAATGGAGGCAAAGATTGTATTCATGGATTTGAAGACTTAACATACTAAAAATATCAGTTCTTCCCAAAGTGATCTATAGGTTCAGTGCAATTTCCATCAAAATCCAGCAGGATTTTCGTAGACATATAGACTATAGACAAACTTATTCCAAAATTCAAATGGAAGGCCCTAGGCCCTAGAATAACTAAAATAATCTTGAAAAAGGTGAATAAAGTGGAAGGAATTATTCTATATGATGTTAAGACTTACTCTATTGCTAAGGTCATTAAAGTAATATTGGCAGAGTGCTGGGCACATGGATTAACATAACAGAATAGCGAACCCATAAATAGACCCACACAAATATGGCCAACTGAATTTTCACAAGGGTACAAAAGCAATTCAGTAAATAAATGATGCTGGAGTACTTGGACATCCACTGGCAAAAATGAACTTCAACCTAATCTTACATCTGAAGCAAATATTAGCCCCAAAGGGACTCTAGGCTTAAATCTAAAACATAAAACTAGAAAATTTTGAGAAAAAAAAACAACAACGCAGGAGAAAAAATTTTGGATATAGAGCTAGGCAATAAATTCTTAGACCTGACACCAAAAGCATGATTTATAAAAGGAAAAAAAATTAAAAAACTAGATCTCATCAAAATGAAAAACTTTTATTTTGTATAATACTTTGTAAGAGAATAAAAATAGAAGCCTGGGAGTGGGAGGAAAATCTGCACATCAGATGTCTGACAAAGGACTCACACCTAGAATACAGGGCTCTCAAAACTCAACAATAAAAAAGGTCCAGTTGCAACAGAGATAACTTCAAAAAACATAGACAGGAAGCTACAGAGATTTTCCATATACTCCCTAACCAGACACATACATAGCCTCCTCCATTATCAGTAACACTAATCAGAATGGGACATCTTTCACCAGGGACGAACCTACATTGACACGTCATCATCACCCAAAGTCTATAGTTAACTTTACTGTTCATTTTTGGTGTTTTGTATTCCATGGGTTTGGACAAAAGTATATTGACGTATGTGCATAATTACAATTTCACTGCCCTAAAATACTCTCTTCTGGGCCAATTTATCTCCCTCCATTCCCCCCACCCCCATAACCAGTTTTTTTTTTTTTTTTAATTGTCTCCATAGTTTTGCCTTTTTCAGGATATCATATAGTTGGAATTGTACAGCTTTTCAGATTGATTTCTTTCATTTAGTAACGAGTATTTAAGACCCATTAACTCAATGTCTTTTTATGAATTGACAGCTTTTTTAAAAAAACTGAAGTATAGTCATTTACAAAAATGTGTCAATTTCTGGTGTACAGCACAATATCCCAGTCATGTATATACATACATATATTTATTTTCATATTCGTTTTCATTAAAGGCTTTTACAAGGTACTGAATAGAGTCCCCCATGCTATACAGAAGAAATTTGTTAAATCTATTTTTATATATAGTGACTAACATTTGCAAATCTCACACTCCCAAATTTATCCCTTCCCACCCCTTTTCCCCCCATAACCATAAGACTGCTTGCTATATCTGCAAGTCTGTTTTGTAGATGAGTTCATTAGTATCTTCTTTTTCCTTTTTAAAAATTCCACATATGAGTGATATCATATGGTATTTTTCTTTCTCTTTCTGGCTTACTTCACTTAGCGTGATGGTCTCTAGGTCCATCCATGTTGCTGCAAATGACATTATTTTATTCTTTTTTATGGCTGAGTAGTATTCCATTGTATAGAAATACCACCACGTTTTTATCCGGCCATCTGTCAATGGACTTTTAGGTTGCTTCCATGTCTTGGCTATTGTAAATAGTGCTGCTATGAACATTGGTGTGCATGTATCTTTTTGAATTTTGTGTTTCTCCAGATATACACCCAAGAATGGGATTGCTGGATCATATGGTAACTCTATTTCTAGTTTTTTAAGGAATTTCCATACTATTTTCCATAGTGGCTGCACCAGTTTACATTCCCATCAACAGTATAGGAAGGTTCCCTTTTCTCCACACCCCCTCCAGCATTTGTTATTTATGGACATCTTAATGATGGCCATTCTGATTGATGTGAGGTGACACCTCATTGTACTTTTGATTCACATTTCTCCAATAGTGATATTGAGCATCTTTACATATGCCTGTTGGCCATCTGTGTGTGTCTTCTTTGGGGAAATATCTATTTAGATCTTCTGCTCATTTTTTGATTGGGCTGTTTGTTCAAAATGGATCAAGCCAAAATCAAGGTATTGGAAGAGCCATGTGTCTTTTTTAGGCTCCAGTGCAGAATCTTTTTCCTCACCTTTTAGGACGTCTAGCAGACCTTTGAATTCCTTGGCTGTAGCGTCCTGCTCCATCTGCAGAGCCAGCAGCGTAGCATCTTAAATCTCTCTCTGATGGTGACATTGCTTCCTTCCCCTAATAAGAAGCCATGGGATTCAATTGGTCCAACCCACATAATTCAGGATAATCTCCCCATCTCAAGATCCTTAATTAACCACATCTTCAAAGACTCATGTTTAAAAAATATAAGGTACATATCAACAGGTTTGGGGGGTTAGGACTTGGTTTCTTTAGGGGGTCTGGTGTTCTACCTACTGTGTGTATGTGAAGTCAAATAACCACCAGGCTGAAGAGTCATTATTTGTGTTGGACTTACTTGGCTCCAAAGGCTCTTTCTTTCCTGTCTCTCTCCTTGACTGCGTTCCTCTTTCACTGACTACATCTACCATCCATCCTGTTGTCAAAGGCAGAAAGGCCCGAGGGAAGCGGGGGCAGAAGTCACCTGGTAACTCACAGATGTGAGCTGATACATCCAATCACATATCAGTGATTGTAGTACTTTTATTTTAATCGCTTGAGACAGACACTTCTTTAGAGCAGTAATGGGTAACTTGATGGGTAACTTGCAAGGTTTCTTTTTCTTTTATCATTGTTTTATTTTGAAATAATCATAGAGTCACAGGAAGTGTAAAAAGAAGTTCAAAGAGGTTCTATGTACTCTTCACTCAGTTTCTGTCAATGGTAATGTCTTAATAACTACAACAAAAGCAGGAAGTTGGTACAATCCACCAATCTTATGCAGATTTTGCCAGTTTTATATGCACTTGTGTGTGTCTAAAATTCTATGCAATTTTATCATGTGCAAATTTGTGTACCAGCTCCATAATCAAGATACAGACCTGCTGCATCACCACAAGCATCCCCCTTGCTTCCTTCTTACAGTTACATCCATCTCCTTCTCTCTCCACACCCTCTGACCCAGTTTCTAGCCCCTGGCAACGACTAATGTGTTCATCTCTGTAATTTTGTCATTTTGAGAATATTGTATAAGTGGAATCATAACGGTGGTGGTCTTTTGAGTTTAGCTTTTCTCACTCAGTATAATATCAGATGCTTCTATTTCAAGGTATATATGTTAGTGATTATGATTCTGTATTTGTCAGGGAATAAAATGGAGTAATGGGTAACTTGAAGGGGCTTTTTCTTCTATCTTCACATCCAGTCAATTACTCATTTCTGTCTCCTAAATGTAGGTGCAATTAAAAAAACTTTGGTAGGGGAAAGAATAAAATTCTTTCCATAGTGAAATTAAAATGATTCTGTGTACTTTCCCCCTTCATACCACAACTCCCTAAGAACCATATAAAAACATGTCCTATGTCTCACATATGGTGTCAGCTATCAGATGGGATTTTATAAGAAAATAGACAAGAGGCTATGGCTTAGGAGTTATGAACTCACATAGATGGATAAGGAGACCTTGTGTTAACTGGACGGTTATTTTCTCATCCTTCTTTCATAATTTGTACTCAAGCCATTTTAAATTTAAGAAGTTTTCCCAAATCTACTATGTATTATGTTCTCTTTGGGCATAAATTAATGCAGTTCCTTTCAACTAGAACACTTCTCCATGCACCTCAAATGCCTCACATTTAGCTAACACCTACTCAGTTCTTCAGTTTGCAAATTTAGTTAACATCTCCTTGGAAAAATTTCCCTGGGATCAGGGTTCTCCTTAAGTGCTCTCATAATAACTTTTTCTGTTGCCTTTTGCAACTTGTCCCAATGAATCGTCTTAAATACTCACTCAGCTTTCCAGTTCCCCCTTTAAGTTCCTGAAAGGAAAAGATTGTATCTTTTCATTACTGTATGCTTAGAATTCACCTGGCATGGTGAGCTAAACGTGTGAAGCTTCAAAAACATGCTCTAAATGGTAATCGAGTAATCATATAATTCTGACTCCAGCCACAAAATGTTCAGTTTCGTTTTGTTAGAAAGAGGAGCAGTTACAGGAAACAGGCTGATTTGGCTCAGCGGTTACGGGAAATCATGTGGTTTAATAAGGAACTTCACCTGGTGTAAGGGAAAACAGAGAAAAAAAAAACAAAAAACCAACAACACACAGTGTGAGAGTTGTATAAGTTTTATCTGGGGCAAAATGGAGACTGTAGCCTGGGAGACAGCATCTCAGAAAGCTCTGAGAAACTGTTCCAAAGAGGTGGAGAAAACCCAGTATTATATACGATTTCAGTGAAGGGGAGGGTCGTGCAGTCAAGCACACACACAGGCAGAGGCTGCTACTGGTCATGAGGAGCGGATGTCGCCGTTAATGGTTTTAGTGCTTTTCTAGATATGAGGAGATGCAAGCATTTGGGCTCATAAAAATCTTCTGAAAATATCTGACTGTATGAAGCCCTGTTCTGCCAGTTTTTCCAAAGCATGGACTGATCATTCCTGATCTCCGCCCTGAGCTCCTTTCAGGGAGGGTTGGAGGTCAGTGGCTGCCGCTCATGATTTAATACCAGCAGAGGTGGATGGCAAGTGCCAATGTGATCATGTCCTTGTAGAGGCAGGTGGCAAGGCTAGTTTTCAGTTAGCAGTTTTTAGTAGAAACTGAGAAATTTTATATTAATAGACGGTGTGACTAATGCAGAAGTGCCACATGAGTCAACACTTGACCGTTATTTACTGACCTTCATTTCAAACTAATTTCCAAATCAAATCATTTAATCATGAACTCTGCCCCTAATTGTGAACTTAGACAAAGTTACTTGAACTCTCACTCAAGGAACTCTTCTTAAAATCAAAGTAATAATATTTGGACCCATTAAATGAGAACATATCTTTCAATCTTTGCCCAAAGTTTCGGGATCACAGGAAGTGATAATAAACTGCAGCTTTAGGTCATCATGCCATGAGAATAGCGGTAAAAGTAACGTTATTAGTTCTGTCACCTATATGGGAATTCCGAGAAAATGTGAAATTTATCAAGGTTTATTTCTTTTCCTCTTTGATAACAAAATAAAGAAATGATGGAAAAAGGATAAACCTGAAAGTTCCTCTGTACTTCTGTCTATAATACAAGTTGAGAGACACCAAACTATTACTGAGAATTTAGAGGAGCCAGATTTAAAAAAACATCTTTGAAGGAATTGGAACACTTCCAAGGAAAGATTCAGAGACGTGAGTAAACATTTTGTGAGAGATTCTTCTCCTAGAGGCCCCTTGGTGATGGGTGACATGCTCTGGGCTAGCAGGCAGTCTCCTAGGAGAGATAAAAAATCTTTGTCAATGTCCTTGAAGAGCCAAAATTCCAAAGAGAAGAGAAAGCCAGAGAAGTGAGATGAATCTTTTCCCCTCAAGCCATTTGCAGATTCTTCAACTTCACAGGGAGAGACTAGGAAGACAAATGTGAAAAGCAGAGTGGATTTTTGACAGTCATCTGATGTTGAGGAGAAAAAAACTCAATCTCCAACAAGGAGAAGGAGCTTTAGTAATAATCTGAGCTCGCAGATGGAATTTCTAGAAGGCTTAACCATAGGTACCAAAACAAACAAGAAATGGTGGAATGGTAGAGAAAGGGTTGAGAGAATCTTGCAGAAACTGCAATGTAGATTTAAATCCACTCAGTCCTTGGTGGATTAAGGCAATAGCTACCCAATCTAATGCTGACCAGAGGATAATGTGATCATGTGAATACTCCTGGAGGAAGCTTTCATATTATATATAGATCTAGATCTAGATCTAGATACAGATGTATTTACACCGACAAAATTCAAGCAAAAATTCTCTTATTGTGTCAAGAGGTAAAACAAACAAATGTATAAACAAATAAGAAGCGGACACATAGATGACTCAGAAATTGGAATGATCAAACCCAAACTTTAAAATACCTATGATTATGATTAACACATTCCAGACAATAGTCGATGAAAATGACATGTTTTACCAGAGAAGTGGATTCTCTAAATACAAATCCAGTGGAAATTTTATAACCCCAAACTGCAGCAAGAATTAAATAAGTTAGCATGAAGACATTTATGTAGAGCGTAAAAGAATTTATCAGCCCCAATCCTGGAAACATTAAAAGGAATTCCTCAAGCAGGAGAAAAATGATTTCAGATAGAAACATGGAAATGTGGCCAAGAGCCAAAGAGCCATGGAAAGGGGAATATAAATTAATATTGATTACACAAAACAATAATAAAAATACCTTGAGAAGTGTAAAAAGTAAAACTAGAATTGAGTGCATGACAACAATAAAAAGTTGGGAAAGAAGTCATTTGAGTTAAAGCATTGAGTTCAAGCAGTTCTTGGAAGTGGTAAAGTCCTAAAATATATGAGACAGCATAAAATGAAGGATACTCTTTTATCTTAGAGGAAACACAAAAACAATGGGTACAATAATGGTTGACTAGTTGTCAGAGAAAACAGCTAACCAATGATGAGTGAATACACATTCTTTTCTAGGGAATTTGAAATACTTAGAAAAATTTGTTACATGCAGGCTATTGTTAGGGCCCATGGTAGACTGTCCCTGAATGTGCCTCAATGGCATACGGACTATTTTGAACGAAAGTCACTTTAGAAATGGCGGACGCAGGATGGACATTTTGACCCTCCCACCTGTCTCCCTGAACGCAGAGTATAAGTCTCTCATAGGAAGAACACTGTTTGCTTCTGGGGGTGGAAGGATGCTCTTATCACCAGAGACAGGGAATTTGGGGCTGAGAAACCTGCATAAACAAACCCTGTTACTTGTTTGATTGACTACTCCAAGCCCAAACTCAGTTTAGATTCTTCACTAATTAAGCACCCAAAGCGTAAATTTCTTTGCCCTGTCAATTTCTCACAAATTTATTGTTTGTTTTCCTAAACAGGATAAAAGCTGCCTGTTTTGAACACTTATTAGGTCTCATTTCTATGAGACCTCCATGCTCATGAATGAAAAATTGCCTCTTCTGTCTTGAAATAGAAACACACATAAAACAAGGCTACCTGTTGATTGGTTGATGTAAATGCTTTGCCTAGAGGATCATAGGAACTTCAGCTTTTATTTCTCCAGGAGCAATGGGGTCAACAGTCACTGATTCAGTTTATGGAAACTTTATGGAACCTAACAACCACAAACAATGACAATCAACCAGAAATCAAAACGTGCACGATTTAATTAATATTATACTCGTAGAGAATTTTTTAACCTTAAATGCATGTATTGGTAAAGGAGAAAGAAAATAATGAATGAGCAAATTGTCTGTCTCAAAAAGTGAGATTAAAAAAACAGCATATTGGACCTCCCAAAGGTAGAAAGAGGAAAGGTTAAAGGTCAGAAATGCAGACAATAGAAAAGGGAATGCAGTGGAGAGAACCAGCCAAACTAAAGACTGGTTCTTTGAAAACATTAAGGAAATGGAAAACACTGATAAATCTACTAAAGTGAAACATAAGCAAACCCTATCAGTCAGAAGCTCCCTTCCCAGATACATACCCAACAAGAAGATGTATGAATGTCCACCCAAAGGCCTTGTACTGAATGTTCATAGCTGCTTTTTCATAATGGCCAGAAAAACAGAGGCGTGGATTTTAATTTGGATTAGAGTTGTTGTTGTTTCCACTTGCATAATATTCTCTTCCTCTGACAGACTCTTTATCCCTTTTAATAAGTCCTTATTTTCTTTGTTCAAATGAACAAGCATCAATCTGTCTTACAACAAAAGTACAAATTTATTGAAGTATAGTCAGTTTACAATGTTGTGTCAGTTTCTGGTGTACAGCACAGTGCTTCCGTCATACACGAACATACATATATTTGTTTTCTTATTCTTTTCACCATAAGCTACTACAAGATATTGAATATAGTTCCCTGTGCTATACAGTAGAAACTTACGTGTTTTATATATAGTAGTTAGTATCTGCAAATCTCGAACTGCCAACTTATCCTTTCCCACCTTCCATAACCATAAGATTGTTTACTATGTCTGTGAGTCTGTTTCTGATTTGTAATTAAGTTTATTTGGCTTTTTTTTTTTTTAGACTCCACATATGAGTGATAATCTTATGGTATTTTTCTCTCTCTTTCTGGCTTACTTCACTTAGAATGACATTCTCCAGGGCCATCTGTGTTGCTGCAAGTGGCATTGTTTATTCTTTTTTATGACTGAGTAGTATTCCATTGTATACATATACCACTGCTTCTTTATCCAGTCATCTGTTGATGGACATTTAAGTTGTTTCAATGTCTTGGCCATTGTAAATAGTGCTGCTATGAACATTGGGGTGCAGGTATCTTTTTGAATTAAAGTTCCCTCTGGATATATGCCCAGGAGTGGGATTGCTGGATCATATGGTAAGTCCATTTTAGGTTTTTTGAGGAATCTCCATACTGTTTTCCACAATGGCTGCACCAGTTTACATTCCCACCAAAAGTGTAGGAGTTTCCCTTTCCTCTATCCTCTCTCCAGCATTTATCATTTGTGGACTTTTGAATGATGGCTATTCTGACCGGTGTGAGGTGATACCTCACTGTAGTTTTGATTTGCATTTCTTTGATAATTAGTGATGTTGATCATTTTTTCATGTGCCTATTGGCCATTTGTGTGTCTTCATTGGAAAATTAATTGCTTCTTTGGTTCTTCTGCCCATTTTTTGAATGGGTTGTTTGTTTTTTCTTATTAAGTTATAGGAGCTGTTTATATATTCTGGAAATTAAGCCCTTGTTATTCTCATCTTTTGCAAATATTTTCTCCCATTCCATAGGTTGTTTTGTTTTGCTTACGGTTTCCTTTGTTATGCAAAAGCTTATACATTTAATTAGGTCCCATTTGTTTGTTTTTGCTTTTATTTCTATTGCCTGGGTAGACTGCCCTAGGAGAACACTGCTGAGATTTATGTCTGATAATGCTTTGCCTATGTTTTCTTCTAAGAGGTTTATAGTTTCTTGTCTTATCTTTAAGTCTTTAAACCATTTTGAGTTTATTTTTGTGTATGGTGTGAGGGGGTGTTCTAACTTCACTGCTTTACATGCAGCTGTACAGTTATCCCAACACTGAAGAAGAGACTGTCTTTACTCCATTATATATTCTTGCATCTTTTGTCAAAGATTAATTGACCAAAAGTTTGTGTGTTTGTTTCTGGGCTCTCTATTCTTATCTATTGATCCATAGATCTGTTTTTGTACCTTCACTACCTGTTAAAGAGATCACGGAAAAACTCAGTGTATTCTGTTATGACGTGTTTCACTGATCTATCTTTACACCACTCATATTTTGCCTAGCTTAACCATTTCATTTCCTTAATGCTAATTTCAAATGGTTTCTACTTTACATGCTTCTTGAAGCTCAAACGGTTGACTGCAATTTTAGCTTACTCTTAAAATGGAAGACAAAATGCATAGTGCTGATAACATAGAGAAAGACTTTGTTCCAACTGAATTGATTAAAAATTCAGGTAAGAGGCTGGGCTGCATGGAGTGAGTGTGGTAATCAGGGTGGGAAGGTAGTGATACTGATGGACTCTAGTTTTTACACCGAAAATGGTTAACTGGTACAGAGCTTCCAAGGATGAGAGACGAGGTGCTGGAGGTCACATACTGCTTTATAATTTGTGTGACCATTAGCAGATATTGAAGTCCTTGCACTAACAGGTACAAAGAGGGGATTATTAAGAGAAAGATGTGAGAGGACAGAGTTGAGCTAAATTTATGACTGAGAATGAAATGATTAATTTCACTGAGAAGAGTACCAACTGTGGAGTGTTACACAGACGTAACGTATTATTATTATTCAATAAGGTAGAAAACCTATCATGGGAGATCATAGGAGAGAAAACATTAAAAAGTAAGTAAAAGATATTTACAAATCAAAAAGCTGAGCAAGAGGGCAGGGATAGCTCAAGTGGAAGAGCATGTACTTAGCATCCATGAGGTCCTGGGTTCAATCCAGGTAATTTTTATTAGTTGGGGAAAATTGAGGTACCATAATTTAGGATAGAAAAGGTATTTTTGTCCTTGATAAAAGTAGTAATCAACTTAGAGAGAAGGCAATTGAGATGAGAAAAAGATGATTTCTAATTCTTGTTAAATTATTTCATTTATTTCTTCATTCATTTGGTACTTTGAGTATTTTTATAACAGCTGCTTTAAAATATTTGCCAGATAATTGCAGCCTCTGCATTACTTCAGCATGGGTTCTGTTGACTGCCTTTCCCCATGCAAGTGAAAACTTTCATGGCTGTTCATATGCTGAATAATTTTGGATTATATTCTGGACATTTTGAATAAGTTTTTTTTATGAGACTCTTGGACTGTGTCTATATTTTTAGAGCACGTAAGTAGCATTGGTTTTAGCAGGAAATCACTCTACCTATGTTTAGGCCTTCTGTGGTCTCTGGTCCCAACGTCAGTTCAGTTTTCAGAGCCTTTGGAGTGTTACTCAGATATTTCTTGTAAGTGCTTCACCCAGTGGCCGATCTGGGATTGTGGCAATGTTCTATTATAAATAATTTAGGTCTTAATGTCTTCAGTGCTTTAATTTGAGTCAAGGGTACACATGCACAGCTTGTGTGTGTATGTGGAGGGTAGAGGTGAGGCCAGGAGTTAACAAATAAGGTTCAGAGGTCTCTACAGAGTTCCTCCATCTTTGTCATCGGTTCCCAGAAGCTTTTTTCTTTCCATCCTTCAGCCAGAAATTTGTGACTGTAGCTACCCTGCTAGAACATGCACTTCTACAATTGTGGCTGCATCTGTAAGCCCACATAGCAGGAGGAAAGAGAAAGGAGGCGGAAGAAAGCAAAGCACTTGGCTCCACCTTCTTGGAACCACAGTTCCACCAAGTGAAGAGGGTGGCTCACCTCCCTCCGGGATTCGGGCACGAGGTGTCGTGATTGTCACTGCTGCTGCTGTCTTGAGATTGCCCCAGGTTTGAGGCACACAAGAATGGAGAACAAAGCGAGAAAAAAATGAGGTAATTTCATACTGTCTGGGTTAGGAGCTCACTTCCCTACTCAAGGCGGAGCCGGACTGCTTCTCCGGAGGCTCTCTCGGTCTGTGCCCTGATGGGCGCTCCATCCCTGGCTTCTGGGTGTGTTACACTCAGGGCACGGCCACTGGGGAGACGGAGGAGGGCTTGTTCAACACGGACTTGGTGGCTCAAATTCTGGTGTTTTTCATAGAATTACTGCTGCTATATAGTTTTTAGAGTCCTCAAGTAGCTGCTCTGTGCTTTCTGTCAAGGCTTTATAGTTACATTCAGTAGGAGAGACAGTCTGTGTTGTGCTAACTCCACTTACATGGAACCAGAATCACCCATTTGTCCGGTGTTTATCGAATCCTTTCTATTTCATAGACACTGATCTAGATGCTGGAGGTACAACGAAATGGCAAGCAAATCGACCAAGTTCTGTCCTTGATAGCACTTACAATAAAATGACAAAAAGTTTTTATTAATCAACTTTCCTTTTTTATTTTGTTTTTAAAAATTTTATTGTTTGTTTTTCTGGGGGGCAGGGGGAGTATTTAGGTTTATTTATTTATTTATTTAATGGAGGTACTGGGGATTGAACCCAGGACCTCATGCATGCTAGGCACACGTGCTACCACTGAGCTATATATCTTCCCCCTTTCTTTTCTGTATTAACCCAGCCTATTTTGCCTTTGGTCCATGCTTTTTCAGATAACCCCACCTCCCATTTGAGATCTCTTGACTGGCCTATCCTCTTGCCCTCAGAAATGTTCATAGATGCCTAGAATTTATGGTTTAGGCTTAACCTGAGACCTCTGTCCTGTCCTGTCCTGTCCTGTGGGTATATGAATTTAGCACCAGGGCATAAAAGAGAAAACTGTCTTCTAAAGGACTTTAGATATCTGGTCTACCATAAAAGGGGCTTAAAAGTCATTGCTCCCATCTATAGAACAAGAAAAAACTGAAAAAAAAAACAACAACATCTCTTCTTATATCGACCAGACAACTGAGGTGATATGGAAAATCACTGCCCCAGAACTGAAGAGGTACACTACTGGATACAGGCACCACACCTGACTGGAGCAGGAACCCAGGGAAAGGAAACTCCACAGGATATAGTACCCAGTTTCTTTGACCAGTATATCTTCTGTGGCTTTGTGTTCTGACACCAATTGGGTATCCTGTAATTCAATTCAGTTCTGACTGTAACTAATTGTAGTTTGCATCAGATCCCACAAATTAAAGAAAGCAGTAATTAGATAAAACTATTTTATCTAACAACAGTAGAATATACATTTGTCTCAAGGTCCCATTAAGCATCTACCAAGTTAGACCACATTCTGAGCCTTAAAACATAGCTTAAAAATTAAAAGAAGAAAAATCATACAATATATGCTCTCGGGCCATAATGGAATTAAAATAGAAAACTGACATCCATAAAGAAAATTTTAAAAATCTAAAAACACAATGCCAGTTATATTAGCATGAAACAAAAAATTGAATAAATATAACCATATATATATATATATAATATTTGTATAAAGAAAACTATAAAACTTTGATGAAAGAAATTAGTAAAAATATAAATGGAGGTATATTCCATGTACTTGGAAAGAAAGACTCAATAATGTCACAATGTCAGTTCTCCCCAACTTAATCTAGTCATTCAATTCAAAGTCCCACCAAGGTATTTTATTGGTATCTACAAACTTATTCTAAAGTTTACACAGAAAGATGAAAAGTCCAGAATAGCCAATACAGTTTTGAAGAACAAAGTTGGAGGGCTGACACTACCTAACTTCAAGAGTTACTATAAAGCTACAGCAATTAAGACTGTGTGGTATTGGTGAAAAAGTAGACAAACAGGCCAATGGAAGAGAAAAGAGACCCCAGAAACAGACTCACCTCTCATCAACTGATTTTGACAGAGGAGCAAAGGCAATGGAGAAATGACAGTTTTTACAACACATGGTGGTGAAACAACTGGACAGCCATATGCAAAAAAAAAAAAAAAAAAAGGATCTAGACCCAGGCGTTACACCTTTCACAAAAGTTAAAATGGGTCAAAGACCTAAATGTGAACTGGAAAGCTGTAAAACTTCTAGAAGATAACACAGAAATTTTAGGTGACCTTGGGTTCAGTAAGGAGTTTTTAAATACAATGCTAAAAGCATGATCCATGAAAGAAAAAAAAAAATAAAGTTAGGGTCATCAAAATAAAAAACTTCTGCTCTATAAAAAATACCATTAAGTGAATGAGAAGACTGGAGAAAATCTTTGCAAAACATATATCTGATAAAGGATTGATACTCAAAATATATAAGGAATTCTTAAACTCAACAGTAAGAAAACAAAAATCCCAGTTAAAAAGTGGGCAAAAGCTCTAAACTGACACCTTACTAAAAAAAAGATACACAGAGTGCAAATAATCATATTCTGCTTGGTAGAACAACATCAGGGGGCTGAAAATCAAAACAACAATGTGACCACCACGTGCCCATTAGGATGGCTGAAATCCTAAACGCCAGTCCTGGTGATGCTGTGGAGCAACAGGCATTCTCATTCACTGCTGCCGCACTGCAAAATAGCACAGCCACTTTGGAAGACAGTTTGTCAGCGTTTTGCAGAACCGAACATACTCCTACCCTATGACCAAGAAATTGCACTCTTTGGTATTTACCCAAATGAACTGAAAACCTACATCCACACAAAAATCTGAACAAGAGTGTATATAGCCACTTTATTCATAATTGCAAAACTTGGAAACAATCAAGGAGTCCTTTGGGGGAGGATATAGCTCAAGCGTGAGAGTGCATGCCTAGCATGCACAAGGTCTTGGGTTCAATCCCCAGCACCTCCTCTAAAAATGAATAAGTAAATAAACAAACCTAATTACCACCACCCCACCCAAAAAGGAGAGAAAAATTGAAAAAAAAAAAAGAAGTCCTTCAATAGGTGAATTCATCAACTATTACATCCATACTCTGGAGTATTATTAAGTGATAAAAAGAAATGAGCTATCAAGACACAAAAAGAGATGAAGGAACCGTAAATGCTATTGATACGGGAAAGGCGGCTATCTAAAGGCACGTGCTATAACTCTACTTCTATGATATTCTGGAAAAGGCAAGGGAGATGGTAAAAAGATTAGCGGTTGCCAGGGTTTTGGGGTTGGGTGAGAGCAAGAAAAATGAATGGGTGGGGCACAGTGGATTTGGGGAGCGGTGGAAACCTTCTGTATGACACTAACGGTGGGTACATTTCCTTATTCATTTGTCAAAACCCATAATGTACAACCCAAAGAGTGAACTCTAATGCAAACTATAAACTTATAATTAATAATAATGTACTGATAATTCTCTCATCAATCGTGACAAATGTACCAAGCTAGTTCAAGACACAGCAAGGCTAATTCATAGTTTGTGTGTTTAATTTTAACTTCTATGAACAATACAACTTTAAAGACTGAATTGTAAATTCGTAAAGTGACAGGTCACTAGATCTCTCTGGTGAAAAGAGGAGAAATTAAACGGAAGTAACATTTTGATGAGGAATGCATCTAGTAGTCTGATGTCTGTATTTAATGTAAAAAATAATTTTTGATGATTTTTCCAGTTTATTGTCCTTCCAAAAGGCATCCTGGTGAACCTATCCTGAAACTACATGTGGTTCTTATCCTATGTCTGACATTCATGGTGTGTGTACTGGTTACTTTTTTCGGTAAGTGAATTGCAATCTTTGTTCACCTAGAGAATTCCATTTACTAAAAGAAGACATGATAATTTTCTTGTCTTTTATAGCTCCTAATAGTTTTTTTTTTATTTCACCAAGTGAATTAAATTCCAATAACCTTATAAGAGGGTTTTAAGTTTTAACTGGGTAAGATAGAAGTCACATTGCCACAAATTTAATGGAATGACCAGAATCTACAGAAAGCAGAACCCAATTGACAGTCAGATTATGCTTTAATTTACGTTGTTACCAGGCCTTTTATCATGTGGTTTTACTATATATATTTTTTCTCAGAAACTACGTTTTCAATTAAAATCACTTCAGTGTCATTGGGCCTAGGATTCTGGTAGAAGATATATTGAAATAGTCCAGTAACAGCCTATGTGTACAGTTTGTAAAATTGTGTTTATGGTTGACTTTTGGGCAAGGATTCAGTGTGTATTTTTTAAACAACATATTAGTTAGGGTATAGGCTAATGACATTGAAAAGAAGAGAGGGCCAAAAAACATTGAGGTCCCAGGTCAGTCTTCTTGATAAGTTTTGGTGTGATCAGAATAATACAGAAACCTATAACTCTGAGCAATTTAAAATAAAATTTACGATTTAATTCAAAGACAGGTAATAACTTATTGAAGTATATGCTCATGTCCTCTTATATTTTTATGTCCTTTGTCATCCTCACCACTTGTTCATCTTTTATTAAATTGCTCTCAGGTCACCAAGTTGCCAGTCAAATTACAAGTGAGAGTGTAACGTTTAAGGGCACAGATCTGAGTGCAGATTCTGGATTCCGATGTCTCGAAATTGAATTTCAGCTCTTTTACTTGTGATGCTCTGTAACCTTGGACAGCTCTAATAACTACTCTGTGCTTCAGTTTACTGGTTGGTGTTGTAATGATAAAACTTGTATATGATTGAACTTGGACAATGGACTTAAGACAGAAGTAATAATTAACCCTTCATGGTCATCCTCATGGTCACCTACCAAGATTTCTTAGATATTTGCTCAAGATCACCTCTGGACAGAAATGTGGAGCAGAGTGATTACTCACCACTTTCTCTAACAAAACTTGAATTTTGTAAAACAAATACAAAGAAGAAAGATTTGCTTGAACTTTGGTCAATAGGTTTGTTGTCCAGTATGTGTAGCAGTCTCTATTCTGTCATAGCTGGAGACAAAGATTTGCTTTTATTTCCACAACACACATGCTGCATGAATCAGAGCAGATGCGATAGCACTTTTAGTATTTCACAAAACTGGTGGAAAATGCATTAGAAAGCATTTGTGTTACCAAACTCACCTTGGGTCTGCTCACTTGAAGAACAGCAAAGCCAAGCTACTGACACCTGGTTGTGGTGAAGGAAGTGCAGTGTTTACTGCAGGACACCAATCAGGGAGCAATGAGCAGCTAATGCTCAAAAGATTCAAACTCCCCAGCAGCTTTCAGGGAAGGGTTTTTAAAGACAGAGTGAGGGAAAGGGTTGTGGAGTGCGTGATCAGCACGTGCACAGCTCTCTGATTGGCTGGAAGTGAGGTCACAGGGTGATGTTTCAGGAATTTCAATCATTAACCTTCTAGTTCTCCATGGTCTGGGATTTAAGTGCTTGGTTTCATCATACGGGAGTCTGATTTCTGAAAAAACAATTTAGGAATGTGAATCATTGATTGCTACCTGTGTGCTTCAGGGGAAAATAAACACACAGTGACTGCTGTCTGAGTGATCATTGTTTAAATTGTTGCCAGTTCTCCTGCCTGATTGCTATTCTTTGTCTGTGTGTGTTCTGACTTCTCTGATAATTAACTGGTGAGTAAGACTTCTTGAAATTCAGGGAAGATTCAGGAAATAGAAGTTTTTCTTTAAGCAAGAGGTGGGGAACATGAAAGGGCCTGTTCTCTAGAAAGCCCATCTGGGGATTGCTCTGCTTGGAAAACTATGTAGGAAAATATAAACTTCAGTTGTTTTTCATTTCAGTAACTAGAGCTATCTTCCACCAAAACCCATCAGAATGTCTTGTACCTGCATGCCCAGAATACTGGATTGGTTTCCAAAGAAAGTGTTTCTACTTTTCTGATGACACCAAGAACTGGACATTCAGCCAGAGATTTTGTAACTCACAAGGTGCTGACCTTGTTCAGGTTGAAACTCTCCAGGAACTGGTAAGAAAATACTTCTGGCTAGAATAAAAATTTTTGACCCCATTAAGACACTATGATATTCTTTGTGTTTTTATACTTACGTAGATACTTAATTTTCAGCATAAGAAGAGAGGAATCCAGCAGGTCCTTCATTCTGATGTGTGCCGTCTATAATTCCCCTAACATTCACAGCAGGAAGATAGTCAGAGAGCAAGCCAGTGCCTTCTTTGACTTATTGAAGCAGGAAAAATGGATGTGGGGCGTGAGGGGGGCCTTTCCCAGGCTTCATTTGAGCCCCTGGGATGTGCCCCACCAAGTATGGGTCCTTGGCTTTGCGCAAGAAAGTATTCAAGAGCGAGCCACAGTTGAGTAAAGGTAAATTTCTTCAGAGAGATACACTGAAAGGCAAGAGAAAGGCCATGAAGTGTGAGGGTTGGGTGCTCAGATTAAAAGTAGGTACATTCCCCATAGACAGAGTATGAGCCGTCTCCGAATTGGGGGGGGTGGTGCGGGGGCAGTGTTGACAGTTTTTATGGGCTCAGGGGCTTCATATGCTAGTAAGTGGAAGGACCAGTCTGACTAGTCTGGGGAAGGGGCTGGGATTCCCAGGAAGTTGGCCATTTCCCACTCTGACCTTTTGTGGCCAGCCTTGGGACTGCCCTGGTGCCTGTGGGCACGTTATTCACCATGTTAATATATTACAGTGAGCATATAATGAAGCTCAAGACCTGCTAGAAGTTAAATCTCACACCATCTTGAGCCTCAAGGCCTCCTAGGAGTTGAATCTTTTACCATTTTGATGTTAATTGCTGTAGCATTCCTTGAATGGCTGTACCCTGCCCCCTTCCTGTCTCATTATGAGCAAGAGTTGTGCAAATAGGGGTTTCAAAATTAGAGGTGGAAACAATTTTAAATTTCTGTGAAGTTAATAACACTGCTTCAAAATAAGTCAAGGAGAAGTGATGTTGGGGAAGACAGCAGAGTGGGAAGCCCCTGGAATTTGTGCCTCCACCTAAATAACTATTGAATTGACAGAAACTCTCCAAAATAACTAATTTGAAACTGTGGAGTCTAGTTGAACACTTGCTGAAGAGGTTGGTAAATTTCAGTTTATCTAGTGAAGTTCAGCCTTCCTGCTCAGTAGTGGCCACCATTCTTCACACCCCATTATAGCAGGGAGCCAGGGGACTGCTGTCCTTGGTCCTGGTGCAGCTTGCTGGAGCCGGGGTTGGCAATGAGGACCTCCAGATACTGGGGTTATGTACTGTCATTTCTGAGATCTGCTTTTCATTGCTAAGGGGCAGGCACAAAGGAGTTGGTTAAAACTCCACCAACTGAAGTGGTTTCCAAGGGTCATAAAGAAATAGCGTTTGGTTTTTCCCCTTTGAGGACCAAACATTTAAGAAAATATTTGGCAGATAACTTGTGGATCATAGAGAGATAACAGAACAGAGATTTTAGTGACCACATGCAAAAGGGAATACGTTTTCTGCAAAAAACAGTTCTGAAACATCACAAAGAGATGGCTCCAAGCTTCAATGATCAAAAATTCAAGAATCCCTGAAGAACAGAAGAATAAGATTCAGTTATCACAAAATACCCATAATTTCTAACTGTCAACAATAAATTACAAAACATATAAAGGAATAGACTATTCATAGGAAAAAAAATACCTGACAGAAATCATCCCTAAGGGAACTTAGACGTTGGAAATTTTAGTCAAATATGTTAAATCTGCTGTTTAAAATATGTTCAGTGAGCTGAAGGAAACCACAGGCAAGAAATGAAAAGAAATCAGGAAAATGATATAAATAAAATGAGAATATCAATAAAAAGGTAGAAAGGAACCAAACAAATTCTGGAGCTGAAAAGGACAAAAAAAATGAAAACCTTACTAACAGGTTCAACAGTAGAGTTAATCTCATGTTACCCTAAGCTCTTGTATTTTATGTAGTATGAAAATAGTGTTTCCAAAAAATGATCTGCTCATCAAAACGGTGCATCTCAGTTGTGTTAAGTATATAATGACTTGCTGTGTTAGCAGGATAAACCCAAGGTTTGTTTTTAAAACAAACATGTTTTTAAAACATCAAGAAGGTTGAAACCATGCCAAGTTCCTGTTGCAGTCACAATGGAATGAGGCTAGAAATCAATAACAGAAGGAAAACAGAAAAATTCACAGCCATGTGGAAACTAAAGAACTCACTCATAATATCCAATGATGAAAAAAGAAATCACAGGGGAATTAGAAAATACATTGACACAAAGTAAATGAGAACACAAAACACCCAAACTGAAGGTGTACAACGGATGCAGTACTGACAGAAATAGATAGCTTAAATGTATTCTCTGTGTATTATTATGCAATATAAGATTAACAAGAAGAAAATTAAAAGAACAGTTAAAAATCCAGCGTAAATGCAGCATTTCTTCTGGGAGAGGCTGGGTAATGCCAGGTTAATGAATATCATCTCTGTGTTTTCTGGAAGGATTTCCTCTTAAGGTATAAAGGCCCTTACGACCACTGGATTGGGCTGAGCAGAGAAGAAGGACAGCTGTGGAAATGGATAAATGGCACTGAATGGAACAGTTCGTAAGTTCTGAAAACTACGGCAGCAATGTTTGTGTTTGAATTTACTTTGCCTGAAAATGAGAGTGTTCTTCAGTTGTTTGCTCTAAAGATTCTTATTTTAAGACTAGTCATAAAGGAAGTGCCAGTTGGTGTGTTGCAAGGGCTTTGCAAGCTCTTTGAAGCAACCCAAAGCCTATCGCAGGTGGCGTGGTACAAGGACTACAGATCTGATGCCAATCTTGCCTACGCCATTTACCAACTTTTTCAGTTTGAGCAAACCATGCAACAGCTTACTTACCTCTGTCACAAAATCGATTGTACTTGCCCTGTTGATCTTATGGTTGACATGAGGATCAGAGTTTTGAGGTGTATGACTGTGATGTGCTGAACTTTGAAATGTTGCGTAAATGCAAGATAAGTTGCTAAATTAAACTACCATTGCATCAGTCTTTGGCCCTTTACGGGGGATGATGAGAGATGGTAATAATACCTGATATTTATAAAATTATAGCTATAAGGTATAGGACAGGCAAAGTTTGGCGTTGTCAAATTTAATCTCAATTGTATATTTATAAGATCTTCCTATTACTGAAAACAGTTTGGATAATGCTGGGAGACTTGGATTCAGATATTTTCACTAAATGCTTTCTTGTCTGAGGAGATGAGGGGATTTTGAAAAGCTGCTTTATGATGATAAAATAGTCAACACTGAAAACATTTAGTGACAAGGGCCCTGGACTGGACATTAGTAGGTCTGAAAGCTAGTTCTTACTCATTAACTCTTTGACCTTGGACAGATAGTAAGTTATAGGAATTAGAATGTGTATTTATCCACTGTGGTATCTGCAGTGCCTAATTTTGGATGCTTGATAAATATTAGAATTAACCTTTCTTTCTTTACAATTCTGATGTATTTACTCTGTCTAAAAGTGTTTTAAGGATCAAATACATTGTTAACTATCCAGTTATTGAAAACTGATGATCACTATAGAAACGAAAAATATTATATTTATTAAGACCTAGCATGTCTCAACAATTAGCAAATCCCATCAGAGTACTGAAATTTCAACTAGCAAAGTGGAGAAAGTTACAGTCTAAATGCTGACCCAAATGTCTGTGTCAGGCCATGAAACTCAGCTTAACTGCATCATATTTTTAGTACTAGAACAACCAGGGAAGTATGAAGACTGTCGTGAAATCTGGGGCTTAGAAAAAGCTGCTGAGGTCTCCAGCTATTTAAGGAAGTGGAATATTGCTGAAAATGCTGAGAAAAGACTATGGGTCTGACCTTTCCCACGAGCCAACTGGAGCTTTGGATGTAGTAAAGAACACTGCGCTTCAAAATTTGTAAATACCGTCAGGCATATGCAGAATAGATAAACAAGGTCATACTGTAGAGCACAGGGAAATGTATACAAGATCTGGTGGTAGCTCACAGCGAAAAAAAAATGTGACAATGAATATGTGTATGTTCGTGTATAACTGAAAAATTGTGCTCTGCACTGGAAATTGACACAACATTGTAAAATGACTATAACTCAATAAAAAAATGTTAAAAAAAAAGAAAAAGAACACTACGCTTATAGATGGAAGATAGATTTGCTTCATTGACTCTCTAGTTGATTTATTGTAGCTGCAGCTAATCAAAGCCCATTGACTAGTTAGTGATCAACACATAAGCCAGGAGAAAATCTGGCCCTAAGAATGAAAAGAAGGTACTTGCAACATAGCAGCATTTCTTCACTTTTCTCTTTCTCAGAGTGAGGAAGGTGGAAATAGCTTAGGCCCTGGTTTTTCATGGATTTAGGTATAAATCCTAGTTTTATTTGTTACGGGACCTTGGGAAGTTCAAAGGTTTTTGTTGTTTTTGTTTATAGAAAGAGATAATAATAATAAATATCTTACTGGGTAATTTTTAATATTGAAGAGATGGTATGTGTGATGTGTCTTCTATTTAGAAGCTGAGTTAATGTTGTTTATTTTTCCATCTTTATTCTCTCTGCTTTTGAAGGATTGTCCAGTGACCAACTGATTGATTCTGCTTCTTCCATTGCAGTTTTCCTATTAAAGGAGGAGGCGAATGTGCCTATTTGAATGACAAAGGGGCCAGCAGCGCCAGGCACTACTCGGAGAGGAAGTGGATTTGTTCAAAGCCAGACATGTACATCCAGATGAGGAGACAAAGCCCTAAATGACCTTCAGATGTATATTTGTAGGTGCTTAATAAATTAGTCTCTATACTGATAAACAAACTGAAGATGATGCTTTTGGTAATGGGGTGAAGCCAAGACACTGCTTAGGGTCACCTTTTAAATCTTTCTCTAATGTAATTACTTTGCTTGAAATTCAGTGCTTTCATTTTCTTCAGTTTTCCAGTAGTAGAATCCTGTCTGTTTAAAGTCTGTTCTTGTGGTTACTGTTTTCACTGACTAACTTGGTTCTCACCTATTGGCACACAAGGTTAAAAAGATGGGTGTGTGGTAAGGTCTACTGAGCTCCCTTCTCCTTGAGCCATCTGTGTGGACTTCCTGAAGTCTGTTGCTATGCAAGGCCTCAGCTGAGGCTTCCTTCTCCTTCCGTTGCTTCTCCATCCAGAGAAAGTGCTGTGATTCACTGCAGTGAATTTGGCTTATGTTCTCCAGTATGTGCTGAACTGGGGAGATCCATAAGTGTGGGAGAGGGTTACTTTTTGTGTCAACCAGGCTGGGCCAAATATATCTGAGTCAAATATATTTGGTCAAATACTCTTCCAGATAATTTTGTAAGGATGTTTTTTGGATGAGATTTAAATTCAGTGGACTTTGAGTAAAGCAGATTGCCTTCCCTAATGTGGGTGGGCCTCATCCAATCAGTTGAAGGCTTTAATAAAACAAAGACTGACTTCTTCCAAATAAGAAGGAATCCTGGCAGCAGACAGCCTTCAAACTTGAACTAAAATGTTAACTCTTCCTTGAGTCTTCAGCCTGACAACCTTTGGACTTTGACTCTTCCCTGAGTTTTCAGTCTGCTGGCCTTCCTTGCAGATTTTGGATTTAACAGCCTCCATAATCACATGAGCCAATTCTTCAAAGTAAATCTCTCTCTCTTTCTCTCAATGTGTTTCTATTTAGCTCTTTTCCTTTGGAGAACCCTGACTGACATAGAGAATTAACTTCCTCCAGAGCAAACTTTGACTAAAGAGGACAGGATACAGGGAGAAAATACGATGCATTCCCTAGCTCCTCTGCCTCCTTGGCTGGACAATTTGGAAGCACAGGTGTTTGACAGAGGCTCTCTGAAGGCATCTGGCATAACCTGGCATGAACGATCTGCCCAGCTTTTTCTAAAGACATAATTTTAGACATCTTTTAAAATTTATCTACTTATTTGTAAAATTTATTCATTTTCATTAAAGATTTAAAATTACAAAAACCATGATCTTCAATAAGAATGCTGCTACATAAAAAGTGATATGGCCATATAGTGAAATAATACACAGTAATAAACTAAAGCTATAATACTGTCATGAAAGGAGCGATGAGACATTGAGAAACTTGCTGGATCATACAGTAGTTCTATTTTAAATTCTTTGAGGAACTTCCATACTGTTTTCCATAGAAGCTGTACCAGTTTACATTTTTACCAACAGTGGACAAGGGTTCCTTTCTCTACACATTCTTGCCAACACCTGTCTCTTATCTTTTTGATGGCAGCCAGTCTAACAGGTATGAGATTTTAATTTTTTTCTCTGATGATTGTAGAGCATCTTTTCATGTACCTGTTGGCCATCTGTGTACCTTCTTTAATAAAAAGCCTATTAAATTTCTCTGCTCATGTTTTAATAATTGTTTGTTTCTTTGAATCAGAGCGGTGGGATTTTTTTTTAACAGGAAATATGTGATTATTAAGAAAATCCAACTCATTAAACATATTTTAAACTCATGAAACAGGTTTGTTTTGATACATACTCAGATATTGGTATTTTCACAACACTTTCATTTTTCTGTTTTTGTTTTGTTTTGTTTTGCATCAACATCTGGTCATAAGAAAAGGGCTCACTTTTAAAATATTTTTTCAGTAGGATCACTTATATCAAACATGATCAAAGCTGTTTAATTTTTCTCTAAGCCCAGTGTCATAGAGCTCCTCTACACATTCACTTTATAGAAATATGGTTTTTCCTCAAGATCTGATATTTCATACTAGTAAGTCAACATTGTATTATTTTAACAAATCTCTATGTTTAGCTCTATTTGTTTGTAGAAAACTAATAGGAGAAGCACAATCATTTTGGGCTTCAGATCTTAGCCTCCTGCCAAAGAAATTTTGGAATCTGTGCTATGAGGTCAGTTATATAGCTTATGGGCACAGATTTAGTTTCCACTTTCTACTTGAATATTTTCTACTCAACTAAAGTGAACAGCGAGTGGCTGCCTCCAGTTCTCCCCAGTATGTCTCAGGTTAGAGGAAACACCTATTTTTACCAGTGATGTGATGGAGTGTCAGTGCTTAAAGGAGCCAAAGAAATATCTACACTAGTTAGTCTTTCACAGTTTTTCGTCAAATGGTAGAGATTTGCCATTTGGGACTGGATGGGAACCTCAACGCCTAAATGAAGCATCAGCATCACTGCTGGCCCGGAGCGGAGCCTGCTCCGTGGCCAAGACTCAGGCCATTCTGAAATTGCCTCACCAGGAAGCCATCGCATCCCAGGAAACGACCAAATGTATAAGAGAGACCAATGACAGAGAAGATAGTCTGCAGTCTCCAACAACACAGAGATTTGTGCCTAAGGAAACAGAGCTAACAGAATGATTTGTAAAAATGCATAAATAAATTAAAGAAAAATGACCTTGATTCCGCTCCTCCCCCAAGATAACTTTTAAAGGGATTATACTTACTATTCCTACGGAGATAAAGGAGTAGGTATAAAACAGGCAAAAATCAATATAAAAAAGAAAAAGAACCTGATTATAATCTTGAAAACAAAACAAAACAAATTATTGTTGAAACATACTCAATAGAAAGGCTAAACAGGAGAATGGACCTAGCTGAAAACAAAAAGCAAAGTGGTGAGGTAGCAGATTGTACTGAAATTGTCACAGAACAGAATGGAAAGACAGAGCGTTGAAAAATATGGAAAAATTAAGAGACATGGGTGATTGATGGAGAAACTCAAATATTCACCTGCTAGGAGTGTTGAGGGGCCCTGGGTGTACGTAATACCATCACCAGGCTTGGACCACGGTTCTCTGGCCAGTGTTGAGGACACCATATTGCAAGTGTTGCAGAAAATTGTGTTACAGCTCGGTGTTACAGCTCAGTTGTGGCAGCAACATGGATCTGTGCGAGAGACCAAGCAGCACTTGGAGAGTTGGAGAACTCAGGTTTATTACACCAGTGGGCCCACAGGAGTTAACACTCCAAGCTCTCGACCCGGTCTGTAAGTTTACACAGGCTTTTATAGGCTGCCAGTTTACACTTTGCAACATCATATGCAAATAAAATAGAACAGAAGTTGACCAACTAGGAACAAGCTTTGTAGAAATAGGCCAATCAGGAGAGAGAGAAATAACCAATCAGAGTGAAGGAAATAACCAATCAGGAGTGAGGGAAATTACCAATCAGGAGTGAGCTCGGGGAACCAATAGAATTTTAGGGGTATGTGAGCAGTTTCAGGCAAAAAGCGAGAGAGCCTCTGCGCCAGGGAATCAGATGGTGCTGGCAGGAGAGCAGTGCCCCTCCCTGGGGGTCCCGCTGGTCTTTTTATGGGGCTTCCCGCCTCACAAGCACAGGGGATATATGTGTTCTGATTCTGAGGAGACTGGGAACAGAAGAAAAAGAGGTAAAAGTGCATACTGTGGTTGATCTTGGTTACTGCTGTGAAAACTACTATTATGTGCAAACTGAAACATGGTGAAATAAGAACTTCTGTTCACAGTGGGGATCTCAGTGTACAAACTGGATAGAATACTGTGTAGAACAGAATGCAAAAGATCAGTTTCATCCTATGGAATGCGGGTGGCCAAAAAAAGATATAGCTCCCAGTTTTACCAGTTTCAGAACAGGTACAGTTTTATTTTTTATGGCAAAGAAAAGAAATGAGAAACTAACAAAAATCTTCAGCAAGCCTTGACGAACTTAAAAGGCTGCTTTCACTACTCAGAAAGCCCTCCTCCACCTCCTCCACACCCTGAACCGCCTCTCCAGTTTACCTCTTCAGGTTAACTCCTACTTCACTCAAAGGCACCTCAGGCTTTACGTCCTCAGTTAAACTTGTGCTGATCCTCCAGGTCAGCCCTTTGCGTGGAGGGACCTTTCTGTTTTGTGCCCCAGGAGCCAAAAATACTTAACAAGCATGCCCTTGCTCAGTGACTGACTTAAAATATCCTTCTCACCGTGGCTTATTATTTGCTTTTGTTGTTGTTGTCACAGAAAGGAATAACAGAAAAATATAATTGCAAAGAAAACCCCTTTTGCCATGTGTTAAATAAAGACTCTGGACATCATGTAGTCAAGTCCTCCCCATCTAGAACCCTAGATAATGACCACAGCAGCGTGTTTTTTCTTTACAGCTCGTTCTGCTTTTCAGCCATGTTTTATTTGTCTTTGAAAACCATTGGTATGTTTCTTGGGAAGGCTTCATCTCTGATGGACAAAGTTGAGCTCTAGTGACTTCTGGTGGCAAAATCCAAATGATAAGGAGAAGACTGTCAGCAGGGTGTGCCTTGAGAAAAATTGGGAAGAATAAATGTTTTTGTTGTCTGTCAACACTGTTTGTTCTGCGTTCTGCTTCCCAGTTTCTAGAGCCCACTTTGCAAATCTTAACGCTCCAGTCCTGCTTTTGTCGTTCTCCACCCTCCCACTTCTCTCCACAATGTTGTGTTGCATCAGATTTTTCTTCATCTTCAACCATTCCATCCAAACTTTCTTGTCCCTTTACCTAAGCACTTGGCAAGAATGAAACAGTCTATGGTTTCAAGCTAGCTGATTTAACTCCCAAAGAAATTAAAACAATAAGTTAAAGAGCAGCGTCAGGAACTAAAATCAAGGATTCCTTTGGGTTAAACAGCTCCCATCACAGCTGCACTGTGAGAATGACAATGATCAGCTACTTTGGTGCTCCTTTCACAGCAACACCTTCAAAAGAGATGTCGATAATCCCCTCTTCTCTTATTCTCCGCTCATTTTCTCTTGAACCCACGTGGATGTCTGCTTTAGTTTGCTTGTTTAAGTTTTTGGTTTTTTTCCCTATCACTTCACCAAAACCGCTCCTGTCAGGGTCACCAGTGACCTCCTTTCAGTGGAAACCTAGAGTCAGTGTCTCCCTCCCCCACCCTCGAACCCTCCCTCTGGCCGGATGCCTCTCTGGCTGGGATGCAGCCAGCCTCGCCCCCGCTTCCGGGCGATGCCCTGGAAGAGGCGCAGCAGGTCCTGAGTTCTGGGTAGGCAAATGGTGCAGGGTGTGGGGGAAAGCCCTGTTGTGCCTTGGAAGGGCATGGTGACCTTAGGCGCTGGACTGAACTATGGAGAAGTTGCTACTTCTTCCCAGGAAGCGTGAGTGGGAGGACAGAGAGCAGGTGCAGACACCTACAGGGCAGGGCTATTGGGTACCACAAACACAGGTTGTCCTCACTTGCCCTTGCAGTCCCACCCCCTGCCCGCAGCTGTCACCGCAGAGAAGACGCGAACCAGTGCCCCACTTCCTCCAGCTGAGACCATAAATAGAAGTTTCTTCTGCTGACAGATCTGGGAAATTTCCTTTCATCTTGGAACAAAAGGCAAACGTGGTTAAGACATCGCCCTCTGCAGGAAATTCATCTACTACTCTTCCAGGTAGCACACGGCTTGTTGATGCTCCTGTGTGCACAGTGTCATTACAGCCTCCAAGCCGCAGGGCTGATCTGCTGCAGGTTGTAAATAATCTCATTATTTAGCTCTAAGCCAAATAGTCTGATTGGAATGTTGGATGTGGAGAGGGTCATTTTAAAGGGAACGATTTTGGATGAAAAAAGAGCCCTACGACCTGTAACGGGAGAACGCCCTAGGGCATGATCAGTTTTAAGAAAGCTCACATGATGTCTGCATCTGGGTGGGTTGGGTTGGCTCTGTCTCAGCCCAGAAGGGGCAGATAAGGTACTTTTATGAAAAGTCTCCCTATCCCCAAAGGGGTGCTTTATCTTATGTGTGCAAAGGACATCACATGACTAGAGGGGGGGGGGTCTTGTCTCAGCCCCTCTGAGTTCATAGGGGTTGATCTTGGAGTTACATTCACTTCCATTGAGGCGGGAAGCCCCATAAAAAAGACCGGCAGGACCCCCAAGCAGGGCCACTACTCTCCTGCCAGCACCGTCTGGTTCCCTGTCCCAAAGGCTCTATCTCACCTTTTGCCTCTGAAATGTCTTAATTACCCCTAAAATTCTATCGGTTCCTTGAGCTCACTTCTGATTGGTTATTTCCTTCACTCCTGATTGGCCCAGTTCCGTAACTTCTGATTGGTTTTTTTGTAGTAATTCATTTGCATGGAGCTCACTCCTGATTGGTTATTTCTCTCCCTCCTGATTGGTCTATTTCTACAAAGCTTGTTCCTGGTTGGTGAACTTTTGTTATATTTTATTTGCATATGATGTTGCAAAGTGTAAACTAACAGCCTATAAAAGCCTGTGTAAACGTGCAGATGGGGTCCAGAGCTTGGAGTGTTAACTTCTCTGTTCCTGTGGGCCTTATAAACCTGAGTTCTCCAAATCTAGGAGTGCGGCTTAGTCTCTCGCCTGGATCCAGGTTGCTGTCAGGACTGAGCTGCAACACTGAGCTGTAACGCTGACCTGGAACACATTTTTCCACAACACCATTGCATCTGGCAAGAGGGCTTCAAACCATGAGCCCCATGGAGCTCACTCGAGTTGGGCACACCTGCATCAGCAGCCCCTCAGGAGGCCAGAGGGAGGGGCTGATCACCAGAGCTCAGCCTGTGAAGGTGGGGAGGCTCCTCGGACTTTGTTCAGAAGGGAAGTTGCTTTGCCAGGGGCACCAGCATAGCGGTGGTGGGGGTCCGGGTGGGGGCGCTCTTCCACTTTAGTGGTTTGTGCTTGCAGTGTGGGAGCCAGGCTGCCTGGTAAGAATTCTTGACTCTGATTATTACTCCTGTGACCCTGAGCAGGCTACTCAAATTCTCTGCACTCCAATTTTGTCTTTCGTAAAATGGGCGTAAAAAAAAAGAAAAGGTGTGGCTGTCCACCTGCAGCCCGCTCTGTTTCACTCTGACGCTTGTCTGAAGGGCCTGCATGTGGGCTTTTGTTTTTAATTGTTCTTTTGTTTTTGTGGAATGTTACAAAGAATGGGCATTTAAAGGCTCCGTATTAATAAGTGGTCCTGGTGAGGGTCTACCTCAGTGGTAGAGCGTGTGATTAGCTTGTGTGAGGTCCTGGGTTCAATCCCCAGTATCTCTGTTATAAAAATAAATAAACTTAATTACCTGCCCCCCCCAAATTAAATTAATAAGTGTTCCTATTAACTTAGAATGATTTTTTATTTTAACCACGCATCCCACTCTGTTAGTTACACCCAACTCATGTCAACCCTGTGTGAGCAAAGGCAGGAAGGAAGCTTAGCTTTTAATACAGCCCTGCTCTAATCTTGGCTGCACAGGAGAAAAAAAACAAACAGTATCAAGGCCACACCCCAGCCCAGTTAAATCAGGCCCTCCAGGTGTGGGACAAAACTATAGGCACCAGTGCATTTTCTAGCCCCGCCTCAGCTGATTCCAGCATGTGGCCAAGGCTGACACATGAAAAAAAAAAAAAAAGAGAGAGAGAGAGAAAACAAACAAAAAAACAATAAAAAGGAAGTGTCTGCAACTTGGTAGGGTCAGAGTTTGTGACTTCAAGGACGAAGGACCACCTCAGAGCCCCACAGAAAGGGACTGTACGGGGCACTTCAAACTCCTCACACTCCCATCCAAAAAATAGATTCGTGGGGACAGGCTTCTGGTGGCCTTGCCTGGACACTGGTCAGACCTTTCCAGCGTGTTGATCAAGATTTCCAGAACTCTTTGTAGTTGAGAAACAGACAGCTTTGTGAGACTGCTGACCCCAAGTCCAGTAGAATGAGGCTGTGTGAACTGATAGGGACTATTTTACTGTGGTCGTTTGGAATTCTGTCAACATTGTTTTAATGCTTGATTTTCCGTATCTATCAGGGAACATTTTTTTTTTTAAAGCTGTCTGTAACTCAACAATCGAATAGGTCCTTTGGTAAACTGAAGTGAAACATTTAAAAATGGTATCTGATTTTTGCTGTCTGCCTTTCCTCATCCCCAATTCTGAAATGTACTGTCTTCAGTTTTCATGGAAATACAGTCATTGCAAAGTTTCAAAGAAAAGAAGAGAAAACTCGGAAGACAATGGCGAGGGTTAGTGGGTGGGTCACTTCGGCACTTTGTCCCTGTCATTTGCAGCACGTGTGAGACTGACCAGCACACCCTGCTTCTGAGGGGTTATCAGACTCAGGAGCCTCTCTACCCAACAAAGTCCCTTCCTGACCAAAAGAATGGGATGACGTAGGTACCAGCAAAGAGTCCTGCCAAACATCACAGAACCCAGGCACCATGAAAGAGAAAGAAAATAAAGGGTTTTTCAGCCTTTTCCAAAGCAGCAAGAAAAAAGCAGGAGGAAATCGCAGGTGCCCTTTTAATGCTTTAGTAAGTAAGCCTTGCCCTGACTTTTATGAGGTTCAAAATCAATTCCAGATCATGTAATTTGAACCCTTACCGTAGGCTCCACCTACGAAGACATGACATCCCTTGCTTCAGTGTGAGAGTCCCAGAGTGCCCCATGGGACTCGCCCAAAACCCAAGGGAAACCGGCTGTTTGTGGAGTGAATTCTGTGAGTGTTGATGAAACAGATTAGATCTCTGTAGAGCGGGTACTGTGAGAACAGGCTCCCTGCAGCTGAGAACCACTTCCTTAGAGAACTTGGCTTTGAGAAGAACAAAGCAAAAAGCACCCTCTTCATCCTCTGAAATACTCCTCACATGGAAAGAGCCACGTGAATGCTCTGCAGCCCCTAGAAGCTGTAAGCTGTTGATGCAGATGGCACTCAGAAGCAGACTCTGCTGAAAAGTTACCCAACCCAGATGCCTGCCTTGGCTCTGGGCTACCCAATCATAAAGCAGTGCCCTGTACCAAGCTGACAGGTACAACTTGCATCTCTGATTGCCCAGAAATGACTGATGCAATTGTAGTATCACTGAAATCTGGAATAAACTCTTAATCCAGGCTTGAAGAGATAGGTAAAAATGGGCTGGGTGCAAAGCTTAAAAATGAGGCTGCAAATATTTCTCTGGAGTCACAAGACATTCCTTTTGTTGCCGGAGCCTGCTGGCAAAACAAACAGGTCTGAAGACGTGGTCGCCACAACTAGGAAAAAAGAACAGACACACACACAAAGAATGGGATCGAGAGGGACGGGTCTTGCAGCCTGCCGAGGCAGAGACCTGACACCGCCGCTGTGGTTTATTCAGCAATTCTTTTTATAATGCTTAAGGAGAAAAAACATTGCATACCAAGGAGGATTACATAGTGTGCCTCAAGATCTTTTACAATGCTGTTTTGGACATATTTATTGTAGTCATAAAGTTAAGATGTCAAGCTTTCCTTATCTTGTTTTCCTTGGGCAAGGAGCAAAGTCCAGATCCTCTTCCAGGACAAACACCTGTTAATCTATAATCTTTAAGGTGGGGTGGCGGGACAGGGAATCTTTGCAGAGCAACTTTCCCAGGGCTATGTCTTGCAAACAGGATTGTTAACTCCTGAGTGCTGGACCCTCAGTCTTTGAGGCAGCTCCCCGCATTTTGTAACTACTGATGTCAGATATGTGTCCCAAATGATCTTGAGTCTGCCCTTGGCAATGACACTGGAGAGTCCTTATAAAACTCCATGGGAAAAAGCCTGAGAAGCTAAAAACGCAGATGGAGAAGCCCGCGTGAAGATACACCATACAGACCATGACAAGATGGCGGTTAGCTGTGGAAGAAAATTGAAGTGTTTGGGCCCAAACCAAGAAAATGATCAAATGAAATGTTTGTTTCCAATGAACACAGTAGATACTACGACAAATGGAGTGAGGAGAACGGTAATCAGTGTAGGGGATGTTGGCTGAAATGACGACACGGTCATGAGGTTGACAGACTATCAAACTATCAGGCATGTAAAACTACTTCAATTGTAACAAGGAAAAATACTCCCGCCACTTCATTAGTTTTGGATCAAAAATAGAGTCAACTCGGTGTAGACAGGTAACAGGGTAAGATGTACAGTGCCGTGATGATCTTTTGACTCCTTTAGATGGAACTGATAAAAATTGAACTGCTTCTTAGACAAAGAATCATCCATTTTATAGATAAGACTATAAACCCACGTCAAAACATGCAAATGAAATTACCAGAGAGCATAGGTCCGGAATTGGAAAGGCTACTCGCCGACACCAAAACCTCGCCTGGAAGTGGTGCGTCGGGCGCAGAGCACAGGGAGCATGACTGGTGGTACAGGGGCCAGTCCTCTCACATCGACCCCCATCGCTTCTCTGCTTCTTGGCTAAGATCAAGTGAAATCACCTTGCAGGGCTATTAGAGATATTTGTACGAAAATCCATTTGTGGCAACGTTGGAAGATATAAACACTATTTCAGAGTTAAAACTTAGATTAGAGGTTTCAAATCCCCAAGAAGTATCAAATTCTTTTTTTCTTGCAGGAGCAGGAAACAGAAGTACCTCTGCAGCTGCCCGAGGTTAGGCTCCACCTAATCCTACTGAAAATGAGCAGCAAAATAGAGAAGTAGAAAGGAAGGTGTCGTTTCCCCCAGAGCAAACTCTTTCTCTCTTACACTAAGCAACTGACTCTTCTCCCAAGCCTCAGACTGAAAAACAAGGGGAAAAAAACCCTAACAATGACATCAGTTACAAACGTGTGGACATTTATGCTCCTCCAATAACTCTGAAGACAGTTCTTTTTGACAGTCAGTTAGTAGCACTAAATCGGATGACTGAAAAGTTTCAGTTCCGCGAAAACGTGCTTGAGTTCTGCTTTAATTTTCACCCTAAAAGTTTTAGTCACAATCTTCTCATAAAGAACGCGCTATCCCTCATGAGTCACCATCCCTCATGAGTGAAGGTCCTGCCAACAAACACAGAGGAAGGGAAGACTGGTTTTGTACATAAGCTAGTGGACATCCTACAACCCAAAGAAAAGAACATTGCTTGCAATCAACTGAAATCTCAGTGACTGTGTCCAACTGCCTCCTCATTATTCACTCTTAAGAGACAAACTTCTTTAGCATCACAAAATCTGACCCAGAGCAGATCCAGATGTGTTTTGATTGCAGTTCATTCTGGAGAAATCCACTCTGTCAAATCAGAAAATGTTACTTTCCTTTAAATACAATATCTGTGAATGAATGATTAAGACACATGCCTCCTGGAGTACAGGAGATGTGTTAAATGTTGCACCTCTTCACAAGCCAACTTCAAACCACTGCTGGAGAACACTGCCAAAGTGTATTCCCAAATATACATACACATGAGATGACATGTGTGTGACCATATGTACATACATACATACATATATACTATGTGCATATATATACACATATAGCCTTAATATTTAATATATAAGCATTTGTGCTTGTGATTTTAGTGTGTTTTAATGCCAAAAGAATTACCAGTATTTATAATTCTGTGCTTTAGCCCTTTATTTGCCATAAAAAGTAAATATCCTTTAGAACTATAAGAAAAGGTATAAATGACTTTCTTTGTTCAAAAAATGACAAAGAACCACTTTCTGCTGACTTGACTTGCTGGTTTTGTTGATTGACTTCCATACTCTACAATGGTGACCTTGACAAAAAGAATAAATTAGGCGCATGTTTGCATGGCGTATTAATAACTAAGTGAACATACATCTGATATTTGCTACCTCAGAGCTACTTTTTAACTAGAAATACGTTATGTTAAATATTTATGAGTAATGCTATGCTGAAAGAAGGATCTGGAACACATTTTCAATGATGAATTGTTGGTATATAAGACTCTTGTATTTTTTATGAATTTACAATGTCATTGTCATCTTAATAGAAAGCTCATATTATTTTAATGTTTTGTTAACATCTGACACTTGGTTTTTATATGTTTATTTTGTGTGTGTGTGTATGTGTGTGTGTGTGTGTTCTCTTTTTTCTGTTTTGGTGGTACAGGGTGGGGGAAGTAATTAGCTTTATTTATTTATTTACTGATGGATTGAACCCAGGACCTCCTTCCTGCTAGGCATGCACTCTACCACTAGAGCTAAACTCTCCCCTCCTTGTTTTTTTGTTTTTGTTTTTTTAATCTTTAGAACTTAAGTTTCACAAGGAGAATTTCAAGGAAACACCTTCTGTACATAATTATAATGTTGTTTCACAGATACTTCGCATTCCATGTGCCCGATGCCTTAAAGAACGTTCTATGAAAATGTTGCTATATTGTGACAGTTATTCTCAGGCTGGTATGTGGAATGGTGTAAGGGTTAGTATATGCCCATTTGAAACAATGTAAAGACTATTGGGAGTTTCAGAAATTATGGTTTTAATTCTAGTACAAATCATTGTGTAGGTTTCGGTGAACATCAGTGAAGAGTTCTGGCAAAAATCGCAAACCTAGTCATCGTGAGGATAAAGAAAGGAAGAAAACAAAACGTTATATATTAATTTGCAATGTTAGCATCTGACCCTACATAATAATTTTATTTTATCATTTTATTAGAATTAAAAGCATGATTTCTGGAACATTTATATACACATTTTTGAAACTAGAACTGTTCAGAGAAACGAAGGCTACCTTGCCAGCAGATACCTATGTTGGGGTCTATTCCTAGGCCCCTAAGGATGGAAACGGCGACTTACACCCACTGCCTGTAGCTGGTGCGGTAGTTCTTTGTCTTCACTAGCACTACTGGGAATTTCACTGCTCAGGTTCATCGTCTCTTTGGAAAATGTGTTGGTTATTTACTGGCTTAGTAAAAGTAAATTAAAAAAAAAAAGATGAATTTATCACTTCTCGGTTCTCATCTTATCCAACCATCTGAAGCATTTGACCAGCTGCATTACTATCTCTTGAAATTCTTTCTTTGAAACACCAGTATGTTTTCCTGTATTCTTTTATCATTGGCTCTCATTTCCTCGTATCTCCTTTGTGTGACTTTTTTAAATTACAAAAATTACCTTTTAAATTTTTTCTTTGATTTTAATTTCTCAAAACTTTTTATTTTGAAATAATTCACATACAATTTAAGAAAAAACACAGAGAGAGTCCATAAACCCTTCATTCAGTCTCCCCTGACGGTACGACATTTTGCATAATTGTAACATCGTACCATAGCCAGGAAACTGACGTTGTAACAATCCACTGACTTTATTCAGATCTCACCAGTTTTACATGAATGTGTGTGTGTATGTGTGTGTGTGTGTGTGAGAGAGAGAGAGAGAGAGAGAGAGAGAGAGAGAGAGAGACTTTAGTTCTATGCAATTTTATAACGTGTAGATTTGTGTGACCAACACCCCTATCAAGACACAGAGCCGTTCCATCAGGAGGATTCCGTGCGCTGCTCTTTTAACCAGAGCCTTTTACATGCCTGTGTTTTTCGCTTAAGTCATTGATCCATTTTGAATTGACTTTTGCTTAAGTGAGAATTTTTTTGGCTGGCTTGTTTGGGTTTTCTTTGTTTGTTTGTTTTGGCTTAGGGCTATTCAAATGTTTCACCACCATTTGTTGAGAAAGAAGTCTATTACTCTTCCATTGAATTGCTTTTGCCGCTTTGTGACAATTCGCTTGGTCGTATTTGAGTGGGTCTATTCGTGGGTTTTCAATTCTGCTCTATTGACCAGTCCCCCCTCCACCAGTATCCCATTGTCTTGAACAGGGAGCTGGATAGTAAGCCTTTCCACCTGGTAGAGTGATTCCTCTCTGTTTATTCTTCTTTTTCAAAATTGTTTTAGCTGTTCTAGTTCATGTGCCTTTCGCATAAATTTTAGAATAAGTTTGTCTGTGTCTATAAAATAGAAAACAAATAGAAAATACAACCTGTTTGCGAAACGACTTGAACTTGGCTACTTCTTAAAAAAGATAAACATTGAGTCAAGTGAGAGAAATCAGTGGCAAAAGACTACATAGTATATGATTTTATTTACATGGAATGTCCAGAATAAGCAAATCTATAGAGACAGTAAGTAGATAAGTGGTTGCCTAAGGTTTGGTGCCGAGAGGGCGGGAGGTACGAGGGGGAGAGAGTGACTGCTTAATGAGGGCAAGTTTTCATGTAATTGATGTATTAATTCTTTGTAATAGTCCTGGAAATATTTTGATATTTATTGTTTTATTTTAAAATCTAATTTTTTTTTATCTATAGAGTTAAATATACTGAGTTTAAATGAGTCATTTTTCCATTATACATCTTTCAGTATGTTTTTAGCTATACGCTAAAGGACAGTATCGATATTCATAGACTATTCCGTTTTGATTTGTACCCACATACAGATATCATTCGTTCAGAATTTATTTTGATGTATAGTAAAAAATAAAATATTTTTTCACAAAATTTTCACCCATTTGACTAACGACATCGAGTAATGTATTTATCTTCCATTGATTTATTTTGCCATCTTAAAATAGATTTACTTCTTTCGCATGGAATTATATATTTATAGATCATCTATGTTGCTTCATTTCTCTCATGTCAGATGCACGTTAGAAAACTTGTTTAAATTTTGAAACATGCTAATACCTGATGAAAGTATTCAACTGTTATCCATTTCAGACTGATCTTTGAAATGCTTGATGTTTACCCTTTTTATCTCAACTATTCTGAACGCATCTTGTCCAATATATTTTCAAATTTGGATTTCACTGAAAGAAATATTTTCAGAGTAATATATTTCTTCTCTTTCTTCTCACCAGATTGCCATGTGCACAGAAAAGTGTGTTTGTTCA
This sequence comes from Camelus ferus, assembly GCF_009834535.1. NCBI lineage: Eukaryota > Metazoa > Chordata > Mammalia > Artiodactyla > Camelidae > Camelus > Camelus ferus. The sequence goes on along the minus strand of NC_045729.1, from coordinate 15,263,898 downwards.
TAAAAATGCATATTTTTTTCTATTTCCTCATTCTTGAGTGGAGCTATATCCTGCTATGTAAAAGAGAGCGCTCAGTTTTTGGACGTTTCATTAAAGAGTTGGTAACTTTCAGCGTACTTCTCTCCAGCGTAAGACTGGAGAGCACTTTGGTCATGTGGTGACACTTAAATTTCGTACTCGACGGCATTACAGAGCGTGGCTGCTTTTCTCCGTGGGTGAATCTAAGTGGCCTCTTGAGACCAGTAGAAGGTGCAAAGCACATGCTTTTGGTTCAGAGAAGGAAGGAGGAAGGACAGACAAGTCCAAGCCTCGTGTGACTACTGCTGGAAGGACTCTGAATGCTGGCGCTTCAAACCAAACTTCATGCAGAGTGGCTTTTTGCTAAAATCTGCATTCCAGCTCTCTCGCGGAGGCATGAAATATTTTCTTCCCTCAGTTGTGGGAGTTCAATGACTTGTTTGCTCCATCTGTAGAATTGTGGTGCAGCCAGTGTGCAAAAGTCAAAGGAATCCTCATTTCAAGCAGGGGCTCCTCCCTGGCCTCCTGCACTGTCCTGAGGTCATTTCTCACCTGGGCTGTTTCTCTTTCAGTTCTCCATGCCAGTTTGACAGACTGTCATTAGCCGCACTCAAAAGCTACTTTGTAGTCACTTCCCAGATCTCTGTCTGTCGCGGCGCAGGTGGTAGCGCTTCTGCCGGCCATTAAGGAACTTGATTAATCCCATCCCATTGGTTGCTTACCTGTAGAAACTGATTCCATATTGTGACACATATTCAACTTAAAATTTAATTTATGGTACCATATGTGTTGCAGGGCATTTAAGGAGCGATTGGAAGAGTAGACACATCATTCTTCACCAGAAGCCTCTGCCATTTATAGACACGTGCTGCTGTTTACTTTAAAGGTATCTACTTGACCTCAGTAATGGATCAAAACTTGAGCACACTTATGGCACTGCTCATCTATATTGAGATTCTCTTTAAACACTGACATCTTATTCAGTCTTGCTTCACTTGGATCTTAACATCTGCACCTCTTACAGATCCAATTATTGAAAAGAGCTATTGTTTCCAACTGCTGTAAAATGCATTGCACTATCTATGGTTTATTGTCTGAAAACAAATGAGCTGGACTTACTTTTGTTTAACATCTAGAGGAAAACTATTGTCTTTATTCTAGACCAACACTGTCGAATCAGCTTTGTGCAGTGGTGGAATTAGTCTATATCAGTGCACCCAAAACAGTGACCATTAGTCTCATGTGGATGTTGAGTACTTGGAATGTGGCTAGATTTTAAAATTTTATTTAACTTATAATGATTTAAATTTAAATACTCAAATATGATTAATGGCTACAATATTGGACAGGAGCTCTGAAGGTATGGTTTGGATTTAGACATTAAGGCACATGAGAAGAATTTTTTTTACCATCAGTTTTTCACCACCACTGTCAAGAGTGGAGTGGCAAAATCAACACATGTTCCAAAACAAACTCTCGGTTACTTCAGACAGTTATAGATCATAGGCATTAATCAGATATTTGTTTACTTGTTATGTTTACACAAATGAGTATCTGAACGAGGTGTTACCTAAGGGTTGATTTCAAAAGATCTGATGCTTCTGGTCAGTCAGAAGATACTGTGTTGGAGAAGCATTCATCAGGCAGTGAAAGAATAGAACCTTGACAAAAATTCTAATTAGGGAAAAACTATACTACGTAGTGTAATTCATGGTTACAAGAATGGGCTTCGGTGATGAACAAATGCGTGTGAGCTTTGACTTGGCCATGGTTAGCCATACAATATTGGCAAGTTACATAGACTCTCTGAGAGTCATTCATTTCACTACTAAGGTAGGAATAATAATAGTTTCATAACTTTTAGGATATATAGTACAATGCCTCAGAAAACACAAACACTATACATGTTAGCCTTTCATATAATTAATCCCTCCTTGCATGTCTAAAGCATATAATTATACAAATTCAGAAATACATGAATATTTTTTAAAAAGTAAAAAGATTACTTTGATGATGGATAAGTAAATAGGTCTTCAATCTTCCCAAGTCCTCAATAAAGGGAAAATAACGTGATTTCACTTACAGATGCCTGTGAATGTAGGTTCATACCACTAGGGGGCGGTATAATACATTAGTTTAAACAGAACTTTGGTGCAGGAACAGATTTGGGTACAAATCTCTGCTACGTTATTCTGATTCTGTGACTTTAAACAAATTATGTAACCTAAGTCAACTATAGTGGAAATAATGAAGTCACTCTTGACTTTATCACATTAAAACATCTACAACTTTAACATATTATACAAAAAGCCCCCATTCTCCAAACTTTCATTCACAGAATGGCTGTAGTTACGAGGTTGTGTAAGAAAGCAATAAATGTTAACAGCGATAGAAGAAAAATTATTCACTGATAACTGTCACAAAATCGGCAGCCACTAACCCTCTTCCCACCGGCATTCGCCTCTATCTTGTCATGACATCTATTTTGTCGTTACATGTAGCTATTCAGATCATCACTTTTAATTACTGCAACAGTAATTAAAATAATTCTTTTGATGGACAATTCAGGTGTTTTTTGTTCGTTGAGGCTTTAAAGGAAAACAGCTACAATGAATATTCTTTATATGTGTCCTGGTAAACATAATCACAATTCCATCACTAATTTTTCTAGGAAAAAGTCTTAGATTTTTTTGTTCTTTGGGAATATGTTTCTATTACTTTACTAGATAACACTTAAGGTGTTTTCCAAAATGGTTGCACATCTCCACCCACAATAGGTCATTGTTGCTGTTGCTTCACAATCTCTGTGATATTTGGTTGTGTTAGATGGGCTACATTTTGCCAATCTGAAAGCTATATAATGCTATGTCAAGCTTCCTAAATTTTACATTTTTTTCCTGATTATAAGCAAGAATCACCATCTTTTTTCATGTGTACTAGTTATTTAAATATCCATTGTTGTGAAAGTCTTTTCAAGTGTTTTGCCCAGTTTTTGCTTGTGAGTGTTCTTTATCCTATGTTTTCTTGGTGTTTTATTTTAATATATTTGGATGCTAGTCCATTGTCCACTGTATATTGCAGGTATCTTTTCTGATTTTTGTATCTATATTCACCAGGGATATTGGTCTGTAATTTTCTTTTCTTCTATTGTCTTTTTTTGGCTTTGGTATCAGGGTAATTCTGGCCTCATAAAATAAATTTGGGTGGGTTCCTTCCTCTTAAATTTTTGGGAAATTCTTCAGAAGAATTGTCATTGATTCTTTTTTAAATATTCAGGAAAGTGAAATTGGTAAATACTGATTTTATTCGTAAAAGTGGGATGGAACTTGGGATATTGTGATTTGGGTGCTTAAAGAAACAGGACCTGGTGTATGACCCAGCTTGTCAAGTTGTAGATATTTAGAGGAATAAAACTAACAAGATAGTTACCTTCACTTAACTTTTCTTAAGAGCTATCAATTTCATTTTTTGTCAAATTATATCCATTAGAAAAAGAGTCAGTAATAGAGTAATTTTGTATGCTAGAAAGAGTGCTGGAGGCTGTGTTTTAGTTTCTTCTTTATTACAATTGTCTGGGTGAGCAGTTAACATCAGAAGATATTTTTTCTTTTTCAAAACTGAACTGTTCGTTTCGACCAATGCCTCCCAGTTACAATGTGTGTCAAGACGATCTGGAGAGCTTTTGTTTAAAATATACATTCCCATGTACCACCCCAAATCTATTGGATTATAATTTTGGGGGTTGGGAACCAGGAATCTGAACTTTTTAAAGGCTGTGATGACAAATTTGGAACAAGGCTTCTATCTATGGTTGATTTCAGCTCCAAAGTTATGAATTTGGTTCATTTAATTATCTCCTTACACTCGCAAAGTCTATGATGCACAGCCATGTACTTCAGTAGGTGCAGAAACACTTTTTACAACACTGTTTAATAAAAAAAAATAAACAAAAAAACCCTCCCAAAATGTATATTGCCATATGTCACTTTTTAAAATATCCCAGGGTCAACAGCTCAGATTTTTCTGTTAACAGATTATTGCCAGAGGAATTATGAGGCACAATTCTAAAAATGGTTTAGCTCTATTAGCTCACAGTGTATTTTCAGTTGTATTATGTTTTCAACAGCAAACACATACACAGACACACACACACACACACAAAACCAAATGGATAGTTGAGTGACCCAATCCTGTATTGCTTGTGGCTGAGCTCTGCTTTCCTCTGAGGATCAGGGATGAATAACATTCGGTTACATGTGAACAGGAGATGCTGTCTTTCCTTTGCACAGAAATAGAAAGGACTGGTCCTCTGACTAGGGCTTCCTTTCTCTGAGTCCCAGAAATCAATACTTTCATTTGGAATCGGTATTGTTTCAAATGACCACATCATTATCTTTAATAAGACCATTCAGGAAATGTGATCATGACCAGGGACCACAACCTAGATTATTTGCACTTGCTCCCTCGGGGAAAAAAAAAAAGTAAATCAATAGTTCAGATTCTCATTTCTCACGAGACTTACAGATCCATACAATTTTTTTCTTCAAATTATGAGACATTGCTTGAATGTGTCAAAAACAGGAATCTGAATGAGCATTTTAAGTAATAAAAGGTGCATATGTTTCTGTCTTATCTTATAAATTCTCTCACTGTAGACCAATAATTAAAAGCAGTCATTCTTTCTATGTGTGTGTTGTCAGTTTGTATTCATTATAGAAAAATAGGTAGAACATATTTTTAATAATTTTATGAGAGGGAAAGCATTTAAATTATTCCAGCTGAATAGTTTGTAAGGACTAAAACAATTTTAACATATAAGCAGAAACAAACTCTCCCATTATCCGATTAAAATTTTTAAAAAGTTGAAATAAAATGAATAAATGAATGAAACATAATGTCCATGTTGAAAAAATAGTACGATGAAGTTTCCAGTTCTCAAATTACAAAATGTCATAGAGAGGAGCAACTGAAGGCGTAACTTCTCTGGATGTTCTGGTCACTAACACACATTCAGTGATTCTTTTAATACATTCCCATTGGCTCACTCACATTAATTGATCTAGACTCTTATTACTTCTTCTACATAAACTACCAGTAAAGAATTTTGATTTCTGCTTCAGGCAAAAAAAGTTTCTCTAAAGACTTGGGTTATATATTCTCATACTCTGTATCAGTCACATTTTTTAGTCTGAAGAGCAACAGATTATTTTCTCCAGTATTTGTTTTCTCCTCTTCTGTGTGTTGGTTTTTCTCATCGCAGATACAGATGTTATCTCTCACAATACTATGACTTCAGAAGGCATAGCAGCACTATATGCAATAGCTAAGACATGGAAGCAACCTGAATGTCCATCGACAGGTGCCTGGATAAAGCAGTTGTGGTGTATTTATACAATGGAATGCTACAGAAGACTGTACATGAATGTTTATAATAACTGCCCAAAGCTGGAAGCAGCTAAGATGCCCTCAGTAGGAGAATGGATAAGCAAACTGTGGTACATTCATGTGCTGGGAACAGCAACAACAAGGAATGGGCTCTCCAGCCACAAAAATATATAGATAAATCTTTGTATTTAATATTGAAAGGAGTCAGTTTGAAAAGGCCCTATTCTATATAATTTCATTTATATGATGTCTGGATAAGGCAAAGCTGTAGAGAAGGTAAATATTATCAGAGTTTGGGAGAGGGATAGGGTTGGAAAGTGAAACACAGGGGCTTCTTTTAGGGCAATGAACCTATGATGTGCCATTGATTTATGCACTCACAATGAAAAGGTAAGACAAGACTTACATATGTATATAAGAAAATACCTGTATTTGCACAGGAAAGAAATCTCAACATTAACCCTTCATTGTGCATGATGGATTTTGGATGCAAATACAAATACAATTTGACTGCTCCTACAAAATGAGCAAGTTAAGAATGCTTGTTTCACTTTTCACAATCACTGTGGCTATATGTGTGTGTGTATGTATATATATATAAAGTCTTTGGGTCTGACATGTGATTATATGAGTATGGTTAACCCGTAAGTGTGCACCATATTGTTTGGGCTTCCGCTTGTGCCTTTAGAAGATGTAAATGAAAGTTGTGAGTACATTGTGGAGTATGCAGAAGAGAATTTAGACAATCTAATGGATTATGCTGAGAGACTGTATGTCCATGGATGGCATGGCGGGGGCAAAAGAAGATCAAAAGCTCCAAGATTTCCACCAGGAATTTAGAGTGTTTATACGTCAGTATTAAATGGTGATCATAGGATGAACAACTCAGCGGAAGGCTGGCAAAATTCAAGAGCTGATGGTAGTGCATTATTCTTCAATTTGGAGATTCACTGAAGTGTTAAAAGATCAACAGCAAAGCAATGGACAAGTTATCACCCAAGCTCTTAGTGGTCACATTCAAATACGGCCACCACAGTTATGAAGATAATGACAAAATCAAATTTATATATACAAAATTATTAACAGATAGAGCAAATAGACAACCAACAATTGAGAAAAATTGCTCATGGATTTAGGAGTAACCTTGCCAAACTTCATTCGAGAAGGAGAAAGGATAAATGTGAAATCCAAATTTTGTCATGAATTATAATAATAAAAACACAAATAAAATTTTAACAAAGTTAATATATTATTTGCTGAATCATGTCCCAAATGTCTCAATGGATGCTTTGGATAGATCAGATGTTTTGTAAGGAGTAAAATACTCTCCCACATTGATACGGGACAGCATCTCTGAAACTACTAAATATATATATTGGAATTGAACAATTTAGTAAATGAATGGTGATGGTGGTAGCCATGTTTCCCACTATTGGAGTGGGAGATTATAACAATGCAAATGAGGAGATTAGCCTGGCCCCTGGTGTAATGAATTAGAGGTGGAGACATCAGTTTAAACTCATGGAGCCAACTCAAAGAGTTCCCAATGGTCAAAGCTGGAACAATGTGAACAAAAAAGTAGTATTCGATTATAACTCAAAATGTAAAATAAATGTGCATGATTTTTACTGAAAGAAATGATTGAATAAGTAAGTAAATGAGATACTAAACAAGTATCCTTGCAGAACAATTACAAATAATTTATGTAGATGCTCCGTTCTGAAAGATGTGGGGTGTAAGTGTGGACTGCACACACTGACTTCTTTCCAAAGGGTACAGCATGGAAATGAGGAACAAAGAGTAACTCTGCAGTAGATAAAACTGCCAAACACTGTTGCAGTCAAGTGCAGTCATGCTGATAGTACGGACCCTTAGTAAAGTGTGCTAAGAATGGTAATTTATCTCTGTGGTCTTCCTCCAAAAACCTATAACCCAAATATAATGATGAGAAAAAAACATCAGACTATCTCTGTTTGGAGACATTTTACACAATATCTGAGCAACATTCCTTAGAACTGTTAAAAATAATCAAAAATAAGGAAGGAGTGAGAAACTGTCACTCCCAAGGAGACGTGAGGACTGAATGCATTGTGACATCCTGAATGGGACCCTTGATTAGAAAAAGGTGTTAGGTAAATACTAAGAAAAAGGTATTAGGGAAAAATTGAATAAATATAGACTTTAATTAATAATAGCATATCAACATTAATTCATTAAGTTTCAAAAAATGTACCATATTAATGTAGTATGTTAATAATAGGGGAAGTTGGGTGTTGGGTATATGGCAACTCTGTCTGTATTACCTTCACAATTTTTCTATAAATCTAAAATATCCTGAAAGAAAACACTCATTCAAACAATGAAGTTCCCCCAACTTAAACCATATCCTTTGTGGTTTTTTAGCTCTAAGCTTTGTTTCGGTGCCACAGTCTGTAGACACTGACTGCTTTTGATCAGGTGATGTCTGTCTCTCCATCTCATTCAAACATGGATTATTCTATTTATAGAAAGCTTGGACAGAGTCAAAACACAGAGAGAGCAATGGTGAAGAAGCCAAGGAAACACCCCTACCACTGCCAACGCAAGTGGGCATGCACAGGTAGGAATCGATACAGCGAGAATTTTCTGTGGGTCTCGTAATCTTAGGCTTTTAATGGGAAGTTTTAAGAACTTGAACTAGAATTTACTGCTCAGAAAATTCATCAACTTATTCTGAAATAATAGGCTTACGCAGATGTCTCCCCATCGGCTGGGCAGTTTTCTCTCTGCAACGCTTACATCCAGCCCAATTCCTGGCATGTGATTATACGTTTATAAACATTGTTCAGTTGAGTATATAATTAATCAGATTTGACTTGATCTGGGTTAAAAATTATGAAAGTGTTATAACGATTCCTTAATCGAAGCAAAGTTTATAATCATAAAGATTGGCACCTGAGTTTTGTTTCACGAGTTGACATAGATATAAACTTTTATTTCAAACAACATTTAGGAAAATGGATGGCTGCAGTACTCAATCTTGCTTATGTTTCTACATGAGGCACTCATTTTTACTGTCATTCAATTATTTTGGTATTTTGGTACTTATATTTTTCCTTCCTGGGCCTCAGTCACACTGAATATTATCTGTTTAATTCAGTCAAGATGTACATAAAGATAAATGACAGGTTTTAGTGGACATGTTTTAATTAATGTGATTATTATATGAATTATAGTTTTGGAACAGAAGTGTTAAGAGGAGTATTTAATAAATAGCAAATAAAGCATATTGACTCCTAATTTAGAATCAACACATCCAGTTTTTTACAGATAATTAAACATGTGTTCATGGTAAGGCAATTTGTTTAGTTTTTTGTGGCAATATGAATTTTTTTAATTTATCTTTTTATTGAAGTGTAGTTGACTTACCATGTCAGTTCCAGTTAGTTTCTCAACTATATAGAAAATATAATTACATATATTTTCAAATTCTTCTCTGCTATATCTTGTTATAAGAAACTGAATATAGTTCCCCGTGCTATACACTAGGCCCTTGTTGTTTATCTATTTTATATACAGTAGGTGTGTCTGTTCATCCTAAACTCCTAAATTGTCCCTCCCCTCCTTTCTCTGTGGCGAGGAAATTTAAACAGAGATTGTAGATTTTTTTCCCTCACCTTAAGATAATGCATACCCTCCAAATATGACATTTGTATGACACATTTTCAAGTTCATTTTAAATGTTTAAATATTTCAGAAACAAAAATTAATTCTTACAGATTACCCTGAATGTCCAAAATGGCATCAGACTGCTCTGAGACTGACTAGCATCGCCCTGATTTTGCTTGTTGTCGCAGTGTTAGGACTAACCACTTGGGGTGAGTAAATTGAAGCTGTATGTTCAACTGTCGAGACCAACATATTTCCTTTGGAGTTTTAAAAATTTCTCTAACTTTTTCAGAATCATTGTTCACATTTACCTGATATTCTCTTTCATCATTTTAAAAAATTATGTTGGTATTAGACACAGTTGATGATTTTATTAATAATTTGTAGTTTTTCCCTATACAGAAGACATAAAAATCTTGTTCATTTATAAAGTCTGTTCTGCTCATAATTGTAATTAATCGCTAAACGGTGTGGGTTTAGTAGTCACAATTCCATGAACTGGAGTTTTATCTTTTGGAGAAAGCATTTAGTTTTGTGAAAGTTGATTTGGTCATTTAAATAAAACTTTTACACTTTACATGTGACTTGATATGTTGAAGTTTTGACAACATTAATCAGTTGCTTGAAATTTGCAGGGTAAGTAAAATTTAAGATTTATTCCTAAAAATGAGATCTACCTCAGTAAGAGCTGTAATTCTATCTGCTACTGTTTCTATTTGTTGTGACCTACACATGTTAGGAGTTGTGATAAACATTTTATGAACATTATCTTTTAGCCTTACAAGAAGTTTAAATTCATTAAATATTTCCCCTTTTTATGTATGAAGAAACTGTGGAACAGAGAGGCTGCATTACTAGTTGAAGATCACACAGAATTCTAACCTATTATACTAAACAGATGCAAATTTAAATATATTTTAAATTTATTTAGGCAATTTGTTTTTATTAATTCTACGTACTTTTTCCCTAAGTGGACATCCGAATCTCTAAGCTTATCACCATCCTTTGTCAAATTAAAAGGTGAAAATGTTATAAACAGACCTCCTGTCAACCAGTAGTCTGTGCATTCACTTGTTTTAATGGAGAATTAAAAGGCACAGGTTTATATTTGTAGAAATCTAATTAGTGTTACTACTTTTCTTCATTTCTTAGTAAGTCATCTAAGCACATATTCCTGCAGCGAGATGTTTGGTAGTGAGAATGGAACCAAAGAGTGCAATTGTATGAATTTCTCTCCCAGGAAACAGCAGGACAATACAAACTTCACAAGTGAGTGGTTTTATTTCACTATGTTGTAGGGGAGGACAACGCTGATTAACAGGAGAAAAGGGTTTATTTGTATGCATATGAGAGCTAACAAAAGAAGCAGCTGACTCTAAGTGGTTAAAGGTAAAGGCTTGGGCACCTACTTAGCAGGGGAAAGGGAGGGAGAAGAAATGACTTTGATGGAACAGACACACTTGTCTTTCTACACAAGTGGGTTTTTCAAGAGTACAAACGGGAAGTAAGAACTGGCGACAGCGTCTGTTTAAGCGGATGTGAGTAGTTTCTCCCTCTTCTTCATGGCCAAAAAGTTCCCCGAGAGAAGGAACTTCGGGTAGGTTTCCTCTCAGTCTTTCTCCTGGGAGTAAGCTGCCCTAAAAGGGGGGTTTATGGCAGCCTTCTCTCTCAGAAGTGTCTGCTTCTAGTCAGATAAGGGAAGGCTTCCTCCTGTATCTGCTGCATCTCAAGTGTCTTCAGCTTAAAATGACCCTTATATCAAAATGGAATATGTTGGCCTGGCGAACTCAGATCCCTTTCAGTGGTTTGAAGTCATTTTCTTATTTCAGTTCTTTGCCTCCAAGTCTGGCTCCTGCTAATTTGTTCAGGCTCACCGTTTGGATTATACGTGCTCGCCTTACTGCTGCTAAAACTCTTCTCAGTACCGCTGTCTCCAACAGCCACCTTGCTGCTACTTCCAGTGTTGTAATTTCCTTGCTAGGTAACACACATATTGTTGTCCAACCCGAGTTTGTGTGTCCGAAAGCACAGTGAGGCCAAAGATACTGAAACATTAGAGTTTTGAGCAGAGAAGGTTTTATTGCAAGGGCCCCTGAACTCCTGGATGGTTTTGAGGAAGAGTTTTCATAGGCACAATTTGCGGGGAGGTCTGCAGGGTGTGTGACCTTCCTCTGATTGGTTGGTGATGAGGTAACAGAGCGTCGCTCCAGGAATGTCAATCATCAGCCTTCTGGATCCTACCAGTCAGGGGTCCACATGCTTGTGCTCAGCCTGAAGTTACCATCCTCTGCCTGGCTGGGGACCTTAGTTCCTCTGGAAGAACTCAGAGGTATATTGCTATGTACATCCCTTGAGGAGGAACAAAGACCCCGATTTATTGCTGCACTATTGTTTCTTGACTGCTTCTCCTCTGTTTCTGCCTTCCCTCCTCCCGCCCCATTAGTAATTGTTTGACTCTGCCCTTTGGAACTCAGGGAAGGTCTAAGAGACTGAAGCCTACAAATGAGAAACGGGGGATATGGAAAGGCTTTTGTACCTGGGAGGGGCCCCCGGGTCCTGTTCGGTTTCAACTCCCCCTTTCCTCCTTTCCTTTGATGTTCTTCAATCTTAGGGGAACAGGTATTGGATGAGGAAGGGAATAAGGTTTTGGATAGAGTGGTTAGTCGTAAATTCTGCAGAGAAGCTCGGTGTCAGGGGATCTTGGTTTCAACATCACTCTCTCTTCCCATTTTTCAACATTTTAATGTATTTATTTGATTTATATACTTAGAGGCATAGACAAAATACCTGGCTTAATGATAAGACATGTTGAGACAGCAAAAAATTTAAGAAAAAGTCCCTGCCAGCCAGATGTGTGAGATATAGTCAAATACCACTTCCACATGAGGTTTAAACTGATAAAACTCTTTCCTGACAGAGGTCCAGAGTAGCTGCTTGCACTAAGCATGCAAATATTGAAAGGTAAGGTGAGCACAGGACGTGGTGTGGTTGAGAATGATATGATCACAGTCAAGGAGCAAAGGGCTCACTCCCTGACACGTATAGAAGCTAATATTATGACACTGGCTTCTGAGAAAAGAAAAAGATGTACTGCGAGGCCCACTAGCAAGGAGACAGGAGGCTTGAACCTGCATCCCTGGTCTGGGTTTCGGTCAAGCTTCTGTGAGTTACAGGAGGGAGGTTGGTGTGCTGTTTCTGGTAAGATATGGTTAAGGGGTAAAAAAAAATGCGCAAAAGATCAGCTCTGAATCACCCTGGACAATAGACCTTTCGCTTCTGAAAGCCCGCAAGCCTTAAGGTTCCAGTTGTCTGCCAGTCCTTTAACGCCACTGGGGGAGACACTTTGGTTCCTAGTGTTTCTTGAGATCAGAATTTTCTCCTCTGCATGTGCTTTGGCTGCAGGACTTGTGGTTTTGTTCTGTTTTCTCTGGAGAACAACTTAGTATCTTGTTAGAAACAAGATGGGGCCAGTTTGGGGCTGGTTCTGTGGTTACATTACTTGATGACAATAGAGTCATGTTCCTGGAATATCAATTTTATCTCATGGAAGTTAATTGAGATAGTATAGTAAGGATTAGAGTGTAGCATTTGTGTGAGAACCTAAGATGAAGTCAGCTTTTCAGGAAATTGTGCCTGGGCCCTTAAGGAACAAGTTCATTGTCCTTCACTGTTGGAGATGATTTGGTGGAAAATGGTGAGGTGCATTAGTCTGCAATAGTTTTATTGATATGATTGCCTTTTACTCTATTACCCAAGGACGTTATACCAGCGTTATATTCCTCTGTTTATCCATGCAGCTGACTCTTCTATACTCTGCTGATTGCTGTTTTTATAATTATTATTTGTTATAATATGTGATTAGGGTGCTTTAGATCATTCTTTAAAAATTATAATCTCAAAAGATTGAATTGTAAGGTATTTGGAGATCAGTATGTCTCACTATGAAGGGAATTAGTGACATAATTTTATCTGGATCTTTATTCAACCTCCATGCAGCCAATGGGATGTTTCTAACATGCAGATCAGCAGCCAGGCACTCCTGAGCTTAAAACTCTGCAGTGACTTTCTGTAGTCCTTAGAGTGAATTCTAAGTGCGTTAACGTAGTCTGCAAGTCCCTCTGAGTCTTCACTTCCTGTAAGAGCAATTATCCATCTCTTTTGAATATTTCTCTCCATTGCTAACTTCCTACCATCTCATCCTTTCAAAGACACATACACACATACGTAGTTCAGAGTATACATGCTAATATAATATGATAAAATACACATAGTTGATTTTAGTTGTATTTCTTATGTAGTAGGGGAAATTAAATGCAAAATCACATACGTTAGATCTTTGAATTTTTTATCCTGTAAACTGCCTCTTCATCATCCTTGCTCTTTTGTAAAGAAAAAAAAATGATGTGCTTATTTTTTTCTTATTTATGTGTTTATTGCAAAAGAAGAAAATGAACCTTCCTCACAAGTTACAACTATTTTCCAAGTCAAAAAAAAAATCTACCTAAAACTATAAACTTTCGCACAGTTTAAGTACCAGTGAATTATACTAAAATATATTTATTGTCTTGATGTTAAGTTTGGGTTAATAATTCGTTCAAGTTAAATACTGATGGCCATACCAGAGTCAAATACAATATGAAAATATAGCTAATGTGTATGCTTGTGATGGTACTTTTCCCTTGAGATTTAGTCTTTATAATGTCATGTCTCTTTTATTGGTCATCTCAGTTATTCCCTATTATGACCATTTCTCTCTCCCTCCCCAAGCATGCATGCTTCTGCGCTTCTCCGGACCACCGGAGGCCTTCCTCCCGTGGGGGTCCCAGCATGACAGCACTCATGAATTATTTGTTGACTTTCCATCATTTTATCTTTGGCGTGTCAGTAACAGTCACTCTCTCTACAAATAACTGTGATTTTCAATGGATGAATTGCCTTCCATGTTACTACACTGACAGAGCTTGGCTTTCTTCATTGTTGAGGTCTGCGACTTTCAGGCAAATAAGAAGAGTGAAGTGAATCATTCGTGCTTTATTTTAGAGGCCAAATTCTACCCTAGCGAAGGTCATAGCAAGGGAACCCTCTGAATAAGCAGAAGAGCTTGAAGTCATTTATTTCTGTCAATAGTTTATGACACTGAATTTCAGCAAAACTAAAGTTTGTCTGCAGCTTTGATCTGAGGTATATTGTTGGGTAATTTTCCTGGCCAATGCAGTTAAAATCTAATTGATTAATATATTATTTCAAAGCCCACTTTGATGTTGTGACTTCTAAAGAAAATGCTCTGGAGAGAGGGTTGTGAAAAATCAGGGTGCTCTGCTGATTCAAAACAGAAACGTAGTATGTGATGTTTCCCCCCAATAATGTGACTCCTTATGCCCTCTCTCCAGCACTCCCACAGGTTCTAGTGGTTATAACTCACATTTGTGTAGAGTATTCTACAGTTCATATTTTCATGTTTGTTTCATTTACTATAAGCATATCAGATAAGTTTTCACACAGATTTGTGGATATTAAAAATATTATGCAGTATTTAAAATATAGAGAAATTTAAATAGAATACAGTCAATACTTATGTACCTACTACTTAGCTTAAAATATAAAAATTATTAGTACAGTTGAGATGTGTGTGCACCCATTTCTGAATATAGGTTGATTTTACTAACTTTCTCAGGTTTTTCCATTTCTTAGAGGTAAGTCTGGTGGTCATAGAGGTACTGGGATCACGGTAAACATTTTGTTTTACAAAGTCACTGATAAAATGTGTTATGAAACATATTCTTCTGCATCCAAAGGGACTCAGAAAAGAACTTTTTTTTCAAAACAGTTTTCTCTCCTGCCTTTTAGGCATTTGGCATTTAGACTCTCTGTTTAAGTTTTCCTATGCCCTACTGCATATGACCTGGAGTGAGTTACTTAAACTTTACTTTAGTTTCCTACTGTATACTTCACTAGCCTTAGCTTTAATACCTTTACTTACAAAATGAGGAACGTGAAGTTAATAATTTTATGTATTTCATAACTTTCTTATATTTCATATATTCAAGTGTGCTAAGAATTCAGGAAATTATTTGGCCTGTAGTAATTAACCAATAATAACTATGACTATTTCTGGCATTTATCGCTTCTAAAGACTATTTATCAGTGGAAGAGGAGTTCATTTCTTAAAAGTGAGCCAAAAACCTTTATTTTTAAAGAACTAGCTTGCAAAGTTAGTGCCAAAATGGTTTTTGATACTCAAACCTTGTTCTCAATCCTATTCCTTCTATTTTTCTATTTCAGCAAACCCTAGCCTAAACTTATGCCTTAATGACTGGGTGCAGAAAGAAGAGAAATGCTATAACTTTTTCAGAACCTTTAAATCATGGATTGATAGCCAAAAAGCCTGTTCAATAACGAAGTCACATCTCTTGATAATCCAAGACAAGGCTGAACTGGTAAGAGCTGATTTGCTATGAAAAAAGCCCCTTTAAAGCTAAGAGAAATAAGTATATTTTATAATGAAAGAATTATAGGACAAATAATGACTGCCACTTACCAAATTCCTACCATATGCCAGGCACTGTGGTAGGCATGTTACAAAGGTTATATAACTTAGTGCTCACAATGACCTTATGAGCTAGGCAGTATTTCCCTAAGAGGAATCTGCAGAACTTGACAGGTTGCATAAACTTGCCTATTTCACTGGGATATTGATGCCACCCTTTCACATTGCCTCTGGCAGAGGAAGATAGGAGCTCTTTGAGGTGCTCACCGAAAGCGTTATCAATACCTTACACTATGCCTAGTGTCTGGGGTTCGTTAGTTTCATTACTTAGTTTCACCATAAGCATCCATCTTACTCAAGACTGCACGCTGGTGGACATCAGCCATCAGAGATAGTTGTTGCTCCTTTAGGCAGACTTATTAATTCCTAGTTTTTGCTTCATCTTCTCTTTGCAACCCTTTCATCAGTTGCAATTGATACCATTGTCCTCCTGAACTCCATTAAGTAGCACACATTTTCACATAATGTACGCATGTACGCAAGAGTGTTTTGAAAACCTTCCCTTATCAATTTCCTTCTCCACACACACACATATATAGGAAACCTTCGTCAGCCTTCTTAATACTTTACTAAATAGAAAGATAAATATCAAAAACTTTCAAGTCCTGATAAAAGTCAGAAGAAGCTATTTCAATAGGTGTAACAATTTCCTCTGGACCTCCTTTCACAGGATTTCGTGCAGAGCAATATACAAGATGGAATTTACTTTTGGATCGGATTGAACATTACATATCCACAAAAGGCGTGGACCTGGCTGGATGGTACCTCATTAAACCTACAGTTGTAAGTGTTGGCATTTGGGTACCGATCCTTACGGGGGCTGCCTGAACCTCCAGGTAGCCAGTTGGTTCCCACAGATTGAAGACTTTAATCTTTGTTAGTGTGCAAACGGGCAGGAAATTTGCCTTAGTGAAGCAAAAGCTCTTAAGCTAATGTATTTTCATATTTGGACTTTCTTTTAATTTACAGATAATGCTATAAATGGAAATAATGCTATAAATGGAAAATCATGGTCAATGTAGAAGTCTCTAAATTTAAATTCTTACAAAGTGTTTCTTAAAGATTTACAGAATAATCTTTATTTTGATTAGTATTATTTTTGGTACTAGTATCATTATTTTGAATAATGACTTCAATTATTGGGAAATATTAAGAAAATCACCATACAAATGAATGAGTGAATATGAATGAATGAATATTCTTACCCAGAGACTGTTTACAGTCTCTCCTGTTAAAATTTATGTTCTGTACCCACGCATGTCATAATCTTTGTGTACCACACACACTAAATTTATTTAAAATTTTTACCTTTGATTATGTCTAGTAGAAATCTATTCCCGTATTTTTAAAGTGATGTTCCGTCAACCCACATTCAGACTTGCTTAGAATGATTAATTTGCTAATCTGGTTCTTTGAGTATTTTCTGATTTTTAAGATTTCTTGTGGCTTATTTGTTGAAGACAGGAAAAAAAAAAAACAGAATTTAGGGGCAATTTCCTTCTGTGTTAAGGGTGAGGGGGTTGGGTACATCCTTATTTACACATGAGCACAGAAATACTCTAGTTGGGGTGTCCATGTGAGTTTAAAAATTTTGAAGGGAGTTGATCTTCTCCCCTACTCCTCTCTCTAACTCCTCCCCCTCCTCCTCATCCAGTCTGGGGTTGCTGTTGCGTCTTTAGCAGGTGGAGTCTAGATGTGCCAAAGAGTGTTCTTCTTTCTCAGGACCTTTTGTAAGAACGAGGAATATCATCAGAGACAAACAGTGAGAAGAGGTTTTTAGAAGATCTTCGTCTGTTCAGGCTGCTATAACAAAATCCCACAGACTAAGTAGCTTATACACAACAGGGACGTATTTCTGACAGTTCTGGAGGGTGGGGTTCCCAGAGCAAGGCGGGAGAATGACTGTGTTTTGGTGAGGGCTCCTGGTCTGTAGCCGGAGCCTTCTCGCCATGTCCCCATATGGTGGAAGGGGCCAGGGAGCTCTCTAGAGACCCTTTTATAAGGAACTAATCCCATTCACGAAGGTTCCACCTTCATAATTTAAGCACCTCTCAAAGGCCCTAATTCCTCACACTGTCACTTCAAGGAGTTAGGATTTTAACCTAGGAAGTGTGGGGGCGGGGCACACCCGCAGACAGCTGCAGTCCCTAAGACCTTTCCTTTTCATACGATCACATGGATTTCCTACATTTCACCAGTGTTTCTTACATTTTTATTTTCATTTTATTTACATGTAGGATTTCTATTTACAAATGACTGTTTTTTGGTTAAGAAACTATTTGGAGGAATTCCTTCATGAAAGAAATTGTTTTGAATGTACGTTCCCTGTCTGACTATTACAGTGTCTTAGATTCCAGCTTGGAGAGTACATTCTCCTGAGAGAAAAAACACAGGCACCACACAGTTGTGCTTTTGTGTGCTTTTGGCTCAAGGGAAGACAGATATCTGGGAAAGAGTCCAGCTTCCATGGGCGTCGCTAACGTTGTTTTTCCTCGATAGATTTGAAGTCCAGGGAGAGGTTGAAGGTAACGCCTGTGCTGTGATAACCAAGAAGGGTGTTTTTGCTGGAAAGTGTCTCCTTCAGAGTTACTGGATTTGTCAAAATGTGATCTCTTCATCCACAGATGATGACTTCTGAATTGATCACAGGTATCCTGCCTATAAATAAAAGTGCAAGTTTAAAAAATTTATATATTTTTGTAGAAACACTTTGTTTTTACAACAAATATTACAGTGATAATGATTGATGGTAAGAGTGTAGATTTGTGTCACAATCCACCAGGGCTGTCAGCCTTAACTGATTCTTTGTTTCTACCTAGAACTGTATTTCCCTAGTCATCCTCCATGCATGATAGTGGCTATTTCAGACAAAGTATCCTTTAGTCTCCTCAATAATTCTCTCTCTATACCTCTCATTCACATTAGGGGAAGAGCATTTAATTTTTTTTTAAAAGAAGCCATCAGATGATATATTCTTGAACTTTCTACCACTGAGTCTACACCTGTATCTGTATCTTATTTATTAGTTTGTCCTCTCCTCCTATTTCCAAAAAAAGAGCTATCTTTCTTTCTGTCTAAATCAAATATCCAAGTCCTCCGAGTTTCTAGTCATGATTGCATCCATTTTAGTTTTTTCAAGGAGACCCATTTCTCACCATTTCCTCTGTCTTCTTATGCTTCCTTTTCTATCAATAATTAAACGTGAGAGCAACAAGAAAAATTTTCACTAACCACATGTGGCTTTTAGTTCCTGCCCAATTTTTCTCACCCCTTTGGAGTCAAATTTCCTAAAACTTTTTAGGCTTGCTTTTTCCTCTTTCTGCCTCCCACTCCAAGTTCTTCTGAAATCTGTTTCTGCTTTTCCTAGGCTTCCTTTTAACTCTCAATAACGTTGCTCTTTGTCGAGCGATCCTTTCTTCTTGAGATGTTCTCTGACCTTAGCGTCGACGACACGGTGCTCTCTTGAATTTCTCTCTACCTCTCCATCCATCCCTCCTCAGTCTTTGCTGCAGGTCTCTTTCCTTTTCTGATCTCTTAAATATTAATGTTCCTCAGAGTTTTAGTGGGTCCTCTATCATATGCAATCATTGGCTGTAAGTTACTCTGTAACTTCAATTGCTATCCGTTTATTGTTGACTCCCAAACCCATATTTCTAGGGTTTCATGACATCTTCCATCTTTTCACCCTCAATATTCAAACATCTACTTAAGTCCTGTCAGTTTTATCATGTAATTACTTCTGGAGTCCATTTACACATCTTCCTGCACACCCAGTCATCTTGGGTTACTGCATGCATTTTTTTTTTTTTTTTTTTGTCTGTGAAAGTCCATTCTCCATACTATGATTCTCTAAACTTCACACTCGGCCACATCACTCACTACTTAATTCCCTTCCGTAGTATTTCATTGCTTAAACCTTTTACTGTCTCCGACCAAATGCTTTGTGTCTCAGCTCCTCTTCATTCCTCCCCGACTTCCACCCTTGTAGTGACGCAAACACACGAAACTTTGTTCATTTCCCCACATGCGTCACGATGGCTCGTCTCTGATCTAATCATACATTTGTCTCAGCTTAACAAACATTGTTCTTTTTCTTACTCACTTATTTAACTCTTGCTTTTTTTTTTTCAGGTGGCCAAATTAAATGTCATCTGGAGGAAAATACTTCCTTGACTGTTCTCCACTCCAGACTAAATTATAAGGATTTAATATATATTTTCATAGCTCCCTGTGCTGATCTAATTGTAACATTTAGTTTCTTTTTTTTCTCCTGAACCATTGCTTAATTGCTTGTGTCTCTAAATGCACTGTAAGCTCTGTAAGGTCAATAATCCTTGTCACTGTGTGAACTAGGTGACTGATACAGAATGGATGATAAATAAGTACTTTTTATGTTGTTGAGTATGTATTTGTAACACATTCTGACTTTCCCAGCAAGACTTTTACTACTAGTCTTCCGTAGTCTAGATAATCATAACCTTCATACAGAGAAATAAAATCAGTCTGTTTTTCTTTTTTCAAAATAAGTGTCAGTGTATATGGGCCAATAAATGAAATTTTCTAGGGTGTGTGTTGCTTGTTTGTGTTTTTAACCAAGAACCTACATTGAGACTTGGAGCAGAGAGTCTCTCCAGTGATGTTTGTTGATTGACTATAAGTTCACCAATGGAACTACTTTAAGGTCTTAGATACACTAACAGTAAAACTTCAAGATCATACAAGAATTTTAAAAAATACTTGCTTCAAATTCATATGTATGAACAGAAGCAATTACAATTTATAAGGAATGAAATATAAAACTTTTGACTCAAAAAATTAAGTACAAAGAACACAAAATCATGTTTACCTAGTATAATGAATGCAAAAATACATACTATTTTATTAGTAGGAACATTTGAGAAATGTGGAAAAATCATAGAAGTTACATTTGAGAAATGTGGAAAAAATTGTAGAAATTATTGAAGGGAAGCAGAGAAAAAATGATGAAGGATTAAGAGATCTGAGGAAAACTGTTATGATTTTAATTAGTCATGTCTAAAAATCCTCATTAAAAACAAAGCTTGTCTTATTATTTCCATATATACATCCATATATGTATGTTTTTGAGGGACTAGATTGCCTGAATCACAACATCTAAAGTCATTTTTAGATCACGCATTCCTCCGAATTAATGTTTTAAATTATATAGTGATCCTACCTGGGAGGGGAGTATATGAAATAATATGTAAATTAGAAGAGTCTCAGTGGAAAAACCTTTAGGAATAAACTGGACAATTATAATTTATGGCATTTTAAAAGCTTTTATCTTTAAGCTTTTAGACTTCTTTTGGAATGTACGTGTGTTTATGCTTTTTGTGTATGTTCACAGTTGGGGAAAATTATTGCTTCACCAGGGAAGGCTTTTAATGAGGCCACTTTCTACTTCCCACTTGGACCCCCATTAGAACTGACTGTGACATCTGCGTCCAGTCCCCCAGAAGGGAAAAACAGCTTAGGTTTGCTCCTGAAATCCTTTTTAATAGTCATTCCCGCTCCCCTTGCTCCCTGGCCCTTCTTTGCATTAACCGTTTTCCACCTCATTTGATGCATTAGCTCTACCAACCAAAAAAGATCTAACGCTGGGGAGCCTAGAAGTGTGAAAATAAAGAAGAGGACCAGTTGCATCTTCACACCGGCCACTCCCTCTTGTTCCCCTTCGGCGTTAGGTCCACACGGGAAGGCGGGCCTTACTGAGTCTGCCCTGCACAGACAGGATTGCTTTCCGATTCGCCAGGCGGTCAGTTCAGCAGAGTGACGTGTCTGAACACCCCTGGCTAAGGAGGAGGAACTCTCCACTCTACTTTTCTTCTTCATTCTTCTGGGGGCTTCCTTTCTGTCCGTATCATTACTTTTCCACTGATTTTTTTTTTTTAATCCTTAGAAATCTTTTGACTATTTCTCAGAAGACAAAGACAAATACATTTGGATTATTTTAATAGATGAAATGCACATCAAATGGTACGGCAACTCAAGGGTGGGAAGTTTGAGATAAATGTTGATTTAGAACTAGCCAAAAGCAGAACTCCAAGAAGATAAAAAGAATCAATAAATTCTTAATAGGAAATCATGCATAGGTATTAAATTATTACTCTAGGAACATATGTCCACAGATACCATATATCAATTGAGTTTGCATTCCCGTTTCCAAGCGAGCCTCCCTTAAGTCAAATGAAGTATTGTATTCACTCTCACACAGTGAGGAGATTATATTCCTGAATATATATTTTTCCTCATTTACATTAAGTTGTTTTGAACACCTGGCTTTCCTACTAAGAATTTAAAATTTAGCATGTTAATTTTATACTTTATTCAAACTTACTAGTGTATATCTATATATGCATACATATACAGGTTTATTTATATTTAAGTGCATATATATTATACTTAAAAATATAGCAAAAATTATAATCAAGTATAAAAAAGGCTTAACTCTTAGAAGTTGTCTTTCCATAGTTTTAGAAATTAAATTTCCAACTTCAGGCATAATTATCCATTATCGCCCCCTAATGGTGATATGAGAATATTTCTGATTTTATCTAAAAAACACCACGATTCTCAATTTGTTTTTAAAGTAGTAACTCTATTTTAATGCTAATTCAAAAAATATTAAGAAGACATTTAAAAAAGTCTATGTCATTAAGTAATGAAAGAATTAGATACCATAAAAGCCATGAGTCATACAAAGAGATTCTTGACATTGCTGCTCTATTATTAAAGGCTAATACAATGATCATGTAATTTTTAGAACTATAACTGGAAACATTAGTATATTTTTCTACTTAATTCTGGACATTATTCAGTACTAGAAGGTTTGAAAATCCAATACTTCAGAATATTGCGACATATGCTGGAGAATAAGCATCACTGTCATTTAATGCTTCTTAAATACACATGAGCTGATTATTTGTCTGAAGAACGCTAAGCATGCGCTCTACTGGTTGAGCTGTACCTTTCCCCCATTTCGTCACCATGCACTTTTTCTCCCTTTGTCATGTAAGCTTACAGCTTAGATCTCTGCAGCTCTGTCTGCATCTACGTCCTATATCCAGCCCACACTTGCTCCGGAGTCCCTGAACAGTACATCCTACAACCTCCTAAACATTCCCCCCGAGTTACCTATTGACTCCTAAAACTCAGTAATTCCAAAATATCCTTTTCTGTCTATATCAGCTAATAGCACCACTGTTCCTCTGATTGACTTGGAGAGAAACATGGGATTCATTTTTCACATCTATTCTTCATCGCTATTGTCCTATATTTTCTGAGACACTTTCTTCCCTGTGCTGGCACTGAACTTTTTTACACATCATGTGCATTTGCTTTTATATGTCTTACACTGTTTGGTAATTAAATGTTAGAAGGTTCGTCTATCTAGTTTCCTGATTTTCTAACCTGTAGATTAAATGCTAAATTCCTTGCCACCATTTATTACAGTCTAATTTTCAATAAAAATAGCTTTATATACTCCTGATACAGGGACAACAGTGGAGTAATAATACAAGTTGTTACAATTAAGACCTTAAGAACAAAGTCCTGAGTTTTCTAAGGAACCATGTAATGGTTGATTTTAACTAGGAAAGAAATTTTCTCTTTTAGTCTTTTACTGTCTTGGCACTTATTTGCCTGTAGACAGTTATCTCCCTTATTCATGTTGAGATTAAAATAATCAAATAAACATTTATAAAGAACAGGGAGGGAAAAAGTGAAAATGAGGGTAAAGAGAGAGGTTAAAAGATGGAAAATGGTATCGTCTACAAGAAAACATAAAAGAATGAAATTCTACTAAGTTATTTTCCTAAATTCTTACTAGCCCTACTCTCCAATACGTATTCGTTTAATAGAACTATTTAAATTTCTAATAGCGAGTATACACTAAGCACCCATAGGATGCAGATCACAGACTTCACAATTATGTTAAGAAAAATTATGTTTTACAAAGAGATATTGCTAACCTCGAGTAAACATGAAGATAATATCCTCTGAAAAGTATATATTCTGACACAGAACCTAAATTGTTGTTTTTCTCAAATAGAAAGAAGTTTGAGCAGCAAAGTTCAAACCACTCCCTCCCCGATTTGTCCCCCAAATTTGCACTATTCCTGGTGTCCTTCAGGTGGTAGGTCCTTGCATCCATAAATAGAACTCTGCTAGTTCAGGCTGTTTACCCATCACCTGACGCCCATCCTATGATGGTCTGAACGTGAACTCATTTTATTATTGTTTCATTTTTTCTTTTTTTTTTGCTAAGGTTGGTGTGTGAAAGAGATTGATTTAACGAGTAAATCAACACACTTACGCACTATTCTTGTTATACTATGTTACACTACATTCATGAGTGAATCTCATAATTCAAATAATGCAAATATTGCAAAACTGAAAGAAAAGACAACAACTAGCATTGATAATAAAATTAATGAGACTGTAAAAATGCCAGCGTTCTTACTTAGAAAAACAAGTAGTTTTAAATGACATCAGTCTGAAGTCATATGATTATATATCTTGAAATGTCTAACTTTTTCATTCATATTTTAATGTATTACGTATCAGAAATTTTATTCTATAATAGATTTGGAAACCTTTAAATATGTTGTGGCATATATTTCTTGAATGCCAAGAATCTAATAGGTTTATGAAAATGGACTTACAGATTTGAAATGAAACATTAGTGAATAGTTCTAAGTATGAATTTCATGTACCTGTATATTAATATATTTCAAAAGGAATAAAAACTTCATTTTATGCGAAACATCTTAGATCTACGATGTCTTAGCTTCTTGGTATACATGTGTCTGGTCTGCTGCAAATCCATTTTCTAACCAAATGAGTACTGGCACTGCTAATCCCAATTTGGTGTAGATAAGCACATTCTCCAATTCCAATTATTTTCAACCTGAAACAAAACACAGAAGGAAAAAAGGAAGAAGGGGGGGGCACAGAATGAATGGATACTGATGGGAATGGCTAGAGAAAAAATTTCCTCTGCTGTGAGATTTTACTCTAACCCAACACCACATTGTTCGAACATAAAGCAAACTGAATTCGTATGCTTTGTTGCCCTAAAAAGGTAGATTTATAAACTCAAAACAACAATACCCTATATGATGGAGAAGGGCAGATTATTGTAAGATAATCTAATTATTCAACATCTTTGAACGCCGATTTTTTTCATCTGTAAAATAGAGGTAAATATATGCACCCCTCACAGCTGCTGTGGAGGTTAGATGATAGATGATATAATCATGTTGAAGCATCATCTTTGGAAGATGACAGATATTAAATCATTTGTATTACAACTTGCAGTATGACTTTTTCTCTGAGCTCATTTTATTCTCCACCACAAAGGAAGTTTCCAGGAGAACGGTGGATGTGGATTATAACTCAGATCTCTCCATGGTGGGAAAGGCTCTGAGCCCCAGCTTCAGGTGTGTAAATTATATACCCAGGACTTACCAACCACTGTATATGGTCCCATCTATCCACTGCCAAGTCTGCCCTGGTTTTTGCCTCAGTCCAATCCAATACTGAGAATGGTCAGAATATCGCTTCAGGAAATTCTTTAATATAGAATATTTACAGAATGAATAGCAAAGCCCTCATTCTCTTTGATTTTTTTTTTCGGTCTACTTCAATATATTTTTTATTAAAGTACAGACTTTCAGACTTGGAAAGGATCTTAAAGGTGACTTTATCTGGTTCATGGTAAGGTCAGGGGTTGTGTTACTTCGGTAACAACTTCTGTAGTAAATTGCATTGGTTAGCTTCCTCTCTTTTCTGTTTTCTAAAAAAGTTTTTGTAAAGCAGAAGTTTTTTTTTTTTTTTTTTTTTTTTTTTTTTCTGTGAAAGCTCGATTAAACTTGCCAGTAAATCTTTCTAGGTTTGGTGCCTTTTAGGATGGGAGAATCTCTCTTCTGCCCATTCCTGGTAGAGAACGTTTTCTATAAATGATAAATATACCCTTATGCTCCTTAGTCTTAGCCTTTCTGTCTCTTACCATCTCTGACATTCTACGTCTCGATTATTTCTGTTTTGGGCAATTTGTATTGTACACATTTAAGGTTTTCTATTTACTCTTTTCTGTGCCCCAGAGCTCCCAGATCGTCTTGGCTATAATGACTCATTTATTAATTCTTCCCCGTATCTCTGACAAACAGTCTGCTATGACTCTCTGTTTATTATTTCTTTCACGTAGTCTCACAAAAGGCAACTTTCATTTAGCATGAACTTAGTAGATTAACAACTGTTAATCATGACTGGGGGCTTTGTTAGAACTTCTCAATTCTGAACTGTGATTTTGGACTTTCCCTGGGGTTGGGAGCCGTAACTTCTCTTGAAAATGTAGAGCTGGGTGATTATGTGGCTGAACTTCTTTGAAGAACAGTTGGGGTCTTTCTGGTGGGCAGCAGTATTTAAATAGCTTTATGTAGGGCTTAGGGAAAAGGCCTAGTGTATGCCTTGTTTTTAAATACACCTATCCCCAGTTGAAAAGTCAAGTAGGGGAAGTCATCTCCTGAACGTTGCCTAATAACTCGTACCATGATTTGATCTGACCTGACCTGTGACATGAATGTGATCTGACCTGATGTGAGCTCTTTCTACGGTTTAAGCTGACATGGAAAGTAGGGCCTCCTCTGCTTAGTGAGAGGGTCTTCTCTGGACCATTTCTACTCTCCCATCAGCTATAACCTCTGTAAACATAACCACAGTTCCAAAGCATTGCCTCACCAGCTCTTCGGTGGTGTTGAACACAGCGGGGTTTGCAGCGTGAGCGGCACAGAAGTTCTGACTTGCTGCCCAGGTGGTTGTATTTTCAGAAAAATAGAAGCACTTTCCTAGGTAGCCAATCCAGCCATCCAAGCATGACACGTGTTCCATGGAAGATTTGTGCTTTTCAACTAAAAACGATCGAATAATAGATTAATTCCCTGGGGGGTGGCAATCCCTTAACTTAAAACAATTATCCCCATGAATACAATTCACCAGGTTAGCCCTTCAACCCAAAGGGTTTGGACCCTCATTTTCATGGTGTTGACTATCATGTATGTACTGATATTATTAAGTTGATATAGACAGTATAATCACAGATATAATGTATTCATGTATCTCCTAATGCATAGTTCATAGAATAAGCTTGATTAATATGTCTACACCATACAAATTCATTTATATGTATATGTACATTTATGTATATGTGTCTATATAATATGTAGGCACATTAATTTCTATAAATTACTTTATACATGTACATATTTTATACACATTTATAAAACATTGATGTATAAATCATACAATATTTATACATGCGCATCTATACACATATATACTTATATATATTTTCAAACATCTTATTAAAATAATTTGAGCTATCTGTAGAAGGTATGTCCATAGTTTACTATCATGAAGGAGAGGTGTACAAGGCTGTTTTTAGAACCTAAAGGTAATCTAGTGTAAAAAAGTTGGTTATTAAGACAGGAACACTTTTTTCTTGTCTAATTCTCTATGACTCATCCCTACCCTTGTGAATTATGAGGACAGCTTGGAAATTTGACCTCATCATTGCAAGTCACACAATCAGAGAGAAATCAAATGTTTTGCACCTTGAACTCAATTTTCAAAGTAGTCAGTCCACTGCTAGATGCCGTTCCACACCCTGCGTGCCGCCAGTCCACAGCGAGATAGAACCTCATAGTACGTTGTTAACTAACTATGTCACCCAATATACTGTCTGGTTCTTTTGTTTTTTTGTTTTTTTTTTCCATAATAGGACCTTATGGATGAAAAAAGCAGTGTGGTGATTTACATTTTACCACAAGTTCCTTACCTAGTAAGGACTATAAGCAACACTGGCTTAAAAGGAATTTCATATACATTAAGTTATTTTTTTTCTTCATAGTATTTAGAATGCTATAATCTTCACGTTATAGAAGAAGAATCATATGCTCATGTCATGTACAAAGATGTCTGAAATTATCCTTAATCTTGAGCTGAAGTATGAAACATACATGTATGACCAAATATTTTAGAGGAGGGTTAACATGAACATATTTGGGAAATGGACAACTCAACTCACCTGCTAAAACTATGGCCAGTGTAATTATCAGGATCACCAGGAAAATGATGATAGCGATGATTTTAGAGACACAAGGTTTCTTTTTATTCCCTTTTGGGGGTTCGTGTGACTCTATGGTAAGGTTGGAAGAGATAACATCTCCTATAGAAAAATTAAATCAGCTCTTCATTACTAATAAGTGAGCTTAGAGTGTTATAAGATTCAAGATCAATATATAGAAACCAATCATATTTCTATATACTCGCATTTATCAATAGGAAATTAAAATATAACATATCATTTATAGTAGCATAAAATATTAAATACTTGTGGATAAATCTGAAAAAAAGATATATAAAACTTGTACACTAAAAACTACAAAACATTGCTGAAACTGAAGACATAAATAAATGGAGAGATACTGTTCCCAGGAGTCAGAAGACAAAACACTGTTATGATGTCTGTTCTACCCAGATTCATCACAATCCCAAACAAAATTCTCAGCAGACTTTTTTTGGTAGAAATTGGCAAGCTATTTCTAAAATTCATACTAAAATGCAAAGGAATTAGAATAGCCAGTTTCAAAAAAGAACTAAGTTTGTGGACAAACATTACTGGGTTTAAAGATTTATTATAAAGCCACAGTTGTCACTGTAGCATGGTATTGGTATAAAAAATAGACAAATAGTCTGGAAATAGACCCAACATATGTGGAGACCAGAGAGGAGCCAAAAAGAATAATCATTTTGATAAACAGTACTGGAAGAATTGGAATCCATGTACAAAAAAAGATTTTGATCCACACCACATTCCATATATAAAAATTAATTCATAAAGGATCATAGAAATAAATGTAATACCTGAAACTATAACATTTTTAGAAGAAAACATAGGAAAAATTCTTTGTTATTTTGGATTAGAGAAAGATTTCTTCAATCCAGCCCCAAAAACATGGTCTATTAAAAGTAATAAATTGGACTTGTAAAAATTAATAACTTAGGCTCTTCAAAAGACAGTTTTAACAAAATGAAAAGACAAGCCAGAGCCTGGAGAAATATTTGCAAGTCTGATGTCTGATAAAAGTCTTGTGTCCAGAATACATAAAGAACGCTCAATACTTCATAAGAAAACAAACAACACGACAAAAAATGTGAACAACAGGGTGTAACAGGCACTTCATGAAATAAGGTATATAGAAGGCAAATTTGACATAAAAAGAGGCTCGTCATCAATAATTATAAAGCAAATGCAAATTAAAACCAGATTTAGAAGCTACTACCTACCTATTAGAATTAGTAAAATTAGAACGTCTGACCATACTAAGTGTTGGTGAGAATATGGAAGACCTGGGAGTCTCATCCATTGTTAGTGGAAACATAAAGGGCACAACCATTACGGGAGGCAGTGCAGACATTTCTTAAAAAGTTAAATATACACCTACTATATGATTTGCCCATTCTATTCATAGGTATTTCCCCCAAAGAAATGGAAGAGTGTGTCCATACCAAGGCTGGTGCACATTTTTATAGAGGCTTATTTTGTAATAATCCCAAACTAGAAACAATTCAAATATTCATTAACAGCTGAATAAATAAATAGACTATGGTATATCTATATGAGGGACTAGCAGTCAGCAATAAAAATGAAATGACCTATTGATACTTAAAACAACAGGAAAGAATTTTAAAATAATTATGCTAAATAAAAGAGGCCAAAGAGAAATGATTATATAGTGCATGATTCCATCGATATAAAATTCCAGAAAATGCAAGTCTGTCTATAGTGACTGGAAGCTGACCTGTGGTTGAATCAAGGAGGGCATGCTAAAAGTGGCAATAGAAAAATGCTATAATGAGGTATTAGAAAACACTTGGTATTGATGGATATGTTCATCATCTTGAATGTCTTTGTGGTTTCATGGGTGTACATCATGCATGCCAAAATTTATCAAGTTGCATACTTTAAATATGTGTATTTTATTTTTTTTAAAAATTGGGGGGAGGAATAATTAGATTTATTTATTTATTACTGTTTTAAAAATGGAAGTACTGGGGATTGAACCCAGGACCTCATGCTTGCTAAGCATGCACTCTATCACTGAGCTATACCCTCCCCCCTAAATGTATGTCAATTTTATCTAAATAAAGCTATTAAAATAGTCCAAAAATCAGGCAGCTTTTATTCACACAGTATGGATTTATTTATACTGTTTTTAAGCTCCCTCGGATACATAGCTGGAAGTCATTTGACACGGATAAGAAAAAAGATGAAGAATGTGAGGCACTGACTCTCAAAACCGAGAGCAAGGACTCACCAAATGTAAGTCTGTTTACTACACACAGAGCACCCAGCGCCCTCAGACCCGTGCTTCTTACCTGAAGACTGGGAATCTCCTGCATTCATCAGCCTTCTCTGATTATCCATGTCTCCTTCTAAGTAAAAAAAAACACAAACTGGAGTGAAGACACGGGATTCTAGGTCCCTGCCCACTACCTGGATTTACTTCGGCAAAGGAAGGAAGACAGCCCGCAGCGCAAGTACCACGTCAGGGGCGACCTGCAGTGAGAACGGCGCGCTAGTCCGCAGACCATGAAGGCTCTGACCCGTCAGAGGTCTGACCGCTCACATAGCGCCTTCCTTTTTGGTGCATTGCTTCCAAAACTCATTCTCTCTCACTGCACTTTGTGGAGCTTCTGCAGGTGGTGGTGGGTGACTGACATGATTCTTCTGACGGTTGCATTTGGTAGAAAGGAAGTGAGGTTCAGTGGTTTGTGAAGCCAACAGATTGAGTCTTCAGATCATCACCGCGACCTACCAAAACTCTTAGTTAATTTGACCACTGCAGATCCAACAGAAAAGATCTGGGGGTTAAAGAGCAACTTAGACTTCAGGGAAAGAACATGATTTTGCTTTAGTAGTAGCAGTAGTAGCAGTAATAACAGTAACAATAACAATAGCAGAAAGAATCATATCTAATATTTATTGTGTTTCCTTGACAGTAAGCCTAGTTCTAAGCGCTTAACTTTTATGATTTAATTTAAATTCACCATAACGTGATCAAATAGGGGCTTATTTTTATCACTGATTTATAGAGGAGGCAACGACTTCAAGTAGCAGAGAGGTTACAAAGCTTTCTTGGAGTAACACAGCTATACGTGGCAGAGGTCAGCTCTGGGCATTCAACCGCTCTGCTCTCCCCTCTGGCCTCCCACTAGTCAGGAGGGCTGCCACAAGCCTTCTCAAAGGCAGAACTTTTACTCCAGATATAGGAAGCAGACCTCAAGTTCAGCAACAAATATAACAAAAGTATTGTGCTATTAGCATTGTGCTAAGATGATTGTAACTGCCTAAGGTTACCCGGCATAAGTGAGGATGAACACGTGGCAGCCTGTATTCCAAAGGCATCTCCTTGAGAGGCAGACAAAAAGCAACGGGTTAACATTTTTTAAAGGTGGACTATAAGGTATAGAGTTTTCTCTAATTTTGTATGTTGAGCTTTTGACTGTATGAATATTGTTTTGCAGCTTCCAAACAATTATTTCAGGAGCCAAACAATCTGTGTGTGTGTGTGTGTGTGTGTGTGTGTGTGTGTACATCTACACACATTAGAGACAGAGAGAGATTAGGGGAAACTATGGCTAGATTATTCTATTCAAGACTACCTGTAGCATAAACCATCCCCAAAGCTTATATGCTATCTTAAAGCCATCACTTTTGCTTGTGCACCATTTAGCTATGGCCACCTTAATGCTCTCTCTACTACAAACTGTACCCCAAACCCTGGCTCCACTTACCAGTCTGTGCTGTATCAGCCAAGCACTGTCTGATAGCAGCTGGCAACTCCGTGGCTCTGCGTCAGGCTGCCAGCCTCCTGCTTGTCTCCAGTTACCTCTGTGTCCTCGGGTCCAGACTGATCAGGGAACTGCTACTCTAGAACCTCTTCTCCGGGAGACGTCAGAGTCACCAGAGAGTCAGCCTGACCACTCAGTTCACTGCCATTTCCCCATTGGCTGGAGCTCCCTGCTGGCTGAGTCAAGGGAAGTACCCTGGACTTCCAGAAACCAGAAAGCTGCACCGCAGAAGCTGCAAGAAGAACTAAGCTGGGGCCAGTAATTCACAGATCGCAGTTTGCTAGAGCACTTCTTGATTTCTCCTGCTCGAATCTGCTCAGTCTGCCAGTGGTCTGTTTTTGTTTTTGTTTTTTAAATCAATCTCTTAAAACTTTTTCCCTTTGGTTTTTAAATTAAGAAGTTTACCTAAGAGAGCCGCTTTCAGCCTCTTTGCATCCCTTACTGGGCAATAGTTGCGGACAATTATGTATGTGAAGTAAGGTTCATCTTTTTTCAAAATGATGTCCATATCAACTTTTCATCTTTGTTCCATGCATTATCCATTTCCTTTTCCCTTCACCACTTCATGCTGGTCCTGTCATGTTTTTCAAAAAGAAGTGTTGCAGAGTACAGTCACCCACCTTTGCGAGGGATAAAGATATGTAAGAACACAAAGATTTGACTTGCAAGTAGTCAGAGCCATGGTTTTAGAGATGAGAGGCCCTGTTTCAACTGCCATATTTTACAGGTAGGGAAAATTGATCAAGCATAAATGAGTTAATTATTCAAGGCTTACTCAGTTGACTAATACAGGACTCTGATTCCCTGCTTACCAGTTTACTAGTTTTTCTCAACATCTAAGTCCAACTTAGTCGGTAAATTTGATTGAGATTTGACAGCCTGTTCCCAATTCTCATAAAACATTCAAACCAGAAAACAGGGACTCATATCCAACTTGTGGAATCCTTTTACCCACAAATAAGATTGGTCACAATTAATGCATCAGTCTCTCTAATTTGTTTTCTTCTCTCCCTCCTCAATTTTTCTAAATATTTGAGTCCCTTATTACCCCTCAGCCAGACATGCGTGATGGCCTCTTAACCAATCGCTTTTCCTCCAGTCCAATCTCTTCCCTTTCTTTCAATCCGAACTTCCTGTTACTCTCACATCTGGTGTTTTTCTAGAACACATCTCTATTCATAAGCCTCGTTGCTTGAATTTTTTCTTCTGTTATCTCCAAGATAAAAATTAAACTCCATAGAATGACTTTAGAAATTCAAATGTCAACGTACAGTATCCAGTTCCTCTCTCTCTCTTCTTTTCATACTGAACTTTGCCTTATTTTTCAAATACTCTTGTTCTCTGTCTCCTCTGCCTGAGGACAGGTCCGTGACCTCCACCTGATGTGGCCTCTTCTTCTCGTCTCCCCAGCTCAACAAACTTACAACCCAACAAACAAAAACCCACAACCTTCTCTTTTAAGCCTTTTGGGAGGGTTAGTTTCTTTCCCCATCAATCTCAGACTACAATTTTGGGTCCACAAACTGTATTATAGAACTTACCGTATTAAATTACATCTCTTTGTTCACGTTTGTCTCCTCTAAGGGACTACGAGATCCAAGATGGAAGGAAATCAATCCATTCACCTCTGTATCACCACATAGTAACTGACCTGAATCAAAGTGCTACAGCCAGTGTCTGATGAATGAATGAAAGAATGTCCCAGATCCTTTTTGCGCAGTCTTTGGTTCAGCATAGTTGAAGTAGTCTAGTCTTTCTAAAAACAAATCTCTTTTAATTAAAAAAATGAATGTTTGTTCTTCTCTACCCTGTTGGTCTCTGGTTTTGTTTCCTGGCCACTTTCCCTGGCCCAAGCTAAGTTATTGACAATATTTCCACTGGAGCCAAAAAAGTATGACTCTCCATAAAACAACCTAGATCAGACTAACACTATGTTTCTTTTCTCCACCTGCCCTTAGTTTCTCACATGGGTACCTGGATCTTTCGTTAATCTATTGCTTGCTGGCATCTACAAAATTTTATCTCCTTGGAAAAGCCAAAAAATTATCTTTTGTTAAATAAAGAATGACCACAAACACTTATTGGCCGATCACAATCTTTTTTTTAATTGAAAAATATTTTTATTGAAGTACAGTCAGTTTACAATGTTGTGCCAATTTCTGGTGTACAGCACAATGCTTCAGTCACATAGGAACATAACATATATTCATTTTCATATTCCTTTTCACCATAAGTTACTACAAGATAGTGAATAGTTTCCTGTGCTACACAGTATAAACTTGTTGTTTATCTATTTTATATATAGTAGTTAGTATCTGCAAATCTTGATTAATTCACTGACTCATCCCACAAAATCCATCTGGTCATATGCATTTTGATATTACCCTTTGTTTTGTTACTTTGAAACTGTTTGCCAAATGGTCTCTAGACTCACTCATTCAACTTGAGTATTATTCCAACAGAAAATTTAGGAGCAAACTAAGAGAGTTTTTTCTTCCAAGTCCATTCCTTGCCGTGGGGGCTCATATACTCAAAGAAATTCTTTCTGCAGTTTTTTCCAATGCTTTTAAAACTACTTCCAGGTCAGTGATACCTTTATAGGTGTTCAACACTTACCAGAGAAGTTTCAGAGCGTGGACCCTACAAAAGCAAGATAAGTAACCATGTCAGCTCTTGTTTCATTGTCAGGGCTCCGTGTCCTCTGGAGGACCTATCCTGGAGCAACAATGAAAAATGATTCGTATTTACAGCCATATGAGCAAATGAGAGGAGTTGAGGCCATAACTAGTAGCCAAGGACCTCAGAGCCTGAAAAAAAAAAAAAAAACTAACCATGGATTGACGTCTATGAAAAACAAACACGTAATTACCTCATGAAAAAAGCTCAGGGAGTGGGTGAGAAGTGGGGGGTCCATAGGAGCGACAGTATAAACCTTAAATTTCTTCCATCCCACTGGGGACATCATTCTCTTCCTTTTAATTTATTCACATTCGAATCTGCTTTTAAAATACTGACCCCTTCTCAGAGTGTTGATAGAATTTATTTGGAACGCCTCAGACATTTATTATTAGTTATGATTTTATATGACTAGTCCCCTTTCTTTTACTAAGTCAATATTGTTTGAAATAATCAACATGCAAAATCTTCCATTGTAAAGAATTTTGGTACATTTGGACAGGGCAGACCAGTGTTCCTCAAGTTCTTGTCCATTGCTGACAGCATCTACCTTCCTCTTAATGTTAACTGCAGAGAGTACCAGTTACTGCAAATGAGGAACATGTCACAAAATGTTGGTCGGGGTAGTTTTGCCACTTCAACTGCATCACTTTTCATATTTTCAGGATAGACAATGGTTTCTGCTCCCTATGCCCCATCATTGCTATTTGAGATTTCTTCTTTTTCATGGGGGACGACAGAGCCAGTGCAAATTATTTTAATACATCTAATTCCTGAGATTAATTTCTTAATTCTCCATGGAAATTCAATCCCTTAGTATTGAATAGAGAAACTCTAGTCAAGACCAGAACATTTCTTGAGACCAAACAACTTAATCCTGAAGGAGGTACTATGATTCCTTTTTTTTAAAAGGAATACATTACCAAATAAATTCTTGAATTTCAAAGGATTCATGAACCATATACAAAAATCTGTGTATGTGTGTGTGTGTGTGTGTGATTTTTTAATTTTTCTGGGTCATCCCGTTCACCAGACCCTCAGAGGGCTTCATTCACAAAAGAGAGCTCTCTCAGTTGTTGGTAGCCTTAGGACCTGGATTTATCTCATCAGCTGTTCCTTTATGCCTTTCTTTTAAAATTTCTCTGTTTACCCTGTTTCATATCACACCAAAGCCCTCTTCTTCACTTTTTTTTTTTTTTTTTTTGGTTCCCCTTGTGACACATCCTGTCAAACATTTACACTGGGACACAGATAACTGTAGGATAACTTCCAGGCATCTGGTCTGGATGACCAGGGAAATAGTGTGGCAGATATTTATTTGTCATTATTTCGGATGTGCAGTGACGGAGTCCCTTTCCTTTGCTTAGACAGCTCTTCACCACAGGAGTCCAGATGGCAGGAAGCCCTTCTCTCAGTCTAGAAGCCTCTCCCATCCTCCCAGCTGCCCTTGGAACTGAGAAGGCTGACGGGCAGGTGGGCTAAGCCCAGTAGGAGGCACTCAACTCCAGTCCTGAGTAGGGAGCTCTATGCACAGACGCAGCGGGAGTGAGGTCAGGCTGTGATAACGTTAGCAATGTTTAGATCCCAGTGTATTGGTGGAACTGAAAATATTTTCCACCGATACCAGCAGTTTCTGTTTCCTGCAGAAGAGAAATACAGAAGGAACACATTTAGGTGAATAATATTAGTTCCTTTTTCTGTCCTACTGTCTAGTAGGCATTTGTAAACAAGCTTCTAGATTTTAAGGAAGTAATATTTAAGCTAAAGATTGGAAATTGTCAGTATGTATACATCAAAAGATGCTTTGGATATGGAAGAAACTATATACAAATAGTGAGTGGAATAAGAATATATGTGAAGTAAAGATAAAATTTTTACATGGTAGTGTTATATTATTCATGCTATTTTATAATTTTTTCATTCAAAAAGTATTTTAGTTTTTAAAGAAAATTCTTTTTGAAAAATTTTTTTAATTCTTTCCCTAATATGTTGCAAAGACTTATTCTTTGTACCCTTTCTTCTTATTTTTACTGCTTTAGTAGGCGATGTGACTTCTTTTCCCATGTGAAACCTGGGTCCCAGACTAAAGCTACCCTCCACTCAATACCATTCAATTCAACCTGTTTTGTACCAGTTCAGTTTCTACCTATAAATGAACTGAGCAAATTGCTAAGACGAGCACACATTTATCCTTACACTTGTATTTGTAGGTGTGGATTTTTTCAAAGCAACTGCACAGAGTGAAAGTTTAATCCTCACTCATGTAATTCAATAAACTATTTTGCAGTGTAATAAATATATTTTCATTTTGATAGAATGACTTGTAATTTTGTTTCTATAACAAAATATATTTATTTCTTTACTTATTTAGCTAGAATTAAGTATTTTGTGCTTAAGAATTTTTCTGAACAACTTTTGCATGTAAGAATTGACATATATGTAAATGCCTCATATGCAATTTTGTTAAGGTGTTATCTACTGCGCTGCATTTTAAATCTCATATGTAGAAATAAAGTAATTTATCTTTTTAGTTTAGCCCCACATTTATCGTCATGAATACTAATTACTTTCCTTTCCTTTACTCAGCATTCACTCAGATACTTAATGCGTAGGGCTATTTACTAATTCATTAAATGGCACTAGATTGCTTGACATATTTGAAAGCAGACAAAGCTTAGTTTAATTTTGATTTTGACCGTGTTTATTTTATCATTATGAAATGTAGTGGGAGGTTTGGTTAGTGCAGATGCTGAGCATTCCTTACTTCACAACATGGACTTTTGGAGAATCAAGTATCCAGTCTTCTGTTTCTATAATTGAAGATGGACAGACGGAACATATGAATCCTGCATCACTGAAAGACAGGGAGGGTGCTGTCTGTACAAGGAAGTCTGTGCCAGCTGGCCTCATCCCACCAGGCAATTTACACTGATGGCGAGGAAGGTCTGGATATGCGGATTCTGCACGAGAAAGTAACCAGCTCTTTTGTCCTTCTTGCTGTTTTCATCACCTGGAGCTTCTTCATATCCTGACTCTAAGCTAATGCTATGATAGGTGAAGGTCTTTTTCTTTTCCAGAAGCTGTTTCCACCAATATCTTAGGGCTGCCAAATTCAGGCACTAATATGCATTTTGGAGACACAGGATACGATTAACTTTCCACCAAATTGGGTCCTTCATTTAGGGTTGCAGTTTTCCTTTGCTACCTGGCTTCTATTTTTCCTGGAGCGAGCAGGTGCTTCTGCCACCTATTCGTGGAGCACAATTTCTTACCTTCTCTGGAACAATTGCTCTTCTAACCCAGACCTGGACAAAGACCACAACCTCTTCCTTGTGGATTAATTAAAATAACAATAACAACAACAACAACAACAAAAATAATAATGTCTTTTTTAATTAACGGAAAATGAATGCCTCGCTAAGGTGTAGGTTTATATCGAGGGGATGTGCTAAATAATGTTAGAAATTGAAAATGGTCCAGATGATGATGCACCTCGAGTAAGAGTAGAAGATTCTTGCATCTGTGCTTTCTTTTCATCTTCCTCTTCTCAAAAACAGGAAGTAAATTTGAGGTCAAAAGTGTGGTATGTAACCCAAAGCCTTAAAAATTTTGTCCAAGTTTTTGAAAAATACATTTAGCACGTTTCTTTCTCATTAGGAACTTTCCTCCAAATCCCACATCCTGCTTTCAGCTGCTTCCTGTCACTGTGAATGAGAAAGAGGAATTGTTACTCTTTGCTACACAGTAATTTTTCATGCACAGTATTCGAAGCCATTTCTCTCACTTCTCTCTGTACCACGTACCTATTTCTCTTTCTTGTTTTTTCACAGGCATTTTTCACAGCTATTCTGGAAATAGCTTCCAGAATTTTAATTTTCCTCTGGCAAAAATTCTCTCCCGAACCTAATCTGGACCCCCTGGGACTGTCATGTCTTGGGTCCCCTTCCTGCCACATTGACTAAGGGATATGCACATAAACTGAACTGACCAATTAGAGTTTTTCATCTCCTCAACACAAAAATTATTTCATAAATAGGCATCCTAAACTAAGTCTTTCTTAAGTATCTTACCTGATGTTTAACATATGAACACTGGCATAGGTCCTAGACATGCCTTAAAAACATGAAATAAAATGAACCAAAACCCACATTTATATCTACCAAAATTTATTTTAAAAGTGTTTTAGTTGATTTGCAAAAATATATACTCTTGGAGAAATATTCATTATCAGGATCAACGAATTCGAGGCTGTAAAGTTAAGCAAACTTGCTATTATTTATATATTTATTTTTATTTTTATATTTAGCTAACTTGTGATTATTAAATATTGAATAAACTTTGAGCTTTCAGGTAGCTAGTACTGAGAGAAAAGCGTGATTATTATTTTTAAATTTTTTTATTGAGTTATAGTCATTTTACAATGTGTGTCGCATTCCAGCGTAGAGCACAATTTTTCAGTTATACGTGAACATACATATATTCATTGTCACATTTTTTTCACTGTGAGCTACCACCAGATCTTGTATATATTTCCCTGTGCTATACAGTATAATCCTGTTTATCTATTCTACATATGCCTGTCAGTATCTACCAATTTTGAACTCCTAGTCTGTCCCTTCCCAACCTGCTCCCCAAAGCGTGATTATTTACATAGTCCTCACTATTGAAAACACCAAATATATCCATTCCTTAGGGGCTGTGAAATTTATTTTTCTAATATTCAAAAGTGTGCTTCTTACATGGAATATTCTGTATTGAGATATGTTAGACCACAGACAAACTTTTATTTAATTGTCACACAATCATCAAAATGCAGGTGTTTCCTCTAAAACTAAAAGAATTGTTAGTGACTCATGTTGTTAAAGTTTGTGGGTTAAGATGTGTGTGTGATGCACATGGTACAATGCTGGTCCAAGGCAGACTGCACACCAAGGACGGTCAGGGTATTTGGTTCACAGTTATGGGATTTTTATCACCCCGTAGGCTTAAGTAGACAACAGCAATATTGATTTTGAATGTCCGTCCAATTTCATCATTGTCCCCCAAACTCTTATCTTCACTTAACAAACGTTGCCATCTGGCCCTTGGGTTACAATATAACTCCATAGATAAGGATGGACTCAAACCAGATTATCTGAGTTTAAATTTCAGCTCTGCTGCTTACTAGATGTGAGATCTTGTAAAATTTACTCAAATTCTTCAGAATGTTTTCATCTTTAAAATGAGAATAAAAATGGAACCCCCCCCCTTGGTAGTTTTTTGATGAGGTTCAAATATTTAATACTTTTAAAACTCTTAGAACTATGCTAAACAAACAGTAAGTGCCATTTAAGTGGTAATTTTAAAGTATTTGAGTTTGGGACCTGAGAGAGTGAGTTGTTTAAAGCAAATATAGGATAATTTTGTGCTATTATCTTCTATTTGTTCAACTTATAGTCATAATACTGTTCACTTCAACTTTTCCAAGCATCCTGGTGAAATGAACTTCTAATTAGTAACTCTGAGGCCAATTCTTTTTCATAAAAGTATTCAGTTCCAGTAGCCATGCTGATCCTATAGTGCCCTGATCTTTTTCCTTCAGGCAGTGGGCATAGCTCTGATTCAGTCCTGGTTCTCTTTCCACTTTTCTTGTTGTAACATCCTAATTCTCAAAAATTTTGTGTCACTTTTGTATTTCACTTTTGTATTTAGAGTCAGGTAGTATGATTCATCTCTGGCTAATGGAAACTGAGAAATGTCATGTCAGACTAGCTTATTTAACTATCTGATTGGGCTGTACAAGGAATTAGGAGTATTGTGGAGATGAAGAAATGATGATCTAACTAGTGACAAATGAGTTCCATGTCTTCTTGAGAGTTCCGTACCTTCTTAGCACTTCCGTAATTTGAGAACCCAGAATCACCTCTCTCCAAACTTCAGTAAATCTTTAGTTTGAATTTTGAAACTATTGTAAACTGGCATCAAACTTACTAAGGGATTGATGTGTGTGGATGTCTAAATGATTATGTACAACTGATAATCACCAAATGCTTCTGATGTGTACCAAATTCAAAAAAAAGAATTTACAAAAAACTGTATGGAAACAAAATGGATAACCTAGAGGAGATGGACAAGTTTCTGGAAACATGCAGTCCACCAAGACTGAATCAAGAAGAAACTGACCAATTGAATAAACTGATCACTAGAAAATGAAATTGAATTAGCAATTAAAAAAACCTCCCTACAAATAAAAGTCCAGGACTGGATGGCTTCATGGGAATTCTACCAAACATACAAAGAAGAATTCATATCAGTCCTCAAACTTTTCCAGAAGACTGAAAAGG
This sequence comes from Camelus ferus, assembly GCF_009834535.1. NCBI lineage: Eukaryota > Metazoa > Chordata > Mammalia > Artiodactyla > Camelidae > Camelus > Camelus ferus. Next base: position 15,223,365 of record NC_045729.1, on the reverse strand, counting down.
AGGGAATACTCCCAAACTCATTCTATGAAGCCACCATCACCCTGATACCAAAACCAGGCAAAGACACTACCAAAAAAGAAATTACAGGCCAATATCACTGATGAACATAGATGCAAAAATCCTTACCAAAATATTAGCAAGTAGAATCCAACAGCACATAAAAAAGATTATACATCATGATCAAGTAGGGTTCATCCCAGGGACACAAGGTGGTTCAACATATGCAAATCAATCAATTTAATACACCACATCAACAAGAGAAAGGACAAAAACCACATGATGATCTCAATCGATGCAGAAAGAGCATTTGATAAAATTCAACACCCATTTATGATAAAAACTCTCACCAAAGTGGGTATAGAGGGAACATATCTCAACATAATAAAAGCTATATATGACAAACCTACAGCCAGCATAGTACTCAATGGTGAAAAACTCAAAAGCTTCTCACTAAAATCTGGGACAAGACAAGGATGCCCACTATCACCACTCCTATTCAACATAGTCTTGGAAGCCCTAGCCACAGTAGTCAGGCAAGAGAGAGAAATAAAAGGGATCTAAATTGGAAAAGAAGAGGTAAAAGTGTCACTATATGCCAATGACATGTTACTATATGTAGAAAACCCTGAAAGGTTCACACAAAAACTACTAGAAATAATCGAAGAATTCAGCAAGGTAGCGGGTTACGAGATTAATGTACAAAAATCAGTTGCATTTCTTTACACTAACGATGAATCAACAGGAAAAGAAAGTAAAGAAACAATCCCCTTTAAAATAGCACCCAAAGTAATAAAATACCTAGGAATAAATCTAACCAAGGAGGTGAAAGAATTATACACAGAAAACTATAAAGCATTGATGAAGGAAATTAAAAAAGACTTTAAAAAAATGGAAAGATATCCCATGCTCTTGGATTAGAAGAATCAATATTATTAAAATGGTCACACTGCCCAAGGCAATCTACAGATTTAATGCAATCCCTATCAAATTACCCAGGACATATTTCACAGAACTAGAACAAATCATAAAATTTATATGGAACCATCAATGACCTAGAATTGTCAAAGCATTACTGAAGAAAAAGAAAGAGGCTGGAGGAATAACTCTCTCAGACTTCAGACAATACTAGAGCTACAGTAATCAAAACAGCATGGTATTGGTACAAAAACAGGCATATCGACCAATGGAATAGAATAGAGAGCCCAGAAATGAACCCACAAACTTTTGGTCAACTAAACTTCGACAAAGGAGGCAAGAATATACAATGGAATAAAGACAGTCTCTTCAGCAAATGGTATTGGGAAAACTGGACAGCAGCATGTAAATCAATGAAGCTAGAACACTCCCTTACACCATACACAAAAATAAACTCAAAATGGATCAAAGACTTAAACGTAAGACAAGATACAATAAACCTTCTAGAAGAAAATACAGGCAAAACATTATCTGGCATACATCTCAAAAATGTTCTCCTAGGGCAGTCTACCCAAGCAATAGAAATAAAAGCAAGAATAAACAAATGGGACCTAATGAAACTTACAAGCTTCTGCACAGCAAAGGAAACCAAAAGTAAAACAAAAAGACAACCTACAGAATGCGAGAAAATTTTTGCAAACAATGAAACCGACAAAGGCTTGATCTCTAGAATATATAAGCAGCTCATATGACTTCATAAGAAAAAACCAAACAGCCCAATCCAAAAATGGGCAGAAGACCTAAACAAGCAATTCTCCAAGGAAAAATACTAATGATCAATAGGCACATGAAAAAATGCTCAATATCACTAATTATTAGAGAAATGCAAGTCAAAATTACAATGAGGTATCACCTCACACCAGTCAGAATGGCCATCATTCAGAAGTCCACAAATGACAAATGCTGGAGACGCTGTGTTGAAAAGGGAACCCTCCTACACTGCTGGTGGGAATGTAGTTTGGTGCAGCCACTGCGGAAAACAGTATGGAGATTCCTCAAAAGACTAGGAACAGACTTACCGTATGACCCATATATGCCTGCTCCTGGGCATGTATCCAGAAGGAACCCTACTTCAGGATGACACCTGCACCCCAATGTTCATAGCAGCACTATTTACAATAGCCAAGACATGGAGACAGCCTAAATGTCCATCAACAGATGACTGGATAAAGAAGATGTGGTATATTTATACTATGGAATACTATTCAGCCATTAAAAACGACAACATAATGCCATTTGCAGCAACATGGATGTTCCTGGAGAATGTCATTCTAAGTGAAGTAAGCCAGAAAGAGAAAGAAAAATACCATATGAGATCGCTCATATGTAGACTCTAAAAACAAACAAACAAACAAAGCATAAATACAAAACAGGAACAGACTCATAGACATAGAATACAAACTTGTGGTTGCCAAGGGGGCGGGAGGTGGAAAGAGATAGACTGGAATTTCAAAATGTAGAATAGATAAACAAGATTATACTGTATAGCACAGGGAAATATATGCAAGATCTTAAGGTAGCTCAAAAGAAAAAAAGTGACAATGAATATATATATGTTCATGTATAACTGAAAAATTGTGCTCTACACTGGAATGTGGCACAACATTGTAAAATGACTATAACTCAATAACAAAAGTTTAAAAAAATTTTTTAATTTAGAAAAACAGAAAAAAAAGAAAAAGAATTTACTAGTAATCCAGCTGAATGAAAATTTCTTCAGAGCCACAAATTTTGTTATTTTTATATTTTTTCCACTTGATATTTCATATATGTTCACTCAATAGTTTTCTAACAAAAAAATCACATTGCTACTGAGCAGTTATAGCTCATGGGGTTCTGTAAAAGCCAGATCCCTTCCATACTTTTATTTTATTCCTCTACCCTTTCAACAACAAACATTCAGTAAATACAGTACTTGAGATTAGATTAATAAAATTTGATTTAGCAGATCCTATTCTAATGGTAATCTTAAGACCTTTTTTTAATCTGACAGACTCAGGAGTCAGTCTATAAAGTCAAATCTATTTTTTTTCAAATCTCTTTTCATTTATATTAGAAAACATGAAACTGATAATTAATAAACTCATTTTTTGTTTTAATTTCAGCTCTGTTTATGGTACAAAAGATTAGTAACAAACAATATGTCCAAAAATAAACAAATGGTGATGTAAAGTGTTGATCGTCACTCAGATTAATGTAATATGCCTCCACGATGGCAGACACTAACATTGTAAATACAATATAGCACGTACAGCGACATGGAATAGGTCTATGATACATCGTGCAGTAAAGGACAGGAGAACACAGACTCGTGTTGAAACACTTGTTCCTCCGCTCCACTGTCTGGGCTTCACTGTGAATCCTCAGATACTCCAGTTTTCACAGTTTCCTGATACAGGTTTTGTTTCACCAAGACCTGTGGACAGCGGGGTTGCGGGGACCTGTAAACCTCCTCTCTGTCCCCCTCCCACCTCCGGTCTCGAAAACGTCCAGATATTTCCCTCCTGTTATTTTTGGGAATTCCCAGAGACCACAATGCGTCAGCAAGCTCTGAAAACAACTTGGCTCACGCTTTCACCCTCTAGTCTCCACATCGGTTTGCTTCTCCCGATGTCAGGGTTTTCTTAAATTAAATCTCTCTTACTCCCTAAGCTTCTTGTATGGTATCTACTAATTGCATTTATTTTTCTTTTTCCTTCCTCATCAGTAAGCTATAGTGGGTAAGTCAGTTACTGATTGTTTTAATTTTCTTTTCTTTGTTTTAAATTGAGGTGTACTGACATACACCATTATATTAGTTTTAAGTGTACCAACATAATGATTTGTCATTCGTATATTCTGTGAAATAATCACCACAGTAAGTGTAGTTAACATCTGTCATCACACGGTTACAAAATATTTTGTCTTGTGATGAGAAATTTTAAGATCTCCTCTCTTAGCAACTTTCAAATATACAATATAGTGTTTTTAACTGTAGTTGCTATGCTGTACATTACATCCACCAGATTTATTTATTTTATAACTGGAAGCTTGTACCTCTGATTTCTTTTACTCATTTTGCCCACCTTCCACCACCTGTTCCCTGGCTTCTGGTTGGTAACCATCAATGTGATCTCTGTATCCAGGAGTTTGTTTATTTTTAATTTTCCACATATAAGTGAGATCATATTTGACTTTATTTGTCTGATTTATTTTATGTAGCATAATGCTCTCAAGGTCCATGCATGTTGTGGCAAATAACAAAATTTCATTCTTTTTTATGGCTGAATTATATTCTACTATATATATATAGTATATATATACTATATATATATATCACATTTTCTTTATCTATTCATCCATCAATGGACACTTAGGTTGCTTCCATATCTTGACTATTGTAAATAATACTGCAGTGCATATGGGGGTGCATATATCTTTTGAGGTTAGTGTTTTCATTTTATTTGGATAAATACTCAGGAGTGGAATTGCTGTATCATATCGTAGCTCTATTTTTAACTTTTTGAGGAACTTCTCTCCTGTTTTCCATAATGGCTGCAATAATTTACATTCCCATCACTAATGCACAAGGGGTGATTTTTCTCCACATCCTTTCCTACACTTGTTACTTCTTATCTTTTTGATAATAGCCTTTCTAACAGGTGTGAGGTGTTAGTGATACTCATTCTTCCAATCCATGAGCCTCGATTATCTTTCCATTTATTTGTGTTTTTAAATTTCTTTCATCAATGTCTTGTAATTTTCAGTGTACAGGTCTTTCAGCTCCTTGGTTAAATTTATTCCTAGGTATTTTATTCTTTATGATGCAACTGTAAATGCAATTGTTTTCTTAACTTCTCTTTCTAATAGGTTATTATTAGTGTATAGAAATGCAACAGATTTCTGTATATTGATTTTGTATCCTGCCACTTTACTAAATTCATGTATCAGTCTTAACAGTTTTTTGGTGGAGTCTTCAGGGTTTTCTGTATATATCATATCATCTAACAATAAAGAGAATTTTACCTCTTCTTTTTCCAAATCGGATGCCTTTTATTTCTTTTTCTCATCTAATTTATCAGTTATTAATATTTGTGTCTGCTCTCAACATCTTAGAAAATTACAGAGAAATGGAAAAAGTTTTCAAATGATGCCTAAGAATGTCTTTGTTTAATGGCTCCATCTGCTGGAGAGAATCTGAACTGCTTGTTGTTAACAGACACAACTTATGCAGGGACAAGCCAGGCAAGTCCCTAGAAATATCTGGAATTTTCCCAGGAGTGAAATTTCTTGAAACCATGGTTAGCTGCCCCATTGAGGGGCTGGAGAGAAGGTTGTTCCTGCTTCCCAACATTGCAGACGTCTTCTGAGATCTTGAAAACTAGAATGGGGACATATGGGAAGATTCCAATCAAACCAGGGTTATGGAATTCTAAATTCTAATGAGTCCTTTCTGCCATTAGAAGTAGCCCTCTGCCCCTGTGTGAGGAGGTTAACTTTGTTTTGCCTGAAGAATCTGTCATGACCTCCCTTACGTACAAGAGTTCTAGGGTGAGCAAACAGAAATCTAACTTGAGTCACCAAAACTTTGTCTCATCAGTCAATTCCTAGACAGGAGCCAGTTTACAGAGCCACAATGTCTTTAATTAAAGGTGGAGTAAGGACCCTGCTAACAGTGATCAACATTTTATAGTTAATCTTTCCCCCACCTTTCCCCAAAGAAATCTATGACCATTTACCTGAGTGACTATGCATTGGGAAAAGAAAAAGAATCAGACTTTGGGGAGGTTCCTGGGCTCTGGCTGTGGACTGACATTAATTTCAGGAGACTCACAGCATCACCGTATTACACTAGTCAGAGTGGGTCAGAGAAGGAGGTCAGCTGATCAATGACATTTCAGCTTTCTTAGTCTTTGTTTTCCTTGTTTTGAAATATACCCTGACAATCTTGTTTTATTTGTAGTGTTTTTCCACTTACTTTCAAAATAATTGTATATTTGAGTGTAAATCTCTTAGCAATCGCTTTCTAGAAAATGAGTACTGAGAAGTAAAAGGGAGTTTTTGTTAAAAAAAAATAGAAAGTGCATGAGAAAAATAAAAGAATCCTGCTTAGTGGAAGTCACCAAAATACATTGTTTTATATAATGACTCTCTTGTACGAAATTGGGTTATGTTAGCGAGGCTTCCCACATACTCTCCAAAACGTGGTGGATTTGTGGGGTCAGACTGAGGTGGGGACTTGGCAGAGGTGAATTTCTCTTTAGGATGAATAAGAAGAATAAAAAATGTGAGGAGCAGGATGGGGACCTGAGCGGGGGGGGGGGGGGGGGGACCAGAAAAGAGGAAACTGCATGGATGGAGACGAGAGAGTTGGGATCATCAAGGACAGAGTCCAAAAGAGATTTTTTGGGGAAAATTACTCAGAGGTGATTTTTAATTTGTAGAGTGTGATGTGCATTTCTTTCTCTCTCTGTTACTCTTACGGTATCAATTTTTGCTAATACTCGTGAAAGACGTCAACTAGGTAAGGGAAGTCTAGGCTCATTCCCTAGCAGGAGTTAATTCTGTTTTGGTCCTGTAGCCTTCCCATTTTTCTACACCAATTATGCAAACACAGAGAGACAACCAAGATGGAAACTCTCAGAAAATTAAGATATCATTCTTCTCACAGGATAGATGGCACAGGGCAGGGGTCATATGGATAGAAGCTCTCAGACCATCTGGGTAAGTATGGTTTAGGGCTCCAGAATAAGATTCCAAAGACTAATCTCTCAGAATCTTTCCCAAAGACTAATTCTACTTAGCTCCACATAAGATGCTTCTGATCTTGAACGCTTGTAATAGAGTCTCTTGGTTTCCAAGCTTGGGGAGCTTACCATAAAAAAAACGGAGATGGCACAGGACTGGCTTTCTCTTCTGAAAAAGTGATGAGTTTACTTTCTTTCTTCCCTGTATCCTTCTTCCTCACATGATGTATGAGGTTCCAGACCCCCAGTACAGCTCAGGTTGACATTAAGTAGGAGAAACCGTACGGAAGCAATGTGAAGAGAGCCTTAGGGCGAGGTGAGGGTAGAAGGGGTCTGGTGAAGTCAGGTGCGTGGGGAAATATGAACCCTGCTCAGACGGCCAGGTCCTCCTGTTCCTGTTCTGCTTCTGGCTGGAGCTTGCATCTTCTGTCTCATGCAGCCACCTGAGAAAGCTCTATATTTAGGGCAGAAATATAGAGAATGCTTGGGAAGTAACTTGATAAAGAAGAGAGGAAAGAGAATTTCAGGTCTAGGGTACACCTTCTGCTAAGGCTATGTGGTGAAATAATGATATGAGTTCCAAAAATGAATTTGTTGCAGTCCCGAGAGTTTGGGTAAGTTTGGTGTAGGAAGGGCCTGAGTAAGTAAGGGAGGGTTAGACTCATAGGGATTTCTAAGCCACGTTATGGAGTTTGGTATAATTATAAAGAAAACATTGAGGTATTTTTAAATAGGAAGGTTGGATTGTCATTCTATATTTTTAATATATCACTCAGGATTCATGAGGGCGGATGATCGAAATGGATTAAGAGTGGAACAAAAAGATCTTGTTATTATGGTTATTTAATGTTTTAGCACTTTTGTATTAAGATCATGAAAGTGGTGATGGAGAGAAGAGGACAGATTTGAGAGAAGTTTTGTAAAAAATAAATAAACCTTGGCAGTGTGAGATAGAGAGAGATAGGATAACAGCTGGTTTATAGATTGTGTGGCTGTCTTGTATTGTGTGGCTGTCTTGTGTGGCTGTCTTGTATTGTGTGACTGCCTTGTATTGTGTGACTGCCTTGTATTGTGTGGCTGTCTTATATTGTGTGACTGCCTTGTATTGTGTGACTGCCTTGTATTGTGTGGCTGTCTTGTATTGTGTGGCTGTCTTGTATTGTGTGGCTGTCTTATATTGTGTGACTGCCTTGTATTGTGTGACTGCCTTGTATTGTGTGACTGTCTTGTATTGCGTGACTGTCTTGTATTGTGTGACTGTCTTGTATTGTGTGACTGTCTTGTATTGTGTGACTGTCTTGCATGGCATATCTCTTACTGAGACATGGCGTACTGGAAGACGGTTCCTTTTATGATGAAATGTAATGAATTATTTTTCTATGTTGAGTTTGAAGTACCTTTGAGATTTTAGATTTGATGTTAAGGAGGCAATAAGGCATACAGGTCTGGTGATCAGGGAACGATCTGGACTAGAGATAAAACTTTGCTATGCATTGCTTTGTATGTGGTAGTTGAAACTGTGAGACTGTAAGAGATAAGCTAAGGATAGTGTAGAAGGAAGATGTAGAAAAGATAAAGACTGAAGTTCCAAACACACTGGCAAAATGAGACAATGCTGGAATAACTGCATTGATAATTCAGATGTAAAAATCTATTCATCAAATCTATTCATTTTCTAAAATGTTTAATTTTTGTCTATCCCCCTTCCCACACTTCTGAGAAATAGTACTATCCCCACATGAATCGTAAATTGACACACACACTCACACACGTGCACACAGCCGTCCAGGATGACACATTCGACCCTCTGAACTTTCCTATGATCTGAACCCAAACTTTCTGGGTTTCAATCAGGGACATAGAGACCCGTCTTCTGCAGAGTGGGTTAAGGCTGACAAATCCACTGACTGTTGTTCTCATAAGTGCATTCAACTATCTCAATATAAGACACCAGGGCGCATCTCATACTTCAGGTCTGTAGTTTATTTTCTTCTGTTGAAAACCTATAGAAAGAAACCTTTACATCAGCCATGAAAATATCCATCTGTCCAGAGACTAAAAGGGACCTCAGAAAATATTGTCCAAATTGTACTGAAAATATACCATTAACACAATTTCAGCAACACGCAGCAACGCGGTGGGCAAAGCGGTTCTTCTGGCCTTCAGTTTTATTTCTCAAAACCGCTCTCCAGAGAACTTAAGAGCTAGTTAGAGCTAAAATAGTACCTTTGATTTCTTATCATTTAAAAATTGATCATTGTAAGAAACTGAGCAGAAATTTATATTTTGTCAACTAAACTCATGCACTCATAAGAGATTTTACACTTGCTAATTTACCTTGTAAGTAGCATACATGGGGTCCTGGGTTCAATCCCCAGTACTTCCATTAAAAAAAAACAAAACAACGGAGACATTTCCTTAGTTATCAGAACAGAAATTGGTTCAAAATAGATCCTCTGAATTTTAGTGGCACCTTCTGTCAGATGACAATCTGTTGTTAAAAACACAGTATCCTTCCAATTTCTGATCCTGTGTCTGCAGTCTAACTTTTCTATCTGGAAACTTTAAGAATCTTTGATTTACCCCTTGAATTCTGAAACTTCACCGTGAGGGGTCTTGAGGGTCTAGTCTCACCCTTTCTGTCAGTCATTTAATGGAACATTTTAAACAAGCAGGGAATTCATATTCTTAGCTTTTGAGAAAAACTTCTCAAATTTCTTCCATCAGTTTCTTCCAGTTTTTATTCCACTGCCTTTTTCTGGCATTCCTGTTAGTGAGATCCTGCTACTTCCCGGGTCAATATTCTAACATCATGATATGTTTTCCTAGTTTTTAAGTCTTTTTCTTTTTAGATTCTACTAGGATGAGACTTCCTCAGGTTTTTCCTACACTTGTATAGAAGTTTCTCTTAAAGTATTTCTTATAACTTTCATTTCCAAGGGTTCTTTCTTGTTCCTTAGATGTTCTTTCTCAGTTTACTCTGTTTGAGATGCAGTTTTTTCTTTACTCCCCCCACGCTGAGATTATTAATTATAAGAACAATTTGAATTTTTCCTATCCTTTGCTATCAGTTTCGGTCTGAATTTCATCTGATAGGTGCTTGTTTTGGTCTCTACTTTTTTGGAGGCTTTCCTAAATATCTAGTGATCCTTGAGTGCTCGTTAATATGTGGGAACAACATGCTAAATAAACAGTGGGGAGTTCTGTTTCTGGAATCAGTGGACACCATTGCAGATATTCAGGGAGAGACTGCTTATTTTTTCTTATTCTTAATATTTGTAGGTCTTTTTTATGGTCAGTTTTTTCAAAAGGACAATTCTCCATTATGCTAAATAAAATAAATCCGAGAGAGAAAGACAAATACTGTACGATCTCATTTATCTGTGGAATTAAAAAAAAAAAACCCAAAACACAAAAAATGAACTTATGGATGAAGAGAATAGACTGGTGGTTGCCGGAGGCAGGGGGTAGCGCTGAAGGGGGTCAAAGGTACAAACTTCCAGTTATAAAATAAATAAATCATGGGACTTGTAACGTACAACATGGGGACTGTTGTTAATAATACCATATTGTATATGGGAAAGTTATTAAGAGATCTTAAAAGTTCTCATTACAAGAAAAAAAACTGTAACTGTGTGTAGTGATGGATGTTAACTAGACATACTGTGGTGGTTATTTCACAATATATACAAATTATGGTGTACACGTGAAGCTACTGTATATCTCAATTAAATAAATCAAAATAATAATTTTCCAGTTTCCTGCCTCATTGTCTTAAGCCTGGCTGTTAAGGATCTTGAAGCTGACTAGGATATATGTCCCAGAGTCTCTTCAAACATTATTCAGAATTTCAGTTAATTCTTCTGTTTTTAATGAAGTACTTCCTCCCTTAGCCTTTTGTAAAGACTCCCAACCTGAATTCAGATTCCTTTTGCTTAAGTCATGCCTGGCAGTAAACTTCCATCCCCTGCAGGGACAGAGGGTTGCAGTTTGGTTGTTCAAGGTGGAGAGGATTCCCAGACGCCACCCTGCTCCCTCTATGTATGTTCGTCTAGTCCTCCTGTTTTCCCCCGCTTTTCACTTCTACCATATTTATCTTCTATTGCTGAACATCAAATTACCATAAACGTAGTGATTTTAAAACAAGGTGCATTTATTATCTCACTTTCTGGATACCAGGAGTCTGGGCAGGGCTTAGGTGTGTCCCTTGCTTCAGTCTCTCACAAGGCTGCCATCCGGGTGTTGGTTGTGACTGTGGTCTCATCTGGGGCTCAGCTGGGAAGGGATCTGCTCCCAAGCTCGTGTGACGGTTGGCAGCAATGAGTTCCTTGCAGGCTGTCAAACTGAGGGCTACAGTTTCTTGCAGCAAAGGCTTTCTCAACATGGAATCTTATTTTCTGGGAGACAGTAAAAGAGAGAGTCTCCTCCAGCAGGACGAATATCACAGTCTTATGTACATATGTGCACTCGTGTCCACCCCATTATGTTTGCTGTATTCTGTGGGGTGGAAGCATGTCATGGGTTCCACCCACACCCAAGGAGAGGGAAGCACACAAGGGTATGAACACCAGAAAAGGACTGTGGGGGTCACCATAAGCCAACTTCAAGTGTGCACTGTCTCTCTAATTCCTTAGCTTCCAGGATTCTATGCCCTAAGTTACTGACATATTCTAAAATATATGGACATTTCTCTTATGTTTATTTTCTCCCCTCAAAACTTATACCATTAAACAATCTTTTAAATTAATGTTTTAACGGAGTTTCAAAGGAAGCAGAAAAAAATACACCTGTTCAATATTACAAGTTCACTTGAAAGTTCTCCACTAAATTTTTAAGAATATTAATTACACCTCAATAAAGCTGGAAAAAAACCCAAAACAGAACAAAAATACATATTAAGGATTACTATCTGGGGTGCAAAGCATTTCCTTGGTCTGGGCTAAGGGGCAGAAACTACATGTAATGTCTGTATAATGAAACACAGAAACAAAATTATGTTACCCATAAACTTTAAACTGCGTTAAAAAAAAAAAAGAAAACAAACTACGATTGTTCCCAGGTTAAATATACCTTCTAGACCCAGAAACGAAACAAGACTGCAATGATTTTGTGCAGACACTAGATGGCACTGTAGCCTGTGGATGCCCACACGTTTGGTGACCATGGTTTAATTTAGCGCAGGGAAGATTCTTGAAGCAAACTCATATGTAATTGTGTTACAGAGCAAGGACTCATGTGCTCACAGTGCAGAGAGCCAAACTCTGACAGCGTTTGCAGGAAAGCAAAGGTCTATTTGCAGGGCACCAGGCAAGGAAAACAGGGCAGCGTCAGCCCAAGAGACCTGAACTCCGATGCTTTCAGGCGAGGGGTTTTGAAGTCAGCGTTAGGGCAGCGGGTCGTAGGCGGCGTGATGGGCTCGTGGGCCATCTTCTGATTGGTTGGTGGTGAGGTAACTTACAGGGTGATGTTTCCGGAATCACAACCTTCTGGATCCATCCACTCTGGGGTCTACAAGCTTGTGGTCAGCATGCAGTCACCATTCTCCACCTGCGGGGAGTGGCATCAGATTATCTCTATCCCCTCAGGAGGACCTAGGAGTCCTCTGACTCTCGTGCCCTAATCATTAGCTGCTTGAGCCTGCTCTTGACCTCTGGGAAGACCAAGGACATTAAAGCCTTTTTCTACAAATAAGAAACTGGGGACACGGAGGGGCTGTTGTACGTGGGAAGACCCCACAGGGCCCTACTTGGTTTCAGTCTCCCCTTTTCTTTGATTCTCTTCAATCCTGAGGCAAACAGGGGCAGGATAAGAAAGGGAATAAAGTTTTGGAGTGAAAAGTTAATTGTAAACAAGACAGGGGAACTCAGTTTGAAGGGGACTGGATTTCATCACTAGAAAGTAGAATTGTAACTTAAATAATGAAATTATTTCCTTAATGATACTATATTTAGGCTTGTTTGAAATAAATATTTCCTTATTAAGAGTAAAATAACTATTCATAATTTCAAAATTATAGAGAAGCATAGAGAGGAAACATAATTATTATCTATACTCTTATTACTCAGGGGAAACCACTGTGCTTACCTTAATAGTTTTTAATCTCTTTTAGAATTTAGAAACATGAAATTTACATATTTAATATTTAAGACGCTTAGGAATAATACTTTGTGTAGTTTCCTCATATATGTAAACATTCTTCTTCATTATTATTTTTCAGTGACAACGTATTATTTCATCATGTAGTACAACTTATTTAACTTAATTCTTAGTTTTGAACCATTAAGTGGCTTCTGATTTATCACTACTAAAAATACCCTTTGGGTAAACATTTTTGTGGTTACGTCTTAAACATCCAAGATTATTTCTTTAATGCTCTCCCTCCACAAAAAAATGTTCACATCAAAGGAAAGATATGAATCTTTTCAAAGTTTTTGATATTTTCAAACTGTTTTCCAAAGGTTGAACTAAACCTACTTACATGATCACCAACAGTCTTTCTGGGCATAGATCCTCCAACATTTTCTCTAGAATTTTATTAGCATGTTAATCTTAGTTATGATAGATTTTCATGTGTGAAAACCTAGTCAAAATTTTGAAAATTGAGGGCAAACTCTCCCTTTCCAGAGGAAGAAATTGAAATTATACTGGAAAAGTCAAATAAAACAGATAACTGATAGTTTAATGTTTGAATACAGGGCCAAATAAAGTAGGCTGTCTGCGATATCTTCGTAGCACCTACATATTCTCTGTTATCTTCTTTTAAAATTATCTTCTTTTGAGAGAGAGGACCAGCTTATAAATAAATCCTTGCAAAGTGAATTTAGGTGTCTCCTAATTTCTCTGTATTCCTTCAGGGTGACAAGCAATTTAAAAAAGGAAGAAAATAATAGAGTCAAAAAGTTTCAAATGACATATAAAGTCCTCTCAAGTCAGTTAAAATATTTACTGAGCAAGTGCTGTATGCAGAAAAATGGAAAGAGCGCTTTGAAAACACACATCTGAAAACAACTTAAAAGGTCCAAACCTTGTTATAATGTTCAAGTTTTACTACAGACACAGTTTTTTAAAAAAAGTTACAACCTTCTGTTTCCTGCATTTCAGTATGAGCTATAATTTTTAGTGTATTTAAAGGAATGAACACTTCTTAGAAACCCTTTTGTTGATTCTACTTTTATTTTAACATACATAAAAACAGCTTATAATTTGCACTGAATACAAAAGACAAACAAATAAACGCACTTTATTGCACTTAGAAAATACTTCAAATGAAGTATTGCACGTGGTGGAATTGACCAGGAAAGGCACACACTGATGATCGGAGAGGACGAATATTATCCCAGGTTTGAACAATACAGACTTTTCCCTGATTAGGGTTTACCACACCACATATTGCACATTTTCCAACACGCTTTATCTGCTTTACAAATATTCCTCATATTCTTTGCTTTTGTCTTTATCTCTGTAAAACACTGTGTATAAGGCAATGCATTGTGTACCGTTGAAAAAGACAAGTCTACGTTGAAGAAGTAAAAAAAAACAAACAAACCATAAATACACGATCATCCCATTCTTTTGGGGTGAGAAGTGACAAAATAACTTGACAAACTTCTTAACAAAGAAAGAAATATTACAAAGCTTAGTTTCATAAGCATTCGCCCACTTACAAATGTTCTCTAAGTTAAAAAAAATACGTTTAGACTAAACATCTGTGTTGCCAGTTAGACCTTCTCTGTTTACATCAGTTTTGAGTACCACCTGCTACCTCCTTCATACAGTGCATGTGAATGAAGGGTGCTCACTGTTCGTAGTCATTCAACAATAAATAATAACTCTAAAACCTAGTTATTTTATTACTTCTGAATTAGAAAATATATAAAGTGCATTCCAAAGCTTGGAAGTGGTTTTTCTCGTTCTTGGACAAAATTATCAGTCACCCCATGACATTGTCAGCTGATGGCAGGAGGATTCCACGATGCGGGTACTACTGGAGTTTTGCCTCCCTTTTTCCCCACATTCTTGTTTGGAAGAAGGTTTCCAAAATAACACAAAGTTGTTTCTTTTTTTTCTTTTTTTTTTTTTTCACAAAGTCTTTCTGGAAAACATCTCATCGTAGAGCAGCATTCACTGATACAAGTTTCCTTGAGTTCCTCGCTGGAATCATCTACAAGCAAATGCGAGCCCTCTTCATTTGGCGGGCTTGCTGCAAATCCAGTGTAGATTCTTCTTGCACGCGGCGCTGCCGACCTCTGTGCTGTTCAGAAATGCACAGTCCTCCGAGCCCGTCAGGTTGAACCTGTCAAACAGTATGGAAACTAGAATGATTTTCAGTTCGTTTCCGTTCAGTTATACAAGAATAAACTTTGTGGTGGTGGTGGGGGTGGCTTCTGCTTTTTTTTTTCTCAGTCAGAATGCATGAGGCAAGCGTACCAGTTAAATGATCATAGACAGTCTGTAGAGACAGCAGACAAGGACTGAAACAGTAGCACATAGGGAACAGATAGAAAGTTAGGAGTTAAGAGCTCCATTCATTTGGGTGATGCGTCACTGGAGGATTCACTCTTGGTTATTTCTGATTTTCCAAAACTTTCGAGAAACAGTTTCCAGAAGGTATACACGTTCAACAATCACGCATACTAGTGCCTCCAATTTTAGGGGGTTAATAACCCCTGAAGCCCATCTGTGGGTGAGGTACCATTGGACACATATTAAGAATTCTTTTTCTAAAGATTTAAACTAATTGTCTGTATCACTGATTATCATAAAACATTTTGATAGCTAGAAATTTATTCAAGTTTGAGTTTTCAGGTGACAAACATTAACACTAAATTTAAATTCTTCTAAGTCTATAATGTAGTTTAATCATATGTAATAAAAATAAACTCAGTATCTTTAATTCTGGGGTAAATTTTCTCTCAGCTCCACAGAAGCTTCTAATTAGGTATTGAAAATATTGTTCTTTATCCCTGTGGAGATGAGAACTGGGAAAGAGGAAAAAGGGCTTAACCACCCCAAACTAGCTTATCAATGAAATATGCATATGATATTGGAAATGTTGGATTTTTTCACATCATCATAATTATTCCTGGAACATTTCTAACTGAGTGTTATTACTCACACTAGAATTTGCTGAGATCAGATTACTAGGATTTACTGTATGAATTCCAAGTAGATAAAAAGAAAAAAAACAAGACAATATTAAAGCCTTTCTTTAAAGAATTCCATGGAGCATAATATACAAGGGAGATTTTATAAATTCTGCTTTATAAAGAGCACAACCTTCGTAGAGAACTGTGCTTTGAAAGGAAAAAAAAGAAAAAAAAGGAAAGTGGTTCCCCTAAACTGCCAGCCTGGAGAGGATAAAAAGATTATCTTGAAACTCACCAGTTGTTAAATTCTTTGCCATTTGACCATTTCCATGTCTGGCCAGCTTCATTTTTCAGCCCAATCCAGTGTTCTGCTCTACCCACGTGTTGTTTCAAAAAGATCTTGAAGAAAGCACAGAGGAAGTCTACGTTACATCACTGCTCCTCGTGAGTATGTAAAAAATCCTGTTTCTCAAAAGCTGCAATCGAGGCATGAGCACTAAGCCCATCATTTGTCAGTTCTCTGTAGGATAGCTCATTGGGATTTCTCGCCTTTGAAGCGAAACAGTCAAATCACATTTAAAGACTAAGGTGAAGTCTCATTTTGACCTCTGACTGATCATGTGGCTTTCTGTGACTAAACTTTTCTATGTGGGAGACAGGTACAATGTCTTCACTTAGAAGGAAACAGAAGGAAGCCACAGATTAGCCAGATAAAATAGAAGAGCAGTATCTTATGGAATTGTTTTTGAATACTGTCTTACCATGTCCTCTTCAGAGTCAATGAGAGCAAGTGTAGCACTGTGTTTGGAGCAGAATTCTTGGGCCAAGGTCCAGTTCCTTGTTTTCTTGGAAATAAGATAGTATTTCCTCTGGTACTGGATCCAGTCATCTGAGCATGAGGAAACATGGCTGTTTGATGGCACTGGGGACATATATTGGCCTGGACAATTGTACTGGCCCACTGTGAACAGGAAAACGGTTTGTTTTAGTAACACAAGAAACCGAATACCCAACGTGTATGAAACCAGTTCAGGGATGCTCTGCTGTGCTAGGTGATACAGTAAAGGATAAAAGGAAAGAAGACGAATTCTTTTTTCATTTTTAATTGAAGTATAGCTGAGTTACACTGTTATGTGTATTTCAGGTGTACAGCATAGTGGTTCAAAATTCATACAGGTTATAGTCTATTTAAAATTATTATTAAAAAGGAGGTGAATTCTGGGAAGAGTAAGAAGAGGGTAGTTTCTCACCTTATCTGATCTCTCATTGTGCCTAATCATCATTGTACAGGGTATGAGAAATAAGAGGGAGTCACTGTGATCAGAGAGTGGTTGGAAAATTGAAAAATCTTGAAAACAGTCTTTAGGCTAGAAAGGGCAAAGTACATTGTAAATTCCAAGTACAGTTTTGCATCTGAATGCAGAGGTGGGAGACTTTGAAGATGTGGTAGATATAACCCTATTCTGGGAGGTGGAGGTGAGACTACTTTGAAGAGAAGTAATTCAGAAGACAGAACAATCTGTGGCTTGGGGATGTTCCTACAATTGTATAAATTCATGTTTGTACAAGACACAGATGTATCTTGGCATAGCTGTATGTTTCAAATACCATATTGCAACTGACTGTCTGGGAGCTTCTAGACATATTCTTAATTATCCATACCTACTCTTCTGTGCTTTTTGAGATAAGAGACTGGCCAATTCCTGACTAATCTATGGCTTTGGTGTTATTTTTCTATCCGCCCACATTTTGTCCGTGTAAATGTTCATTTATTTAGAATCTAAATCAGCCCTTTTTGTTTTAGATTTAAACATCTGCTCAAATGTAATTTTCTCCCAGAGTAATGTATAAATTGTAGACATTTTAAATCCTTATAAAGAAGCTCTAGAAAACTCAAATAAAGTATTGCATTAATTATCCAAAGAATGTGGAATCACATTTAGTATGGACGAGGAAAGTGGCCATGTACAATATGTGAGATGATCCTATATTAATCAGAGTTTGTGATGAATTCACAAAGTGCAGACCTACCTGATAAAGCAACAAGAGCTATGACTAAAACGGTGATGAAGACCACGTTCAGGACGGCACACGGGATAGGGACGTGAATGGACCCTTCGTGATGAGTTGCAAAATGAGGCCTGGGGGCATCACCTGAAGAGAGAAAGTGGATGATAAGTTCAGACAGGCTATAGAGGGAAGGTAGAGACATTTGGTTTTCCTTTGAGGCATTTAAAATTAAAAAAAAAAAAAAAAAAAGCTATGTGTCTCCCCATCTTCTTATACAAAAGTTATGTTAATTTCCCTCAAATTTTGAGTGAATTTGGATAATTTGGCTAGAAATGAAGTAATCCAGTCATAATAATAAGATTGTAAGATAGTTCCCCAATATATGTACTTAGTAGCTATGAAAATTCTAAACATGTCATAATTTTATTGTTTTAATCATAATAAGAACATTGAGAAAATATCTGATTACTCTAGATGACATATAAAAAGAACATCTTAAGTATAGTCTCTTCTCTGTAGTTGCTGTTTAAGGCAGGTGGTATAAATGGGTATAAATATGGGTAATGTAGTGAAAAATGTTGAATGGTTATAAAAACATACACAATTGGCATGACTAAAAATAAAAAGATAGATTGATAGTACTTATTCTTGAAGTTAGTGCGGATGTGAAGCAATTGAAATTTCCATATGTTACTGAATGGGAGAGTAAAATGGAAAAAAATATTTGGAAAACTGTTTTGTACAGAATTAGACATTGCACCTACTCTCTGACCCAGCAATTCTGCTCCTGTGTATTTTCTCAATAAAATAAAAATACATCTTCAAATTGTTTTATACAAGAATGTTTATAGAAGCTTTATTCTTAATAGCCAAATTCTAGAAATAACCCAAATATTCATCAACAGGAAAATGGATAAACAAATTATGGTATATCCATACAAGGAAATTCTACTCAGCAATTTAAAAAATGGAAAAACTGATACATGCAACAAAACACATGAATCTCAAAAAAAAAAAAGTTGAGTGAAAAAAATCCAGCCATAATTATGTACTGTATTTTCATTTATATGACAGTCAAGAATAGCTGAATTAAGCTATGATGACAGAAATCAGAAACTTGATTGCTATTTTGTGCTTTTATTAGTTTTATCTGAAAACTAATTTAGTTGGAAAGGAACACAGGGAAACTTTCTAGAGTGACAGAAAGTGTCAAATATTGATTGGAGTTGTAGTTATAACTCATTAAACTGTACACTTAAGATCTGTGCATTCATTGTATGTAAACTAGACCTTAATAAAAAAAAATCTGTAAGTGAAAAGTAAAATGTTTGAATTTTCCAAGAGAAGTTAAAATAATAGAGGAAATATAACAGTAAATTATAGACCAAATATTGGGTGGAAATCAGTTTCTTAGTTTACCCTTTGTATAATCCTAAAACAAAGTAAAACTTTTATTTCACCAGTAAGAAATATTTTTGTGGAAGGATTTAGAATATGAATATGAAGTGAATGATGCTTCTTAGTTACCAAAACAACAATAACAACAATGCTAGAATACAAATGAATAATTGAGAGAAGAGAGAGCGAGATTTTGTGACTCAGAGTTTGGATTTGAATCTTGCTAGGATGAACCATCAGAATTTTAAAAATTTGGCCTCACAAGAAATATACAGTTCTCTAGTCTGTTCTCAAAAACTGAAATGTAAAATGGTTACTTGAATGGTATGAAAACTTACCACAAAAATAGTCTCCATATGCAAAAGTATCCTGTTTTTCAGTGTGGATGACTTTCGTAATTTAAAAGGTGGTCTATATAGGACATGACTTGAAATTCATGTATTTTTTTTTCCCTTATAACATTGCTCTAAAGTTGAACTAGGCAAAGAGATGTTGCTCTCTTTCGTAGTAATTTATATGTACTGGATGTCAACATCAACTTTTGCTTCTTCTAAGGATTGCCTTTCCCAGCATAGATCTTCTGGGGAAGATTCAGATTTTGCAAGAGAAGACTAGACTTCACTCCTATCTAGCTCTATGTCTGTCAGCTTCTTAAAGTGAACCTTCCCGTTTTCTACCGGCATACAGCTGTCACCGGAAGCAGCCCTGGGTAGCGAGGGCAGCAAGTTCAGAACTCTCTGTCTAGTTTCACTTCTCACCACGTGAGACCCAATCATGCCGCTTAAATTCAATGCAGCAACAGCTCTGGCTCCTTTGGAAGAACCAGTGCATCCAAGTAACTCATGGACTCCAGAGCCCAGCTCAGACTATTGGCTCATCCAGTGGGTAAGCTGTGGAGCTGATTCTCACACTGTAGTTTGTACCCATTAGTGAGGGCTATTGTTACTCGCAGTTTGATTTATCACCCAGGTGACAAAACACTCCCTTAAGAGCATGCTTCCATTCTGATCACCAGCCCTGTCCACTAATGGAGAAAAGAATAGAAATCCACTAACATGTGTTGAATGACCCAAGGGTGAAGCTCAATGTTTGTTCATCCTAATGGGGCCAGTGCAAGAGTGGCATAGATTAAACCTTCATAAATTAAATATCCAACAGATTTGGGATGATCTCAGGGAAAGTTAAGAATTTCTAAATTAGCTCCTTCTTTCCACTGTGCTAGGTTTTGAGCAGGCTTATTACTGTATAATTTTTTCTTTTGAGCATCTCAGCTGAGCCATAAAGTTATGGTTATCTGGTTACCAAAATTTTGTATGGCTTGCACTTGTTAACCACACTTGATTTTGTGTTTTTAAGTAAAAGATGAGTTCATCAGCATTAACTGATGATTTTCTAAAGCAAACCACTCTCGTAGACACGTACTCAGAAAACAGTCCCTTCCTCTAGATTGCTCTGGCTCTGCTGTTCACAACACATTCCTTTGTTACCGGATAGTTTTGCTTACAAGTGAACTCTAATTTGGACATGCTAGTGTTTGGGGAACCTCCTTCATTAGAAAAGAAGAGAGAGATCAATGAAAAAAGTCATGAACGCCTCACAGAAACATGTTATCGGAAAACAACGGGAAAATTCTGGTAGCAGGAAATAGAACGGTCTATGGACAGAATAGACAAATAGAAAAGAGGAAAAGGTAGAAAGCAGAGATGGTCATATTTCCATGAAAAATAAAATTAAGGAAGAAAATTGCCTGGTTCATGTAGAATTTGAAGCCAGTTATTAGAAGGGTAAAAAAGAAGAAGGAAATGGAGGAAATGAGTCCCATAAAGAGTATAGAAGAAGCAGATTGCAGTTCCAAGAATTTTTTCATGACAGTGTCCTAATAAATTATCATCAGACACTGTTAATAGTCAGATGCCTATGTGGCTATTCTGTCAAAGATTGGCAACCTTTGTTTCCAGCAACTGGAGGATGCTGTCATGAGAACGCGGGACTAGGCACACCAGAAGCACACAAAGGGTACAAGGTAAAGGCAATCAAGAATGCAATTGTTTATGTGGAAAATGGAATTTTCCAGAAAGAGAGGCAGTGCTTCCTAGAGGATGTCTAGATGGATACAGAAAAATGATGGACATGCCCCAGGTTAGGGCAGGGAGTTTCCTAGTTAAATCAGAAACATTGAGAGGATATAAACTAAAACAGAGAAACAAATCTTTAAAAGTCTTCAGATATTCACCCTGTGGTTTCCGCTCAAGTCTCAGGTATTCCATCTCCTCGTAGGTAAAGAAATATTTACCTTTTCCCATTTTTCTCCTTTACCCCGACTAAAATAGAATGTAACCAAGTTCTTCAAAAACCAAGCTTCATTTCCCCCCTAACTACTGTCATACATCATAGATAGAGAGTCAGCTATTTAGATGTAGGTATTACCAGCATATAAAGAATGAGACCTGACTTACTTTGTCGTTCTTTATCCAGATGCAAGGAGCTGGTCTCCGTTATGGAACAGTCTTCAGAAGTCATCTTTATCCTTGTCTCAGTCGACCCCTTGGTTACTTCCAGGTCAAGCCAATCTGCAGTGAAGGTCTTTGCCGGAGCACTTGCTTGGTCTGAGTCTTTGGGGTGTCTCAGCATTTATATTCAGTTACGTTGTCTCCGCCCCCTTCCTCTCGCCTCCTAGTCACTCAGCTACTCCAGTTCTCTTTAATTTATGCTCCAGTGGTCCAGGCAGTTTACAGTGTGTTGTTGTGATGAGCTACGGGTTTCCCCTGCTGTCTGAAATGTGCTTTCTCACAACTGTAGGTGCAGCCTGGAGAGGCAGGTGGGGTTTTCCCGGAATCTGAGATATCCTTTCTTAAATTTGTAGAAAACAAATAGTTTAGGAAACAGAATATCTAAGTAAAGAATTAAAAGTTAGGGATTCCTATTTTTGAGATGGAAACAATTTGGGGAGTAATAGTACCCTGGAATCTCATTCATTCATGTACTCATACATCTGACAAATGACGTTTATTGAACATCTACTATGAACTTGATACTGTCTGGGGTTAGATTTATTGTTGAAGAAGAAATTTAAGGGCTCTACTCTCATGAATTGCTCTCCAGGCTGGAAAAGTTTTACTTAGCAAGCTACAAATCGGCTTTCAGAAATATGTCATTCACTTCTTCCCTGGGGACTAGTCTTTTTTTTAAGGTATCATTTAGTAAGTAGTTGCTTTACCGCAGGAAATAGAAACCTTGTGGCTGGAACTTCCTTTTTATGCTCAAAAACTGTTTATCTTAAATTATCTGTTTCATTTATCTCCTGCTAATATTCTTGTCATACTTTACTGTCATTTAGACTGCCTTTTTCCCCCTCAGTAATATTGTATTCTTCTATTTTTCTCCTATCTGCTAGATTATTCTTTTCAAATATCTCTGACACTTTCAACATTTGGATATGATTACTATAAAAATATATATCGTTCCAGTATCAGTGTCATACAGATACGTTATTACGGTCAACACAAAATGAATGCAGAATGTCTGTGTATTGTAATTTAAGGAGGAGGGGATCAAAATACCACTCCGGTTAATAATCTTAGTGCCCTAGATTTTATCATTAATATCACTTTAGAGTGCAGATATCCTGTCTTCAGAATGAAGTCTTTGTGAAAATATTATGGTTAAGTGGGTGGGAAATTATCGTCTACTATAGGCCAGTTAGACCATCATATTTATTTGTTTACCTAAGATAAGAAGAGATACATGTTGGTCCTAACCCTGTCTCTGCTTCCACTCTGTTTTTCAGTCAATTCCTGGTATGTGTTCCCACATAGCTGCTACGGGGGTTGTTTTATAATTAAATGATATCATTTTGGTGAGACGTCCCATTCTTCCATTCACCTACTCTAAAAGTCTCCTAATCAAAACTGCCTTACAATCCAAAGACCTTCTCACATGTTTGAGAAGGCTTTATCCACGAGCAGACCCCTGGGTACCTCTCCTGCCATTTCCCCTATGGCAGCCACTGCCCTCCCCAACAGCAGCTTCTTTGCTGTTTCACAAAAATGCCAAGCAGACTCCCGCTGCAGGCTCATGCATTTTCTCTAAAAGTTTCTTACTCCCTCTACCTGCATATCTTGCTCTCCCTTTAAATCAATTCACTTGCTGTTCAGCTGTCATCTACCCAGCGAGGTCTCCTCTTGCCTTCTATAAATAAGATAGAACCTCACTCTCTATGCCTCCACATGCCTTACCTTTCTCTACATCACTTGTCAAGCAAGATCTGATATTACATTACTGTTGATCATCTGCTTTCCATGCTGGATCGTAAGCTCTTTGGGGTCAAGGACTTCTTCCGACTTGTCTCTGTGTCTCGAACATCTGACATAGTAACTGGAACCTAGTATGTACCGGGTACATACTTGTTGAATGAGCAATTACATAAATATGAGTTAAAGGGTATGTACAAAAAACATAGACGTTCCAGAATATAGAGTGCTACTCAGGGAGGTGAGCGGGATTGTAGGGTTGAGAAATACAGGACTTTAGACTGCCTCTGGGCAGCAAGTGCACATTGGATACTGCTGATGAATGACGAAGGGGGAGTTAAGTTTGGTACTTAAGGGAATCACTGCTGTTTTTGTCAATTTCTTTGGGTTAAAGCAACTTAGAACTTTTAAATGTTTATCTTCCTAAAATTGGGAATCTGGGTTAATGCCCACATTCTGACACTAATTACACACACCATGTTGTGAAGAATGCACAAGATAATGTCACCATTCTAAATCTGGACGAATGAACTCTTCCAAGTCTGCAGGGAATAGAGAAAGAAAATATCCTTACACACACTGGTAATTCTTACCTGTTAATCACACACTGATAACGCTATGTGTCTTTTCCACAGCAAAGTGGGGCTTTTCAACAGCTTATTGGAATAACACAGAAATCATCGTCCACTTATACCATTTTCCAATGTATGTTTGCCCCTCTGATGATTCCCATATAAATGAGAAACTATTTTCTTAGCTGGACACCAACTACTTTTGAAGTTTGAATATTTCAGAACAGTTAGGCAGGTTAACGATATGAAAATAGTGTAGGTTTTACAGACATAATGTTCCCTCTTACTCCTCATGGGCCATCTGCGCTGACCTTCACTCTGATCCTTGAAAGACCTAAACTTGTTTTCATTTTATCAAATGTGCTCTTGCTCTTGTTCCCTCTGTTCTCAGATTCTTCAGGGCTAACTTTCTTCTCATTTCCATTCACCTTTCATGTCACCAGCTCAATAAAACCTTCTGTGACTACCTACACAAACTACCTCCCATAGTTTCAATTTATTACCTCAGTCTTTTAGTTTATAGATCATTCATCATCTGGGACTTTGCAGTTCATTTTTATACAAAATACATGGTTATGAAATTATTATTTATTTCCCTTACTGGGAAGTAAGGTCTTTAAGAGCAGGAACATGGCCATCTTATCAACAGTGTATCTCTAGTACCTATGGCAGGGCTTAGAACACAGAAGGAGTTCAATGAATATTTGCTGGATGGAAATGATGTATGTGAGCATTTGTTACCTGTGCAGCTTTGGGAAAGCTAACGCCACTGAACTTTGGCTTTGTTAGATATGAAATGGAAACGTTAGCATCCAACTTCTAACTTTCTTTTCCATAAAGAAAACATCAAAAATGAGAAAATTAGTTTTCTACCACAGTGTTTGTGTATATTAGGCATTTAATGATCTATAAAGGAAGAACAGTTTGATTCGGGTCATGAGAAAGAAAGGTTCCTCATTTGGTATAAGATGTTAGGAGATAATAACAAGTGAATGGATATTATGTAGATATATTTATAGATGTCTAAGTATATAAACATGCGTATATATTACGTATATTATACGTATATACACATGACATTGGATACAGAAAAATGATGTCTAGATGTTTTACAAAAATAAAAAATAAACATTATAACATTGATCAAAATCTATTACCTTTGTACCAGATTTTTCTCTACTTGTCTTTATGGGAGCAGCCAAAGTGTTTTGCTGAAATCAGCACTTGGCACTGCAAAAACCAGCCAGATTAGCCAGCACTGCTGCTATCAGTGGGCCCTTGAGGTGTCCAGTGACCCTCACGCTATTCAAGTCCTCCTCAACAGCTTGAACTTTATTGCAAAATTAATTATTTCCTTATTAATCCTCCCTCCCCTGCTACAGTCACTTTTTTTTTTTCAACGTAAGAAATCTGCCTTAGATTTGAGAAAGCAGTCAACTTAATTCCTGCAGAGGCATGAACAGTGAATAGGGGTTGCCCAGCCCAGTCCTGGTTGATTCCTCTTGTCCCAGTGTAATTAAAAGCATGCCATTTCACTGGCAAGGGCGTCTTCCTATGTACAATGAATTATATGTTTGTATTAATAATCAGTATTTCTTAAATCCAAGGAGGTTATTTCACACGTGAAATTACACTAAATAGGACAAAGCCAAGTGCAGAGGGTCAGGTGGCAGCATGGGAGAGGTTTTGGGGTCAAAAGGGTTTTTCGGTTGCTCCTCATTCATCTAAATATGGAAGCCAACTTCCTGTGTGGTCAGCTCCGATGAATTCAATTCTCTAAAGCAAAGAAACACATAAAGAAAACTAAAGCAGCACAGCTTGTGCCAATAAACTCTTCCCAATCTCCTTATATATAACTTTCAACTTTTTCAGAGATATTTGCTGTTTTATTTCATAAATAATAAATGAAAACATTAAGGGCTATCCGTGGGGCTAAGACTATCATTAACACTTCACAGTTCACTTGAGAAAAGGGAGGCTTAGAGAAATCAGTGCCTGGACGAAGTTGGTAGAAGCCACTCGAACTCACCGCAGCTCTGCCTCTTGTTTGACCTTATATGAAGAATCCGGGCGAAGGTTCCGGAAAGGAAATGAAGTAATGTGAGCTGCATGCAAAGTGATACAGAGAAGACAGGATATACAGTCCTTATCAGGCAGCAGCTCTGCAGGATGCGCGGGGGACCGCAAGCTTCAAACCTGAGACGGTTTCCGGACACAACCTGTTCATCTTTTTCTTTTTCTTTTTTTTTTTTAATTTTTTTTTTCTTTTTCTTTTTTTCCTTTCAAGGGGTGAATTAGGCTTCTGAACAGCTTTTAGTCTTTTGGGGAATTTGTGTAGTGTCTCACTTATCGAGTTAATACATATTATGCAAATTGGTAAAATTATTTTTAAATCACAGATGTGTGTGTTCGCTCCGATTGGTTACGGTAAAGGGCTAGTCGAGGTAACCCTGAGTAAGTCAGTGGGGAATTTCCAGCTCTAAGCACTTTCCAACCTTCTCTTCTCTCTGAATTGATTCTTTGAACTTTCTAATTTTCCTCTTTGGTGGAACATCTCCTCAAACGCAGAAGTGAGTTGGTTTGGAAAGTCTGAGCTGGTGTGTTTCTTCTTCCTGACTTGAGGAAGTGAAGGTAAAATACCGTGTTTATGGATAGACTTAGAGTCTAAAAAAATCTATTTTTGAAAGAAAAAGATGTAAAAGAACTATGCCCGAGATGAGCTGTGGTGCTTAATCACATCTCAGTACTTTATGTAAGTTAATTTGAGGCTTCTTACATGTAGAACATTTTTAGGAGGATATTCTCAAAAACAATAGTGTTGAAATGGCAAAAGAAACATAGACATTTTAGATAGGTGAGGGCCTGTGTCACTAAGTGATTAAAAGAATATATCCTTTAATAAAAAAGAATATAAAAACAAATATATGCATGGATAGGCATGACTGGGACATGGTGCTGTACACGAGAAACTGACACATTGTCACTGACTACACTTCAATTAAAAAAAATATATATCTATATGTGTTTGAATCTTGATAGATTCACAATGGCTTTGAACAAAACTGCTTATCCCACCTCCCGTGGAGCTACCTGCATGACTTATACAGGGAGAGGAAAATCTCCAAGTAGAAGATATTCCAGGATTATTACCGTTCCTCTGCCCAATTTGAAGTTCAAATGTATTGAAACATTTCCGACGGATTGGATTGGCCTTTACTGAAGCAAGAAGTCAGGAAAGAAAAATGGAGCTTGTAAAAGAGAATTTGTTAGAAATTGGGAGAGGCCAAGGTAGACATGAAAAGTCATAATAGTGCATTATAAAGAATTTTAAGCTATCATACTTGACAGTTTAAGTTATTAAGTAAAGTTTTTCTGATTTGCTAGACTTCCCTTTTCCAGTTTTGTTTTTTGTTTTTGTTTTTTGGTGGAGCAGGGTTTAGTGGTGTGGACATTTTACTGTTTGCTCTGGTTGGCATTTCTGTGTTGCTGGCTTCTTCACCTCCATGTCTGGGATAAACGAGACAAAAAGAAAACCCAGGGAACTGACCATTGTACCATCCTTCTAGTTCTTGAGTCCTCCAGTCAGCCTTATTCCCACAATCTTCCATTCTTTTTATGGTTGTTTTATATGTAATACCCAGGGGTTTTTTGGACTTGATGAGAAGCACAGGGAAAATACTTCATCATCTCACAGGTAGGTTCCTAAATTTTTGGTGCATAAGAAACTCCAACAAATCTATAAACTGTTAGATAAACTACTAGAATTTTCAAGACCATTTAGGCAATTTTCTTGATGATAGATGGAAATATATCTAAATACTTGAATTTATATAAACTAATATAAAAAGTTATGAAATAAACAAATTTTTAAGAGACAATTTCAACTGTATCAAAAAGTCAAATATTGAGGAATATGTCTAGCAAAAGACATGTAACAAAACTATGAAATATTGGCACAGATAATAAATATAGCATGTTTAAGGATTAGAGAGCTTAATATTGTAAGCTTGCCCATTCTTCTCAAATTGATTTCTAAGTTCACTGCAATCCTCAAAATCCCTCAAAAATCTTAACATACTGATTTTTAAATGAAAGTTGGCAAACGGGTACTAAGTTTACCTGATTCTTCAAATGTCTGCAAGTGATCAAGGGCTCTTCACAAAGAGCAGGACTGGAAGACCTGCTCTGCCAGCCATCAATAGTTGTAGACCTGCAGTTTAGACAGTGTGATGTCATGGTACAGATAGAAGAGTTGGTATATGGAGCAGGTAGAGATACTCACACGGAAAGACTATTTTATGCACAAGTGATGTGGCAGGGCATTGACTAGGTGATGTTCTTTCCAACAAATGTGCTGGGACATTGGATGTCCATTTGAGAAAAAAAAAATACTAACTTGGTCCCTGTGACATCATACACAAATAGATTCTTCATGGACTGCAGACCTACATGCGAAAAGCAAACTGACAACGATTTGGTATTATTATAATGTTTATCCAGACTAACTTTGTGTTTATGATAAAAAAAAAGATGTTATATTTCAAAATGGTATTTTTTACAGCAACATAAGTTAAAAGTCCCTTGCTTTGGGAAAAATCAGCCTCTCCCTTTTTTCCTACCATATTTTCCTGTACAGAAGCACACAATTACACGCATTTAATGTCATTTTGAAAGTGAATATACGGTGAAGAATAGCTCAGTGGTAGAGTGCATGCTTAGCATGCACAAGGTCCTGGGTTCAATCCCCAGGACCGCCATAAAAGAAAAAAAAAAAAAAAAAAAGAAAGTGAATGTATCTGGTATCTATAATTCATGGAGACAATGTTCCTCACTGTATTCAATATTGGACTTTATTTGGTTGTTTTTAAAAAGCCACCTCAAAACTAATTATCCTTTATTGCCAAGCCCATAATTTTTGTTTCTTGTCCACTGAAGTTGCAACTTAACTACTAATTTTATTTTCTTTTTCCATCTCATATTGTTCTGCATAACACATCCGTATTCCCCATTCCTGTGAATGGTTTATCTTCCTAATTCTTTTGCATAATATCTTTCCTTTTAAATGTCTTAACAATATCGATACATTGCTAGAGAAATACTTCAGTTACATGACATAAATCTGTATTTAAGAATAAGTTTTATGGTAAGGAAGAAATTGTAAGATGACAAAGAACAGTGATAGGGAAAGAATGAGAAATATTTTAAAAAACACAAGCTGCTTTTAACTGTTCGCATGTAATTCAGTAATTACCGAATTAATTTATTCAGCCAGCTCTATTTGTGTTGTGAACACTGCACCGAAACAAACACAACAGATTTTTTTACCTCAATTAAATAAATAAATTTACTCATGAGAAGGATATTTTAGCAATATGGCATTTGAACCCACATTTTCAACGGTTGTGTCACATACCGCTTTTGTCTGTGGCACTGCGACTGTTGCTCCGTTTCCACACCGCAAGATTACTGCCCTCACGTTAGGCAACGAGGAATTTATTATGCAATCAAATTATTTAAGGACTATAAATACAAGCTTTATAGCTGCTTTTTAAGCCAAGCTTTTTTAAGATCAAGGATTATATTAAAAACTCTAATAAGTTGGTGATCTATGAAAAACGAGTGCTCATCAAAAGATTGATGACAAATACAATGGACTAGTTGGACTAGAAGTGAACTCTGCTTACGAGGAGATTTTAATGACCAACTCAAAATGGCTAATCATTTCTGTTGCTGTGTTAAGACAAATATAACAAAGACTGTTAAATGGAAAAGGCAACACAAAGGTGGGTTCCAATGCAGGTAAAATCTCTTTTTCATGGACTGTAGTTTCAAGATTGGAGCAACAACAACAAAAGAAAACCTCCGTGACAAATATGTAGGATGGTTGGGCAAGCTTAAGAAAAAGGCACATTTGCTTCTGTAGGTAAAATAATTGTCCAGGACTGAGAGAACAAAGATAGCAGAAGTAGTACTCTATAAAACTGGGCTTCATAGCTATGTCTTTTGTCCGTGCAAACCTACGGCAGTAGGAAACTCATTATGGGAAAGAGAGCTGCATTGAATTCTCCACTTTCTATGGAGAGCAATGCTTCCATTATCTGAAACACTAATGTGCCACTTGTTAATCAATAAATCAATCCTAGAACAAGTACATTTTATTTTTATTTTTTACAGGGTCCCAAGTTCCATCGTGGATGTACTGTAAGGGACACAGACATTTGTAACCTAGCGATAGTCCTCTAAGACCTGACAACATAACCAGGAGAAATAAGCCCACAAATTTAAATACGATGGAATTAAAATAGCAGGTAGGGCAGTGATAGAAATATGTCATAATGGTATTTGCTAAATAAATGGTTTAGTTTAATGAGGCTATTGGAAAAAATAAACCATTTCAGGCTACAGATGTAGGGGATATTTCTCAGAGGAATAGGATGAAGTGGGCAGAAACTGAAGGTAGAAAGAAGTTAGTAAGTTATATCATTACATTATCCTATATGTGAGATGATTAATAGGATGTAAGGAAGAGTATGTATGTGAGAAAACACTGAAAAGAGCTGGTAAGAAGATCTTGATAACTTAGAAAATGTAAACTGTGATGGAGAGGAAATAAAGATGACTGAACTAACGAAAAGATGAAAAGATGGTACCATTTATGTAGCTAGTAATCTCATAGAACTTATTAACCAAAACAGGTTTATGCTTCCTAGTTCTTCCAAACATAACATATAAAATATTTCCAAGTATACATTGTAACCACATCTTAATCATCTTTTAACTAAATATATGTAATATCCTTACTATTTCTTTTTCCGCCAATACTATAGATTTCCCTTATGGTACTTCTCACCTGTTTCACAGATGCGAGTTAAAATTTTTCTATTTTTCTATTGAAAGGAGCCTAGTACGTGCTTCCCCAGAGTCTCCTCTCTGACTAATATTCCTAAAATCTTCCATTCAGTCAAGAGCTTGTCTTATAGTATGAGTTTGGTAGTGTTTCCAAATCCACTATTTTTCTGAAAAAGTTTATGTTTGCCATGCTCATTTCTTTGAGTGTTTAGAAGAGTTAACCCATGGAATCATCTGGGCCTTCAGGTTTCTTGCTCCTTGTTTTTTGGTTCTTTTTTTTAAGGGAAGATTTTTTTATGACAACTTCAGTTTCTTTAATAGATATTTTCTTTTATCCTTGTGTCGTTTTAAGTTGCAATTGCAAGGATTTTGGCCATTCAAATTATTGAATTTGTTGGTTCATTACATGCTTCTATTAGACTTTTAATGTCTACAAGATAGGCAGTAAGAGTTCCTTTCCTCTTTAGTTCCTGAAATTGAAGACACAAATATATAGCTTAGATTCCCTAATATTTAATCTTTCACTCCTGCTAAGATGGAGTGAAAGCAATCTGTCTGTGGGAATTTGCTGGAACTTTGTAAGCATCTCTGTTTCTCCAGCCCCGTTCAGGCCATTGTTATTGTCATACCCTTTGAAATAACCTTCTATCCCCAGGCTTCCTACTTCCTTCTTTTCTTCCTGCTTGGAGATAACTCACATTCCAGTCACTATCTTTTCTCAGGTTCTTCACACATGGACCAGAACCCTTAGTAACTTCAGTGTTCTAGCCTTGATACTGCCTGTCTTGGAGAAAGTCTATTTCTGGTCATCTAGGCACTTCCCCTTTATTGAGGGATATCAAATCTAGAATAATTAAATTACCGTTATTTTAATTGTTGCTCAATTTTATTAACTTTAAAGTGAAAATAATATTTCTACTTATCATACAAGGTAGTTGCAACAAAAATTAACATGTAAAACACTTAAAATAGTGCATTACTTAAAGTTGGTGCTTCACAAATGGTAGGCACTACACCTCACTGGTCTTTTATAATCCAATCGCTGGCAAAGAATTGATAGCACCGTGATTGTGGAGACCAAGGAGGGTTTAACTTCTGAGTTAAAGGATTGTATCTATTGCCCCTTGAAACACCATGGCCACATGGAAGAGCCTGAATAAACTCTAATTTCTCCTAGGAAGGACGAAGGGAGGAATTGCCCTCAGGGTAGGAAAGCAGAACGACCTGCAGTGACTGAAAAAGATTTGTCAAAAAGAAATCTTCTTTGCTGATCTTCATAGTCAAGCTCTGGAACTTTATGTTCCTTACGTTTATCTTAGTCTCCTAACAGGAAATTTTAAAACCACATCAAGTAGCTTGAAAAAAAAGATTTTAAGTGCTATTGTCCAAACATCATAGAGGTTTTCTATGGTAGAGAATTAAAGAAGTGGGTGGGGAGTAGCAAGATCAGATAAAAAGGAAACAACAAAGCCAGTTCATTATCAGTAGTAAAAGCTTGAAATGAAGAGGTTTAACATAGTTTGTGATACAAGGGTTAGAACTTAGGTAGGAGGTCATATGTGGATGCAATTTGAAGATTAACTGCCATCAATGGATGTACTTGAGAAGTTGCTGGGTTTAACTGAGTTGCACTCATTCACTCAACAAATACTTAAATGGGCACCGACTTTGGGTCAAACACTGAAATCGGTACTGCAGATACAGAAATGGACAAGACAAACAAACTTAAGACAAGTTCAGATTAATACAAACTTACTTTCAATAGTATCCAAAAGCTTTGCTCTTACATAGCTTTGTTCTCTTCCCCTACTTTGGATTATTGTTATACAAATTACATATGTAAACATTAAACATCTACACAAATTTATAAATTATACATTCATACAAATGAACAATTATTGCTTTATGTAATTTTTTAACGTAAGATATGGGAAAAGTAGTTATAAATATAAAGTACATTTATACTCACTTTTATTTTTACCCATATCTTTATCATTAACAATTGTCTTCCTTTTTTCATGCAAATTCAAGTTAATATATAGTGTTCTTTCATTTCAACCTGAAGGACTCTCTTTAGCATTCTTATAGGGTAGGCTTGCAAGCAACTACTTCTCTTAGTTTTTATTTATCAGGGAACATCTTAGTCTCTCCTTTATTTTTGAAAAATAGTTTTATGGATGTGGAATTCTTGGTTGACAGGCCTTTCATGAACTTGGATTCTGAATATGTCATTCCATTGCCTTCTGGCCTACATGTTTTCTAATGAAAAATCAGCTATTAATCTTCTGTTAACAGTCACTTCTCTCTTGCTGCATTCAAGATTCTCTCTTTGTTATTGTGTTTGATTATTTGATTATAATGTATCTAATAGTGGATCACTTTGAATTTAAACTAGAAGTTCATTGACCTTGTTTGATCTGTAGATTAATGTTTTCATAAAATTTGGGAGATTTTGGCCATTACTTCTGTTTTACTTTTAAAAAACAGCTTTAATAATGTATCAGTGATAAAAAATTCACTGATTTTAAGTATACAATTCAATAGCTTTAAGTAGATTTATTGAGTTGTGCAACTATCACCACAATCCAGTTTTAGAACACTTCTGATAATTCACTTTCTGACAACAATAATTTAGGTAGCACCATTACATCTATCCATTATTGACTAATAGATTTGTTTTTCTTATTAAAAAGTACCTAGGAAAAATTTTAAAAACTTTTTTTCTGCAGCATTTGAAATAAGGAGATTTTTAAAAACACACCAGATACTAGTTTTATATTTACTACTTTATTTTAGCAATTTCAAATGCCAGAGAGTAGGCTGGACAGGTCAGATATTTGATCAACTTGACTTCTGGTAATCAATCAATATAATACACCACAACAACAAAATGTAGAATAAAAATCATATAATTATCTTACTAGAGCCAAAGAAAACATTTGATGGAATTCAATACCCATTTACAATAAAAACTCTCAACAAGGTGAGCATAGAGGGACTATACCTCAACATAATGAGGGCCATTTTGACAAACCCACAGCCAACCTCTTCCTCGAAGGTGAACGCTGAAAGCTTTTCCTCTAAGATCAGAAACAGGACAAAGATGCCACGCTTACTCTCACTCTCTTTTATTCAACATAGTATTGGAAGTCCTAGCTGTAGCAATCAGGCAAGAGAAATAAATAAATCAAGACACTCAAATTAGAAAGGAAGAAGTAAAACTGTCACTGTTTGCAGGTGACATAATAATGTATATAGAAAGCCCTAAAGACTCCATCCCCAAAAGACTGCTAGAGTTGACAAATGAAGTCAGTGAAGTTACGGAATTCAAAATCACTATTCAGAAATCAGTTGCATTTCTACACACTAATAACAAACTATCAGAAAGAGAAAATAAGGAAACAATGCCATTCCCAGTTGCACAGAAAGAGCAAAATATCTAGGAATAAATTTAATCAGGAAGGTGAAATACCTGTACTCCAAAAACTGTAAGATCCTGATGAAAGAAATTGAAGAAGGCACAAATAAATGAGAAGATATTCTGTGTTCATGCGGTGGAAGAACTAATACTGTTTAAATGTCCATACCACCCTAAGCAATTTATGGATTCAATGCAATGCCTATCAAAATACCCATGGCGTTTTTCCCAGAAATAGAACAAATAATCTTAAAGTTTGTATGGAACCACAAAAGACTCCAAACAGCCAAAGCAATGTTAAGAAAGAGAAACAAAGCTGGAGGTATTCCCCTCCCTGATTTCAAACTATGCTACAAAGCTGTAGTAGTCAAAAGAGGCTGGAATTGGCACAAAAACAGACACAGAGATCAATGGAACAGAATTAGAGCCCAGGAATAAACCCATGTATATATGGACAAATAACTTATGTCAAAGGAACGAAGAATATACAATGGAGAAAGGATAGAATCTTTAACAAATGGTGCTGGGAAAACTGAATAGTCATATGCAAAGGAATAAAACGAGACCACTATCTTACACCATACACAAAACTAAACTCAAAATAGATTAAATGTAAGAACTAAAATTCCTAGAAGAAAACAGGCAGTGCACCCTTTGACATAAGCCTTTTTATTTTATTTTATTTTATTTTATTTTATTTTATTTTATTTTATTTATTTTATTGAGTTATAGTCAGTTTACAATGTTGTGTCAATTTCCAGTGTGACATAAGTCTTAATGACATTTTTGTTTATTTGACAAAGGCAAGGGAGAACAAAAGCAAAAATAAACATTTGGGAGTATATAAAAATCAAAAGCTTATGCACAGCAAAGGAAATCATCATCAAAACAAAAAAAGGCAACCTACTGCGTAGCAGAAGATATTTGCAAATCGCGTATCTAATAATATCCAATAGAAGGTTAATATCTAAAATACATAAAGAACTCACACAGCTCAACAAGAAAAAATAAAAGAACCCAATTTAAAAATGAGCAGTGAATCTGAATGGACATTTTTCCAAAGAAGACATACAGATGACCAACAGGAACATGGAAAGATGCATCACATCCATTTCCTAACTATTAGGAAAATGCAAATAAAAACTATTACAGGATATCACCTTATACCTATTAGAATAGGCTATTATCAAAAGACAGAAAATAACAAACGTTGGCGAGGATGTGGAAAAAAAAGGAATTTGTTCACTGTTGGTGGAACTGCAAATTGGTGCAGCCACTGTGGAAAACAGCATGGAGAATTCTCAATAAAGTAAGACTAGAACTACCATGTGACCCAGCTTTTCCACTTCCAGATATTTATTCAAAGAGCATGAAAACACTAATTCGAAAAGATACATGCACCCCTTGTCTGTTGTAGCATTAGTTACAATTGCCTAGATATGGAGACAACCTAAGTGTCCACTGGTAGATGAATGGATAAAGATGTGATATAGTTGCACAACGGAACACTCACTACTGATCGATAAAAATTAATGAACTCCTGTCATTTGCAACAACAGGGATGGACCTAAAAAGTAATACACTTAGTGAAATAAGTCAGAGAAAGAAAGACAAATACCAAATGATTTCACTCATACGTAGAATTTAAAAAAACAAAGAACCCCCCCACAAATGAATAAACTAAAATAAACTTAACAAGCTCACTAGGTACAGAAGTCAGATTAGTCGTTGCCAGAGGGGAAGTGGTTGGAGGTGGGTGGGTGAAATGGGTAAAGAAGGTCAACTGTGTGGTGTTGGCTGGTGTCTAGACTTGCGTGGTGATCAGTTGGCAGTGTATAGACATATTGATTATAATGCTGCACGCTTGAAACTTATAATAATAAAAAAATTTCTACTTTTTGCCTCCCTTCTCTCCTCTGGGACTCCCATTAAGCCTCGGTTGATATGCTGGTTCGTGTTCCACAACTCTCTGAGGCTCTATTCATTTTCTCCATTCCTTTTTTTTTTTTTTTAATGTTTCCTAGATTTTATAATCTCAGTCAACTTATCTTCAAGTTCACTGATACTTTCTTCAGCCAAAATTGCTGTTAATCAATTTTTTATTCTACTTATTGTAATTTTCAACTCCAGAAATTTTATTCGGTTCTTTTTTTTTTTTTTTTTTTTTTTTTAGTGATTCTTACATCTTTGTTGAGATTTTCTACTTGTTGAGACATTTTTCTCATATGTAGTTGAAAGCGTGGTTGCTTTTGTCCTTTGAAAATATTTAAAATAGCTCATTTAAAATCTTTGCCTTAATTTTTGCTCGTACAGAGCCTCAAGGTCAGTCAGAAGTGAGAATTTAGTTTCTTCTCAGGTCTTTCTTGAGCATGTGCACAGCCCTACGCATGCACGTAGCATTCCATATATCTAGTAACATGTTAAACCGTTTCAAAGCCCCCTATGAATATCTTATCCCCCAAGTTTCTCTTTTAAGTTTTTTCAATCAGCCTTTTCTTTGCCCCAACTCTTATTGCTGCCTCAGGAAGCCATCATGTTCAGCAGCTGCAGCTGATTATTTTTGACAGATTCCCCCATGGAAAAGGCTATTTGCACTGAGCAAGTTCTGTTTGATTCTTTGGGGTCAAGATATGCCCTACAGA
Organism: Camelus ferus; assembly: GCF_009834535.1. Lineage (NCBI taxonomy): Eukaryota > Metazoa > Chordata > Mammalia > Artiodactyla > Camelidae > Camelus > Camelus ferus. The sequence continues at coordinate 15,186,439 of NC_045729.1, read as the reverse complement.
TGGGAATTTCCGGGGAAAAGCCGCCTAGTTCAAAAAATGACTACCCTGAGAATTATTTCTTGAGGACCTCCAGATTCTTTCTGCCTGCTCCCCCAGTTCCTGTTATGATGGTGTTTTCCACAGCTACTAAAGTTGCCAGACTGTTGATTTTTGAGGTTACTGTGAAGCTGAGAAGAAGGGGATGGGAACAGAGCAAGTGAAAACCCCACAAAAGTCACTGTTCTTAATGAGATGCAGCTGTGTTCTAGAATAAATCATAGTAGATTTTTGCAAATCTTTGGTTAATTTCCAGTATTCTGAGAAAGTTGATTTTGACAATTTTGGTCAATGTTCTTGTTGATTTTATGAAGGGAAAGCTTTTTGTAGGTCATAACTCCATTCCTTCTGATGTTTGACCAATTAAACATGTAATTATAATGAAGTCTGTTTATTATCTTGATAGTAAAAATGAAGGGAGCTGTAGGAACATATTAGGGAATTGACTCAACTCTGAGGACAGCTTGATGTAAAAAGTAATGTTTAATATGAGGAGTAAAAGCCAAACATAAATTTTCCAGGTAAATAAGGCAGGGGAAGAGCTTTTAGTTAAGGACAAATATTAAAAGTCTCAAAGAGCAGAGGAGGAATAACCAATTGGAGGAACTGAAAGAAATCCAATAAGCTGGAGTAAATTGAGACTAGAGAGTGAAGCAGGAGACAGAGCCAAATTACAAAGGACCAAATAAATGCTGTTAAATAGTTTAGAATTATTCTAAGTACAGCGGTAAGTCTCTAAAGTGTTACACACTGGGTACTAACTGTCATCAGATCTTCACTTCTAGAAGGATCACTCAGGCTGACTAACATAGGATGGACTGGAGTAAGCTGTTACCGCAGAGAGATGATTATATTCAAGATTAGTGTGGTGGCAGTAGAGATGAGGGAAAGTTGTTGAATTAAAGACATGATTAGTAAATTAGTCTGTGAGTAGTTGGATGAGGCAATTCACGGTGAGGAGACGCAGAAACAGAAAGTCAGAGACAGTTGTGTTTTGATTTCAGACGGTTGTGAAAAGTATTGTTTAAATAACATAGAAAATAAAGATTGGACTTAGGGGAGGATCGAAATGATGAGGTCAGTTTCTGGAACCTGTGGGGTATTTAACTGGGTATTTTTAATAGACATTTGGTTATATGGTTCTAGCCTTAAGTAAAGGAACCTAATCAAGAAAACTATATAAATCCATATATATATATATATATTTTTTTTTCTTTTCTGTCCTTTGATTTAGAAAGTGATCTTCTATCTGCAGTGGATGCAGCGGCATGTCCCCACACTCTGAACCGAAGAACTCATTCTCCAAGCTGATGGGAGTTGACATTTCAAAGTTTTCAGCTGAATCTCTGCGGTGTGGCTTTCCGCTAAAGGATACCACCTTCTCAGAGTCACACTCTCCCTCGGGAACAACTGCATCAAATGACTATCTCATGTGAGACTCTAAAAGCCTGGACCTCTTGACTTACATCAGGACAAACTTAAAGGACCATTCCAATCCAGAACTCTCTGTGGTGTCAGCTGAAGCTTTTGTTGGCTCTGAGTCACAGTTCAGGTTTCCCTCTATCCAGACAGAAGTCTCTCTTTCTCACTCACAGGTGCTGATTTTGAGGTACCTCCCTCATTAACATCCTGTATGCAAAGGTCTATCTGACAGTCTCTTTCCTGAGCTGGAACACGATCTCAAGAAATATTGGGGCAAAGCTGAGCAAAAAAGGGGTTTTTCCTCTTTGATCTATTAATTTTTGGGATGACACGTGTAATCTTTACTCCCTGGGAGCAATACTACAAAGGAATGAGCAAAGCTAGAACTTTTCTGCAGCCTATATCTTGATAATAGCTGCTTCTCTAACTCTCTTGCACCTGACGTTTTTGGAGGGTGATTATGACGAATGCTTTGATCCTCCGGTAAACACACGGAAGTGTGTATTTTGCATGAAACCCACCACATTTGTAGATACTGTAAAAATGATTCATACAGAAGAGAAGCAAACATGGTTCTATTTACTGAGGTCAGAGAATGTAGATCCTTTTTTTTCTTGTTGGCAGCTTCATCTGTTGATTTTGCTTCCAGTTTTATTGAGATATAATTGGCATACAACACTGTGTAAGTTAAAGGTATACAACACAATGATTTGACTTACGTACGTTGTGAAATGATTTCCACAATAGGTTCAGTGAACATCGATCATTTCATATAGATACAATATTAAAGAAATAGAAAAAAACCATTATTTTTCTGCTTACAACAACTCAGGATTTACTTTCTTAACAATTTCCATATATAATGTGAATTATCTTTTCACGTTATACTCCACATCTCTAGTATTTGTCTAATAACTGGAGGTTTGCAGCTTTGACTACCTTCATCCAACTCCCTTTCCCCTCACCCCCCACCTCTGGTAACCACAAATCTGATCCTCTCTTTCTATGAATTAATTTGTTTGCTTTTGAAGTATGATTGACCTACAACACTATGTTAATTCCTGGTATACAATATAGTGATTCAATAGTTGTATAAATTTCAAAAAGATCACCATGATAAATCCAGTTGTCATCTGTCACCATACTAAGATTTTTTATAATTACTGACTGTACATTTCATACTTGTGACTCATTTATTTTGTAACTGAAAACTTGTATCTCTTAACCTTCTTTACCTATTCCTCTTCATATATATATATATGTGTGTGTGTGTGTGTGTGTGTGTGTGTGTGTGTCTTCTTTGTCCATTCATGGCCACTTATGTTGCCTCTTATCTTGGCTATTGTAAATAGTGCTGCTATGAACATAGGAGTGCATATAACTTTTCAACTTAATGTTTTCATTTTCTTCAGATGAAGTGGAATTGCTGGGTTATATGGTTCTATCTTCAATTTTTGGCGTGCTCTCCATACCATTTTCCATAGTGGCTGTACCGATTTACACTCCAACCAATAGCACATCAGGGATCTCTTTTTCCCACATCCTCATCAACACTTGTTATTTGTTGTCTTTTTGATGATAGCTGTTCTGACAGGTGTGAGGTGACACCTCACTGTGGCTTTGATTTACATTTCCCTGATGATTAGTGTTGAATATCTTTTCATGTGCCTGTTGATCATCCACCCATTTTAAAGATAATTGCTTCAACCAGGAGAATGACACAGTCTGGCTGACAACTTCACAAGATGATATTATATAAGCAGGGGATTTTTCCAAAGAAATAGGAAGGAAGATGCTGGGGAGACAAAATTTATATTCATAATTATCATACCTGAGACTATATATATATATATATATATATATATATACATAATTTTTTTCATTGACCAAGTGACTAATTGGTTTGCATGATAGATGTGCTGAAATGAGTAAGATTGAATGGCAAATTCTATAAGCATCTAGCATTCAAAAGCACAAAACAGCATATCCAATATTAAACTGAGGGATAAAATAGGAAATATCTTTATTTTACCAGATTTCCAACTGCAAAGCACTAGTGTCCCATGCTTCTCAATAAATATCAGAAAAGTAAGAACCATGAGAAGTAAAAAGTTGAATGCCATGATCCTTGCCCTGGAACTCTACAATCCAGTTTGAGATATAAATCTTATAAATAAATCATTTTAACTGCAGAAATATAATTCTATAATGATATAATTATACAAGTTGGTAAAAATAAGAGACTTAATAATGAACCTTGCTAAGGGGCCATACAATAAACCACTTGAAGACAATATATATATGATAATCTCACTTTCGATCCTGGGACAACTTTTCAAGTTGCCAGGTTTTAGGAAAACTCACTTTTCAATTAAGTCTCAGAATTTATTTGTAGTCAAATAAGGATGTAACACCTACCCATCTGTTTCCTTTACACGTTTCCCTTGATTTCAATTTTACCACAAATCTACGTAACTTATAGGAAGTGAATTGAACTTCTTTTCTTAGAAACAGAAAGTTACAAATTTCAAGGGTATTTTTTAGGGGTACTGGAAGTTCACAATTTCATTCAAGTCTAAAAAAAGTATTTAAGGCCATAGTTTGTAACTGTAATTATGACTTATTATAATAAGTTATAGTTTTTAATGCCACTGAAAGAAAATCCTAATACCAAATACAGATCAAACTAGCAAATAACTGAATTAATCTAAAGGATGATAAAATGAGAATGTTAATGAGTATAAATGTAGACTCCAATGTACCTTAAAATCCAGTGAAGCAAAATAGTTATGTTTTTTCTGAAATGTTTGGGTTTGTACGAGTACAAACTGGGCAGATGACATTGGTGATATCTTGGCAGGAAGTCTAGTTGGAGAAAACAAAGTTGTTTATACAGTTTGTATTGCATTGATTTATCTTCTAGTATCAGTTAACCACGAAACAATGATCACAATTTAAGTCTGTATCCTAAGGACTTTTCATCTTAATCACAGGAGAATGATGGAAATTCAAGGAGCAATGGTATGTAGGCTGCTGAGATACTGTGAGGATGACCATGTGGGCCTTTCCATGGGTTTTAGGCAGACCTACCTGATTGGCCATATCAGCCTTCACATCAGTCTGACTATTCAAAAATTAAAAATTGAGCTGAGACCTGAGTGGTGATTGTTTTTTAGTTTGGGAATACATTAATTTTACTATTGTTATTATTACTATTAAATACCTCATAGTTGGAAGACACCAAAATATTATTTCTTTAGGGGGAAGGTAATCTTCGCTTTTCTACTATCTTTTTCTGGATAAATTTTAAAATAATTTTTTCAATATGGTGAAGGTTATTATTGACCTACTGCTATATTCTATATCCTAATTTTTTCCCCAAACCTGAAAGATACTTTGTGCCCTTTGGCCAAGGTGGGTATCTTGGGTCTCAGTCACTCCAGGACCACATTGCCCAAGTCACACAGGCTTCTGTATTATGTCTTTAGATGAGATGTGTGAAAATCTATTTAAACAAAAGAAGTTCATTAAAAAATCCCTCAATTTTCTTCTTAATGGACTTGGAAGAATTTGATACAATTGATCTTTTCTTTTGCTTTATTAAACGTTCTTCCTTTGGCTGCGAAAGAAGTCGTATACTACTATCATTAATATCAAAATCACCATCTTCACTTCCTCTAGCCCTTCCACTGATTCCCCCACTATCAATTTTCTCATTTGAAACATGTATAAAGGTCATTCTTTGTCTCGTATTAAATTTCTTGGACGTTTTATTTAAATTAGTCATATTTACAGCTATAATATGTAGTTTTCTATTGAAATGACAGTGGAATGTTATTTTCATGAGTCTGCATTGATATTCCATGCTCACTGGTGAGATCTCTTTTGTGAATTTCCTCCCATGTTTATATACTTATCCATTGCCAGAATTATGTATTCATTTACTGGGATACTCCTAATTTTTATTTCTTTTTAAATGATAAATAAATGAGACAAAAATCTCAAATTCTAGGATATTGAATAAATTAAAACTAAATGTAGATTTGTTTTCTTTTTTCACTGCTCCTTTGATTTCAATCCAAAAGAATACAAAACATTCAGATATTATCTGGGCTGGAACACATTGCACTCTGTTTTCTTAGTAGAATATGAAACAGGAAGTCAGGGTCGTTTAGGAGAACTTCTCAGAAAAAAAAAAAAAAGAAAACATCACATGTTTTCATTTGTTGCAATTTTTGAAATGAAACTTTTCAAGAAAAGTTTACACAGATCTTAGTGTGACTTACTTTGGCTCAATACCTAACACATAATTCATTAATTCCATTTTTAACTCCTTAAAGAAGGAAAGAAAATGTATTAATTTTACAGTAATGTTAGAGTCTTCAGACTTTTTGAAAGGTATTTAGCCAAGGGTCTCCAAAACAGAGACATTGAGAGTATTTCAATTTAAGGTTTTGTAAGTTATTTTGTAAGTTTTTTTGGTAAGCTTTTTTTTTTTGTAAGTAGCATTTTGAAGAGGACACATGTTTATAAAGCAATAAAATGTGTTTATTTGTGGCATCTATGTTTTTCAAATAATAAAATTTGAAAAGAGAAACTCTGTATTATTCATTTCAGGAGAGCTGACTTTAGTACAATGGAATTACTAAATAAATAGCATAGATAATTATCATTTTCAACCACAAACTTGGAATGTATATTGTTATCTCATGAAATATTCAAAAATGCTGAAAAATCCTAAATCTAAGTTACTTGGATTTATCTCATTTTAACAATTTAAATTTTTTAGTGGGGAAGCTAGTCCTGAAAGCTAAATTTTAAATGAATGATCCATGGTCCCCGCATAATAGACTTGGAGAATGAAGGCAGACATTCATAGGTAGTATGTGGCAGTTCTGAGCACAGTGACCAGATCAGTGTAGATGATCACTAAATAAATATTTAACAAACTTAGCTAGATTGATTGTTTTTGCCTGTCTCAGGAAAAGATGATGATTAATTTAATAGATGCCATGAGATCAGTGAATCAAAACACACCACTTGAAGATGTAGTGTTTCAAATTACTGCCTAGAAGTTAATGAAATCAGCAGGCTGATTCCTGACACAATGCTGGCTTCAGCCTTTTTTTCCTACATCCCAGCGAGGACCCTCCCTGGCGGACCTCAGTTCTTCTTGTGAACTGGTGCACTCTAGTGGTTGTGTGAGGACTTGAAGAGCCTGCTACCACGCGGTCGTGAGACAGACACATCTATGTGCACAATGATGTGAAGGCTCTCACGCTGTCCTCCCTGAAAACATCTTCCTTTGCCGAAGTGTTCACCAAACCCTACCTTCCAATCCATTCATGAGCCAAACACTTATTAGATACAAGCTCGTGCACCAGTGGCTGATGGGTGTTGAGAATACAACCAAGTTACAGATTATTTTCTCCTTCACGTGTTTTGTAGATCATTATGGTATGCATGAAAAAGTCGAGATTCGCTCATCATAAACTATCACTGACCTTTGGTATTTCCTTTCTTAATTACTATTAGTCTTAAGCTGTTGTACTTCCAAGATCTGGAACTTTCTAGATATTGAATGAACATTGAGTGAATGAAAGAACGCCTGTGTAGCAGAGGTTGGTTTTGGGAAAAGTCTTCCATCTTCAAAAGAGAGCTACCTACTCTATCCATGAAGAGTTTATTGACCAAGAAAAAAAGGCTTGGATATATGAGCAGAAACAAAAACAGAGGACTTTGCAACTCATTTTCTAAATCTTGGTCTTTTCTACTTTGTGTGAGTATTCAATCACATGTTTTTAATATAATTTATAGGTAATTTTCTGTTTTATATGATGTGAAGTCTTTCAAAGATTATATCGTCCATCACATTTTGTTATATGGCATCCACTGTTTCTGGACACATGCAAATACTCGAGTGTCCTTTTTGGTCATTGTTGCCATAGACAGAAAAAAAGCTTAATTTAAGCAGGTATTTGATATTGTAGTAGAGTGAACAATAGTGTATTGTGCACTTAAATTTTTGTTGAGGACAAACTTTCTGTTGAGTGTTCTTCCTCAGCTTAAAAAAAGCAGAAGGAGACCAGGGCTGGCTGGGCTCCATCCAGGCGGCCTGCTGTATTTGGCTCTCTTTCTTCGGTCTTCTCCCTCACCAGTGAAGTTTCATGGCTAAAACCTTTGGGTTCCTACTCTAGACTTGCTACAATTGCCAGAGATTTGGGATGTAGTTGCCCAAATTTTAAACTCCTCTATCTCAACTTGTAAAATTATTATTTCCAAAACTGTATTACTTTCTTAAACTTGGGCTCCAGAGAACTTTTCAGAGTAATAGAAAAGTTCCAAAATTGAATTAGGTGACGGTTACACACATCTATATATCTATTTCAAATCATCCAATCACATATTGACCAGGGGTGAATTTCACTCTATGTAAATTTGACTTCACTAAACTAAGAGAAAAAAAAAAATCTCGAATTTCTGCCGTAGCACATGAACATTGGACAACCTCTTCAAATAGCAGGAAAAGTAATTGGAAAATATGATTTCTTTCCTAAATTCTTCCTGAAAAAAATTTTTTTTCTGCATCAGATGAGTCTTTGGAATGCCTCAAAAATTACCAGTATTTTTTCTTTAAAGTATATTATCAGATCATTAGTATAACTTTTGATCAGTGTTGTTTTGAGATCAAGAAATAATTTAACTGTTAGGTAATTGCAAGCTATTCTATTAAATTAGGTACCAATATATTAGGGAGAATAACTGAAAATTTACATAATGCAAAAGGTATTAGCTATGTGTCAGTTAACTCAACTCTAAAAGGGGTACAGTTTTCATTTTCCTGACTTTACAGGTTTCTCAAGAGGAAGTTTTGATAGACCCAAATATGCTATCAAGTTCAATATGTGGTGGACAGTTGAGAAAATATGTGTCATCTTTCTCATGGTAAACAAACAGACATTTCCTTTGAGGTTTTCACCAGTGGATGAAACCGTGAATCTTTGTAGGCACCCTGGGTGGACCATTTGAGAACAAATATCTGAGTAACACAGAATTATTATTCTTTTCTTATTTTATATTAAAAACAAAACAAAACACACACACACACACACACACACACTTGAAGATGCAAGGTGAAGAAAGATACATGACATTGAATGTGGAGCTGAAGAAAAGGAATTCTATCCAAACATCCCAACTTAAATGTCAAGGTATGGAATCACTGCAGATTAATATGGTTATGGATTTCATATAAGAACTAATGTGGATAATGTTTCCAATATTCTGTCATTTTCTGTTCTTGGACTGTCTCATTTCTGTACTATTTCCTTCTCTCTGTCTAAGCTTCTGTCCTCTCTCTGTCTCTGACTCTCTCATTTATCAATGTGGGAATTTCATCAAAGTTACTTGCTTTCAAAGTAATATTTTATCTCATATCATTAAGGATATACTCAGGAAATATATATATTTCATTAAAATTAATAATTAAAATAAAAAAATATTTGGTACCAGCAGGCTACTTCCTTACCATTTGTAAAATACGGTATTTTCCAATATCAATTTTTAATTCAGCTTGCAAAAGTTTTAAAATACACTTTTTCATCAGATGTAACATTTTTGGGGGAGAAAGTAGAGATATTAACCTGAAGGACCCCAAAATGTAGTGGCTCCTCTGTAAAAACATTTTTCATACTCAGTTTGTAAATGTTACTTGGAAAACTAAATGTATTTTGGTACAGGAAATGAGCTCAGGAAGCTGCAAATAATAAATTATGCAACTCCTAGCTATTTAAGTGGCATATGCCACTTCATCATTATTTACTAATGTATTTTGCTAATATTTAGTAAAGCTTGGTGATATTTAGTAAAATTTGGAGTAAGACATATGACATTTGAGTTGAATCGAACATTTAAGTCTTGTCACTGTACATAGTGTTTTACTTTATGATTGTATATTTGTATCTCTTTTCTTATATCTTGGTACTAATGATAAGAAGAAATCACATTTTTGCCCTATATTCAGAAAGTTTCAGAATCATTGTAGAAATAGTGTCACTAATAATATACTTGCTTATAGCAGATTACAGTGTTTTTTGCAGGTTTTTTTTGTCCTTAGTATATATTACATTGGGTTTGCACAGTTTTAAATTTACTTCACATAATTCCTCTCTTTACAATGAACTCACTAATAATACGCAGAGTTTTGTTTCATATTTCATTTTATTTTTAGAGATTGCTTTTTCATTCTGACAGCTTTTAAAAATTATGTATAAGCATACACATTATATAATTATAATTATACATAATTCATAGAATATCATTATTTTATATTTATGTAAAGCATTTTTACGTATTTTTAAACTCAAACCTATATAGCAAGGTAGAGACCTCCCGCTCCCATAATTTCAACTCCCTGTGATATTTGCAGATGTTAGCCACTATATATAAAAATAGATTTTAAAGAGTTTCTTTTGTAGAGCACAGGGAACTATGATCAATATCTTGTAATAACTTTTAATGGAGAAAAATGTGACAACAGATATATGTGTGTATATGAATGACTGGGACATTGTGCTGTACACCAGAAATTGACACATTATAATTGACTGTACTTTATTTTAAAAAAATTTAAAAAAACATAATTCCAACTCCTATCCTGTCCCTTTCACTCTGTCCTCTTCCTCCTTCCCTACAGAAAATCGTTACACACGCACACACACACGCACGTATATACAAACACACACAGCTACATCCCCTGATCCTTCATTTAGCTGAATGTTTCTTCATTAATTGGAGGTACCATGGTTTATTCAACTACCCCCCACCCCTCGTTGATGGACATTTATACTATCTTCATTCTTTCTCTAGTATATTCCTATTATAAATAGTGCAATACTTTGCACTTATGTCTTTTATATTTTGCCAAGTTGTCACTAAGACAGATTCCTCAAAGAGACATTGCTGGATGACAATGTAAATGCCTATATAAATTTGCTAGCTTTTTCCAACTATCTCCCCATAGGATTGTGCCATTTTGTATTTCCACCTTTTTCAGTGTTTACTTGACTCTTCTCATTTGTTTGCTCTCCCAAATAATTGTATAATGAATTTTGCCAATTCTTGCACTATAATCAACAAAAACAAACTGAGATGTAGTTTTATAGAATACTAAATTACTTCTTAATTTATCAATTAACTTAAGGAAAATTTATCTCTGACACTTAGCCTTCAATCCAAGACATGGCTGAATTTCCATTAGGTCGAGTCTACATTCATGATGCTGTTTTCTATTTGTTTGTTCGTTCAGTTCTCTTCATAGCAATTTGGAGCACTTCTTATTAAGTTTATTTCCAGTTTTGTCTTTTTTAAAAAAGCTTGTTATCTGTCTACAAGCAATGCCTTCCCTTCAGTTATATTTTTAAAAGGTTATTGGATATATAAAGGCAATTGATTTTAGTATATTAATTTTGTGACTGTAGCTAATAAATTTTAAGCTTATTTTGGGGAGTATAATACATTTTCTTAATCAACTCTTTTAGTTTTGCAAAACACATACTTTATTACTTTCAAATAATTGTTTCTATTTTTCTGTTTTCCCTTGTATTTTGGTTATTTTGTCTGATTGCATTGAATAATACCTCCCCAAAATATTAATTAGTAATGGAGATTTGGGATCTTTCTTCTTCCACCTTTATTGAGATATACTTGATATATAAATATATATACACATATATATCTGCATAAATTTAAGGTGTACAACATGATGATTTGATACGCTTATATACTGCAAAATGATTACCACTGTAGGGTTAGTCAACAAATCCATCAACTTACATAATTAGCATTTCTTTTTTGCGGTAAGAGAAACTAAGATCTGCTCTCTTAGCAACTTTCGAATATATAACACAGCAATGTTAAATATAGTCATCATACTGTACAGTAGATCCTTAGACATTATTCATCTTGAACTGAAAGTTTGTACTCTTGGGCTGACATTTCCCCATTTCCCCCACTCTAGGCAGCCAGCCTTCTACTCTCCAGTTCTGTAAGTTCAGCTTTTTTTAGATTCTACATATGAGTGATATCAGACAGTGTGCGTATTTCTCTGTCTGACTTACTTCACTTAGCACACTGCCTTCAGGTCCCATCCACGTTGCCCCAAATAGCAGAATTTCCTTTTTACTCATTGCTGAATAATATTTCATGGTATATGTATATACCCCACCTTGTTTTATCCATTCGTTTGTAGGTGGACATGTGGATTGCTTCCCTATCTTGGCTAGTGGGAATAATGCAATGGTGAACACAAGAGTGCAAACAGCTCTTCAAGATACTGATTTCAGTTCAGGTGAATACACTCACACGTGGGAGTGCTGTGTCACATGGTAGTTTTGTTTTTGCTTTTTTGAGGAATTTTCACATTGTTTCCCATAGTGGCTTCACACTTTTACACTTTCACCAACAGTGTGCAAGTGTCCCCTTGCTGGGAAACAAGCTGCTGGAAAACAAGCCGCACCTAAATTTCCATGAGCGTAAAATCTTACATTCACACTTACTTGCTTAAAAATGCACACGCCTGCTTTGTTTTCATGTTTTACACAGTCGATGACCTATAACATGTATGATGCTAAAGAAAATTTGTGGTGAGCAATCTTGAGAATGACCACAGACAGGAAGGAGGGCAAATATTTCCTTAGGGTAAAACAATGGACGGTCATGGGAAGCCAGATCATCCATTAACAGAACTTGGTTCTGGCAGGAAAGCATGTGGTTTAACCCCGGGGAAATATTTGCTATCTCGAGATGTCCCAGAGGCAATCACAGGATACACTTAGAAATTTTGCATCCCCCGAGGAGGGTGATTGTTCCTGGAAGGGATAGGCCTGAAATGAATCAGTTAGCCAGCAAGCAGAACTTCGTGCTTCTGGCATGAAATATCTAAAGCCCCACCTCTTTGATCGCATTTTTTTCTGAGCCGTATACTCCCAATAAACAGGATGTCGACCAGGCTTTTGGCACTCTAGATCCACGAGACCTTGAGTCCCCTGGTCCCATCTTTGCTCTTTACTTTGCCTCTTTGTTTCTTAAGTCTTGCGTCGCGGTCCTCAGACACGGCCCTGAGCTCTGCTGGACGCAGCATCCCCTTCCTTCACATCCTCACCTACACTTGTTATCTCTTGTCTTCGATAACACCTATGCCAGATGTGAGGTGATATCTCATTATGGTTTTGTTTACATTTCCTTGATGATCACGTACTTGGCCATTTGTATGTCTTTAGAAAACTGTCTACTCAGATCCTCTGCCCATTTTTTTAATAGAATTTTTTGAGTTGTAGAGTCCCTTATATATTTTGAGTCTTAACACTTTATCAGATAGATGACTGTCAAATATTTTCTTTTGGGGGATTTTTTAAATTAATAATTCAATCTTAGTTATTATTATGTAATGAACTTTGTTTTTGTTGCAGATTTTGTCTGATGTAAGTTTAGCTACTTCTGCTTTCTTTTAGTTTCCATTTGCATGGAATGTATTTTTTCTATCCCTTCTCTTGCCTATGTGTATCCTTAAAGCTGAAGTCTCTTGTAGGCAACATGTAGTTGGGTCTTTTTTTGTTTTAATCCATCCAGCCATTCTGGGCCTTTGAATTGGAGTATTTAATCCATTTACACTTAGAGTGATTCTTGATATGTAAGGACTTACTAATGCTAGCTTATTAACTGTTTTCTACTGTTTTGTACTTCCTAGTTCCCTTGTTCCTTTCTTCCTCTCTTGCTGCCTTTGTTTGTGAATTGATTTCATAGTGGCATGCTTTGATTATCTTTTCTTTTAATGTGTGCATTTATTGTAGGTTTTGCTTTGGGGTTGCCATTGTACTTATGCTAATAAAAAATATAAATATATATTTTATATATTGTGAATAAATGTATGAATTATTATACTTATTTTTAATACTTTTTCCCTTTAACCTTTATAGTATAGCTAATTTTTTCCAAACATTTATGGAAAAAGCTTATCATGTTTCTCTATTAAATATGATATTAGCTTCATTAGGCAAAGAACTGTTGTATTGAACACGTATCCATTAATTTCTGCTTTATCTTTTAGCATATGTTTGTTGGATTTTATCATTTGTGTTTTTTATGTCTGTTGAGAAGATAATACATTTTCCCTTACCTCTATTAATATATAATATTAATGGATTTCTTACTATTTAAAAACTCTTATAGTCCTAGAATAAACCCAACATGCTCATGGTATGTTTTAGCTACTACTAGTATATTTAAGACTTTTGTATGAACACCCATAAGAGTGACTGGGTTTTTTGGTTTGTTTTTTAAATTATTTTAATTTTTTGATGGAAAAAGAATTCTGTTGTAACCTTGTAGGTTAAATTATACGACTTCTCTACAGGATAAAACATAGGGTAATGAAAATGTTATTTTCTCCATAATTTTGAGTCTTAATGTGCCTCAAATTCATACTGTAAAGGTTATCCCATGATGCCTAGGAGATATAATTGAGTCTGAGTTGAATCTGAACAAGCTTCCACGTCCTTTATTGTAACGTTTTCTGATAATCGTTTGTTTGATTTTTAAAATAAATGATGGCATTTTATTACATATGTTGAAATTTTGGAATTTATTGGTTATTATATTATTCATAAGGAATATGGGAAATGCAGGATATTCATTAACTGAATTCTGACAAATCTTATTTTACTATCTTTGTCATGAGACAAAGAGAAAAGCTGTGTACTATTTCTCTGAATTACTGTTCTGTATGGTTTATTATGTCCTTTCTTCATAGGGTTTGGCAACTTCAAGGGTAGTTTTTCTACTCTCACTATTCTGATCATCCAGAATATTACCATTACTAATAAAATAAATATATATTTTTCTATTTACGTAATTTTATATTTTTATTGCCTGATATCCTTTGAAATTGAAAACCATTATCGCATATAATCCTATTATTACAATTGCTATCACTTCACAGGAATGTACTTTTCTAAGCTAATTCATGTGATTAATCTCTCAGATTGTTCTGCAGTGTTGCACCGGTATAAAATCTTCCTGGGGCTATCTGGAACAGTAAGTGGTATTCTGGCTTTGACTCTGATCACCCTGACTCTGTTAGGTAAGTTATCAGATCTTAAACAAAAACTTTGAAAAACTGATTTTTTCTAGACTTTTCTTTCATATTCATTCATTCTTCATTATATTAAAAAGATAAAATAAAGAGCTACTATATATAAAGCAATATATGATATCCCACAATAACATATTTAATACATAGTCAAATCAGATAATTATCTCCTCATGTGGTATCTGATCTTCTAGGAGAAAAATATGTGTGTGTTTGTAATGTATTTGCAAATCATATTTTTAGGTTTCTTAGCAGTTTGTGGATAGAATTCCATTATTTTTTTCTCAAAGAATTTATACATTTTACCTAAGATTGTATTTAGTTTACTCCTGTTTTTGTCCAAATATTTACTGAGCAACTACTACAAACATTACAAGAAGTCTTTCAAATTTAAAGAAAAGGAATAGTGATGGTGAGAAATCCATATTTTCGTGGAAGAAACTGATTTTAAGTAAATAATTAAGGTAGAATGGACTGAATACAGCGTTACAGGTTTCAGCAAAAGATTAAGTAAGCTTGGAAAGAGAATGCATAGCCCTGCAATAGGAATTTTGCTTTATTTGCTTCTGCATTACTTGCTCTGAGGACAGTGGCTGGCACAGAATAGATCCTCAGCAAACACATGTTCTACCAATGAATTAATTGTGTAATATTCTAATTTAAACAAAAAAAAAAAAAGAAAAGAAAATTTCTAGTTATCCCTCCAGTTACTTCCTGTTCCCATCATTAGCATCATTGCAAATAATCTGTATCTGAGACATTGCACAAAGACATTTACCCAACCTGAAAATAATCCTGTTTTCAAGTTTCTCAGGAAGTGTTGCTAAGGTGCCAAAAAGGAAATAATTCCAATTTCACCCAGCACGATGACATCAGAAACCTGAAAGCGAAGAGTGACGCAAGAGGAAATATAAGTAATAAGGATGCAGGCCGCTGTGTTTCAGGAGCTACAAACAATAAAGGTATCACTCAAGGCTTTGGTCTGTACCACTTTTCATCTTTTGGACTTTCTAAGTTTGAAAAATCCTATTGAATAGGTATTCAGGAGAGTAAACCAACACAGATTTGATATGAATCTACTTTTTACTCAAAATTTGATTCCTATAGTTTAATTTTTTTGCAGTAGGAGGAGAGGTGTAAACAACATAACAAAGAAGTTCTCTAAGAGTTTAAAATCATGTTGAGACATGTAAATATGGAAAGTTAATTGTGATTATAAGGCAGTATTTAAATGACTATTTTTGTCTCTTATTTATCCTTTCTTGAAATACAAAATGAGTAAAAGTAATTATATCTAACAAATTACCTATTATGATTTTAAGTGTAGAAATTCCAATCATACAAATTTTGGAAAACTTTCTACTTGCAACTTTTTAGTTTGACTTTTGAACCCTTGACTCTTTGAACCTTCAACATTTATTTGCTAGTATGATATGTGTGGAAGGTACAGATTAATTTATTTTATAATTATTTATCAAAGGATTTTTCTCTAATCCACTAGTTTGCTTTGTTCCCTTATCTCATATGGAAATTTCATATATATTATGATTTACTTATTGACATTCTTTCCTTTTGGTTTATGTGTCAGTTTTACATGTACAAGTCCTAATCCAATTGAAATACTGTAATTTTACCAATATTTTACACTCTGACCAGCTTCATTAAGGTGTGTATCATAATGGAACCTTTTCAGAGGTAAGAAAGCTTTGATAGGTAAACATAGAATCATATAGACACCACTGAGCATTCATTAAAGTCAAAATATTGTATAACTAAACTATGAGATTTTAATTTTCTATAAATATTTTTCTCCTTCATTTGAGGTAATACTAGCAAACAAAGTTAATCATTTAAAATTAAACAATTCAATGGTATTAGAACATTCCAGTTTATTTACCTAGTTCCAAAACATTTTCATCAGCTAAAAAAGAAACCCTATACGCAATAAGCAATTACTCCCCATTCTCTCTCTCCCTAGCTCCCAATAATGACTAATCTGCTTTTGTCTGTATGGATTTGCCTATTCTGGATTTTCATATAATGGAATCATACAATATTCTACCTTTTGTGTCTTTCTTCTTTCACTTAGCAGAATGTTTCTGAAGTTCATCCATGTTGTATCATGTATCGGCACTTTATTCCTTTTTAAACTGAATAATATTTTCTTGTATGTATACACCACAATTAGTTAGTATAAGGATAGAAATACTAACCAAAGTTATCTAGATTCAAAGAAATCCCTATCAAAATTCCAATGGTCTTTTTTTGTGGAAATGAACAAGATGATCCTACAATTCACATGAAATTGCAAGGAATCCTGAAAAGCAAAATAATCTTGAAAAAGAATAATGAATTTGGAAGACTCACATATTCCAATGTCAAAACTTACTACAAATCTACAGTAATAAAACCAGTGTTGCACTGGACTTAGGCTAGATAAAAGGTCAATGGAATAGAATTGAAGATTCAGAATTAAGCCCATACACCTATGGTCAAATGATTTTTCACAAGGGTGCTACAACCATTTAGTGTGAAAAGAACAGTCTTTTCAATGAGTGGAGCTAGGTCAACTGGACAGCCACACACAGAGAATGAATCTGGAAACCTAGCTCATACAATATCAAAAAATCAATTCAAAATGGATCAAAGACCTAAATGTAAGAGCTAAACTAGGAATTTTTTACAAGGGAAAAATAAATGTAAATCTTTATAACTTTCAATTAGGCAATGATTTCAAATATGAGATCAAAAACACAAGCGACAAAAGAAAAAAATAGATAAAATGGATACCATCAAAAGTAAAGACATTTGTTCACTAAAGGACATTTAAAGAAACTGAAAAGACAGCACATTTAATGGGAAAAATATTTGTGAATCATATTATCAAATGGGTGTCTACTATCCAGTATATTGAAATAACTCTTACAACTCCAGAAAAAGACAAACAATTCAGTTAAAAATAGGAATAAACTACTGATACATGCTTCAACTGAATGAACCTTGAAAACATGCTAACTGAAAAAGCCATCACAGAAAGCTAAACATGATACAATCCCACATATATAAAACATCCATTATCGTCAAATCAGAAAGTCATAGTCATATCCATCACAGTCAAATACAGAAAGCAGATTAGTGATTGCCAAGATTCAGGGTTGGCAGAATGGGTACTGCTCATTATTTATGGGGCTTCATTTGGGGTGCTAACAATATTTTGGAGTGAGATAGTAGTCAGATTTGCACATCTTGTGGATGCCCTAAAACCCATGGCATTTGTACTTGAAAGTGGTTAACATGGTGAATTCTGTATCACATTTTTTATCTCAATAAAAAAAAAAGAGATTGTCACGGCCACAAGTCTGACTTTGGTATGTGACTTTATTTTAAATTGTATCACATTTTCCCCTCATTCTTATTCTGAAAGTCTCAGATATTTTCAATTTGAGAAGACCTCAACTTAAATTTAAGAAAGTCAAAAGACTTGATGAACTGCAATTATACAGGTTGGGAAAAAAAAACTATTATTTATCTCAACATTACTTAATATTAAAAGGGAGATATTAGAGAATGATTTAAACCCATGAAACAATAAGAGGGATTCTATAACTTTATATGGATAAATTCTAAGCAAATGATATAGATAATATTTTATCTAATCTCTCAAATAGCATTAATGCAATATATATCGTAATTGGTTCATGTTATTTTAGTAATCAGATTATGATGAGAAAAAAGTCCTTTTACATCAAAGTTTTGCTTCCTCTTACTAATTTAATTTCCTTAATTCCTGTGAATTACCGTTTGCATTTTGGACACCTTGTGAGTCTGAACACGTTGTTGTGAGTGATTTTATCATTGATCCACTCTTCTTCCTGCAGCATGTAAGTATTCTCACTGTCAATTTTATAGCAATGTGCCCTTCAGAATGGCTCAAATATCAAGAAAAGTGTTATTGGTTCTCTAATGAGATGAAAAGTTGGAATGACAGCTATGGATACTGTTTGGGAAGAAAATCTCACCTACTAATTATTCAGGACCAACTTGAAATGGTAAGTGGTTGAGCCTTATGGTTATGCCTTTAGCCTCCTTACAGTTAAAAATAGCTTATCTTCCCACCGTTTCATTAAATTAAATTCATTTAATTCATTTAATTCCTTCCCACCTTTTCATTACATTTTCTTTTCATCTTGATTACTGAGTTTTTGGTGCCCTTTGAAATTTTGTGCACACAGCCAGTGCCCCACTTAAAACACGCTAATTCTGGTCTGAAGATTTGCATTCAATTTGCAAGAAGTGTACTTATATAATATATAATGTATGTGTGAACAAGATATGAATTGACCAGTATAAGAATCCTTATGCAAGAGTGTTAGTTGTCTAATAAAATTCTAAAATCTTACTTAGTATATGTAAATTGCTAAAATATTCTGTTCATTTAGTTACTCATCACCCACTTTTTAGGCTTTTATACAGAAAACTCTAAAACAATCAAACTACGTGTGGATTGGGCTTAACTTTACCTCCCTGAAGAAGACATGGACCTGGGTGGATGATTCTCCATTAGATCCAAAGATGTGAGTCCTTCCAGAAAGGCAATCTGATTTATTGTCTATCATGGAACTTATCTTCTTAATCTAAATCCACCAAAATCAACTCAGAAATAGTTCTTGGGACTAAAGAATTTCAAAGGATGAAAATTAATTTAATGTTCGCTGGAGTAACAATGGATATTTTGGTTTGGTTTTCCAAGCAAAAGAATTTGAAAACCATAATGGTTCTGCACAAAATGTTTAAAAACTACACACAATTTCTATGAAAAGGTGGATTGAACCAATGTAGTTTTCTGTTTTCAAAGTTCTCAGTGCTTTTTAAAAATAATCTTTAGTAATTAAAAAAATTGTGTACAATTATTTGTATTGTACAATTATAATAATGTTAAAGAACAAACAAGAAATACAAGACAGAACAAAATAATTGAAAATTCTCTCAGCAATTGCATGAGATTATTGAGATTTTAAAAATTTTAATGTTTTTGTATGCTCGTGTTGATTTTGTAATCAGTTAATTAGAAATACGAATAGGTTCACCAGTAAACTCAAATCTTATCTCTATGTTGATAGGTAGAATAATGGTCCCCCAAAAATGTCCATGTTCTAATCCCCAGATCCTGTGAATATGTCACCTTACATGCAAAGAGATTTCACGAATGTGACTAAATGAATAATATTGGGATAGAAGTATTATGCTGGATTATTTTGGTGGATTCAGTGTAATCACAGGAGTCCTTATAAGAGGGAGTGAGTAGGGGCAGGGTCAGAGGAGCTATAAAGATACACACAGAAGTCCAAGTCATGTGACTGGTACCCAGGGAGCGCAGGCAGCCTCGGGCAGCTGCAAAACGGGGATGAGCAAATTTCCCCCGAGTGCCTGCAGAAGGCAGCTTAGCAGACATTTGATTCTAATCCTTTGAGACCAGTTTTGGATTTCTGATACCTAGCACTGTGAAATAACAAATTTGGGTTGTTTTAAGCCACTGGATTTGTGGTAATTTATTACAGCAGTGATAAGAAACTTACTCACTATGGTAACCAACTTACTGTACACTATCGTGTTATTGTCCCTTCAGCCTTATTTCATCATTAAATATTGCTTATTTTCTATCTCACTGCCCTAAATTCACCAATCCAAGGAGGTCAATTAAGGACGTTATTTGGAATGGGGAACAGAATCGCGGACGTGCGTTACCTGAGGGGAAACTGTATCACTGAGCGCTACCCGATCAGCTACCTAGAAGGATGCTAACCTACGTTTTCTCCTCGTGCCAAATTTACTCAACACTATCTTTAGGACTGAGTTTTAACTCTAAACCGTGCCTAGCGATTTTTGTTCAAAAATATTCAAATCAAAATTCGAATCTAGAAGTGGGCAGAGTGTATTTTTCAATACGAAAATTCAGTCCTTTCTTTTCCACTATTAATCTGGAAGCTTTGATGATCATCTGTACCTCTTCCATGATATTTTCTTGAACTTATTCCTCAATTTAAATCAGTTCCTAACAGAATAAATCACTAATACTACAGTGTTTTAAAGATAGCTCTATTATTGTGTTTAACATGTTGCTTTATGAGTAAGTCATTCAATAAATGTACAATTTATTTCGGGCTTACCTGGGTCAGTTTGTGTATTGAGTTCTTTACAAACATCAATTCATTTAACTTCTATAACAATAACGTGAGGTAAATATTATCTCTATTGTACAATTAGCTATGAGAAACCAGGAAGGTTAAGTGAGCTGTCCATGTGACTTAATCTCAGTTTGTTTGTTTGGGGGGGGGGGGTGGGAAGGTAATTTAGGTTTATTTATTTATTTAAGAGAGTTACTGGAGATTGAACCCAGGACCTCGTGCTTGCTAAGCATGTGCTCTACCACGGAGCTATGCCTTCCTGCCTTAATCTCAGTTTTTAATCTAATGGATAACGTAGAACAATGGAAAGGAGGATAGGACTGTGGGCACACATTTATTCTGAACTCTGTCATTTGCAAACACACTCTCTGGGAACTCTCTGCCAATCATAGACATAAGTTTCAGAGACAGTGAAATGTTCAGTGAGCCGAGGTGTTAAAACATGCCTTGAATACTTGAATTATCTTTTAATTAAGGGAAAGTGTCAACTGAAAACACAAATGGATATTCTCAGCAACAACGATGAACGATGTGTTCCTCTTCTCTTCTGCAGATTCTTTATAAAAGGACCAGCTGAAGAGAACAGCTGTGCTGCCCTCAAGGAAAACAGAATTTATTCTGAAACCTGCAGCAGTGTTTTCAAATGGATCTGCCAGTATTAAAATTTTAAAAGTGATAGTGGAGTAGGCAGTGATCAAAGTGTATTGCCTAGTATCAGTCTTCAGGAGTAAGAATTTTGAACTGCAGTCAAACACCAACATTTCTTCTCTAGTTTCCTTCCATCATCTTCATCGGCGCTAGCCCCAGAGAAACTCCTGTTAACAATCTAAAATATACCCTTCTGATTCTTCGTGTGAAAATATAATCTAGTGTGAACCCATGCACTTGTGTTCATGACTTAGCTCACTTTATGTTTTACAACAAATGTAATCAAATTATGTCTGCTTTTCTGTATCTTGCTTTTTAAAATTCTCAGCAATATCGTACGGAAATTTCGTATAGTTCTGAGTTGCGTTTTAGGGTGGATTTGTACATTTTTAACTCCTTTATTGATGAGAATTAACTTTGCTTCCAGGTTTTGGCCACTAAAAACTATGCTGCAGTAAATATCATGAATATCTTTCTAAGTCGTAGCACTTTTATTTCTATGATGTAAACCTTAAAACTGGGCATTCTGGGGGAAAAGCGTTAAATGTGTTGTTTGTTTGCTTTAGACTTTATACAATTTTTATCTACATTTAGAAACGACCACAAATTTATGAGGAAATTACAGGTACAGAAAAAGAACTTTCCTTTTCCCCAAAACTCTTGAGAATTAGCTGCCAAATCAATGCCTTTCATTATAAAATTTTAAGTATCGTTACTTGTGTGTATACTTCGTAGCCCCCAAATCCTCTACTTAGTCACAATACAACTATCAAAATTAACCACTCAATACTGATGCAGTATTATTGTCTCTAACTCTCTTTGAGCTTTGCCAATTGTCATATATATTATGTGTTTTTTGAATAAAACATCCAGCTTAGACTTCATTTTCTGCATTTAGTTATTATGCCTCTTTGATCCCTTTCCATCTAGAGAAAGTTCCTTAACTTTCCTTGAAATGCATAATCTGACACTTTCAACTACTGCAAGTTGGCTATTCTGTAAAATATTCTTCAATTTAAATGTATCTGATTATTTCTCATGATTCTATTCAAGTTATGCCTTCTTGGCAGGACTAGTAGAGAAGTGGTGCGGTGAAGCTCTGTTCTTCTCTCTGCATCCTCTCAGAGGGTACACGGTTTTATTTGTTCTATTCTTGATAATATTCATTTTGTCCACATGATTAATGGGATGCTTGCCAGACCTCACTGTAATGTGACCCTTTTTTGTTTGTAATCAGTTAACACTTTGTGGGGAATGACCAGGATGGACTTAACACTCCCCTGAGCTTGACTAAACTTTACAACAACAAGTTCCAGATTTAATGAAACTCCTATCAAAATACACGAGATTTTTCACAGAACTAGGACAAATAATTTTAAAATTTTTATGGAATCACAAAACACCCTGAATTGTCAAGGTGATCATGAGAAAAAAGAACAAAGCTGGAGGTATCACAAACCCCGACTTCAGATCAGCCTACAGAGTGACAGTAATCAAAGCGGTATGGTACTGGCCCAAAAACGGACGTGGAGATAAATGGAACAGAGTAGAGGGCCCAGAAATAAACCCATGCACATATGGGCAATTAATCTACAACAAAGGAGGCAAGAATATACAATGGAGAAAAGACAGTCTCTTCAATAAGTGGTGCGGGGAAAACTAGACAGCTACATTGCATATGAATTAAATTAGAACATTTTCTCATGCTATATACAAAAATAAACTCAAGATGGATTAAACGCCTAAATTTAAGGGTGGAAACCATACAACTCCTAGAAGAAAACATGGCTGCCATAAATTGTAGCAATAATTTTTTGGTCCTGTCTCCTAAAGCAAAAGAAACAAAAGCAAAAATAAACGAAGGAACGTAATTAAACTTGAAAGCTTTTGCACAGCAAGGGAAACTACAGACAAAATAAAAAGAGAAAATATTTGCAAATGATATGACTGATAAAGATTTAATATCGAAAATGTATAAACAGTTCATACAACTCAATTAAAATAAAAAGAAGCAATCCAATGAAAAAATGGACAGAAGATCAGAATAGACATTTTTCCAAAGAAGCATACAGATGGCTTCGAGGCACATGAAAAGATGCTCAACGTCACTAATCATTAAAGAACTGCAAATCAAATCCACAGGGAGTCATCACGTCACACTTGTTAGAATGGCTGTCATCAAAAAGTATACAGTGTCAGAAAAGATATAGAGAAAAAGAAACCCTACTACACTGTTGGTGGGAATATAAATTGGTGCAGTCACATGGAAATCCACCCCGATACCTATACAAAGAAAATGAAGATACTAATTGGAAAAAAGTCACCCACCCCAAAGTTCATCATAGCATTATTCACAACAGACAAGATACAGAAGCAACCTGTGTCCATCAACAAATGAAGGGATACAGGAGATGTCTATATACATACACACAATGGAATCTTACCCAGCCTAAGAAAGGATGAAATTTTGCCATTTGCAACAATGTGGATGGACCTGGAGCATGTAATGTTTACTGAAATAAGTCAGACAGAAACACACAAATACCATATGTTATCCCTTATATGTGGAATCTAAACAATAAAACATATGAACATCTATAACTAAACAGAAGCAGACTCACGAATATAGAAAACAAACTAGTGGTTACCAGCGGGAAGAGTGAAGGAGGAGGGGCAAGATAGAGGTAGAGAATTAAGAGGTACAAACCACTATGCATAAATAAGCTACAAGGGTATATATATAGCCAATATTTTATAATAACTTGCAATGGGGTATAATCTATAAATATTTTGAATCATACGTTGCACACCTAAAACTAATACAATATTGTAAATCAGCTATGCACCTCAATAAAAAAGCAAAGGAAATAAAAAAGCAATGTTACATGCTGCTTGATAGGACATTACTGTAGCAAGCTCACCGGATACAGCAGTAACGACCTGGGTGGGTGGGGTGATACAGTGAGAGATGCTTTTGCGCAGTTTTGTGGAGTGATAGATAAAACTAGATTTGACTGAGAAGAGAGGATGAGAAAATGCATTTTCCTTAATTTGCAGATGGACCCTGAAACAAGAAACAGACTTTCCTGGTCAGGCTTGTGTATGAGAAAAATAAAACACAGAAATGAAGACAAACTGACGTTGATAATATAATGTATTAGTTTGCTAGTGCTGCCGTAACAAAGTACCACAAACTGAATGATTTAGAACAACAGAGGTTTATTGTCTCACAGTTTTGAAGACTAGAAGCCCAAGGTCAATGCGTCTGTTGGGTCATGCTTTGGCAGACGGTCCTAGAGGAGAAGACTTTCTTGTCCTTTCTTGTCTCTTGTAGCACCTGGCAAAGGCTGGCGGCAATCCTTAGCGTTCCTCGGCACGTAGACACACCACTTCAGTCACACAGCTGTCCTTTCCCCATTTTGTCTTCATAGTGTTCCCTTTGTTAGTGTCTGTCACTGAATCCAAATTTCTTCTCATAGCAACACTAGTCATAAAGAGATTAAGGCTCATCGAAATGATTTTATCTTAACTATTACGTTTAGCGCGGTGGTTTATATTTCCAAGTAAGGTCACAGTCTGAAGCCCTGGGGTAAGGTTTTCAACATATCCTTCCAGGCTCATAATTTAATCCAGAAGACAGAAGAAAGGAAACTTTATTACACCTATGTATGCCTGAAAGTTTACAAAAATCACTTCTATCGCGTGGAATAGACTGTATACTTTTTCATATCATACATGTGTAAGTGTTAAAACTAAATAAAATTGTAATTGACCCTTAACTGCAAAGACCCTGTGTAATTACTGACTGCTGGGTATTGGTTTTGTAAAATTGTATTTTAAAGATATGAAGATATTACTCTAGACTTTCTACTGTAATATTTTATTTAATTTCACATTCAGAGTTACAATTTTGAAATTAATTCTTATGAATGTTAAAATACAGATATCAGAATGTGTATGTATGTATATATATATTTGACAGATCCTGGGCAAACATTTTTTGCAGGGTCTTTGTTTAAACAAACACTTTGATTAAAGTGCATTGCAGATTTCATGAAACCATGAGAAGTGTTATTATTTATCAATCAATAACGATTCAGAATAATGGAAAGAGGGGAGTGATTCTATATTTGCTTATTGTCCAGTGAGGGTACGTGCAGGTTGTTTGTAGCCCACACACCCTTTCTTCCTTCAGAGGCAGAGACCATCTCTGCCTCCTTTATTGCCAAATGTGTCTTTCCTAATTCCATTTCTCACACCATGAGAAAATTAGAAATCTGTTTTTTAATTGAAGCAACATGAATCTTTTTGAGTTTGCAGCTCCCCAGCACCATTATTTGATGCTAGTTACATCAATACAACATGATATACAAGAATATTCTTTTCCAGCGACTCTCTCAAAAGTTGCTAGTGTTCTTCACCAAAGATCACAGATGCAAATGTAATAAAAAAAAATACACAGAAAAATGTGAATCATACTTAATTGTCTAGACACGTTAAATTTACCATTCACAGTTTTATCTATTTATTTATTTTTAACATTTTTTATTGATTTATAATAATTTTACAATGTTGTGTCAAATTCCAGTGTAGAGCACAATTTTTCAGTTATACACGAACATATATATATTCATTGTCACATTTTTTTCGCTGTGAGCTACCATAAGATCTTGTATATATTTCCCTGTGCTATACAGTATAATCTTGTTTATCTATTCTACAATTTTTAAATTCCAGTCTATCCCTCCCCACCTCCCACCCCCTTGGCAACCACAAGTTTGTATTCTACGTCTATGAGTCTATTTCTGTTTTGTATTTATGCTTTGTTGTTTGTTTGTTTGTTTATTTGTTTGTTTGTTTAGATTGCAGTCAGCCATAAAAACCAACAACATAATGCCATTTGCAGCAACATGGATGCTCCTGGAGAAAGCCAGAAACAGAAAGAAAAATACCATATGAGATCGCTCTTATCATTCACAATTTTATAGCGTAACTGGAAAGCAACACATCTTCCGACCGTGTCTTCACCGAATTATTTAAAACATAATCCCTGCTTTCCTTGGGAAAGTTTTACAAAGGCGGTAAAGGCTCTAAATGTCTAAGTAACTGGACAACTGGGTAATCACACTCATGATTTTAAAAGTAAGAACATTAAAAAACAAAGATCAGAATTACTCTATCTAGATTAAGTGTGACATCACATCATGACCAAGTTGAATTTTATCTAGGAATGCAAAGTAGTTCTTTAACAATAGAAAGTTATGTCATTTACTACATTAAAAGATTAAGGAAGACGAAATAGGTGCTGGAAGGAAAAGCACATTTAATAAAATGGACAATCTCCTCCTACAAAAAAAAATTCTCTTAGAAAATAGCAGAAAAGAAATGCCTTAACTTTAAAAAGAAAAGATATAAAAAACTAGACACAACACTACTAATGTTGAGATATTAGAAGCATTTTCTTTAAAATGTGGAACGAGTCTAGAATATTTACCATGAATATTGTCCTGGCAGTCCTATCCATTTTAATTAGACTAGAAATAAGTAGTTGTTATATAAGGCAGGAAAAAAATAAAAATGACTATTACTAAATGCTGTGTTTTATAATATTTAAATGAATCCATAAATCATTCAAAATTAAGAATTTTCAAAATATATGTTGAACAGGACAAGAATGCCCAAAACAGTTGCATTTCTATATAGAAATATAATAAAATTACATTGTTGCAACAGCCAAAACATTAGACATGTATAGCAGGGACACATATGATAAATAATATGTAGTAACTGTTTAGAAAACCTGTAAATTAGAAGACAAAAATCAATGCAAGACATACAAATAAATAAGAAAATAATATATAAACACAACAGTACCCAAACTGACCTATAGAGACTGTGAAATTACCAGACCCTTCTAAAATTGATATAGAAAAGAAAAGATCCGGGCCATTTGAAAAGTAAAAACATAATAAGGAAATTGCTTTAAGAATCATCGAGATATATTATCAGGCTATAATAGTAAAGCAAAGAAATGTTGAAAATTGTTCAAAGAGAAAGGAAAAAAGGATGCAGATATTTAAAACCATCTTACTCATAGTTTTCAGTCCATTCTTATTCAGTCCATTTTCTTCTGGCAAATCCATTTCCTCTCTGTGTAACATCTAGCTGTTGCAAGACCATTTTCATTAAGGTAATTACATACTTCATTTCTTGTCGCAAGATCCCTACAATAAAAAATTAAACATTATGTACTAGGGAGTCCTGTGATTTCTCCCTTTGTCAATGCCATATTTTAAAAAAATATTATCTGTCCAGAGTTCTGAAAAAATACGCTGTGACACAGTCTTCTCTTGCTAGGGTTAATGTCTGTACCAAACTGGACCCTAAGAGTCTCCCTTCCAAGAATTTATATTTGTTAAACTTACATAAAGTTACATGTAACAAGTGGAGCCACCAGTTTTATAAACCAGTGGTTCTTAACCCCGGGGTGATCTTGCCTTCCATCCACCCCTGCGAGGGACACTTGGAAATACCTGGAGGCATTTTTGGCTGTCATGAGTGGAGTGCGGCAGGGGTAATTGCTACTATCCAGTGGGTAGAGGCCCAGAGATGCTGTTCACATCCTGTGATGCACAAGAAAGTGCTCCCTCAACACAGCAAAGAATTATTCAGTCCAGAATGTCAGCTGTGCTGCTACTGAGAAATTCTAATATAAACTAAGGGGCTAAGTGGCCGGCAGTCACCATTTGGGGTAGTTATACTGGGGTCATGTGTGCCGTGAACTCAGTTCTTCAGATCCAATTTCCATACTGTAAAATGGAAGGTTTGAAGTCCAGGATAAACTGTACTATCAGTGCAAATAAAAGCAGGTTAAAATAAACAAATGTAATCTGAATTGTAAGAGATGTCAGCAAACAGGCAGCATAAAGCTTGCAGAATAGATATAAGATTGGAGAAAATAGGTTAAAATCAAGCAAAAGCTTAATTTTTTTTTAACTGGGTATATGAATCTCAGGTCTTTATTTTCAAAATAACCAACTAAGAGATCTTTCCCCTTATGTCTTGTTTTCCAGCCTCTCTGGGTGACTCTTGGAACGGATCTCAATCCATGATACAGCTTCCCTCGTCCATTTTTCCTACATGCACACTGATCGTGGCCGCTAGAGAAATGGAGCTGAAGGACAGGTTCTGGAGGCGGTTACATTACATAAGTTTAAATAGTCCCAGAAAGAAAGAAACTCACCAATTCTTAAATACAGTTCCATCAATCGACTGTCCTGTTTGAATTTCCTTCTTAACTTGCCCAATCCAGTGATCCCAACTGCACTTGAAGCGCATAAGAAACTCCTTTAGAGACAAAATAAATTTCATAATTTTACTGGTCAGTTTTCACTGCAACTTATCATGTCCCTCTCGCTTTGCAGGTTGTGAAGAGTAAGGTGACAGAGGTTCACTTCCTGGCTTTACCACAAAATAGGTCTGCGACCTTGAAAAAGCATTTTACCCTCTGAGCCTCAGTTTTCTCATATGTGAAAAAAAAGGCCATGAGATCACTTTTCTTGATACTTTTGATTCCAAATTGGTAAATATTCAAGTTGAAAATCTATTCCTCCAGGATTTTTAAACTGTAAACTCCTGGAAAGCTAGAATTTTCAACTGAGTTCTTGCACAGCCTTCCTAATCATCAGATATTTTGAATAATGTTTTTTCACTTCCCAGGAAATACTAGTATATTGAGTTTAATGTAATATTTTACTTTAATTTCTCCCAAACTCTCACAGGCACGCATGCACACACACACACACACACACACACACACACACAACACACACACACGGGCACATGCTCACACACATGCACACATGCCTTATCCAGTTCCTTTAGAATCTAATTCTCAAAAATTCTTTTTTTTTTTTTTTTTGCTAAACTTTTAGATTTCTAAAGATACCAGTCAGGGAAAATTTATTTTTTTCCTGACATTTCTCCTTTTCTCCTTACTCATTCAATGTTGAAACTTTTTGCTACCTTAGACCCCTCCTTTTTTTTCACCATTAAATTATATTATACACAGAAAGTTATTCAGTCTGTTCTGCCACTAAATAGCTGGGAAACCATAAGCTTGACCTTGTATCATTCCATGTTTCAATTTTATGATAAATATAAAGGAATTACGACAGATCACAACACTATGGTCCATTCCTAACTGATAATAGTAACACTGGGATAAACTTTGGCATTTTAATATACCATCTTCTATAGCATTTCATGAAGTTATTTTAAAAAATTCAATTCACTGGGAGTAAACTGTGGGTTTACAAAGGAACAGGTTAATAAAACAGTGTCCCTGGCTTCACAGGGTTTCAATTATAGTGAGGAAATTTATGTAAACGTAGAGTTAGAAAGTATTCTACTAGATGAGAAGATTGTGAGTAAAATAAACGCAAAGGGAAATTTTAGTTTACAGTAAGAATCATCTGAGTTTTTCTGGGAGACCTTCCCATAGCACGTGCTGTCAGAGATGGATCTGGAAGGGAAGAGCAGAAGATTCCGTGATTAACACAGACATCCAGGGAGAAAAGGAAAATTCATCCTCTAGTTGTAGCGGGGAGATTGTTTTAAGGCAGAAAAAAAAAATGTAAGAAAGGATAAATGCATTGGAAACCAATAGGATATATGTTACCAGATAATTGGGAAAACTGGATGAGGTTCAGTAGTTGTGATCTTGGTGACAAGGAAATGGGAGGTGTATTTCCTAGAGCATGTCCTGTGAAAAATATTGCTTATTATTTGCTCAGTAAAGGGTAGACCATGTCGCTGTTTCTTAAAAAGGCAACATAATTCTGAATCAGTGCAAATAAAATGGGAAAAACTTCATGAAACAAGTGGCATCTCATTGTAACTAAAATTAATATTTTGCTATTTAAGTAAACATATATAATATTTTATTAAACTATTTAAAATAAAGTGTCCTTTAAAATTCCTCTATACATTACTTTTATCCGTCTGTCAACAGATAACATATGAGGTAAAGACCTCATTCTGTTTGTCACTCATTTTTTCATCTCACTGCCAATTTAGCTTTTTTTCTCCCCAAGAGGAAGTGTGAAAGTTTAAGGATTTCTCAGAATGTTCCTTTCAAGACTCTAGTAAAATTCAACAGTGAAACTATTGACAACAGAAGCTGTTTCTATTAAATTAAGCCTACATTTTACTTATATGCTGTGTCTGCTCTATACCTAGTTTTTCACATTTTATTCAGATTTCCATGTCTTTTGTTGCTGCTGTAAAGTTTCTTTACAGTGATCTAAAAATTGCCCCAACCTAGTTCATATCTATTTTAAGTCTGAACCAACTTTCAGGTAGCTTGCATAATATACTTTGTTCACCATAAAAGTAATACACAATTCTCTTTTAACAGTGCTGACCACTATGTTGTGCTGCTTTATGTTTAAACACATCTTAATTGCACATTATTCACATACAAATATTTTAACTAAGCTAATTATGTCTTATATTGACCTTTGACTTTTAAAGAGACTAAACAAAAGTAAAACATAAGCTTGCCACGTAAGTCACCCAGGGAAAGAACAGATTTCACAAGCGCAGTGGTACAGAGTCTCACAGTCCCCTATGAAAGTTCTTGGGGATGCTCCTGACTTATAAAATTTCTCTATGTAAATCAATATTTATTCAGCGAAGATCCATTAAGCTTTTATTTTGTGCCTGCCTTTACGCTACAGCAATGGATACAATTTCAAATAAAATATGGTGTCTGCACTCTGGAAACTTCAGCCTCGGGGGAAACTTACAGGGACACATCTATTGCCTTGCTGGTAGTGGGATGGGGAGGCTGCCGCAGGACCCCAGAGACAGCAAAGCAAGACTGCGAAGTCAGAGGAAGCTTCCTCAAGGGGAGTGAAACGGAGAATTTCATTCTTCCTGAGGCAATTTTCTCTTTGTGATTTTAAAAAGTTTCCAAGTATTATCAAGCTCTTCTCTTTACATCCCTTAAAACACAAAAGTTAGCTCTCAGGTCCACTACTTGATGTAAGTCTCATATTATCCAAACAAAACATCACTGGGCTTTTCGATTGTATCTCCCATGGCATATTCTGAACACCTTCAACATTCTGCCTATATAGACAGGCATGTTTGGAAAGTTTTAAAAATCATAATGACATTTGAATATTTCCGGTGTCTCTACTCAATATAATTCATAAGGAATGCATTTTAAATTACTTACCATCTTTTCTGCAGTGTCGATCTCAGCTAGGTCAGCATGTTGAGAGGTACAGTTGTATCTACTAGAATTCCAATCTTTCTCTTCTTTAGAAAAATAGTAGCATTTATCATTGGAACCAATCCAATTATCCGGGCAATAGTGCCTAGCACCTTGAGCTATTTTAACCGGAAATAAGACAAATACATATTTTAAGGACCAGATGAAGTAATGCGTCATTGTGTTTTGAGATCATTGAAGAAAGACAAGATTGTGATATACAAGATTATGATCATGGTCAGAATTATATAACTATGTCACATAACAAGCTAAAAAACAAACTCCTGCTAAGTTAAATGATAGCAGTGCAGAATTTGACAGGGAACCCACATCCCTTTCAACTTCAAACTCAGTGATACATAGGCCGTCCCAGAGCAAACTGATTTCTCTCGTGTGAAGTCACTTTTGCCGATTCTGGGTAAATGAAATACAATGAAATCCTAGCGTTATCTGACTGTAATAAAAATACTAATTTATATTAGACTGCTATAAATCTGGGATATGTGTTTTAGTCTCTAAGAAAGCAATGAAAATAATGAAACTGGTATATAACTAATAAGACACGTATTAGATTTCCTGTTGCTGGTGAGGATGTGGAACAACAGGAACACTCATTCGTAGATGGTGGGGATGCAAAATTGTACAGGCACTTTGGAATACAGTCCTGTGGTTTCTTACAAAACTAAACACACTCTTATCATATAATCCAGCAATTGCACTCCTCAGTATTTACCCAAAAGAGTTGAAACCTTATGTCCACACTAAAACCTGCACATGGATGTTACAGTCTTATTCTCAATTGCTGAAACTTGGAAGCAACCAAGATGCCCTTCAATGAGGGTAATTGTATAAATAAACTGTGGTATATCCAGACTGTAGAATATTATTCAGGGCAAAAAAGAAATAAAAAGACACAGAGGATCTTTAAATGCATATTACTAAGTGAAAAAAGCTAATCTGTAAAAGCCACATACTGTAAGATTCCAACTATATGACGCTCTGGAAAAGGTAAAGTTATAGAGACAATAAAAATATCTGTGGTTGTCAGGGGATGGGATAGGGGGCAGACAATTAGGTAAAGCAGAGAGGATTTTTAAGACAATGAAGATACTCTGTATGATACCATAAGGATGGGTACAGGTTTATAAATTTTTCCAGACTCAGTGTAAGTACAACACCAGGAGTAACTGTAAACTCTGGACTTTCAATAAATTATTCCAGATTAAAAGACTAGCTGAATTAAATATATGTGTATATATATACACATCTGTATAAATCTTAATTTCTATATTTTAACATTCATTAACAATCAATTTCAAAATTGTACCTCTGAATGTGAAATTAAATAAAATATTATAGTAGAAAGTCTAGAGTAATATCTTCAAATCTTTAGAATACAGTAAATTTCTTAAACAGGATGCAAAATGTCGTAACAATAGAGAGAAAAGAAAAAAGAAAAATATACAATTTTAAAATTACAAAACTCTGTTCATTGAAAGACATCATACAGAAGTCTAATTTTCACGATGGAAGGAGATATTTAAGACAGATACACAGAAGGTTTTTATCTAGCATATGCAAGAACTCTTATGAATCAAACAACAACAACAAAAAAGAGAGCTAGCTTAATAAAAATGTGGGGAAGGTATTTGAACATGTCCATCACAAAAAGTTATGGTTAAATGAGCTATAAATATGAAAAGGAGCTTAACACTATTACTGGTCATCAAGAAAATGTCAAAGTCACAATCTGGTACCAACACACTCACTCAGTCATCAGAATGTCTAAAATGGGTAAAACTAACAAAGTGCTGACATGTATGCTGAGCAGCTGACCTTTGCATACATTTTTGGTTGGATTATCTACTATCTATGGTATTGTCTACAGAAACTGACTCTGCATTCTCTATGCCTCAATAATCCTTCTCATAAATATAACCCAAATGATATCCACTATTCACTAAAAGACTAAAAATATAAGGATGTTCAAGGCAGCACATTTAGCAGTAGTCAAAATGTGGCACAATCCAAATGTCCATCAAGAGTAGAATCATTAACAAATTAATATACAGCATGGAATACTCCACAGCAAGCGTCTGCAAACAACAACCTGAAGCCAAATTCGGAGCTAAAAATGTTCTTACATGTTAAAATAATCAAAATAATAAAAAATAATTTAAAAATAATCAGAAGAGGAATTATATGTTGTCACACAAGAAAATTATGTAATGTTCAAATTTTCATGTTCAAGTCTATTGAAACACAGCCATGCTCAGTTGATTATGTATATTCTGTGGTTTTTTTTTTTTTTTTTTTTGCACTACAAATACAGAGTTGAGTAATTGCAACAGAGATCATTTGGTTAGCAAAGCCTAAATTATTTACTATCTGGCCCTTCACATAAAAAATTTTCCAACCTTCTCATACAGTGACTCAATGAACTTTTGCTGTATGTTACAACATAGACGAATCACTCAAGCATAATGTGGAATAAAAGAAGAAAGAGGCAAAGGATATATAAAAACTGCATGATTTTATTCACATAAAAAAATTTAAGTGGACAAAACTAACCTTTGGCAATAGAAGTCAAGATGGTGGTTATCACTGGTATGGAGATAGTGTATGGAAGGTGAGATCATCAGGGTGAATAATTTTGTCATAATCATTTTTACATCTCTCCATGCCTTATGTAGGTCATGTAATTAATTCATAATAATTCATCCATGGATACACATTAAATGTATCATGGATAATGGGAAGGGAGTGAGAATATTGAGAAAGGTTTATGACTGAAACAGAAAGAAAAAGGATCATACAATAGCCCTGAAAAAGGAAAATATAAGTGAAGAAATAAAGGATGTAATGTACTCACCTTGGAGAACAGTTAAAACAATATTAGCAACTAAAGATATTGCTAATATAAAAGCACAGGCACCGTACTTCTTACATGTGTCCTTAATAACTAAAAAAAAAATAGATTAAGAAACAGGTAAAAGAAAGACTAAATTTGCATTCATAACCATATCTAACAAACCTTTTTAGGCAATTTTTTTCTGATATTTCACAAGCAGATGATAGAAAACATACTTCATTGTCATATGGAAAAGAAACCCGGTTTTTCCTTTTGGCTGAAATTTCTCAGAACATCGTTATAGCCAATCCAGATGTTATTACGGATTTTACTACCATAGTCCAAGCAATCAAATCTATATGACTCTTTAGGGTAGAATTTTCTTGGGCCTGGAGTCACCTTCCAGGCCTCCAGTCTCCCTCCCCTGTGGTGGAATATCAGTACATTCTAACCTCCCTTGAATATTTCTAAGAAAATCTACTTTATAATTAACGAAAAGTTTATTTTAAAGGATAGACAGCATGGTATATTGGAAAGGTCACAGAATAAACAATTAAAAGATTTAGGAGTGAGATTTTTGCCACAAATGAGCAAAGGGAACTTGGACAAGTCACCTTTTTTTTTTTTTTTTTTAACTGGTTCTATATTCTTTCATCTGCAAATTCAATAGAACAGAATAAATGATGAGGAATTGTTTTTCTTTTATTAGTGTCCATTTAGGAAAAAAATATAGTACCTAAGTTTTTTGAAATGAAACATTTTTATTATTTCATATGATTATAAAGTATTTATCCTTATTGTAAAATTTTGTGAAATGTAAAAAATTGTAGAAGCTATTTTAAGACAGACTATAAATATATTGAGAACATTTATTCTTTCTGTCTTTTTCACCTAGTAAAGAACTAGTTGGTCTTTTTGCTGAACAATTTTTTTTTCCTTAGTGGATGTATAAAAAAAATTAACTTAAAATAAATCTAAATTTACGCTATTTGGAGACATTAACACCCTTCCATCCATATATCTCTTTAATCCATTTTTACACATATAACCTCCCTGCCAAATACACATAATTTTAAATGAATACAATCATCATGTGCCCATTGTTTTATATTATAATGTTTTCAGCTAACAATTTGTTGTTCTCATCTGTGGCAAATTGTTAAAAATGGCCCCCAAAGAATCATGCCTCTCTGTGTCCACCCCACCTTTGACATAGGATCTTGCTACTCCTCCCACCAAGAGGTCTACTGTGTTTCCCAACACTTGAGTATGAACTGGTCTTGTGCCTAGCTTTGACCAATAGAATGTGGTGGAAATGACACTCTGGGACTTTAAAATCCAGACTTTAAGAGACTGAGCATTAAATAACACTTTTTTTAAATTAAAGGATATATATGTGCTACATTTTCAGATCTGGTTTATAACAGAAATTGAATAAAAGAAAGCTTTAAATGCCATATGATATCTCTCATATGTGGAATCTAAAAAAAAAGAAAAGAAAAAAGGAGGACACTGATGACCTCATCTACAAAGCAGAAACAGACTCGCAGATGTAGTAAACAATCTTTTGGCTGCAGTGGGGTAGGAAGTGGGAAGGGATAAATTTGGGAGTTTGAGATTTGCAAATGATAACCACTATATATAAAAATGGAAAAAAATCACATTTCTTCTGTATAGCACAGGGAAATATATTTCAATATCTTTTAATAACCTTTAATGAAAAAATATGAAAATGAATATATGTATATCTATATGCATGACTGGGACATTATGCTGTACACCAGAAATTGACACATTGTAACTGACTATACTTCAATTTGATAAAAAAAAAAGAAAGCTTTTGTTATTATTTTTTTCTTGTGTCATTTCAAAGCTTTTGTTACTGTTATTTCTTGTGTTAGCTCCCCCATCTCTCCATATTTCAATTACTGTGTGTGAGGGAGGTGAAGATTCTTTATTACCATATTTAGCAGAGATTTTTTAAAATACATTTTCCTATTCATTGTTTCACATAAGTCTTCAGGCTGTTTTGACATCCTTTCCTCCAGAATGATTGCTGAAATCAGCTACACTTTCATTTTATAAAAACCAAAGAAAAACCTAGCTTATTAAAGGGCCGATTCTGAGACTCACAGAGGCGTTAAGTAAGAGGAAATATCTCTAAGTCACAAAAAGGGAGAAGGGAAGGGCTCATCCTGACAACATGAGAAACGATCATTTTCACGTACAGTTAATAACAAGAGTCCTTTCTATCACCAGGCTGGCAAGATAGTAGATCATTTGACCGAGATGCTAGATCCTGCATGCAGATAAACCAGCCTCAACAAAGACGCAGGTACCATGAATGTAGCAAACAAACAGCATGGCTTTCGTTGTAAGTTTAGCACAGAAGTAGCTGAACTAGAGCCAAAGGGGTTATTCATGTTGCGGCATATATCCTCTCATAAGTAATCCCTGAAAAGTGATGACTAAGCACCTGCTTGGTGCTTTGGTGTCTCACAAAACCTGGGAAATAACCCCGGAGGTAACTCTCCAGCCTCATTACCATCCAACGACCAAGATGTAAACAGCCTGTCCGCTCCGTGAGATGGTGACTTGGAGTGACATTTAGTTTGACGTAAGGCACTGAAGAACTGGAAAAGTACTGCGCTTCTGAATATGCAGGTACATATTTAAACCTGCTGCGTGTTTATTCTCTATTTAATCTGTCTACTTCCTGAGCTCTAAAATCTAGTTTTCTGCACTCAGTATAAATAGCTTTCACTCTATAAGTTCTTTCTTTCTATTCTTTTACTCAATCCTCAATACTTGTACAGTGCACAAATTATCCAAAAAACAAAAACCCCAGAAAATGTTGATCTCCCAGAATGAATTTAGTATTAAACATGAATTTCAAAGAAGTTGTTCAGCCCTCATAATGTATTCAACTAAGGAACATAAAAAAAAAAAAACAGATAACATCTCAGGGAAGGTCAAGCAAAAATTTGTTTAATTAGCAATGAAATGAAAATAGTTTACATCTGTCTCTGTTGTAATCGAAATAGATAAAGATTCCAATTATTTTCCACACAGAGAAGCTTCACTGACAACTAATTTCTCTCAATTTCTGACTCTGATCTTCTCAAAGGAGAAATAAAAGATCCAGACTGAACAACGAATTTAAAACCGGATAGAATGCCCCTTTTTTCCCAGCTCACAGCTACAGAAAAAAAAATCATAAAAGACCAATATGCAGAAAGAATAAAAGAAAATAAAATATTTTTAAAATACAAAAAAATTAAAAATGAATTATATCACACAATAAACTACTACTATTTCAATGGTGTTTGTAATTTTGAATTATATATCTATATATAATATAGACAATAGTATACATACTATATAATATTAAGTAACTCATATATGTATGTGTTATATAATTTATATGTACAATGTGTAAATTCATACGATTGGCTTGATATGTAAGGCAGAAATTAATACTGGTTTATGAGTGGCTAAAACGCATTCTTAAAACTTTTGGTTTAGGGGAGAGGGTATAGTTCAGTGGTAGTGTGTGTGCTTAGCATGCATGAGGCCCTGGGTTCAATTCTTAGTACCTCCATTAAAAAAATAATAAATAAATAATAATAATAATAATAAAAAAAACCCTAACCCCCCCAAAATTTTCAGTTTAGATATTTTCACATTATCGTCTAATATTTGATCCTGTTGTCCCCAACTCTCTTTGATCTAACCCTTAGACAGAATTATTAAACTGTCAAGAAACGAGGAATAAAGTATTTATGCATTCTAATACGAGCTGCAACAATAGTTTTGACTGCTGCATACCCTGGTAGGTCAAAATGAAATGAAATAGCAAGTGTTTAAAACTCACGATAGCCCCCAAACCATACATTGTTGTATTGAACGCATTTTAGCTTCATTCTCTCCCTGCCTCACCCTATTTTGAATATAAGGAACCCTGTTGAAATACCTTTAAAAGATTATCCTGTTAGATTTAGAATTTGGATCTTACCTACTCTGAACTTGCTATTTAATACCTCCAACATTACCAAATTATTTTCTAAGGTTTTTTTTTTTTTTTTGTTTTTTTTTTTTTAGTACATTTTAAGATTGCCGGAGACTCCTGAAGAACCTCAGGGTATCAGCAGTTGTTTTAGACGAGCAGGAGAGGTAGATAATCGTTCTGCTGTTAAGTATTATTAATCTACTATTAATCATTCTCCTAGTAAGTGTAGTTTATCTTGATTCCATTCATGGCCCATAAACGATCTTTTAAAATATTATGAACATTTGCTAACTATTTCAGATCATGCATGCATTCTAGGCATTGAATGACTCCGTGGTTCATATTTAACATCTCCAGTACAGGTCTTATTGAATACTTAAGTGAAACTAAATCTCGAACAGATTTACATCACAGATAATCTTCCTCTATTATAGATAAAGTGAATCTGAATTATAAGGACCAAACAGTCCATTTCAAATCTGAATTTTATTATAATTTTTATTTATGGTGAAGTTAACTGAAAAAGGCATCCCCCCCCCCCACCTTGGTAGAAGAAATCACAAAACCTAATTGGTGTCTCCAAAAGTTTTGTTTAACATCATGCTTCATGATTTCCATAAATAACCTTCATTCTGAACAACTGAAAATGTTCTTACCTTCCTTCTTTTTCTCAGTTTCCGCCTTCTTTGCATCTTTGGCAGCTAACTGGTTGCTTAACGCTTTACTTGCCATTTCTCTTCAAAGTTTTAACGTTAGTGTGAAAAACGTTGTTTTTACAACACAGCTCCAAACTAGAGTTACACGACTTTGAAGTAAAAGACTATTGTAAAGAGATTTTTCAAAAGGAAAGTAGCCATGTGACGAAGACTGAGTCACACTTGCTTCCTGTGAAATAAAAACAAAACAAAACATTTACTGGAAAAGAGAAATGTTCACTAACAACTGAAGAACAAAAAACTGATACAGTCTTACTGTTTCAAGGATCCTCATCTGATCCTAGAACAAAAAATACATTCAAGTGGCTATTTTTTTTTAATGTTCCCAAGAGTGAAACATAACAAATGTCCTCCCAGAACCACAAGAGATAAGAATACTAATTAATTACAAAGCATGCTTTAGGATGTTAAGGTTTAATTACCAAGTGTTAAGAAAGACCATCGCAAAGGTGATGCATTAAAGAAAAAACTACACTTTAAAGTGGCTACTGAAACCAGAATAAAAAGCATTTTCTCTCTATCTTAAACACAAACATGTGCACCAGTGTGGGCATGCACACGGACATACACATGGACACACACACGGACACACACACACGGAAGGAAAAAAAAAGAGAGAAAAAGGGACAGAAAGTTAAAAAGTACTCAGAATGTTATCATCAATATTTAGGATAATAATGTTATTATGCTAGTGTCATCAGGCCACTATTTCCTTTTCAAATCTGTCTTCATCAGAATTTTCAATCCTTGGTATCCATGGGGAATTCCAAAATCCTGGGGTGCTCAAGTTCATTACAGTTCACTGTCCGGCCCCTGGTACCCTGGGTTCCCCATCCATGGATTCCATCCACAGCTGGTTGACACCACGGGGCAGAACCTGCGGACATGCGGGTGGGGCGAATGTACTTACACTAAGAGGAAAACTGAAGAGAAGCAGCTGGTGTCACACAGGCTGCCTCAGAATTAACACTACATTTGTTCTGACCGGGACACTGAAAGGAAAAGGAAATGAGAACAGAGAGGAAAGTGGGTAGTGAAAGAGAGATGAATTTGCATGAAGGAAAAAGGCAATCAGATAGGATGGAGGAGTATCAGAGGAGTGTGGTGTCCCAAAACTGAAGAGAAGATTATTTCAAGAAGGGAATTTTAAGAGAAAAAAGTGTGATGATTACATGTTTCCTGTAAGACAAGGAATGAAACATAGCACTGCGGTTAGCATTTGGAAGCAGTGGATGATTTCAAAGAGTTATTTTTCACTAAAATATCACCAATGGTTAGTGTGGTCTAAGGAGCCCGGAGAATAAAGTTTTCTTACATTATAATAGGGGCTCGGAAATAAGCGTGACATCACCTGCCTAGTTTGTACAGAGAAAAGCAGGAGGGTAAATCCACAGATCACCTGAGCTTAGACTAGACAAGAGGATTTCAAAATAGAAACTATTATTTTGGCTGCTATTAACCAAAAGGTTTTAATTTCAACTTCTTTTAAACATGATACCCCCAATGTATCATATTTATAATCATAACACATTAATTGAGCATACATCAAGTATATTTAAAACACTGTTTACTAAGAGCTGTTTTTCAAACTTTGGTGTGGTACAGAGCACCTGTATGCATGTTATTTGGTGGCGTTTATTGGGCTTTATAACTAATATTGTATTAGTCAGGTTTCCCCAGAGGAACAGAACCAATAGGATAGCTGATAGATAGATAGATAGATAGGTTTTTGTTTTTTTTTTTTCCAAGGAATTGGCTCAGGCAATTTTGTAGGCTGGCAAGTTAAAAATCTGCAAGGTGTCCTAGCAGGTTAGATATACTGGATGGCTGATATTTAATTCTGAGTCCAAATGCCATCTGCTGTAGAACCAGACAATGTTATAGATGAAGTCAGAAGGCACAGTGGACAACAAGAAAATTCTCTCTTGGTTGAGAGAGACCAGTCTTTTTGTTCTATTCAGGCCTTCAACTGATTAGATGAGGCCCACCCACATTATGGGGGGCAATCTGCTTTCCTCAAAGTCCACTGATTCAAATGTTAATCTCATCCAAAACCATCTTTGTAGAAACACTCAGAATCATGTTTGACCAAGTTTCTGGGCACCTCGTGGCCCAGCCAAGTTGACACATAAAGTTAACCACCACACTTACTGAAGGAAAATCTGCCAAGAATTTTTCTGAAAAAACACTTTTGAAAAGTTATTGTTTTCAAAATAATTGTTATTGCCACTAATTTGAGACTTACTGACCTGTTTCTTTTCCTGTTTTGCTTTATCTAAACCTTTTTATCTAGACTCTGCTTGCCAGATATATCCCCAAATAGCAAAATGGTTATTTAAATTTTTTTAAAATCAAAAATGTTTATTCATATCTAACCAGACACTGGTTTTATTTGTTTGTTTGATGGTTATTTGATTTATCTCATTTTTTTCCTTACTAGAATAGAAGAAACATGAAGGTAAGAAGTATGTTTATCTTGTTCACTATTATGTTCCTAATAAACTGTGCACAAGTATGTGCACAGTAAATAATTGTTGAAAAGAGTCAAATAAAACAGTCACCTTTACCTTGCAACAAACAGAACTTTAGCCAGAAAATTGCATGTCTTTTTATTTTCATTCACCAACATATCCTGTGTGGTTTCAGATAACCACGTCCAAGTAAATTTTGACTATTTTTGGACTTCCTATCAGTTTTTGGTACACTACACCTAGGAGAAATATCCAAGGCTGAGGCTACTCTCCATTTTATTTTCAGTATTTTCTAGATATCATCACAAGAACACATTTGAGGAAATGGAGAATGAAGATGGCTATATGATGCTGAAGAATCACTTCAAATCCAGAAAAAGATCTAAAGGTAGGAATACTGCTCCTCTGCACTCAGACTCCAGTTTAAAACTGCATTATTCTCCTAAGAGAATAACTATCTTTGAAATCTTTAAAGTGTTAAAGTTAACCGTGTTCTGGGATTTAAAAGCTGCTCATAAGTTGTCTAAGATCAATTGTTGAGGCTCATGTAAGCATCAGCAATAAAAACTCTATTTTTGCAGCCACAAGAGCCAGAGAAATGGTAATAGGATGATTTATAATCCCCTCAAAGTAGTAGCATATGAATAAGAGTGTAACTTTCAACTGAAAGGTCGAAAATAGTATTTTTTATATAAATTACTTCTCCTATGAAACATAAGAAGGAGAAGCGACTACTAGGTTATGTTATCTACATACATGTTATCTACATATCTACAAGGTATCTATTTCACTCAGAAGGTAAAGAACTAGGGCTGATGGGGGAAGTAACAAGGGTGCTATGGTGTTTTACAGCTTAAAAATCATATTTATATATATATACACACACACACACACACACACATACGTATTGTATTTTTTAATCTTCACAAAAGATACATGAGGTTGGCAGAACAGTCCACTGAGAACGAGAGAAGGGCAAAATAAAAGAAAGCATTTATCTCTGTCATTTGAGGCTGCTGTATCTGCGACAAGGTTGTTTTTAGTTTTGGGTTTTTATTTCAGATCTATAGACAAGTTTAATAAACAATACTGGTGTCTAAATTCAGCCTGTCCAAAATAAATTTTTTAAATAATTCTGTTGAAACAGCCAAGATCTCAGCCGGGATGACATGGGTCAAAAATTTAGACTCGCTGGTCACTACCGCAGCTCTGCCACATACACGCTTGAGGGACATTCTCACATACTATCTCAGTTTCCATCTTGCAAATTCAAAAAACATTGTTTTTCAGAAACATGGTATTTTCTCATCATTTGAAGGCTCAGGGTCCCTTTTGTGGTTTCAATGCCAGGAACCAACACTTCCTTTTTATCATTAGTAACTTATCTTTGCCGTAACGAAAACTAAGACCATTGGAATCAAATTGACTGAACTGGACCCTGAACTAGGTGCATGGCTTTTGGCAATTATTTTTTCTCCTCTTAAACTCAATACTTTTATTTATAATACAGCAAATCTATAGTGTGATTGTTTTTAATGTGGACATTAAATTATTAACTATTTGCTCTTGAATGTATAAACCATCTTATAACAGAAAGGGAGTGAAGACACGAAATCTGAGTATAAATACACAGAATACCAAGTAACGTCCATTTGAATTATGAGTGAAAGATGAGTAAGACTGGCAGCATAAATTAAGCCTACAATTCAACAAAAATTGCATACCCTGAGCACGTCTGTGTTTGATATCAATTGGTTTCTAAGCTTCCTTACTATTGATGAGTAAGAGAAACCTGAGCACTTGTTTGGCTCACACTGTAAAGATGTAAATTTACACCTATTGCTTAAGATGGATATAATTAATCTTGCTGCTAAATCCAGAAAGGAAATCTTCCTATCATAAATCAGATGTGAGTAACATAATTAGTGCTCTTGAGTAGTGATAATAACGGGATTCAAAGGGCAATGTCTTAATACTGAACCACGCGGGCCAACAGCAACTGGCTAGAATGGACCAGGGCAGTGCAGTCCAGGTACCTGGCTTGATACGTTTTATAACTGCGGCCTGTGCAAGAGAATATTGATTTTTAATTTATAGCTATAATATTATTTGGCCAAGAGTTTAAAATTTCCCTCTCCGGCAGAGATAGAACCAGTTAATTGCAGAGCCATGCGCCTGGGATTTCCATCCTTTCGTAAAATTGCAAAAATGTGTTTTGAGGATTTGGGGCTAAGTAGAGGTCTTTCTACTTCTGTTTGAGCAGAAGAAATATCCACAGGCAAGAGGGAAAAATAGAAACTTATTCTGGATTTATTCTGTAATGCAGACAACACTGCAACACATTTAAGAAGTTTTACTGCCTACAGCACATCCTATTAGTGTGTACTATAGACATTATCAGTGATACCAAGTCCATAAAAATTAATTGAAGTGAAACATCCACCTGTTACCCAATTTGAGAAATGGCATTTTAAAACTATGACTTAGAAGAAAAAAATTTGTGAAATGTACAACCAA
The DNA here is from genome assembly GCF_009834535.1 of Camelus ferus. Taxonomy (NCBI): domain Eukaryota; kingdom Metazoa; phylum Chordata; class Mammalia; order Artiodactyla; family Camelidae; genus Camelus; species Camelus ferus. Next base: position 15,142,158 of record NC_045729.1, on the reverse strand, counting down.
GGTAATGGAATTAAGCGTTTCTCCATTTATAAACTAACTAAAATTGGCAGACAATTATCTGAGTATCAAATTACTTGACTTTGTCAGTGGTGTGGTAAGTGGTCTGGCCAGGATGCTTCTAGGTTGTGATACTATCCCTATGCCAGTCTGCATATAGAAAGATATCTGCCTTCACCTTTTTTGTGGAAAGAGTGTGTATATCCAACTTATCCAAAAGTGCCGATGTGTGGGCAAAAATAGATAAAATTGAAAGAGGATCATAGCATGCATATCCCTGTTTAATGTAGGTATAGAGTAAACAGAGACATGCGTGTTACTTCTCTATAAAGAGACCTGCCAACTCTGAGCCAAGGGAGTAGATGGCACAGTTCTAGATAAGCATCCTTAATCAGAGGTCCATGCTGTTTAGGTTGATGCTGATTCCTGTCCAAAATACCAAAGCCAGGAAAATACAATATATCATATGTAAAAATGAAATAACACGGCAATATTCCCAGTACAGTGACTGGTACATAATAGAACTTCGATAAATGTTCTTTTTCTTCTTTTATTTGTTACAGTGAGTCGTTAAAATAATACCCATGGCAGTACCTGATATATAATATATATTATATTATTCTGTGTATAGAGTATAAATCATATATTTTATATTTTTATACCCTATTATGTAATAGTTTTAATATACTACTGTACATTGTGTATACTGTATATTAATAAATCATTTTGTCATCAAAAAAATCATCAAATAATTAGCAAAGCAAAACAATGACGTTGTAATCCAACACATTCAATAACAGTTGCATCTCTGTTTTTGGACTGTAAATATTTGTTATTTTCAATTAATCATAAATGTTAGTCATAAATTAGATTATAAATTAATATAAAATAAAGATTAAATAAAGAAAAATAAATTAAATAAAGGAAAAAGTTTATAAATAAACAATCAATTCTAACACTATGTCTAAAATGAACATAGGTTGTCTCTGTAATAAAAGTAAAACAGGAAAATGTTCATAAAGTGAATAATCACAGAGTTCTAAAGTTCCTGAAAAAAATCTCACCATTTCAGATGTCCCTCTGTATCTACAATATCACTGTCTTTTGCTAGTATTTGGATGCATTGGGATCCTCATTTTCATCACGGCAGTGATTGGCCTGAACTTTTGGTGTGAGTATGGAATTTTTACTTATTTTTGCACTTTCAGAAAAAAAGTTGATCTTTAATTACTTTTAATATCAAGATAAGCTCCACATTAGAGTCCAATATTGGTAAATTAAACTGACCAGTCCATTGTGTCATATTACAAAATTATTTTCATATAGAAGGAAATATTTTAATATAAAATATAAAAATAACATATATTCCACATCTCTTCTTATGAAGAATCACCAGTAAAAGACTGACTTACCATTTTATAAAAAGTAATGATATATTTGTATAAAAAAAAATATGTGCTCATTGGTATCACTTTGAGAGAAAATAATTTTAAAGTATCTGCATCTTTTATTTTCTGAAGTGGTATTTAATGTGTGTATTCTATAGTTGTTCTTTTTGAAACAACCAGACTAATTAATGGTTTCTATAATTTTCTTTCTCTTGAAACTGTAGTTCCTGAAAATGTAGGGCTCAATCATTCTTTTTGAGAAAGGCACTATTGAGAAGAAACCAGTAAAGTTTAACACATTGAAGAAATACTAGTGGGGCAATATTTTTCCTATTGATATTTTTATTCTAATAATGCTGTGACAATTTTAATATTCGCATTTCAGTTAAGGTTGTGCTTGTACTTTGACTAGTATTTGACCAAATATTTAAAAATATTTTCCGTAGTTTTCAGCTCAGAACAAAGTATTGATCAAAAACATTTGCCTATGCTCTCTCCCAGGATTTATATTAGAACAGTAAAAACAGTAACGAAAATAGAATAAACTAACAGAAGCGCAGAATGGAAAGAGAAGAAAATTGTAAAGAAAATGAAAAGAGGATGGGATAATGCTATTGGATAAATCAATGGAGAGAACCACAGTTCAGAGAAAATGTAGCAGATGGCTCCATCTAGATGAAAGCTATCCCACAGGGCAAAACCCAGGCAGGACCCCGTTTTCAGAGATAAGAGTCCAGAGAGTAAAGTGAGGTCTAAAGCAAAGTAATTAACAGAAAGATTGTTCAAGGAATGGCTTTTCAGGCTGGTGTCTTGACAACCTTTTACTCCACTCATACAGTGGCTTTTACCACCATACCACGTCCAAAAAATGTTCTTAAAACAATGAGATATATGACTATGTATATAAAACTAGATGCATGCACTGGGGCTCTCCTCTTTTACGGAGTGTTGGTGCGATGGGGTGTGTGTTCCCTTATTTTGGTTCTGGAGTGGGTGAAGGAAGTAGTGTATTGATCTACTGCATAGCTTGGCTATTTCCTACATCCTTTCTATCTTAAAAAAAAAAAAAAATGGTAGCTAACCAAATATTCCAGAACATAGAGAAAAGTGTCAGAAAAAAATTTTAAATATAAATAAGTATTAGAATATCTGAGACAAAAACAGAAAATACGCTCATACAGGAAGGACAATATTTAACAACTTCTCAGAAAAAGAGAATAGAGGGAAAAGTAGATAAGAAATAATAAAAAATAATATTTTTAAAAATTTCAGGAGAAAAAGCAAGAAAGCAAAAACATGAGTTCCCAGCTTATAAGAATCAGCAAAATTCAGAATATGACACAAAAATAAGTATAAATGGATAGATGACAGATGGATGGATGGATGGATAGATAGATAGATAAATAGATAGATAGATAGATAGATAGATAGATAGATAGATAGATAGATAGATTTATTGTATTTCAGGATACCATGAGTAAAGACATGATCTTAAAAGTTTACATAAAGAATTCATTTTCTCCCAAAGCAAAGACAAACTGGCACCAGATTTTTAAATGTACATGAAAAGACACCACTGTAGCAATGTCTTCAAACTTATGAACAAATTCAATTTTAACTCACATTTTCCACGCATTCTCCTGGAATAAATAAGGGAGTGGGGCTGATTTTTAGTTAGAGTGAAGCTAGCCCAAGAATCTAATGAAAAGGCATTTCAAGTTATCAGCTGTTTTATGTTCCTGGAAAGCAATTAATTCAGTTCATATGAAAACAATCTAAAAATAATGCAGGTAAGAAGCTGAAGGCACTTGATACAGTAAAAAGGAGATTTTGTGTGTATGTGCCTGCAACAAGATGAAATAACATCGATTTGAAAGTTCAGTAGAAAAAGTAATATACAAAAAAGTAATAGGAATGAAGTTTAAGAATGCACACAATATTTAGAATTGTGATTAACACTTAAAGAAGTAAAAATAGATATGGTAAAAAGAGGTAAATTCTGGGGCAGGAGGGGATAGAGGTATAGCAGAAGAGGGACACTTTGTTCCCAACAAAAAGAACCAGGCTCTTAAGAGAAATGGCCAATTCCAGGATTGAAGGATGACAGGTATACAAAACACATTTTGAAATACCTTGTCATGAGGGGAACAAGAAGACGATCACAGATCTAAGATTATGTCAAAAAGATCCAGGAGTCAAGTTAATGGGACTTTGCGTGACCATTCATGGGACAGATCATGCATCAACAAAGGTGACAGTCCTAAACATTTACACAGCCAGTGACAGAGCTTCCAACAGCATGAAGGAGAAAATGGGAGAACTAAAAGGAGAAATAGAAAAACCCATCGTTGTTGGTTATTTTCACACCCTTCTCTCAAGGATAGACAGAGTGAGTAGGCAGAAAAAATCAAAGACATAGAAGACTTGACAACCCTATAGACCAACTTGATGTCACTGACGTTGACAGAACATGCTGACCAACAACAGCATAGTATGTATTCTCTTCAAATGCATCACAATCAAATGAAAGGCAGAAAAACAGAGAAAATCAATAAAGCTGAAAACTAGATATTTTAGAAGATAAATAAAAGTGAAAAACATCTTCTCAGACTTATCAGGAAGAAAAAAGAGAAAAGACACAAATTATCAAATCAGATATCAGAGGGGATACCACTACAGATCCCAAAGACAAGAAAGGAAGATTATGAGTAACTTTATGCCAACGAATTTAATGAAATAGACAAATTTCTTGAAAGACACAAAATATCAAAGTGCACTCAAGGATAAATAGATAACCTGAATAGCTTCCATATCTATTAATGAAACTGAATTTACAAAAACAAAAACAAAAACAAAAACAAAAACAAAAACAAAAACAAAAACAAAAACAAAACACAACCCTTCTCACAAAGAAAACAGCAGGCCCACGGTGTTTCACTAGTGAATTCTACCAAATATTTAAGGAAGAAATAATATAAGAGTTATACACTGAAAACTAGAAAGCATCGCTTAAAGAAATTAAAGGCCGAAGTAAGTGGAGTTATGTACCTTGTTTATGGAATCAGAAGACTTAATATTGTTAAGGAGGCAATTCTTCTCAAATTGATCAATAAATTCAACAGATTCTTGTCAAAATTCCAAGATGTTTTCATAGAAATTGGCAAGCTGACTCTAAAGTTTACATGGAAATATGCATATTCACATATATACATTTATATATTTATATGATTATAGTAATCAGCACAGTGTGGTGCTGGCATAACACTATACTGACATGCAGGTCAGCAGAGCAGAATGAGAGTCCAGCAAAAGACCAACACATCTGTCATCAACTCCTTTTTGACAAGGTGTCAAGGCAATTCAATCAGGAAAGGTTTCAAAGGATTTAATCACTTCGACAAATGGTGCCAGAACTAGATATCCATATAAAAAAAAGAAAAAAAAGAAAAGAAATTAGATCTCTCCTCATATCATATGTAAAAATTAACTCCTAAATAAGAACTAAAACACAAAATAAATTCTTGATGACTTTGGGTTAGGCAAACATTTCTTTGACATAACACCAAAAGTACCATCCATAATAGAAAAAAAAATGGATAAACTGAACTTTATCAAAATTTTAAATAGAAATTTGCTTATCAAAAGACACCATTAAGAAAATGAAAACTCAAGCCACGAACTGGGAGGAATTATTTATAAAACATATCCAACAAAGTAATCATATCTTGAATATACAAAAACTCTTACAACTCAGTCCTAAAAAGACAAACAACCCAATAAAAAAAATAGGCAAAAGATCTGAACGGGTAATTCATCAAAGAGATATATGAACATGTAACAAGCACTAAAAAAAGCTACTCAGCATCATTAATGCAGTTCATTGTGTGTCAACTATACCTCAAAAAAAGCTGTAAAGTAAAAAACAAATTGGTCAGCTTTGGGAGTTCTTAGAGCCTCAACTCATTCTAAAGATTCGTAGAAAAAGGAAAAGGGTCAAGCAATATGATTTAGTCTTTTGTATGTGAATTGTGCTTCAGGAAAACCAAACAGTCAATGGGGAAAAAGGGGTTGTTTTATTTAGAATCATAGTCATAATTACAGAAGGAATTTACAGAAGTTTAAAAACCACTATTGGGTAATCCTTAATAAAATAATAAATGTAGACAAAGACCATCAACAGCTGCTAAAACCGTTAGGTTAGAGAATGATGTGGCATTTTATAAAGGATGGCTTCATACTGACGACATTTGAAATCACCAATAAAATTAACACCAGTAAAAGTGGAACAACCAGACATTATGTACTTTCCCTTGTGCTGCAACAGTTCACAGTACCCCTTATAATATATTTTTGCAAAAAAAAGTTTTTGATTCTTAATATTAACAAGCTTCTAAATCTAACTGTCAGGAGGGGATTGAAGAACTTGTTATAGAATGCAACTCATCAAACTCTATAAGAAATTCTACAGATTAGCAAACAAATATCATAAAAGGGAGTGGAGAGAGAGTGGCATTCAAATATATGTGAACTGGTATAAATGAAAAGAGATTTAAAAGATATATTGATTAAAATAAAAAAGAAGAAGGAGACTTTGAATTTTTATTTGCATGCCTTTATTTTGTGCTAGTATTTTCTCATATACCTAGATTGTTATTCATCAAAAAATATTTCTTACTATCTTTTTTCTTTGCACTGAGTGCAGTTAAAAAAATGGACTTCTCTCAGAAAGAAAATATCACCAGCCTAGCAGGTAATATTCTATTCTGTCTGTAACGTGTTGTTGTTCTATGTTTGAATCAAGAGATTTCAATCAACTGGTCACATGAATTTAGGAATATTAAACTTTCAAATGGGAGTGTAATAACTACATCATAGAATATTTAGTGAAGATTGAACCAACTGTTAATTTTGTGTGTGAACTTGGCTGGGCAGTGCATAGTACCCAGATATTTGATCAAACACTAGTTTAGATGTTGCTGTGAATGTTCCCTTTAGGTGGGATTAGAATTTAAGTTAGTAGATTTTGAGTAAAGCAAGTTACCTTCCATATGTAGGTGGGCCCCATCCAATCAGTTGAAGGTCTTATGAGAAAAAATACTGGAGGGCTTCAAGAAAGAGGAAATCTAGCCTCTAGAGTGCCTTCAGACTCAAGCTGCAACATCAGCTCTTCCCTGAGTCTCTAGCTTGCCAGCCTGAACATTTTGGACTTCTCAGCCTTAATAATGGCATGAACCAGTTTCATAAAAATCTCTTTCTGTCTCCTCTCATTCTTTCTCTTTATAAACACACACACACACACACACACACACACACAAACATATAAATCGTTCTATTTTTTTGGTGAACTCTGACTCACTAACATCAGTTACAATAGGGTGGAGGTGGTATGATTCATTGATTAAAACATGGGCCATGAAGCCAAACTAAGTGGATTGGAATTTCAGCTCTGATATTTATCTGTTATATGACTTTGGGAGAGTTGGATAGGCTCACTTTTTTCATCTGTAAATTGAGGGAGATGATAATGTCTACTTCATAATATTTTGTTTTATTATATTCTTAGATTTTTATCATGAAAAATATAACTAACAGTAGAGAGAATTATATAATAAATCTCCATGTGCTTTTCAATAGCATCAACAATTATCAATTATATACTAAACATGATTTCGTCTGTATCTCCACCATCATAGCTCCCCCAAACTAGATTGTATTAAAGCTATTACCAGCCATCATGCCACTTAATACTTAAATATTTCAGTCTGTGATTTTTATATTCAAGGGATCCTTTTGCTTAACATAATCACAATATCACTGTAACTCCTGTGCTAGTTTTCTCTTGATGTATAACAAATTGCCTACACACTTAATAGTTCATAACTGCAATTTGTTGCCTCAGAGTTTCCCTGGGTTGGGAGTCCGGACAGAGCGTAACTCAATTATCTATTCAGGATCCCACAGGATACAGTTTAGTTGTTGGCCAGACCGTGAACCTTTCTGGACCTGAGGTTCTTGCAAGCTCGTGTGGTCATTAGTGCAATTCAGTTACGTGTGGCCGGAGGACTGAGATCACAGCTTTCCTGCTGGCTGTCACACAGGGCTGCTCTAAGTGCCTAGAGGGCCCCTGCATTTCCTTGCCAATGAGTTATTCTTGTACATCCTCTCAAGACGGGGAAGTTTAATTCCTCAAAGACAATAGGACTTCTCTCTCTCTTCAGAAAAGGCCCAGTTCCCTTCTGAAGGACTTGTACCTGATTCAGTCAGGCTTACTTGGGATAATCTCTGTCTTTTCATTAACTCAAAATCACAGGATTGGGGATGTTTCTTTAGTCTTCAGAATCACTTTGTCTTGTCATATAATACAACAATCATAGGAGTAACAGACCATCATTTTCTGAAGTTCAGTTCACACTGAAGAGGAGCAAATTACACAGGACAGAAGTCTTGGGGCCATTTTAGAATTTCATTTACCACAATTCCTAAAAACCTCTTAATACCATCATCATTATCCCACACTTGACTTGTTAGAAATCAGGGGCAGAACAAAGTTAAAATGTCTCTGGAGTCTCTTAATCTGTACATCCTCTTTATTGCCTTTTATTTTTTCTTAGACATCTATTTGATGGGAAAAAATGGGTCATGGTTCTATATAATTTCTCATAGCCTAGATTCATCTTTTTTATATGCTCATGATGTCATTTAACATATTTCTCTATTTTATAAAGTTGTTTGAAAAAATAAATATATGTTAGGTGCTTAGAAACCTGCTTGGTCCACAATAATGGCAATTTGGGTTAGTTGTTATTAACATGCAAAGCATCTGAGACAGCAATTGATACAAAATATTGCTCAGTAAATGTTTTTCTCCATCCTCATTCCCATGATATTTCTTCCTAATAGGGAAAATGGTGCTTGAAGCTGAATTAACTATAATAACTCTTTTGGACAATTAGTGTTCACATTTTGCATCATTTTTTGATGTTTACCACATTACTCTGATTATTTGGTGTACTTTCAGTGTGTTTTGCAGCTCTGGAACTGTACTGACCAGTCTACCCATATCCGTGAAATGGAATTACTTCATTCAAATGATTCCTTCTCACTGATAATAGTGAATAAATACCCCTTTTCCAGTCATAAATTGGAGGTATATTTGAGGTCATTTTATACCTTCTAGCAGATGACTGTGTACTTGTGCACAGATTAGAACCTGATTACCTTGAGTCATCAGATATTTTTGCAAGATTATATCTACTTACTATTGGCAACTCTTGGTACCAAGTATATTAATGAGTTAAGGATGTGTATGATGTTTAAACATTGAAAGTTAGTCGAAGATAATCTTCTAGTCATGTCTGCTGATGTTACTTTGTCTTCCCATCTTAGCTGCACATGTTAAATCAATTTCCTAAAATAAACTTTTACAAAATTTTAGGCTTATAGATGACAGACCTGAAATATTAACAATGAAAAGTATGAGATGCTCCAACTTAATTCACGGTATTTAATTCAACCATTCAACAGTCAACAGTTAGACACTATAATCAAAGGGAGATGAATATGACACTTATCTCAAGAACCTTCCAGTCAGATAGATATGGAGACGTTCACAGGTGACTAGGTCATGGACAATTCATCCTTTGCTAAGTGACACCTGAGTGCTATGACTTTTAGAGGTGGCAGAAATTATGACCAGTTAAAGGATTTGTTTTTGAGGTGGAAATATGATTGAACATTAAAAGACAGGTATAATTTAGAGGATGAAGAAGGAAGGGAAGCTATTCAAGGCTAAGGCAGCAGTGTGAGTTAAAAGCCCATGAGGATAAAAGCAACCAATGCAATGAAGTAAGTAAGGGTGACAGTAAGTAATGTCACAGACGTGAAGTGCAGGTTGCAAGGACACCTTCAAGAAAAGGGAATCAGAACCAGATCGTGGGGAAATTCAAACAACAGGTTTTTAATTTTTTAGTTAATAATAAACACTTTAAAATAATATTTGTCTCCCCTAATTATTGGGGGCAGAATTCATAAGCTTTGTTCTTGACAAACCATAGCCCAAAACTCTGCCTCCATTCCAGGAAATAAACAGATTATGAATTAATCTCATTCTTGCTCTGCTAATAGAGGTGTCTTTTAATCACAAAAAGTAGGTTGTCCAAAACCTATTTTCCAGTCAATCACATTTGATACTATTCACGCTTTCTCTATTAACTGTAGTTTGATTGATTTTTTTCCCCTACCTTTTCCTTCAGGAAATAATTTTGTGTGCCCAGAAGACTGGCTATGGAACCAAGGAAAATGTTACAGGTTTTCAACTTTTTCTAAAACTTGGAATGAGAGTCAACGTGATTGTGCAAAGCTCCAGGCACATTTGCCAGTGATTCAAAATTCAAAAGAGCTGGTGAGGAATCAGAAATGGGATCTAAGTGCCCAAGGATGAATTGCTAGGCGCAATTCTAAGTGTGGGTGGTTTATAGTCATTGCTTTTGAACATTCCTTCCCCATAATATGATTTCCATTGTTTATTAAAAAAAAAACTGTATTACTCTGAACGAAAAGATTCTTTACCATTTTATCAATGCCTGGCACACTGCCTTACTCTATAGAAACCATCAAAATATTTTTGAATAAATGAATGGATGAATGAATGAATACACTATTTCCTCTATAGGAGTTCATACAGAAGAGTTTAAAATTGGGCCATCCTGGCTGGATTGGATTATATATGATATCTCCAGGAAAACAATGGATGTGGATAAATGAGCACCTTTTTGTGGAACAAAAACAGTAAGTACTTCTTTGAGGAGGAGGGCTGGTGGCGTACTGATGTTCCATTTACTGAAAGTTATTTTTATTTAAGGTTCTTTGCGCTCTAGTCTTTTTATTTTTTTCTTCCTTTCCTCCTTTCTTCAGAGAAATTTTTTCTCTCCTTTTTTTTCTTCCTCTCTCTCTTTTTCGCCTTTCTTCTTTGCTTTCTCTCCTTCTTTTAACATCCACTAGTTGGGATAGAAGATGTTCATTATGGCTCCTGGAAATCAGTAATTGTCGAAAAATGGTAATTATGCAAAAATTGTTAAGCTGACTTAAATCTCATTTAAAACAATATTGAGCAAATATTTTCTATATACAAAATGCAAAGATAAAAGTCACATTAAAAAACGTCTCTTGGACTGAAATCAGAAAGCATAAATTTCACGTATTGCCCTTAGAAATTTATTTTAAACTCATTGATGTCAATTTCTTCACATGTTTGAAAACAACAATGAAGCTTTGGTCACCATATTCTTGTGTGAACAACATAAGGTAATGCATGTAAGAAGGCTTTAAAATTCTTAAGTTTCAGATACATTAACATGTTCTCCATGCTTTCATTTTCATTACATGCTACATCACTAGAGCACTTGAGATGTGGCAGGTTTGGAGCAAAGACCATGGAGTGGTAGTTCCTTTCACTCTGGATATGTATCTACACCTAGATATTTCTGTTCTCCATTCATTATCATCTTTCATGAACATAAAACTCAAGTATGAAGTAATATTCATTCTTTGGACCTGCTTTGATGGCAATCTGACAAAAATTAGTAAAAAAAAAAAAACTAGGCTCTTTTTTTCTTTTATTTGGAACCCATATTAATATGGCAACATATCTCATTTTAAAAGCTGGCATTTAATTATTTAAGGAAAATTATATAGAGATGGCTATCATAGTGTTTGTTTTTTATTTTTTTAACAATATGCAATAACCAGAAATAATAGTTAAGGAAATAGCTGTCTCCAAAAAAATTCTGTGCACACATGTTCTTAACCTTATCATGCTGCTGAAGTTAACTGAGGTATTTAACAGCCATCTAAACAGTTTTTACTTTAACTTAAAAAAAAAAAATCCCTAGTTTACTGCTTTGCAACTCTGACTGGTGTTTAAAATATCTGTCATGCAGATGGTACAGACCATGCGGTCTTTACCAAGAACTCTTTTTGACATCTAGTTGACCCTTTAAAGGGAATTATTTATGCTTCTTGTGGAAAATGAATAGATGGGAAGTGAAATTGAAACTGAATTTAGTTAGAAACTCGTGACCCGAGGTAAGGGAGAGGTAATCTAGCCTGGGCTAGGAAAGAATCAGGAGCTGGGAGACCCAGGACTTGCTGATACATGTAATTTGCGCGTCGAGAAGGAAGGAAGAATCAGGGATGCTTCTAGTCTTTGGGCTTGAGCGCCTATGGCCATGTTACTCAAAGAGAGACATCCCTGGGGGAGGGCGTGGAGGGCAAGCGAATCAAGAGAGCCTGGTGCAGTAAGTCAGAGAAAGGCAGTTATCGTGGGATGTCACTTATATGTGGGATCTAAAAAATACAAATTCTATTTACAAACCAAAAACAGACTCACAGACATAGAAACCAAACTCGTTACCCAAAGGGAAAGGGAGGGCAAGGGATAAATTAGGGGTGGGCGGTTCACAGATACGCACTACCGTATATAAAATAGATAAACAACAAGGACTTACTGTCTAGCGCAGGAAACTATATTCAATTTCTTGTAATAACATATAATGGAAAAGAATCTGAGAGGAAAATGTATATCTGTATGTCTATGTATAACTGAATCACTTTGCTGTACACCTGAAACTAACATGGTAAATCAACTGCACTTCAATAAAAATTTAAAAAACACAAAAAGATTGTCCAAATACAATCACTGGCAATGAACTGGAAGGGTTCATTCTAACACTTCTGCAACATTTTGACTGCTGAAGAAAAGCACTTGAACAGGTTTGGCGGGGGGAAGCTTTAAGAAATACAACCCTTATTTTAAAATAAATGTTCTGAAGTCTGCCTGTTTCTCCTAGTTTTACCATGATTGGATCGATGGATAACATGAACTGTGCTGTCATAACAAGAAGTCAAGTGTATTCTGAAGACTGTGACTCCAAATTTAATGGCATTTGCCAGAGAGATGCTGTCTGAACAACAAAAGCAGATCTGTGCATTTAAAGAATCAGAAGAAATATGTGTGGATGTTAACAGTGCCAATTTTTTCCATTAGTGGAATATAATTTTTTTAGTACAAATAAAGTTTTTTCAAGTATTCCTAACCAGATATAATACTTCAAAGGCAGAAAATACAATAATTTACTTTTAAACTACAAAACATAACCTACTTTTAAACTACAAAACATAACTTACTTTTAAACTACAAAACATTATTCCCTATTGCTTCAGTGTCTAAAAAAATCATTAATCTTCCAATCCTGCCTATTCCTTATGTGTGTTGTGTTCCTTGAGTTCTAGCTCTTTATGTGCATTTGGTGAAATAATAGATGAGGTACAGAGATATAGTTATGCAATTTTTTTCCTTCTTGGTAGGCTTTTTCCCTTAGTTAATTGTTTTCAATTTTTATTAAAAAAAATCAAACCTTCAACTGGTTAAAAAAATGTACTCAGACGTTGTAAGCATGAACTGTCTATTTGAAGTAATATACAATCTTGTATTTAATGTGATTCCACAATTCATTCCCTTTTAATCAAGTTTATATTTAAATATTATTATATTTGAGAACAGTCACACTTCCTTAGTTTTCTAACTACAATTCTATTCAAAGTAAAGTTTCTTATTTTCCTCTCATTTATTTAAAACTCTCTCAAATTTCAAAATAAATGAAACACTATGTCAGTGAGGTAGTAATTTAACTCCATCAAAAATTCCATTTGTAGTTCATGCTAAGCCACCAGGAATTTATATCCTAGTATGTGTGAATCAAAGGAAAACAAGGGATAGATTATTCTAAGCAATTAAAATTAATTTGTGACGATGAACCAACAATGAAAGTAAAACTTATGAGTCAAGTGAAACCTGAACTGAAACTGAGCCAATAGTTAATACATCAAACTGTAATATACAATGGTGTTTAAAATTCATAGTTCCCAGTTTTCTTGGTGACAACATGCTGAACAGACAATATATGCCCATGCTTGATTGCATGCTGATATTTGCCAAGTATTTGCCCATATATAGTACTGGCGAAAACATTTATGGGTGGGGTTCACAAGTCTCCTTTTTCATTTATCAGAAAGTTCCATCTGCAGTAATTTAGGAAGCAAGCCTCCACTAAAGATACGGGAGAAGGACTTGTTTGTGTGCTTCTGTGTGTTTACCCTGTAGGCTAGATAATCCCTTTTTCTTTAGTTTCTCTGTCTACTAAATGTCTCTCTATTCACTTACACTCACATTTCCTTCTGCAGTCAGAGCTTACAGTTACGTGGGGAAGAAATGAAACTTAAGCTAACATAACAAGGGCCGATTTGATATAATTTCCCCACACCGTGAAGATTTTCAATTTTGTGACACATCCAAGGAGGCTTCGTAAGCCTTATCTCCTTGTCCTCACATGGGGAATTGAATTTTTTTCCAATAATCTATTGTTTTAATCACATTTAGTGTTATTATTCCAGTTTATAGTCTACAATCTAAGCTTTGTAACTTTAATATATAATTCTGATCATTTATCTGTGGCTATTACTTAGTTAGAGTTTCTCCTGGTGGTTTTTCCCTTATTTTTAAGATATTGTTGAAATACATGACTGTTCATAGGTGATTCTTTTGTAACATTTCTTTAAACCAAAGTGACTGGGGTTAGTATTTTGTCATATTTACCCATATAAAGCACATATATTTCTCTAAATTTTCAGCTGTAGGTGTTGGCTGGCCTATCAATATAGATACCTTTAAATTGACCATAACCATCCTTGCGGTAAAGGCCATCTCATTTGTTCACTGCTAACAGAAGTTTCCTGACCTGAGCTCATAGTGAGCAGTTGTGTCTTTTTTTTTTTTTTCAAGCTTTATTTTTTCCTTTTTTTTAACAATTTTTTTATTGAGTTATAGTCATTTGCGGTTATGTCTTGAATTGATGAGGTTCTACCTATAACCATTCATTCATTCAACAATTTTTAGTTCCTTTGTTTAATACCTGCAAAACTCTGATGTCCACCAGAAACCAATGCGACATTGTAAATCACCAATGTTTATTAAATAAAGTTTATACTCTAGCCCTCTCCTTCATGTTTGAAATACGCAATTCATTTTCCAGTTTTTTTTTCCTTCATTAAAAATCTGGATTTGCTACAAATCCACTTGATATCAATAAATCCCCTGGAACTAGAAACTCCATCGGTGTTCAGCAAAGCAAACAGTCCATTCCCGCTAATTTCAAACCTGAAAAGAAACCATTTAAATCAGTTTAGGAAACACCTACAGCTGTAATCAAAAATCAGATTAAGAACTGAGTAATTTGAAACATTTTATACAAAACACGACGCTTCATCACTTCACTGAGCCCATCACCATATTCTACCCTCAAAATGTCTGGTACATTAAAGGAATATAAGACAGAACATAGGTATTTAATAGTATTATAATTATTAGCATAATCTGCAACTTTATTAGAACAGTAGGCAGAAAGGCAGAAATATAAATAGACATGGATAAATCACAGACATAAATATGTCTATATATCTACATTTATCTATGTCTATTTCTATTGAGAGAAAGAGTGTTTCTAAATATAAAGATCTATGGAATTTTTTTAAAGCTGTTTCCTGGCATATTACCTGCTGTATTTTTAGCCGATGTTCCTTTTTGAAAGTAAGAAACATTTATATTCATCTGGTACTTTAGAAATATACTGAGATAGAAGCCAAATAGACTAATTATAATAGTTGGTTAATTTGTCCTGCTGATGACCAAATTTTTTATTTTTTTTATAAGTGTAATTTGTCCCGTCTTACAGATTTCTAAGTTTATTGTCATTTTTTATCTAGCACTTAATGAAATATTAAGGAAAGAAGACATGGATACAAAAGAAAATTCATACAGCTCTTGTTTTCAAATAAAAAAGTGTATAAGACAGGAAACAACATTCACTCAAGAAATGATTACATTAATAAATAATATTGCTTACAATGAGCAACTGTAAAGTCAAAGACAACTATATGGCCTCTAACTCTTAAAAGAAAAAAGAGATTTGCATAAATTTAGTTAAAAAAAGGTGCAAATAATACATAGGGTTTGGCTTTGGATTTGCAGAATAGTTGAATTTGAATTAACAAAAGGAGAGTTTATTAGGAAGAGCATGGTGATAAAAACAAGACACAAAAACAAAAACAAAAAAAAAAAAAAAGAAAATTTCACTGTATGTCATATAACAACACAGAAGGAAGGTGAGTTGTTCTAGGATATGTTTCAGTGTGAGAGAACCCGTGTCACAGGGTGGAAACTGAGGGAGGTAATGACATATAGAAAATAGGAAAATTTATTTATAATAATACAACTCAAAATGACTTAATTTTTTTTATCCAGCAGCAGAGTAAAACGTTTCCTACTAAATTTGAATCTCACCAGGCATTGAATGTAGTGCCATTTGTCCATCTCCAAGACTCTCCCAGTGCTCTGCTCAGTCCAATCCAGTGCATAGAAGTTCCTGTGCACATCTTCAAAAATTTCTTTCACAAAAATCAGAGAATTCTCCATTACTTGATATTTTAGAGCCCATTGCTGAACATGCTTTTCACTCCAACCATCCCACCTTTTATGATTTAGACCTTAATCTGTATGCCCTAATGCTGCCATAGCAACAAAAAGCAGACAGTGATGTTCAGGTTAGTTTTATCAGAACGATTTTCACTTTGCTTTTTAACTTCTTAAACATCTCTAAGTAATAGAGTGACTTTCATCAGGTCATTGGAACTCTCTGAGCTACAATGTCTTGAATTACTGTTCAAGGTAATTTCTAGCACTCAAATGAGAAACTGATGAGAAAAATATATTTGACATCCTTTCCTTCAAATTCTAATGCATAAAGCATCAGTATGCTTTAGTCACAGAGTGAATGATAAAGACTCTGAATCGACAGGATGTTTTATCTGGATGACAAAATCAGGAGCTGATGAGTTCTCTAAGAGTGACAGAGAACTACTGCTTATATCTTGTTCTGTGCACAGTTCCTCGCCCAAAAATCTTCCAGGGGAAGAGGGGTTTAATGGTATAAATACTGTTATAATAAGAAAACTCAGTCAGAAACTACTCTGAGCAGATATCAGAATAAAAATGTCATTGCTGAATGATTTCACTTACATGTGGAATCTAATAACCAAAACAAGTTATCAAACATAACAAAACACAAACAGAGTCTTAGATACAGAGACCAAGCAGGTGGTTGCCAGAAGGGTGAGGGATGGGGAGAGGAGAGAAACAGTTGAGATTGAGGTACAAACTTCCACCTGCAAAATAAAGTCCACAGGTATGAAACGTACAGAGTGAGGAATATTCTCAGTAACCACGTAATGTCTTTGGATGGTGACATATCTAACTAGACTTATCCTGGTGACCATTTTGAAAGGTGTAGAAACACCAAATCACTCTGTTGTGTAACAGGAACTAACATGTTGCAGGTCAATTATACTTCAAAAACGAACGAACGAACGAACGAACGAACAAACTCATCGAAAAAGAGATCAGATGTGTGGTTACCAGAGGCGGGGATGCGGGGAGGAGTAACTGGACGAAGGTAGTCAAACTTCCAGTTACAAGATCAATAAATACTAGGGATGTAATGTACAATGTGATAAGTCTGTTGTGTATGAAAGTTGTTAAGAGAGTAAACTGCTAAGAGTTCTCATCACAAGGAAAAAGATGGCTATTTCTGTAATTTTGTGTCTATAGGAGAGGATGGATGTTCACTAAACTTACTGTGACAATCATTTCATGATACATGTAAGTGAAATCATTATCCCATACACCTTAAACTTATACAATTATATTGCAATAAAACTGGAAGAAAAAATAGAATGTTATTGCCATTGCATATTTTCTCGTATAATCAGAAATCTAACTTCTGGGTGAACATGAGTTACTGTAATAAAATACATTGAGCACCATCATTCCACAGTCATTCCTCTACCAGCTCCTTGCTATTGGACCACAAACCTATTAGTCAGCTTTTCTTTACATACAAACAGAGCTCTCCCTCACCCTGTGCCCCTGGAGTCCATGTCCCTCTTTCTTTGCCCTGTTTACTTCTTCCATCGACTGCCTCACTTTCTTCAAATCGTGCATACTTCCCTCCAATCCTCCTCTCTAAATTCCAAGAGCCAAATCTTTTTTTGTTTTGTTTCATTTTTTCCAGGCTATTCTTGGCAGAATGCAAATGGGAAGTTATTAAAAAGTATTTAGCAACTTAAGAACATTGAACAAAGACATTTAGCTATATAAACCATACGCATTGTGACTAAGGACATAACATCACTAGCTAACTTGCCAGGGTTCAAATCTCACTTCAATAATTGATGGCCGTGTGACAACACCTGGATGGCATCCATCTCTGTCTCACTTTCCTTATCTTTAAAACAAAGACATTTAAATGTCGACTTCATAGACATTGGTTGAAGATTACCGGAGTTTTCATAGTTACAGTGCCTAAAACACTGTGTGGCATATGTTACTGTAAGGGAGCAAAATGTGTGTCCCCCCAAAATGTGTCTCTTTGGCATGAGGATTATTTTAGGCTGATTATATTTAGGAAAGAGAGGAGTGGAGAAGTCTTTGTTTTTACTTCCTGCTTAACTGCCTAAAAGCATTTAGACAAAGGGCCAGGTCCAGGAAGGGCACTGTCACCAGGGATATCTGCAGGGAATAAAGCTCTGTGCGGTGGGGGATCTCAGCGGGACCTGGATACCAAAGTCCTCTCCGTGTCCCCTCGTCCCTGCCTGGCATAGCAAACATTTGTCTTTCCGTCTCCATGTGAATTGCTTTCTTCCTCTTTGAAATCCCAAACCCCCTACCCTCTTCCTTTTCCTTCAGGTGACATATAAGCTTCCTTTGTCTAACTCATCCTGGGGTCTCATTTTCCCATGGAGCCCCCATATGTATGTAATTCAATTTGATTTTCTCCTGTTAATCTGCCTCACGTCAATTTAATTCTTAGACCAGCCAGAAGAACCTAGAAGGGTAAAGGATATTTTGTTTTTCTCTCCAACATTATCGTAAGAGTATTAGATTTTATCATTTCTATTCTCTCTTTGTACAAACTTAAGTTCTGAAATGATTGAAAACATTCCCCTTTTCTTACCATATCCTCTGGTGTATCAATCTGAGCAAGTTCTGATCTCTGTGAACTGCAAAATCTTTTACTAGCTGTCCAATTTCTGGTTTCTTCCGAAAAATAGAAACACTTGTCTTTTGCACCAATCCATTTCTCTGGACATTCCATAGCTTGGGGATATTTGGAAAATTTTGTAAATAATACTGAAAACAGAAAGAAAAGATCGAATAAGAAAAATCAGTTAAAAAGTATTTCTCTACTGATCCTAGTGGATCAATTTTAGTTTTTTACTTTCCTGATTTGGGGCCTGTAAAATTAGCTTCCCTCATGGAATGATGAATGAATTCAATTCCTCTGTCCATAAGGAAGACCATTTAGAGGTCAAGCAGTCTGTACTTTGTTCTATTTTCCTGGCTTCTATTTTGAGAAATGGAACTGCTAACCTCTCATGATCTATATTGACATCTTACCAAAACCAATGCGTAAGATTTAGAATTCAAGGAAGACATCTGGAAACATGAATATAAATTAGTTCTTGAAGACCAGAGTAAGAAATAAATGCTTACTTTTACCTCAAAGAACTGAAAAGATCAAAGATAGGAGAGGACAGCCAAGCTGGGAAAGTGAAACTTACCCTAAATGACAAGTCATTGACATACGAGTCAGTGAAACATTCGTTCTACTTCACCGATATTTAGTATCAAAGAAGCTGCAATAATGATGAATTTATTTCTATGTATATTGCTTGGAGAATTTACTGTTTCAGGGTTTTAGCTTGGTGCTGAGTGATCAGAATAAAGTCCCTCCTTTCCAAATGTTTAAAGGCAAGAATTATAACAAGTAAGGAACCAAGTCAATGTGTATACGCAGGGCCAACTCCAAAGCTGCCTCTCGTCACTTTTTCTTGTCTGTAATGCTCGGAAATGGATCCAGGCAACCACGAACAGGTAATGAAACACATTGTGCTTCAACATTTGTTTTTCAGCTAATCAACTAATGAATGAATGTAAGTACTTCTTAGAGAGACCCTTCCTATAAATATTTGACTTCCAGGTGTCTTAAATAATCCACAGCATTGAGCTCCCAGAACCCCGGAGTGACAGAAGAGGCTGAGAGCAGGAAGAGTTTCAGCACCCTTGCGAATGACAAAGGAAACAAGAATCCAGGGTGTTAAGCATTAGTCCAGCTTCAGAGCTAAATCAAGCAAAAAAGGCAGATGGAAAGTCAACTTCTGAGGACTATGAGGCCGTGGCTCAGAAATGAAAACCTATCTTTAAATTCTTTTCACAATGTAAACCCATAATGCCCGGAGGAAAATTAAAACATCTTCATTTTTACAAATCTACTCCAACAGAGGAAATCTTGCAACCAATCACTTGTGGCCTTCTTTCTCTTTTTTTCTTTCAACATAACGTGATAGAGATAAAACAAATCCTTCATAGAGCAACTTTTAGTAATATAACTTACTCTTGATCCAAAAGAAACTTAAAAAATTTTGCAATTATAGAAGCAGTGTTGCACAGTGGTTAAAATAGCAGGAATTAGAGAAATAGAAACTTAGCAGACAAGCCTCAGGTCTGGCTCTGGAATTTCTTTTTTGTGAGGCAACTGATTCACTCTGGCCTCTATTTCTTTGACTGTAAATGGATTTTGTAACTATATCTGTTTCATATCTTGTGAGAATTAAACACAAATAATAAAGCATAGCGTGTTTAACATGAGCTCTTTAACTCACACAAAATACTCTCAAATTTTAAAAAATAGCTATTGCTCTTGCTATCTGCTGGTCATCTGAGAATTTACGACTATTTTAGTCGAAGATCAAGACATCCTATAAAGTCATGACTGAATTCCGAGAGTATTTTTAATAGAAGCAAAGAGTATAGTGAAAGCTGCCAAACTGGTAGGACACAAGTCTCTACAAACCCCTTTATTACCTCAGAATTGAGGCATTCAGAATTGAGATTGAGATACAGATATTTAGACCTGCTGGCCATGAAGAACCGGAGAAAGTTTGTAAGTTAAGCCACTCACCTGTTAGAAGAATGACCACTGTAATACTCAGAGCACACACACAGCATATCAACTTGCAAACTGCAAAATAAATAAATACTTACGGTCACATTTCCAGAGAAACCCCAACCGGGAACTTGTTATTCCTCTCCTATAATAATCAATCAAGAAACTCATTAAAAGCTTCTGTAGCTTAAAGTAATAAAGGATATTACAAAATACAAAGAAGGTACAGCCGTTCAGATGCGCAGTGGAGGGGTAGGGAGGTCACTTAGACTTGGTGGAAGGAGGGAAGAAAAGGAAGGTTATCTCAAAAGGCAGAAATAATGTTAACGGGGGATTGAAGTCAAGGAGGTACAAAGGGCTATGAGGAGGCAAATGGCTGTAACAGATGTATAAACCAATACATCAAAGATAAAATGAGAAGAAAGTCATGAGGTTTTATGACAGAAGAATTTAAATATCAGATCAATTGTCTTCTATATCATCAGAGAGAATTTTAACGTGTTTGAGCTAGGAAATGTCAAGATAAAAGCATTCATTTGCGGTGAGCAGAATGAACTAGAAAGGAGAGGCTGTCAGCACTGATGGAGATGTTAGGGCGTTAGGAACAGTAATAATTCCATCCATGATTAAGATACCCCTGTCTGACACATTATTAGCAGATGGAGAAACAGGCTGGGAGGACAGTTCACACACACATTTTGTATCAGAAAAAAAAAAAGGACTTAAAGAAAGAAAGAAAAAAATCAAAAGATATCATATGTACTCTGCCTCTGTTCCGAGGTGTAGAGCAGACCCAGTGAATGGAAAACCAAGAAGTTTTTTGGTTTTGTAGGTGTAGGGGAGGCAAAACTTTAACTCTACCCAACCTGGGGTTTCAGCTGAGGCCCTTGAACAAACAGAGTAATAACAGTTTCCTAGTGCCTATGGTCACACCACGCGGAAGAAACCTCCACAAAGAGGAATTCAAAGTGGTAGGTAGTTAGAATTCCAGCTAGTGTGGCATCTCCTACAAAGAACAGGACCGGACAAAGGAAGCAGTTTTAGGCTTCCAAGGGCCATCAGCTGTGGGAAGGCAACTCCGTGGGTGGAAACCAATAGAAGAAGTAAAAGTGAGAATTTGTATCCTGTCTTTTTGGGTGGAAGTGGCAGGGAGAGTTTTTCCTGCTGTTCACTGTTCCTTGAGTGCCTCCAACTCAATATAATTCCTATGTCAAAAAGGCATATTTTGAGGTGACATATTCTAATTTCCTTCAGTTTCATGATCACAATAAAAGAGAAGGGATTCTAATGGAAGAGATTTGTCTGCAGTGTTTTCAGACAATTTGATTATATAAAAAGAAATACGAACAGAATCGATTATATTTCCTTTGGTTTCCTTGTATCACTGTTTAAAAGCAAGGGCTCTACTGCGTTCAAGAGTACCAATGAGTGAGCATCTTTTGCTTGTTTTTGATTTTAAGAGGAATCTATAAAATTTCATTATTAAGCATCATAAAAAATGCTGTATAAATTTAACATGCAACAGGGAGATCGGCCAGGATGACGGGCCATAGAAAGACCATGAGCTCACCTCCTCTCACGAGCACACTGAAACCACGACTATTTGCAGAACAACCATCAGTGAAAAAGATCAGAAGCTACTGGAAAAGACCTTCTACAGCTAAAGACATGCAGAAGGAACCGCGAAGAGACAAGTAGGAGGGAGGGCTGGACCTGCAGTATAGCCAAGTCCCATACTCTGGGAGGGGCGACCCACAACCTGGAGAATAATTGTACTGCAGCGTGAGGGTTTTGAGCCCTCCATCAGGCTCCCCAGCCCGGGGGTCCTGGGCCAGGAAGACAAGCCCACAGAACACTTAGCTTTAAAGGCCACCGGGGCCTAATTTGGGGATTCTGAAAGGACTGGGGGAAATAGAGACTTCACTCTTAAAGGGCACACACAAAATCTTACCCACTTCAGGACCCAGGGCAAAAGCAGTAATTTGGTCAGAGCCTGGGCCAGACTTACCTGCTGGTCTTGGAGTGTGTCCTGGAGAGACGAGGGGCAACTGTGGCTCATCCTGCGGACACAGACTTTGGAGGTAGACATTTTGGACAGGCTCTTCCATGCTGGTGGAGCTGGAATGTGCCGTTCTGCAGTCCGCCCTCCAGTGCATCAGCGTCAAGGCGTGGCCCTGACCGCTGTCTGCCTGTAGACACCTGCGCTAGAACACCTCAAGCCAAGCACCCGACTGGGTGGGGACATAGCCCCACCCATTGGCAGGCAGGTTGCCTCAAGTCTCCTGAGCCCAAAGCAGCCACAGGAGATGGCTGGTCCTGCCCACCAAAGGGCCCAGACCCATCACACCCACCAGTGGACAGACACCCGTTCCAGAATTCTCAGGGCCCTGACTTTGCCCTCCAGGGAGCCCACTCCAGACTCTGGACCAGCCTCATCCACCAGTGGGCAGACTCCAGAGGCAAGAAAACCACAATGTGATAGCCTGCTGACCGCGCCTGCCCACAGCAGGCCAGGCTTTGCCTTGGGACCAGCTGGGCCCCAGCCCTGCCCACTAGTAGGCCAGGACAAGTTTCAAGACACCCTGGACCGTGTACACAATTGTAACAGGAACTGGCAATTCCCAACCCCCTACCTGCCCCAGAAATCTGACACCAGCTCTGGAATACCTGGGCCCTGAAACCAGAGTCCAGAGCCTGGCTCTGCCTGCTGGTAGGCTGGCACTAACCCCAGGACCTGGCTTCACCTACTAGTGGTTGCAATAACCTCAGAGTCTTCTGGAAACTGACACAAAAAAAGCAGACTGAGAAATGTAGAGAACAAACTAGTGGTTACCAGCGGGGAGAGGGGAGAGGGAGCAATATAGGGGATCAAGACATACAAATTAATATATATGAAATAAGGTCTAAGGGTATATTGTTCAGCACAGGGAATATAGCCAACATTTTACAATAACTATAGATGGATTATAATCTTTAGAAATTGTGAATCTCTATATTGTACACCTATAACTTATATAATACTGTACTCCAATTATATTTCAATTAAAAATTAACATATTAGTAATTAAAGAGGTACTCTCTAAGTCCTAGTTTCCTAAGAGGATTTATCTTACATAGACAGTGAATGTTACCAGTGCTCTGTGTATGTATTTATTGAAAAATCAAGGGGTTTTATTTTTTAAGGTTGTTAATCAGGTAGCCTACCCTAACTGATTTTGTTATATCAAAGCATAGCCAGGATAAATCCACTTAAATGCGAATTTAACTATATTGTTATATTTAATTAACTGATATTTTATTGGAATTTCTACTTCCAATTTCATAAGAGAAGTTGTCTATCCCTGTCTTGTTCTTAGCTTGTTTTGAAATCAGATTTACAGAGGGGGGAGGGTATAGCTCAGTGGTAGAATGCATGTTTAGCATGAGGGAGGTCCTGAGTTCAATCCCTAGTACCTCTATTAAAATAAATAAATTTCTTAAATAAATAAATTATTAAATATATTAAACCATCACCCCGCCTCAAAAATTAAAAAAAAAAAATTTAAAAATCAGACTTACACTAGCTTATTAAAAAGAACTGGGCAGATTTCTCTTTTTGTGCTATTTTTCAGAGCGAGATGTAGAAGAATTGTTCATTGAAAGAAAGGGAGATTTACTCCGCTTTACTATTTCCACTTCTATAATATTTATTTTAATGATTTCTTTTTCCTCATTATATTTTGGAACTATATAAAATAGAGAGAGAGAGAAAGAAAGAGAGAGAGATTTTTTAAAAAATCTGTTTACTTCCTTTTATGTAAGTTTGTAAACGCATCGTGTTTTAGTTTGCTAGGACTGCTCTCTCCACCAGTTCTTATGTCCCACTTGCATTCTGGTTTGAATTTATTTGTAGAATTCTGTGAGTAGCGATTAAATTACTACATCTGAAAAATTTTCTCTAACATCTGAATAATAGGCAATTAATAACTTGAATTTAAAACACTGTCTCCTTTATAAACCTGATATTGCACTGTTGTCTTTACGTGCAGTTACTGCAGATGATAAGACACCGTCGAGAGAAAGATTTTCATTCTCTTAAAGTTCATTTTGTTTTCCTGCCCTTTGAAGGCTTCCAGAATTTTCTCTTTATTCTTGATGTTTTGATGTTTAGTATAAATGATCGAATTATGAAATCTTTTAAATTTTTCTTGCTCAGCAATGTGTATGCTTTTTCAAATTTGCGGGTCGTATTTTCTTAAATACTGATCATTTTTCTTCTATTACTGCTAAGGGTACTCCAAGCCCTTCCTCTTCATTATTTCTGAGAGTCCTTCTTTATACTTCATATCTCTTAACAGTTTTAACACACAAATTGATCACTTTGTTATTTTTCAGTGATATCAGGGAGACTTCCTCAGGTGAGAAATGAGTCATTCCATTAATAATTGATCCTTGAAGAAGTTCCTTAGTGACTTGAGAAAATAGCAGTTCAGCATAGATTTCTGCTTCTACTCTCTAAAAAAAAAAAAACCTGGGGAAAGTACAGAAGCAGGAAAAAAGCATATAGATTTGCGAACGTAATGTGAGGAACCGCCAGAAACCCTTTCAGAGAACTCAGGCTTCTCTATGTGAGTGCGTGCACATGCACGTGTTCATGGGTGGGAGCGTGTGTGTTTGTGCATGAATAGTGAGAGGTAAGACTCAGAGCCTGCAGTTTGGAGACACAGCAGTGTAAAGACGCAGGGAAGAAGATACAGTTATAGGAATTTTTTGTGTGGGGGGGGAAGGGAGGAGGTAATTAGGTTTATTTACTTTTTTTTAATGGAGGTACTGGGGATTGAACCCAGGACTTCGTGCATGCTAGGCACACACTCTACCACTGAGCTATCCCCTCCCCGTACAGAAAATTTTTAATTTCTGCTTTCGCTTTCTTTTATCTGGCCTGATGATTCCATGTCCTGGTGCCAAAGTTAGTTTGTCTGCTTGTATTTCATGCACTAAAAATCAACATCTCTGTTAGGCTCAGTCCATCCTTATATTTCTTTAAAAGCTCTTTTTAGTCTCATTATGTATCCTTAAGCCACCTTCCAGACTTCCTCAACTTCCATTATCTTTTTCCCATAAAATCAAGATGGTATTGGGGAAACAACAGAAAATGCTAGATGCCGGGATTCTCAAAGTCAACCAGACTTAAGATCAGCCATTCAGAAGCCTCTTCATTCATGTTAGCCAGACATTGGCTTATCTCTACCCATCCTCAAGCTGTGCCAGTTGAATCACAAAAAGCAATCTTGATTACAAGATGGAGCAAAATTGTACTAAACACTATCTTTTTTTCCTGCAAAAGTACATTTAAAAAACATTTTTATTGGGATATGATACACATGCCATAGAAATTCACCCCAAGTATCTTCATACACACAAGCTCATGCCCTCTCTTGCAGATTTAAAGGTCTACATATTTTTCTAAATTTTTCCATTACTTCGCAGAAGGGCTTCCCCATCCCCACCTCACTTACTTTAGTAATTTTCCTCCTTAAGTAAAGAAGTCAGCATTTTTAGCTTGTCTTGTATTTTCTTTTTAAATTTTTTCCCCTTATTGTCACTCACTCAATGAAACTTACTTGCCCCACGTATCCAGCTGTCATGGCTGCTGTCACATAGCTCTGGAACCATCATGGCACAGGTGGTAATTAATCCAGATCAGAAGTAGAGAACCAGAATCCTTGAAACATCACTCACAAAACACACTGACCAAGCTCCCATGACTAACAGGAATGAAACTGAACAACTGACAAAGTAGGCTCATCCAATCCAAATAAATCGTCACTACTGATTTAGGTCAAGATAAAAGTAGACTGACTTGTTAGTTCAGGAAAGAAAATCGAATGCTGACTCATCCATAATCAAAGAATATGAAATTAGCAAAATATTTTTGTCCTCAAACAAGAAAAATACCTCCTGTGGCATACTGAGTGGGACACGTGGAAGGTGGAGGTTAGCTCATGTAGCCCTCCCTGCTGTTCCTTGGGATGACCTCATTTTTATACGAAACCAATACCCAAATCATTAATGTTAATTATACACACGCATTAAGTCTGCATAGGTTCAAATGTATTTATGATTTGTGTGACCTTGAGAAAGCTACCTAAGTTCTCTCGCTCAGGTTTCTCTTCTGTAAAATTGACAGAAATTGTGTACTTACCTTGTACAAATGTTACAATGATCAGATGAGATAACTACGTGGAGAAGGCTTAGAATGATGATGGCCAGCGTTTATGTCAAATGTCTCTCTCTCTCTCCACACACACATATATGTATATTCTAGTATTTTTTTTTATCACTTTAAAATCTACTTATGAGTCACAGTATTTATGTGAGCTAAAATGGAATTATATATTTCTTACAGATAATTTTGTGTATGAAGCTGCATATGTTTAAAAATTTTTATATCTTTATATCCTTCATTATTCAGATCCCTGGTCCACTTCCATGGTTAGAGTCAGCATTTCTTTCTGGATTTGAATATATTTAAGTACTTGCAATTGTGACAGCCAAAAATCTGTGCATCCCTCTTGCATACTGTGCAGAACCAGCACTCTGTTCATTTCTGGAAGATAAGGGAGCTTACGTATAGAGACCAGTGACCATCTCCTAAATTTTGCTCAGCGATGCTAAGGGCCTGAGTACCTTCAGTGTGGTTGGATCATGGCTTGTGGACTTTTGGAACAAGTCACTTTTGGAATTGGACAGACCTGATTCTAATCTTAGGTTTTTAATTTGCCAGCTTTTGGTCTTCTGGAAAGTTATAGGAACCCTTTTCATTGAGGATTCTTTCATTGCTTCTGTTGAAACACATACCTTCCCCATCCGTTTGGAAGGCTATTAAATGAGATGACATAAAAAGGACACTGGGCACAGAAAGGGTGCACAGGCCTTGCAGTTAATTTTAGGGACTTCCCTCCCTGTAAATGCTCCATCACAACCTTGCATACACAGATGTTAAATCACTCCACATTTTGCATTGCAATTACTATTTTCTCAAGCCTGAAAGAGGAAATTTAATATGCATATGTATTATTAGGGCCTGGTAGCTTGTCACAGTGCTGTGAATTACCTGGTCACACTTCAAAGACACGGGTAATCTTGTCCACTTCAATTTCTGGGGTAATATCAAACCAGCAACTCCCCTGCTCTGCCTCCTGGGGAGTATGGCCGTAGAATGTCCAGAAACAAAGGTGTTCAGGCTGTTTGCTACGTCCCAGGTTACTAGTGAACGCTGATTTCATACATATATCCACATTTCTTTATAGCTACATTATTTTCTTCAGTAGTTCACACACATTTTTCTATAACCCCTATTTGCTGAAGACTTTAAATATGTTCAGGCTATTTGTGGCTCTTTTGGTTGACTTTGCAGATATTTGCTCTCTATTTATTATTGGTGAATGAATAATCTGAAGCCAAACTACCTGGGATGGGCTTATATTGGAAGAGCACTGTATCAACCTTTTATAATACAAAATGCATTAACGGGAAGACTGCTATTAACTTATAGGGTATCTAAAAAACTGGCCATTTGTTTTGTTTTCTTTTTTTAAAAGATTTGTTTTGAAATATTGGTCAATGTAATAAAATGTGTCTAAAACAAAATTTTTTAAAAATGAAGAATGAAGTCAAGTTATTGTTTGTAGTTTTTCTGATAGCTCTGAAAGTACCTATAAATAAGATGTTTATATGACTCTTTATAAATACTATCTGCTAAATTTCTTATTGATAACTGAGGATTATCAATAAAAATAATTGAGGAAAACACCAACCCCACTTGTCCTTATCCAATTCCACAGCCACACATGTGTGTGCATTCAATGGTCTACAATTTTAAACAGCACACTGAACGTCTGTTTTTCCTGTATATGTGAAGTATGTCTCTATTTCCCGCTTCAAAGAAAATTTTAGAAATCACACACCTCCATCACTCCTATGTTTTTTACATATTTTTCTATTTTGTGGTTCTATGGTTATATTTGTCCAAATAGGAGGACAGAACATAGAAAATTCTGTTGGCTTGAACTATACATGTGAATATTTAAACACAGGATATGTGAGCCTCAATTTAATCTCTGACCTCAGGCTCAGTAAATGTTAGAGGAAGATACATATAATGAGATATATTTGGATATATGTATGTATGTATGTTCACATATGGGTGTCTGTATTTTTATTATGTAAATGTTAACATATAATGCACATTATCCTGTGCCTTCTTTTTTTAAACAATGTATCTTAAGTATTTTCATATAATTCACTTTTAAGATCTACAAGCTATTCTGTATGGATAAAATGTTATCTAGCCTGCTCCTTTGGTAGACATCATTGCTGTTTTTCAATCTTTTAAGCACAAATCCATATGCATTTATCTTTGCACACATATTCAAGTGTGTGTAATGAACTAAACCTTAGAAGAGGAGTCAAAGACTATATGCATGTAAATTTTGATGGATCTGGCTAAATTGCTTTCCAAAGAGACTACACCAATTTATATTCGCACCAAAAATGTGACATCATTTAATAAAATGTAAGAAAATAATTGTTTTTTTCTACTTTAATTTTTGGTTAATTTTCACGGGAACCTGTGTTAGCATGTTGGACTGGATGGTATGGAGGTGGTATAAGTGTATGTTGCGAGCTGGTTCCAGTTTGGTTTGAGTTTGGTGGCTTTTAAAAACATTGTAGGTGGACAATCTTTTACTATAAGGGTGTTTTGAAGGGGCTTTCTTTTATCAGGACAGTTCGTACTGATTTCAAAGGTGACAGTGACTAATAGCCAGCAACCTTTAGCCAGTGATCTGTAAACTACAATGCACTGTCATCTGTATTACTATATTTACATTACAGAACTACATTTATGCAACAAATATTTGAAATGTACTGATAACAAAATTAAAATTCAGAAAAATCAAGTGATTGGCCTAAGATCACTAGGCAAACTAAATACAGGTGTTTTGGGATTTGAACGCGTATCTTCTGTTACTACTACTGAGTTGTAAGAGTCCTTTATGTATTTTAGATACAAATCTCTCCTACATAGGTTTTGAAAGTATTGTTTCCCAGCCTTTTTCTAGGAAGATTAAACAGACTTAAAAGACTAAAAGTAATAAATAAACTATATGGCAACTCAGTATGTAATAAGTACTATGGGGAAAAAAAAAAAGGCCAGGTTGGAGTCGATTAGGAAGGTCGAGGATTAAGTGTTAGTTGCAACGTTCGTAGGATATTCAGAGTGGGCGTCACAGAGAAGGCGAGATTTGGGGGAAGCTCGGGAGGAGAGAGAGTTGTGTAGTATATAAGGGAACATTATCTTGGCAGAACTGCTGAAGGTCTTAAAAGCAGGTAAGCCTGGCTCATTCTAGAAAGAGGAAGTCATTAGTATCTGGAAGAAGAATAGTGGGAAATGAGGTCAGATACAGAATAACAAAATAATTTTGATGTTTCTGTTCTAAGGTCTCGGCTAATAACCTAAGCAAAACAGGAAGCTTTAACCAGAATATCTGACACATATTTTAAAGGTGCACTGGGTGCTGTCGATTGGAAGGGGATGATGAAATGTGCTCACCTACCTACCCTCAAAAAGTATATTTTTTAAAATTATTCCAAATCCTGTCCGTTATAATTCTAAAGTTCACTCCCTACCCCTTCTTTGCTCTTAGCCCTTCTCCTTCCTTATCTATCCAACTCTCATCATTGAACCCCCTGCTTCTTTTGAGTATTATTTTGATCTCAGTATGAACTGATGGCAATTCCATCATTTGGAGATGCAAGGTGGCACTCCTGAAATGTGGTCACCACTCCAGAGATCTCCAGTGAAAATGCACACGCCCCTTCAACATCCTCTTTTTTGTTGACAATAGTTATCTTTTGTAGCATAGTAATCCGAACAATTTAGAAAATATGTTGTTCTTGCACAGCATGTAAATCATATTTTTAAAAAACGTGTATTCAAACTGCTAACACATCTTACACACAATTAAATCCCAGTCCCTACAGAGCAAAAAGGAAAGATGTTGACAAAACTTGCCTCTGTTTTTATTCTATACTATTTCCCATATTGTTTGAATCTTTACAATGGTCATGACACAAAACTGATTTGAAAAGCTATTCTACCATTTAATATAATCTTAGGCAAAAAAAAAATCTAAATTTTAATTTGCCCGTTTATTTAAGAAAAATTGATATGAAATGTTCACCACTGAGGGGCTGAAAACACTTTTATCACAGTTCATGGTATAAACCAGTACTCAAAAGAGAATTACTCATTGTGTTTGTAAATATAAACATGAAGAAAATAAAGGCTAGCTAAAATAAAATATTATTTAAAGGCGCACAGATTTTTAAACGAAAACTGGATGCTGACTCTCACCCACTGTCCCTCAGATACCTGTTTAAATGTTATCCAGAATCTAAATCCCATAGCTCTGTGAGAGGCCAGAGACATCGCCATGATTTCTCTCATTCACCAGGGCTTCATGCCTCGTGGTCTGCTCACCAGGACTCATACTACGAAGCCTGACTCCTTCGCCGGCTTCAGAAGCAACAGCAACAACAAATCCATTTACTGTGGGTAATTCTTCAGCTCAGTAACTTGAATAAAGATCTAGGAAACCATGGAAATCTGTACTTAGCTCAGTATGAGTTTGATCTTTGATGGGGATGCAAAGTAAGAAACCCTAATTAATCTTGGAATATTTATCCCATGAGCCTTTTTTCCAAATTCTAAATGAGTTATATATACACTGCTGAGGGCTGAGTGGAACACTCACTGCTCACCTCATGCTTCATCTCTTTGGACTCCTTTAGACAGATTTAATTGAACGTCATCTTTCACAGGCTTCCCTTTCTCCTACTGGTCTGGTTCACTGGGTCCTGCTGGTTGACCAGTTATGACCAAGATCGCCATTACGCCCATAAGCTTAGATGTACCAACTTACGTGGTCTAGTAACACCAGGTAAAAGCTCAGTTTAGTTTCTTGGCTTCTTAGGTAAGTATTTTAATGAAGATAAACATCATTTAAAATTTCCTCAGTGAACTTAAAACATAGGTCTGATAGGAAGGAAAATGATTCTGTATGAGATTATAGTGCATAAAAAAAGATGTTTCTCTTTAATTACTTTATTTCCTCTGTGGAAGAACTCTTTTATCTGAGGACAAAAACCTTTCCTGCTGCGTGTATATTTCCTTGCATCATCCCGATTGGCACGACTTAAGCCT
This sequence comes from Camelus ferus, assembly GCF_009834535.1. Lineage (NCBI taxonomy): Eukaryota > Metazoa > Chordata > Mammalia > Artiodactyla > Camelidae > Camelus > Camelus ferus. The sequence goes on along the minus strand of NC_045729.1, from coordinate 15,110,410 downwards.
TTCTTAAACACGCAGGCACACTCTCCACCTCCTTCGATATTGAACCTGGATCAAAACAAAGAGATTAGTTCTTTGTGTATTGAACCTCGTGAAAAATCAAGCGCAGACTAAACTATGTAATGCTTGGCGACCGCGTCTGCACATGGGCAGCGTGCAGGCCTAGAGGGAGGGAAATAAGCTGTTTTTCTCAAACTTCACCTCAGGACCGCAGTGCCGGGAGGAAAGGGACACGAGGGGAGTAAACACTGTAAATCATTTTGTGAAGGCTTGGATTCTTCCCTTTATACTTTAGAACAAAAATTAACACGACTCCGAGGATTCGCTCTCGGACTGGCTCCTCACTTCCCATCTGCTAACTCCTCAAAGCAGGGCCGGGAGAGGCCCGGACTCTCCAGTTCTGGCGCCTTCCTACAGTCCCCCTAAAGTCTCAAATCGGAGACAGTTTCACAACATGTAGGGCGCTGGCCTGTGAACTGTATACTCTCCAGCACACAGGCTCTGCCCACCTCCCCTCCCCCGCCAACTTTTTTTTAAATACTTTTTTTTTCCTGTTCTTTTAAACTTCTGAGTTCTAAGTTTACCTGTGGACCGTTTAGGAGGTTTGGGGGAAACAAAACCATTGTTTTTACATGTTTCCATAGTCCTTGAATGAAAGTGTGTCTCATAGACAGACAATCCTCCCTTTGTACAGTAGAACAGGATGGAAAAAAAAACCCCTGTGAGCTGAATCAGGTCATGCTATTTTAATAATCATAGGGGAGCATTATGATTGCTCCTTAACCATTAAACATTTTTCTTGAAACACTGAAATCTCTCTTACTCTCCCTCAGAAACATATGGGGGATTTTTTTTTAAAGTAAATTTGTTTTTAGAACACTGTAATTTAAAACATTAAAAACATTAAGAATTCAAGTGCTTCCTTTTATTTTTGGAAAAAACAAATAAGAACAACCTATCAGGAGTTCTTTGTCTAGGCTCGCCTTCTGGTCGCACAACTAACAAGATGGGGCAAGCATTTTTTTTCTCTGCTGCTTCCAACTCTCATGCCTTTAACTTTGGATAGCCTTTTTTTTTTTTTTTTTCACTGTACAGTTTTTTTAAATTGAAGTATAGTCAGTTTACAATGTGTTCATTGCTGGTGTACGGCATAATGATTCAGTTGTGTATGTGTGTGTGTGTGTGTGTGTGTGTGCATGTGTGTGTGTGTTCCCATATTCTTTTTCATTATAGGCTATTACAAGGTATTGAAGTATTGAATATAGTTCCCTGTAAAATTCAGTAGGACCTTGTTATCTGTTTTATATATAGTAGTTAGTATCTGCAAATCCTGAACTCCCAGTTTAACCCTCCACCTCCTTTTCCCCTTACCCCGTAGCCCCAAGTTTGCTTTCTAATGTCTGTGAGTCTGTTTCTGCTTCATAAATAAGTTTATTTGTGTCATTTTTTAGTGATATTATATATTTGTCTTTCATGGTCTGACTTACTTCACTTAATATGATCATCTCTAGGTCCATCCATATTTCTGCAGATGGCATTACTTCATTCTTTTTATGGCTGAGTGATATTCCATATATATATATATACCACATCTTTATTCAGTCATCTATTGATGGACATTTAGGTTGTCTCCATGTTTTGGCTATTTATAAATAATGCTACTATGAACATTGGGGTGCACGTATCTTTTCAAATTAGAGTTTTCTGTGGATATATGCCCAGGAGTGGGATTGCTGGATCATATGGCAACTCCTTATGACACTGGATTTGGCAATGATTTCTTGAATATGACACCAAAATTACAGGTAACAAAAGTAAAAATAGTCAAGTGGGACTACATCAAAACTAAAAGTTTTTGTGCATCAAATGACATAGTCAACAGAGTGAAAAGGCAGCCTACAGAGCAGGAGAAAATATTTGCAAGTCACATATCTGATAAGGGATTAAAATTCAGCCATATAAAAACTCCTACATCTCAACAGCAAAAAACAGACAAATGACCCAATTTATAAAATGATCAAAGGATTGAATAGACATTTCTCCAAAGAAGACTTACAAACAAGTGGTGACAAGCACCTGAAAATATGCTCGACATCAGTAATCATTAGAAAAATGCAAATCAAAACCACACTGAGATAAGATACCATTAAGATAGCCATTAGGATGACTACTTCCAAAATATAAAAATAACAAGTGCTAAGAGCACGTGGATAAACTGAAACACTTATGCACTGTGGATGGGAATGTAAAATGGTTCAACTGCTATGGAAAAAAAAGCATAGAGGCCCCTCAAAAAATTAAACATTGAATTATTATATGATCCAGCAATTCTGCTTTTGGAGATATACCCTCAAATAATTGAAAACAGGGTTTTAAAGAGATATTTATAAACCCATATAAAACAGCACTGTTCGTAAGAGCCAAGAAGCGAAAGCAACCCATGTGTCCAGTTGATGGATGAGTGGACAAACAAAGTGTGCTATATACATACAATGGAATGTTATTCAGCCTTAAGAAGGGAAAAAGAAATCTGACATGTGCTACAACATGGATGGAGACCGTGGTGCTGAATGAAATAAGCCAGTCCAAAAAACAAACAAACAAACAAACAACACTATATGATTCCATTTGAAGAGGTACCTAGACTGGCCAAATTCATAGACAGGAAGTAGAGCAGTGATTGGCAGGGGATGGGGGAGCAGGAAGTGGGGAGTTGTTTAACGGGTATAGAGTTTCATTTTGCAACATGACGAGAGTGTGGGAGACTGGTTGTACAGCAGTATGGATGCAGTTAACACCACTGAACCGTACACTTAAAAATGGTGGAGACGGTCAATTTTATGTTATGCACATTTTAACACAATTTTTTAAAGGTATCCAAGAGGATTCCAGGAAATGAAACCATAATAGTGAGAGTCTATGGCACCTAGAAGAACCAGCTCACAAGAAGCATGTCTGACAGGAAGGAAGGAAGTAGCACTCAGATAAGGTCACTTCCGAAGAAACCCACAAAAGCACGAAGACAGTCATTAACAGTACATGTCTGTTCTTTTCTTCCACGTTTCTCTCCCCAAAATGCAGTTAGAAACAGCAGCGAGTACTTAGAGGAACTGACGAAACGAGGGCGAAAAGAGGCAGCAAATAGCATATCCCATTTTCATGAATGTGGCTGAGGGGTGTGGGTTATTGGTTCTTCCTTGACCATAAACTTGAGGATATCACTTCTTGCGAGGTTAAGAGGAAAGGGAGGCAGAACCTTAAAAAATACTTACCTACAAATTACTTTTTAAATAATTACAGTGCTTTCTGGAATCTCACGGTTGTGTTGAAATTTCCTCCTATTTATTTCATTAACTGTTTCATAAGGAGATGTTTCCTGTGATTTAAGCTTTTAAATCATTGCATAGGCATGCAATTTTTTCCCCTATTTTCTTCATATTGCTGGTATTGAGTTTTGAGATGGGTTACTTCAGAATGAGTATTTAAATGTTTTAGACCCAAAGTAGAAAGGGTAAAAAAAAGTTGTATTATGAATAGCTGTATTTTGTCAAATTTGGATTCCAACTGCCTTAAAGTACAGTAACCAAGAACATGATGCAGCAGTCAAGAGAGTGTTGCCAGGCAACCAACCACTCAACCAACTATTGTATGATGATTTGAAGATGGTCTGCGGTGGAGTTTGTTGCCTAGCAACGGTCCTTAGACCCGTCTCGCCTCCAGAGACAACTGCCCTGAGCTTGTAGAGTGCTCCTTACCCCCCAGATCTCCAGTCCCCTTGAGAAGTAAGGAAAGGTGGGGATATTTACTACTGGATCAAGCACTTGGTGTACTTCATTCTGTGCCTCAGTTCTGTACCACTTCATTCTACCTGTCATGGCGGCCTGGACTGAGAAGTTTGTGCTGTGAAGTTTCTTCCAACAGCAGACTGACTCTGCAGAAACCTGAGTAGCTATGCTCTTGCTTCGTCCAGCAAACTTTCCATGACTTGTGAAGGCCAGAGACTAAAGGAGCAGGCAGCCATTACATAAAAAAAAAAAAATGAATTTCCTGATGGCTTTCAATCATTTGGACAATATTAACTGGGCACCTAAATACCTGATAAGTGCTATGGAAAACCATGGCCTTGGGTAACAAATAGATTAACTGCTCTGCGTGTGGAGAGGTGGGCAGGGTATATGTTAGGGTGGGTGGTCAGGGAAAACCTTCCTTCTGGTTAAAAGAATCTTTGTTGCCTACACAAATTTGTCTCTATTTTTCTAGCCAACCCATTCCAATGAAATTATGTACAGGGAACCCAGATTTAGCCGATTAAAACCTAGAATTCCCAGTTAAATTAGAGTTTGGGGTCAACAATAGACACTGCAACTAAGACAAATAGAAACATTGCATGAAGTGTACTTACATTGAAAAGACATCAGTTTTCATCTGAACTTAAACTGGATACATGACAACTCTACTTAGGTCACAACAATTTTTTTTCCCGTCTTTTACATTGTTAAGTGTTCCAGGGCTCAGTTTGGGATTTTTCTCAACTCTCTGCTTCACCTCTCTGTGAACATTTAGGTAATGATACAGCCCAGGGACGGAGGAGGGGAAAGCAATATGCAATAAAGAAAAGAGACTGCTGTCCCTTTCAGTGTGGGAAGAAGCGAGAGGAAGGGGAAGTAGAAAAAGAGGACCTGAAGCTGGAAAGTGGAACTCGAAGAATCCAGTGAAAACAGTTTATTTTAAAGGTGAGAGAAACACTGAAGGAACGGGAAGGAGACTGAGACAGGGAGCCTGTCAAGCAAGTCACTGCCGTGACTCACGAGAGCCCCGTTTAGCGAAGGACTTCTAGAAGCCGGTGTAAATACGATCAGCTGTCTTCCTCTCTGTCCCCCAGGAGTCCAGAGCTTTTTCTGTTTCATTTCTAGCTGTAATGAGACCTCCAAGCTTGAAGAAGGAGAGTTTGCTACCCGATTTGCTCCCCGTGGCTTCAAGCCTTTTATTCCGCAGGGGAGAAATTTCCAGGTGGGGCTTGGAGTCTTCTGTACAATGTTCTTTATCTCTCCAGGCCTAAGACACACAGGAGACCTGCTCACGTGTCATGACGTGTCATGACGTGTCTTGAGCTGCTGTCAAACTTTCAGCACCCGGTGAGGTCTGTAAAGTGCCTTCAGGTAGCTGTGATTTACCTGTCTGTCTGCAATTCTCAGGGAATCTATGCTCTCATGCAAACCCACAGCCTGCCTTTAGCAGCCTTCAGTTAAAAGCCTTAGCTGAATTCTTTATCACAGCTTATGTGAGTTGGGCATTTCTCCAGGTCAACAAGATTTCGTGGCCGGTTTCTCCTTGGAGGTGCCTATCTTTTTTTTTTCTTTTTTAAATTTCAGCTTGGTTGACTGCCCTGTGACCTCAGATCTCTGATGGGTTTAAGCAAAGTGACGAATTTGCAAATTCTCCAGCTCTACTTTCTTGTTGTAAAAGCAGGACCAAGGTACTTCCCGGCTTTCTGCATGCCGAGTGGAGTTGAGTCTTCCCTTCCAGGCGCGGTCTGCTCCAGGGATCCAGACTTGTAGGAGTGTTTGCTCAGCTGCAGTGGGATAACCGTCAACCACACAGTGGAGTCAAGACTAAGACTGAGTCCTCGATACTGATCTGCTTCAGGGTAGCTCCTGTGAGTCTCCAGAGTAACTGCTGCACGCTAATTACAACAGCCAAGATATACCATGGAATACTACTCAGCCATAAAAAAGAATAAAATAACGCCACTTACAGCAACATGGATGGATCTAGAGATGAGCATACTAAGTGAAGTAAGCCAGAAAGAGAAAGAAAAATACTATATGATATCACTTATATGTGGAATCTAAGAAAAAAATGACACAAATGAACTTATTTACAAAACAGAAACAGACTCACTGACATAGAAAACAAACTTATGGTTACCAAGAGGTTAAGGGAGGGTGGATAAATTAGGAGTTTGGGATTTGCAGAAACTAGCTACTATGTATAAAATCAATAAACAGCAAGGTCCTACTGTAGAGCAAAGGGAACTATATTCAATACTTTGTAATAGCCTATACTGGAAAAGAATATAAAAAGGAACATGTATAGTGTAAGTCACTATGCTATACACCAGAAATGAACACAACATTGTAACCCAACTATACTTCAATTTTAAAAATTCATTAAAATAATGTAACTGCCTGCAGTTGGGTGTTTAAGGCAATCACTTGGGCAGCGTGCTTAGGTGACAGCTCAGATGACAGGTTCTGACATATGCTGCAGTTACACACAAAAGAACAGGGGCTGGTGGTTTCTGTGGCCAAAAGGCAAAGGCAGCAGAATGGGGGGGAAGCAAGGTTTTCCCATGTTGTGCTGCTGTAACCAAAACACTTAGATTGCAGCCCTTCATCACGCCAGCAGGGACGCTGCTGATTCCCCGGTCACACATCACAAACACCCGTGTGCAGCATCAGAACATTATATATAAAAACAGTAAGTATTATAAATGATATCTTTCTACACTGAGGGTTTTTTTGTTTGTTTTTTGGGGGGTGGGTTTTTTTTTTTTTTCTGGCAGGACAGGCAGAATATAAATAGTATGTTGAGATCCCTGGAGTTTGTCTTCTCAGTTGTTTCACAAATATTGTCCAACGTTTATAATGGTTTCTTTCTGTAGGAGGTTTTGTGTGATGCAAGCCACAGTTCTGTGGCCAGAACTGGAGATCTCCCTTCTGCTCATTGAATAAAACCTACTGAGCATATACATATATAAGAGCCAACGGTCAACAATGCATCCATAGCACATCTTCTGGGACAACATTTACTAGGTGACAATAGCCGTCCCCTTGGCTTCCCTCTCCCCTTTCCCACTCTGGGGTCCTGCAGGGTCATCTGGCAGGTCCGGACGTCAGATTCCAGGGAGGCGGTTCTGAACCAAACAAAATTTAAAATGTCTGTTTTCTAAACATCAAAATTTGTGAGATGTAGTGAGAAGAGAGCTTAGAGAATGTATAGCACTAAATGCATATGCTAGAAAAAAAGGAAAAGATCTAACATTAGTAATCTAAGTTTCCATATTAAGAAACTAGAGAAAGAACAATTTAGAGATTGGCAGGGAAAGGAGGCTGGAATGATCTATGTGGTGATGGACCAGAATTGGAGACATCAGTATGATGTGTAGGTAAACATAAACACAACTGACATATAGAAGTCATTATAGATACATGTATATATAAGCATTAGTACACAAACATTTCTTTGCGTTTTTCGGCCAAAAGGGTCTGTTAGCAATTACACTCCAATAGCAATGAGCTACTGCCATATGGAACTTGGTTTTTAACACGGCTCTCCAATAAAAGGAACTCAGTTCCTTACAGAAATGGTTGTTTCTAGGACTGGAGGGGAAAATATGGAAGGTCTGCTCAAACAAGCAAATAAGCAAAGCAACAAAAACAGCAATACTACACTGATGGGGGAATGTTAAAGGGCACGGAAGCCAATGGAAAGAGTTCTCAGAACTCAAAGTAGTAATAATTTGAGCAACATAATATATAAAATAGGATTGGGTCATACCCCAAAATATTAATGGGTCCATTCCGATCTAAGTGGCTGAATAAATAAATAAATGAAGAAGAGACAATATTCCTTCCAGAAGAATTCCAAGTAATTTGTAGGTATAGTGGCTACATATAGCAACTTCCTTCCAAGGAGTACAGTATGGAAAAGAAAGGAGAAGAGTAACTTTCCAGATAAGAAAACCAACAGACAGTACCTCAGTGAGATGATAAGGGTCAATACATTTACATTCATACCCTCAATATGATGTGAGGAAATGAAACTTTCCTCTGTGTTTTTCCTTCCCAAACACCATAATACCAGTCTAACCGTGAGAAAAATGTCAGATCACTTCCAAAAGAGGGGCATTCTGTAATAGTTGGCCAGTTTTCAAAACTGTTGTGATAATCATTAAAAAGAAACTCTGAGAAACTGTCACAGCTAAGAGGAGATTTAAAAAGATACAAAAAATAAGCATGACACTTACTGTGGATGGAACCTGGAACAGAAAATATTAGACAAAAACTACGGGAAGTTGAAAAAAAGTATAAATTTAAGTTAATAATAATTTATCATTAATTGTGGCAAAGATGTGAAAGTGGATGTGGGATATATGAAATTTCTTTGTATTATTTTCTTAATTTTTCAGTAAAGTTCTGAAAAAGGCTATCTTTTTTTTTTAATAAATATACTTCATTATTTTTTATTTTTCCTTTCCCTAAAGGTATTTTCAAATTTGTCTTTTAAAAATTTAACCATGATAAATACAGTTTTTTTTTCTTTTCTGTGCTTGATAAATCCACTATCTGACAACTGTAATTCATTCTGTTGTTACTTATTTCTGCTTGTTCTCATAAGTTGTGTCTTGTTTCCTTGGGGCCCATTTATCTTGGAATTGTCCAATGACAACAACAAAACAATTTAGTAAAGACTTTGATGTACTTTATTGAAGGGAAAACTGTCCATGGATTGCAGAAGTACAGTGACTCACAAGCAGTGGAACATTCAGAGGGATTTTTTGGCAAAAGCAAGTTTCAAAGTTCAGAAGCAGCGCCGCGGAGATAGGGCGTGTTTGGCCAGGGTTGCATAATTGACCTTATTTAGAAAGATCAAGGAACAAGGAAGGAAGCATAGAGCCCAGTTCTGGCTAGCTGCCTAGGGATTGGCTTGCTGGATAAACTGCATTTCTGATCAAGTGGGCCATTTACAGAAGCACAGAAGTGGTACCTGGTGCAGGACTGGCTCCATCTTGGGCTTAGATACATATTTCAGCAAAGGGTATCCTGGAAATTGTATTTGATGAATCCAGAGGAGATGTTGAAATCTATCATATGTTTTTCCTTATCTCTTATCAGATATAATGATTCAGAAAGACATGCTTAAGAAGTGAATAGGTGCCATAAATATACAGTAACGTGTGGGAAAGGATGATTATGCAGTAAATGTTAGGTCCTCAGTGCCATGAATTGTCTGCTCAGTTTCCTGGGAGCAGGAATCTCCAATACTTCATTTGAAGTTTGCAATAGCACAAAAAAGAATTTTACTAAAAAAAAAGTCTAAAAAAATCAAATAGTTTCTAAACAAAAAGCCACTGACGCTGTCTTCTTCTTCTTCTTGTTTGTTTTTGTTTTAATTTTTTTTAAACCGAGACGTAGACTGAGTTAGGGTAAACAAGAAAGAATTTTTTACTAGTATCCTATAGGTGCACACCGAGCAGCCTGCGGGAGGAGACAGGTCACTGATCTAGTTTCCTACGCAGACACAGTGGTGAGAGTCAGATGCGTAGGACTGAACTTACAAGCTGCTGTAACCTACGGTATTCAGTGGAGGTACGCAAATGAGGCTGTAGCTGAAATGCAGTGCAGGCACAGACAGGTCCTGCTTTTCATAGTTCTCAGACATTTCAGAGATCACGGTTCACTCAAATAACATCAGCCCCCCAACCACAGGGCTCAGTTTTCATTTCCCACAGTGTATCAACTCTAGCAACTGCATGAAGTACGAACTTGCTGCTATGGAATTAACAGATGCCTCTTATGACCATCACCAACCTTGTCACTTCTTTTACTATTTCTCCACGATTGGTCACTGAGAATCTCTTATTCGATTCCCAAATAGATAATTACACAATAACAGTTCTTTTCCCTCCTTGTCTCCAAGTTGTAGGGACACTGTCATCAAAATAATAATTTTTAAAGCACTTCTACTGCAATATAATAGTCTAGATCACCCTAGTTCTCCTAGGATCTTGAGTAAAAATATGAAAATTTTCCTTTTATCATTAAACGCAACTTGATTGATCTACTCAGTGGGCCAAGGAGTTACTTCAACTTCTCAAATTTTTTCCTCTTAGATGGACATTTGGACAGACTATTATGGGTCAATCATAAGTTCTTTGGGTGAGTTTTAGAAATACTATATAAAGCACATGGCTAAAAATATTCAAGCATCCTGGCAGGAAGTGACAGTGAATGACGTCTTTAAAGCATGATAGGAACTTTCACCACATGGTGCAAATAATCACCTAAATACGGTTATAAAAGAAACAGCTGACTGTCGTAATGTTGACACTGGCATCATTTTAGTCTCAACGTGCGGTCAGAGGAAGTTATTGAGGGAAATGTATCAACATAAACAAGGAAAGTAGTTGTGATGAGGAAAACGAAGTTGTATAAAGGAAGCAATGCCAGCAAAAGACTTCACATTAAAGGAACTATAGGAAACAGTTAATATCTTTCCGAGTGCAGGAAGGATCAAACGGTAAAAGCTGATCCCAACCTGCATAGCAAGTTGTACTGTAAGAAGCGGTGCCACCGTTCACGCTACTCTTGATAAACAAAATAAACCACGTTAGTTCTGTGTTTCTAACATGTTAAATTAAAATGGACTAAGCAATATTAAGTTTACTCTTTTTTCAATTTTCCTATATATTTACAATCAACAGTAAGAGAGTTTTTAATGTTTTGACAAAAATTTTTAAAGGTTTCAAGACAACCAAATTTCTCTCTTCTGTTCTGAGGTTGTTTGTGCTAGTTTCAGTTTTCACAGCCATTTCTATACCCGGCACTATTGTAATAAACTGAGCACATTTGCATTTACGTAAGACTGAGAATTGGGGGCATCTACTTTGTTTTCACAAACATGGTAACTACTGAAGTCATTAGATTTTTCCAGTTCTTCCATTTGCATTGAATGCTGCATACTTCACGGTTTCGGCATTTGAAATGTTTGTGAGGGTGCCAAATCTGAAACAAACAAACAAAAATGGGTCCTGTGCTTTGCCTTGAAAAACAATTACCTCATAAATCCACTCTAAAACTTATCATTCTTTTCTTGTTAGGTTATTTTAGCTGAAAGAAAAGAAGGTGACAACATCTCTGGTGATTCCTTACACTATTGTACGAATTCACCAGTGCCCTCAACAGTCTAGGACCCAGCGCTAACTCTGGTCTCTTACCAGTTTCTCCCAAGAGGTCACCGAATAATCCTGGCTCCCCTAGGACACTACTGATTTATGCCTGGTGTCTTGGTGTAATTATCAACAGTACCTTGTTTTGCTCTCAGAAGTGTTCTGGTTTGGACCATAAATCATATGGTCATGCTGACTATAGCTCACTTTAAACACTGTCATAATCTTCCTTTAGTAAAGCGTGTAAGCTTATATTATTTACTTAATGTAAAGTAGTAGAAACAAAGCAGAGTTTTCTTCGCTTTGAGGGGGCACTTTAGTTTTTATTGCTGTGGGTAATACCCTGAACCCTGATCTGACTTTGTCCATATGTCTTTCTCCATTTCTTTGTGTCTGAGGAAAGTGTGGAGCAGCAGTGTGAAATAAGAGCGGGTAAGGAGAACACAGCTTCTGAATTTCTGCCTCCTGTGCTCTTAATTCCAAGGAACTCCTATATAGAACAGATTTTTTTTTTTTTTTTGCTAGAAAACAAACAAAAAAATTGCCTGATGTACAGACAAATTCTCCCAGAATTTCTTGCTTTCTCTTTATACATATTTGGCCATATATGGAATATGACTGACAGAGAAATATCTTCAAAATTAGCACACTAGCTATTCCCTTATTATTGACAAGAAAGAAGAGACCGGTCAACTCATGAGTTGGGGTGGATAAATTTGAAATATCCTCTGCTGTCTGATTTGTGTTGTTGAGAGTACAGTTTAGATTCATCCAGGAGACAGGTGATGGCAGACATCTAATGAACAGCTATAAACAAAGGAAGCAGCAGCTTTTGCCCCTTTGCACGACCGGGACAAGTGGTGCACTTGTAATTCAAGTGCAACTGAATCAGGGACATGTCATCAAAATTCCACCCAATAATCATGTCCCTTCTTGGTTTCTTGTCCCCTTTCCCTCGCTGGAATGTGAACACTTTCTTTATTCTTCTCAAGTGTCCTGCTTAACACCATCACTACTCTCAACATTTAGCAGAGGACAGGCGAGAACAAGAAGCCATCGGATGGGCAAATGCCACCAAGTAGACATTGCCGGAGGCTCTGATTTTCTTTGCATTCACTGTGGAATAGGTTCCCATTTATTCAGCTCTAGCTTTTCCAGTGAGACCACTCCCCCCGCCCTTCTGCCCTGACTTTTCTCCAATTTACATGTCTCCATCCTACTCTTGTAATTTTTTCCTTCCTCACCGGGCCCTACCCTGAAGTAAGTCATGTCTTCAACAGTCTTCCTGGCAACATGAATTTTCTCTTGAGGTATAAAAGATATCTTATCTTCCATTAACTTCCAAGATTCTTAAGAGAAAATCGAAAGTTGAAGCTTTATTTTAATGCTTCTTCCTCATTCAGATTCCATCTCTAACTGTATCTTTGCACACTGACACATACTACGTGGGTGAACCTTGAGGATGCTGTGCTAAGTGGAAAGAAGCCAGTCCAAAACGAACACTGTATAATTCCATTTATAAGAGGCACCTAGATGAGTCACATCCTTAGAAACGGAAAGTAGAATAGTGCTTGGCAGGGCGTAGAGGGAGGGGGAAGTGGGGAGTGGTTGTTTAGTGAGTTTGGAGTGTCAGTTTTGCAACACTGGAGACTGGTTGCATAACAATGTGAATACACTCAACACTACCAAACTGTACACTTAAAAATGGTTAAGACAGAAAATGTTATGTCTATTTTACCATGATTAAAAATATATAATTCCAACAGGACTCTAGCCAATGAAACCTTAATATTGAGAGTCTATGGAACCCCCAAACTTTGAAGTTCCTTCTTTGAGAAGGAACCAACACAAAAGAATTATCTGTGATAGGAGATAAGTAAGTAGCAGTCAGATAAGGCAATTTCTGAAAAACCCACAAAATCACTCAGTAAGGAAGCCATCAATGGCACACGTCTGTTCTTGTCCTCTAGTTTGAGCACTGTACTTTTCATTTTTTGTGAATGTAACATCATAATTGCAGTTAAACAATCATTTGCACAATTCTTGATTCATTCTTTTGATTCACCTTAGATTATGAGCTTCTGTAAGATTCATGAAGGCTGGGCTCATTGCTATAACCTCAGCATTTAGTCCATGTTGCAGATCTTAGTAAACACTTAAGAAATACTTGTTTGAAGAATAATAAAATGTTATCAATATTTAACTCATACTACTTACTGCATTTAAAATCCTCTTGTCAGAAAATCAAAACAATAATCACATTTCTACTTAGGGGAGAGCTTTCTAAGTTTTGAAGAAACGTGTGATGGAAAAAAATTAATTGACAGATTTAAAAACTTTTGTAAATAGAAAAGAAGACATAGTTATAAAGTAAAAGATAACAGTCAAACAGGGAAAATGATTTTACCAAATGCTGAACAAGGAAAAAGATTATCATTAATGCAGAGACACCTTCTTCATAGGATAGACCAACAATAGGAATTTGCTCTCATCCCTCCCTTGACTTGACTGAAAAAAATGCAAAAAGAAATAAACTCACAACAGTAAAAGGAACAGAAGAGAGGCTTACCCATGCAAGAGAGCTTTTGATAAATTTAAATAGAGAACCCTGAGAAGGCGCAGTG